>NC_050576.1:99423723-100623723 GCF_011100635.1 Trichosurus vulpecula | reverse complement strand
AAAGCTTTAGAGAGGAGCTGGTCCCTAAGCCAAATCTTGATGGGAAGATGAGACTGCTGGGGGGCAGCAAAGAGTAGGAAGGGCATTTCTGAAGGCTTGTGGGATCGCACTGTGTGGGATGAAAGACCCTCACCAATTAAAAAAATTAATTTTTAATAAGGACCCATCTCAGGGTGGGAACAGAAATAAAATTTTATTTAATTCTCGAGAGAATAGGGTGTCCTCTGCCAGAACAGATCTAGCAAGGGACACCCCGTACAAGGGGCAAAGAATCAATAATTATACCTAATGCAAGAGAATTCCTGCCCACCTCTGACCCTTCTCACCATTGGCTGGGAGGTGGGCTTACAATCTGAGCTCGAAAAACTAGACAAAGACCCGGGAAATCAAGGCACAGAAACTCCAATTCCCATTCCCTTAGTTAATGATTACAACTGAGGTGACATCTATAAATCTAAAGAAGGAGAATAAGATAAGGGGAGGGGGAGACCCTCTCCATTCTTCTAAGGTACTTTTACAGTAAAGGCAAGCAGGTCACGGTGACCCTATTCTTACTTAGCAAATCTTTAAACCAGAACCAGAAGAAAGAACAAAAAGTTTCATGGTTAAAAAAAAAGAAACTTTCCCAGAAGCTGAGCAATCAGGCTCTCACAGGCTCAGAATTTTTCCACTTCCCTATTTCCCTATTTCTTGATTTTTAAACATTTCTAAGTATAGATATGAATAGATATGGATATATATTTATACATATATATTCCCTGCAAAGTCTTCACGTTTTATTTTCTCACTACCTCACACAACACAGAGGTGGAAGAATCTGTCTGTTCTGGGACTTTGTGCAGCTGCTCTGCAGGTATCCTTCGGTCTTCTGGCAGGATGGGTAGCACAGCAGATAGAGCGTCGGGCATGGAGTTAGGCTCTAAGTTCAAATCCAACCTCAGATACTTCCTAGCTGTGTGACCCTGGTGAGTCATTTAACCAGACTCCATTTCCTCAATTGTAAAATGCGGATAATAATAGCACCTATTATTACTAGGGTTGTTGTGAAGATCAAATGGGATAATTTTTGTACAGTGCTTGGAACACAGTAGGAATTTAATGAATTCTTGTTCCCTTCTTTCTTTTCTCTCTACCCCCTTGTATTATAGCAAGTTGCATAAATGTTTTATCTCCCTTACTAGACTGTCAGATCCTTCAGGGAACAGATTGAACCCTATTTATCTTTTTATTACCCTCATGCTCAGCCAAGTGTCTTGCCCAAAGGCTTAGTAAACATGTGTTGAATTTAGCTGAATGAAAAACTGCAAACATATGTAGAGGGAACCAATTTAGTTCAAGACTCCTCAGAGGTAGACTGGAATTTCAATAAGAAATTTGTAACCAGCCTCTCCAGCTTAGAATTAGATGGAGTATTCCAGAGTGAGTTCCCCACCCCTGTCCTACTCTGGACTTACAGTTATGGATTTATTCTGGAGACAGGGAGTATTTGCTCATTCATTCATGCATTCATTTGATGAGTATCCTTGGGGTGCCTGAAGAGTACCTAGCAATGAAGAAGCCCTGAGGAGCTGCTAGGCCTATATGCCAAAAAGATTTTTAAAAAGGGAGGGGAAGGATCCATATGTACAAAATATTTATTTATAGCAGTTCTTTTTGTTATATCAAAGAACTATAAACTAAGAAGGTGTCCATCAGTTGGGAAATTATGGTAAGGTAATGTAATAGAATATTATTGTACCACAAGAAAGAGATGGTTTCAGAGAAACCTGGAAAGACTTGCATGAACTGATGCAAAGGTAAATGAAAACCAGGAGAAGAATTTGCACAACAAATACATCATTAAGACAAACAACTTTAAGAGATTTGAGGACTGAGGTTTTGAAGACTGTTGATAATTATAATCATCAGCCACAATTCCAGAGCAGGCTACCCAGTGCCTGACAGAGAGGTGATGAACTTGGGGTGCAGAATGAGATGTACATTTTTTAGACATGGCCAATGTGAGAATTTGTTTTGCTTGAATGTGTTTTGATGCATATCTGTTATAAGAGTTTGTTTTCCTTTGAGTTGGGGTGGGAGGATTAATATGGAGGGAAAATAAATGTTTGTTAATTAAAAAAAATAAAGGCATTGTCAGTGATTTGAAGGAAGTTAAGAAAACAAATTAAGGAAACAATTTATACAACCTTAAAATTAAAGAGCATGGGCCTGGGAGTCAGGGGATTTAGGTTTTACTTACTGCCAGATAGTCTGAAAAAGCCCACAGCTAGGAGCCCCAAGGCTAGCACATTCATAAGGAATCCCAAGGTTAGTAAGCAAGGAAGACTTGATGCCCAGCATAGGCTTCAAACATTCTATTTATGTGTTAGCCACATATTCACCCTCTCTGTCCATCTTCATCCCACTACATTCTTGGATCCTCAGCTTTCAGGGCCTGAACCAGTGCTCATAGGTGAAGGATAGCTCCAAATGGTAAATGCATTGGAAGCCAAGGGCCTCGTGGACTTCCTATGACCTTCAAGCCTAAATCTGACACCTTTTGCATGAGTTCCAAGTCTGGGGTGAACTCTAATCACCTGCTTTGCCTACCCCATTCCTATAAGGACTGTCTTTTATCAGAGTACAAGTAATTACATTTAATTCAGGAGACTAATGTTCCTGTGCTATTTGGAGAAATGCATTTTTAAATCAATATTCTATTTTCAGGGGACTTCTGGGGCAGTTCAAGATGGCAGAGTACAGGAGACACTACAGCCAAGCTCTCTTAATATTTTCCTCCAAACAACTGTAAAATAATGCCTCAAATCAAATTCTGGAGTGGCAGAGCCAACAAAAAGTTGGATTGAGACATTTTTCCAGTCCAAGACAATTTAGGAAGTTGGAAAGAGAGGTCTATGATACTGAGGTGGGGGTTGGCCCGCAGCTCACATGGTGGCAACACCAGCCGTGGGCCTTGGTAGCAGCAACAACAGCAGCAGCAACAGCTTCAGGACCAGAGATGGTAAAGGAATTGGAAAATCAGCAGAATTGGTCAAATGGAAAAAGAGGTACAAAAGCTTGCTGCAGAAAATAATTATTTAAAAATTAAAATTAGGGAGGTGGGAACTAATGACTACATAAGACATCAAGAAACAATAAGACAAAATCAAAAGAATGAAAAAGTAGAGGAGATGTGAAGTATCTCATCAGAAAAACAACTGACATGGAAAATAGATCCAGGAGAAAGAATTTTAGAATTGCTGGACTATCTGAAAGCCATGACAAAAAAAAAGATCCTCAACATCACATTTCAAGAAATTACAAAGGGAAATTGCCCCAATATCCTAGAACCAGAGGGCAAAGCAGAAATTGAAAGAATCTACTGATCATCTCCTGAAAGAGATCCCCAAAAGAAAACCCCCAGGAATATTATAGCCAAATCCCAGAGCTCCCAGGTCAAAGAGAAAATACTTCAAGAAGCCAGAAAGATACTATTCAAATACAGTTATCCCTTCCACACCATGACTTTCCCCATTGTAGTTTTGATATATCATGAGTCAGCATAAAAAATTAAATGTGAATTTGGGGGGAGCTCTGCAGAAGCCGCAGATGACACACAAAGACCAGCAGACAACACAGAAAAAATTTAGAAACTCAAAAATGCACTAAATATATGTATAGTATTGTATAAGATAAACTCAAATTTTATAATAAGGTGCTATAAACACCTCATAAAAGAAAAAGAAAAAAATTCAGGCTTCTTCTCTGGTACTAAGGGAGGGACAAAACATTTTGCACAGGTTTTCCGGATGGCAGGAATGCCATGGCCCTAACCCCAGTGATGTGGAAGGGATAACTGTATCATAGAGCCACAGTCAGGATCACACAAGACTTAGCTACTGTTTAAAAGAAGTGGAGGACTTGGAATATGATATTCCAGAAGGAAAAAGATACTGATTTCAGTTAATGATTGTCAACTTGTCTGAATTTCCTCATTGATTTTATATATTTTCATATCCAGCTTATAATGAATATAATTTTGTCACTTCTGAAGTGAGTTGCAGTTTTCCTTGTTTTGTTCTAAAAAATAAACATTAAAATTCATGGAATATCACCACTCTAGGCCATTGCCCACCCCATCCCCAATTCACATTCACGGGTTGAGTTGCAAGGGGGCAACCATTCCAGGTTCAAGGTACTCTTTGGGTCTACACTCCTAAAACCAGAACTCAAGAGCCTCTGCCAATCTGTTTCTCTTTCAATAATCATTTACAAGACACAGCTAGATCAAAGCTAAGCATTTACCAAAATGACATAGTTAAAAAACAAACTGCAAAGCCACAACTTTCTCTTATAAACCTGGGCATATTCTTCTACCAATAAACACAGCATCTTCAGGAGGAGTAAAAAACATGTACAAGTCACAATGGAAAGGCACACACCTAGGCAACGTGTCCCATGCAAAAAAGAGCATCTCGTGTATCTGATGCTGTAAACTTTTGGAGGGCAAGGACTTCCATTTGACCTTTGTATCCCCAGAGCCTAGCACAGTGCCATATGCAAAGCTCCCTAGCTAAGACCTCCTACTTCAGTGGCATAACAGGTTATATCTTAAGTTGCTTCATTACCATAATGAGGCATTAGAGTAGGGCTTTAGTAAAAAACTTTACTATGATAAAATAGTTTTTAAAAATTACAAACTATAAAGTAACTGTTTCTGGGTCTTAGTGTCTAGATGCCCCAGAAAGTTTTAACCTGACCTTGGCTCCTATACCCAGTCTGTTAGTTGCTTTCTGTGTGGTCTTGGACTTGTAGTTTCCCCTCCAGGCCTTGTTAAAATTGTTAAAATTTTAAGTATTCCTTGTTAAGATTAAGTAGTTGCTATGAATGACTTAGCTATTCTCAGCAATACAATGATCCAAGACAATTCCAAAGGACTCGTGATGAAAAATGCTGTCCATACTGTCTGGATGTCTCTTTCTTTATTTCCTTCATGTTATTTTTTTTGGTCTGTTTTCTTTCATAACATGACTAATATGGAAATATGTTTTGCATGATTGCACATGTATAAACTATATCAAATTGTTTGCCATCTCAGAGAGGGAGGGAAGGAGGGCATTTGGAACTCAAATTTTTAAAAAACAAATATTAAAAATTGTTTTTACATAGAATTGGGGAAAATCATTAAATAACAATAATAATAAAATTAAGGAGTGGGAGAGATGACCTCTAAGATCCTTGAGGCTCTAATACCCTAATATTTCCTAATTTGGATAGAAAAAGGCAAAGGAGAATAATATGGTATAGACCCCAAACTATGTAATTTGTCTTCTGATATAGATATCTACAACAGATGTAGTACTGGAAGGGTTCTCAGAAATCATCTAGTCCAAACTCTTCATTATAATGACGAGGAAACTCTGGCTCAAGGAGATTAAATGAATTTCCCAAGGTCACACGGATGGCAAGGCTAAGAGGTAGAACTTGAACCCATTTCCTCTGACCCCAGAGCCAGCACTATGCTCTTCCAGTAGGTACATTGCCTTCTTTCTAAGTGCTGAAATTGTCCCACCCTGTGCAGATTGGTTGCTTGTTCACATAATTTACTCAGTGCTCTAGTAATGTTTGGGAAACTGCAGCATACGATGGAAACAGAATAGAAGGTGAAAGAGGAGACTAAATAATGATCCTTGTTGTTGACTAGTGTAAGCAAAATGCTAAGGGAAAATCCCCACCCAATGCCATCTGCCTGGAACAGGTAGACCCAAAGTGCACGATCAGCATGCCCATGCCTGATGTGGATCTCTAGCTACTCAGAGAGCGGCAAAGATTTTACGCTTGCACAAGCAAATCCTCTCAAAGAAGTAATTTTCTCTTTAGGAGTGTAACAGTAAAGAGATGGGCCCAGCAGTAAATTCAGTGTTTTACAAGAAGAAAAGCGAAAATCATATGAAAAGGAATAAGAATGCAATCAGGGCAGCCAAGCTCATCTGACTTTAATGATGCAATGCCATTTTTTAAAGAAGGAACCTCTAATGTTAGGCCTCAGTAGGATGAAGGGGAGAGGAGTTTAAGCAATTCAATGATTAATTCAATCAATATCATCAATAGCCATTTTTACTTGCAGTATTTAGATTGGATATTTCCTAAATTATTTCTCTAATCATCCTCTGGATTTCCTATCAGCATTTTCAGCCCAATCTATCTAAAGAAGAACTCATTACTTCCTGCCTCTCTCCCACCAGACACATAGACTCTCCCCGAAAAAAAACCCAAAACAAAAAGAAACAGCTCTTCCCCTCTCCGTCACTCCCCACAGCTCATCAGTTGCCAAGTGTTTTCAGTTCTACCTATGCAACATCTCTTATACCCACCCTCTTTCTCTTCAGTCCTGCTGTCTCTACCTTATTTTAGACCCTCATTACCTCTCTCCTGGACTATAGCAATAGACTCTTTAAAAAAATTTTTTGCTTATACATTGCCTACTTTCCCCCTCCCCCCTGAATACTTCTCTTTCCTCCTCCCCAAGAGCCAAACCAGCAACATTTTTTTAAAAATAGGAATGAGGGAAAAAATTGAACAAAACCAATCAACACTGAAAATATGTGACAATGAAAGGGGCAAGGGAGTGTATGTGGAGTGCCTTCTCACCTCTCCTCTTTGGGACCAAGCTTGGTCTCCATAATTTGTCAACTTTCAGTTTTAGTTGTTTTGTGATGGTGGTTATTTCACTTTGTTCATTATTTCTTAAGTACAGTAATATTCCATTATATTCATGGACCACAATTTCTATGGTCACTCTCCAAAAGATGACCAAGCTCAGTCTTCATAACTTTGTGACTTCAGTTTCAATTGTTTTGCGGTGGCGGTTCTTTTCATTTATATTGATTAATCTGTATCATTTTCCGGGTTCTGTTCCTTTCACTTTGCAGCAGTTCATAGAAGTCTTCCCGTGCTTCTCTGTACTCATGTTCAGGGCTGGCCTATAGGTGAATCGGAGGGCCTGGGGCAATATCAGTCCAAGTTTCCACTGGGTTCTGCCTTACCCCTGATATATCCCTTCAGTATGACTTTGGGAATCTTAAAGTCACCCATTCAGTCTGAGGCCTCAGTAATCAGTCATAGAACTAGATTATACCAGGGTTTCTTAACCTTTCTGTGTGTCATGGGCCACCTTGATTAGTCTAGGGAAGCCTGTGGATCTCTCAGAATAATGTTTTTAAAGGCATAAAATAAAATACACAGTCATATTTAAAAAGTAAATTCTATTGAAATATAGTTATCAAAATATTAAACAAACAAGTTTATAGATTGCAGGTTAAGAATATTTAACTGTTAGACCATTAGAATTAAAGGTGTTTGTTGAATCTAACTACCCTCTCCCTCCCCACACACACACATACACACACATTTTACAGCTGGGATAGCTCCAAAAGGGGAAAATAATTTACTCAAAATTATAAGGGTAGTGATTCCTCAGAGGTGGAATTTGAATTCAGGTCTCCTAGCTTGACTCTACTACACTGGGCTGAGAGAATTCCATGGCACACCAGCAATGAATGGGTACTTTCCATGGCCCCATGTTCCTGACTTGTATGTAGACAATTGCTTATAGAGCTCACCAGGACCTGTTTTGTACCTGTGTAGAACTACTGAAGAGCACAGATCTTTCTCCAGCATCTAATCAGACACTGTTCTTCTTCTGTAGGAATGTTATAAAATTCTAAGAATCTCATAAAAAAGTTTATGGGATGTTACAGATGTGACATTAGGAACTGAAAGGTAGAGAACGAAATAATAAGAACTTGGAGAATACCAGTGCCCCTAAACACCAGCAGTATGGTACAGAGGAATGAGGGGTTAGATTTGAAGTCCAAGGGCCCGGGTTTGAATCCTGGCTCTGTGACTTATTAGCTGTGTGATCTTGGTTAAGTCACTTTACTTTTCTGTGCCTTGGTTTCTTCATCTGTAAAATAAGTAAATTAATTCTCAAGTCCTTTCCATTTCTAAATTTATGGTCCTATAACTTGCCAACTTCCAATGGATAGTTGAAAAATAGTTACAGTCAAAGGATGTGAACAGGCAGTGTTCAAAGGAAGAAAATTAAACTATCAACAACTGTGTGAAAAATGCTACAAATCACTCATAATTTGTGCAAACTGAATTAATTCTGTGATTCTACCTCATACCCAGAAGATTGGAAAAGATAAAAAATGGAAAATGAGGCATCGGAGAGGCTGTGGGGAAAGGTTATGAATCGGTTTAACTCTTCAGGAAACAATCTGGAACTGCGCTCAAGATGTCATTAAAACGTGTATACTTGTGGACCCAGTTCTACCACTACTAGGCTCATAACCCCCAAAGATACCCAAAGGAAAAGGAAAAGGACTCATGTACAAAAAAATTTATAGCAGCCCCTGTCTGTAGAGGGTCAAGCACTGCATCAACTGGGGAATAACTGAACAAAATGTGGCATATGAGTACAATGGGATATTATCGTGCCATCCACAATGATGAAAGGAACAGTTTTAGAGAAACCTGGTGAGACTTGTATGAACCGATGCAAAGTGCAGTGAGCAGAACTGGGACATTTTATATGCTGATAACATCATTGTACATGCTGTCTTTAGAAGCCCTGGTGATCTTTATTCCAGCTCCCAGTCTTATTAGCAAGTTGAATCCCCCAGAGCAAATCTATATCTTCCTCCTCAGGGATAGAGGGATGCATGTACCTGAGGGGTCCTGGGGTATCATCCTGAACTCCCATTCTGGCATGTTCTTCCCACTATCAATCGCTAGTCATTCTTAGAACCTCCTCTACATCAGTGATTTACCCAGTGATCAGTTGCCTTTTATAATTTAACCAGTTAATATCAAATAGCTTTCGCAAAAGGGGTTTTTACTGAGAAGATATAGCGAAGGCAGAGGTAGAAACACATTTCTCTCCCCACCCCCTCATCAGGGACATACTATCTCCTCTACCACCTCAGTCCAACTGAAAGCATTTGCTACAAAGGATTCACTTCACCCAGTTTACCTCCGAGTGTGGCACAGCCAAAGTCATTCCCTTGCTTGTAGGAACCAGCACCTCACTGATTCACTGCTGTCCCTGGTCAAGCGGGTTGCTTGGTGCTTCATTCCTAATTTCACTTTGGCATAGGAGCCAGTGCCTGGACAGAGCTCTTCTCACCTCTTGAAGGTCACAAGGTTATTGTTCTGCCTACAACACTCCTTCACTTAAGGCACAAATTACTGAGTATGGTGGTTGTTAGAAGACAATAGAGTTATGTTGAAGGAATGGAGAATAACAGTAATAGCTAGTATTTATATACAACCTACTATGTGCCAGGAACTGTGCTAAGGGCTTTACAAATATTATCTCGTTTTGATCTTCACACCAACTGGGGGAGGGGTAGGTGCCATTATCTGTATGTTACAGATAAGGAAACTGAGGTAGACATTGAGGTTAAGTGACTTGCCTAGGGTCACACAGCTAATATCTGAGGCTGGTTTCGAAGTTACGGCTTCCTGACTCCAAGTCCAGTGGTCTAACCACTGTGCTATTTAGCCGCATTCTTGAAGAATGGTGGACATGGATGGTGACTATTTCCAAGCCAAATGTTAGGGGCTCCCAAACCAAACTGATATATCTGGAATGATGGTGAACAGGTAGAGTGTCTGGTATGGGGATGTAGAACCTGTGCCTGCCCTAGAAGCTACCCCACAGTGGCCCCAGGCTATTGGGACTTCCTCTGGACTTTCCCACTTGGTGCCACACATCTTTTTGGTGATTGAGACCAAACCATTCCAGAATCTGGGCCAGGGGGTTAGGAAACTGCACTCATCAGGCAAACTGATGATAAAGATTTCCTAAATGCATTGGCTAAAGGGACTGATCTATCGGTCTCTACTCTGTTCCTTACCGTTACAGAAACTTTTATATTCAAAAGCCTCAGTTTTTTGAGTTTATCAGAAGAATTTAGAAATAAGCCAGACTATGGCTTCAGATTCCTCTGGAATTAGAGGACCTGAGTCTTCATTTCCCTCCAGGCTGCATTCTCTGGACTTTGCTCACCATGTCGCAACAGTCTTCTCACCTTAGGCGTTCACCATGCTCTGTGTACCTTCTCCTATCCAACCCCCTTTTATGAGTTGCCTTCTTCCATCAGAATGTAAGTTCCTTGCGGACAGGGACTGTCTAATTTTCTGCTTGTACATATATGTATTTCCAGCATTCAGCCCAGTGCCTGGCACATAGTACTCGCTTAATCATTGTTTGCTGATGAGATCAATTCCAAGCCCTGCAATTTACTTGCCGGTGTGGCGTTGGACAAGAGACTTTACTTCTCTGGGCCTGTTTTCTCAGCTGTAAAATTAGGAAGCTAGACCAGATGACTTCTGATATTCCTTCTAGACCAAAAATGTATTATCCTGTGATCTAAACCACAAGCCATAAAGAGATATCACTATTGATAAACTACCAAGATCGAATCCAGTCCACCTATCCTCAATTAACACGGAGGTTACACAGAAAAACAGTGGAGAGACTCACTGAAAGTTTAAAAAGAGAGGTAAGAGCTGCTCACATGTTTAGAATGGCTGATCTGATCACAGCAAATCAATAGTCTCACCTGCTCTCCTTGCTAATTCTTTTGTTTTTTCTCTTTGTGGCTGTAGAGTCACTCGGTTCTCTGCTCTCGAACCCATCTCAGAATTGTTTCTGGTTCAGTCTCACTCTCTTTTAATACTGCACACTGTATGATTAAGTAGGGGCATAATATGTTGCTGCTGAGCTTTTTGCTCTTTTGCAATTTAAATATGAACCCAATGAAATAACCCTGCTGTGTTAACTGTATTAAATTGTAATTGCTTTTCATTTGTATCCTGGTGTACAGTAAAACAGCTTACATTTACAAATAGCTTTAAGGTTTCACATACATTATCTCAGCTGATCCTGGTGACGGCCCTGTGAGGTAGTGGAATTATTACCTTCCTTTTACAAGTTACTATAGCCCAGAGAAATTAAGGGTTTTGGCTAATGTCACTTGGCTAGCGAGGGGCAAGTCTGGGATCCAAAACAACACTTGGAACTCTAGGTCCAGTGCTCTCTTACTTCCCCTCCCCGCCCCACCTCCCCTAAAAATTTAATGTAACAATATTTTTGCCTTTGCATACCTGCATCAATGGAATTTATTCTAAAATCAGTACTGTGTTTGTTGGGTCTTTTCAAGAAAAAAAAATTTGAAAAAAAATTTAGCTTGGTTGAAAAAGTACTTTCTTTTTGTTTATTCCTTCTTTCTCTTCCTTCTTTCCTTCCTCCTCTCCTTTTGCCTTCTCTCCTCCCTCCCTCCTCCTCCCTCCCTTATTTGTTACTCCCTTGCCTCCTTTCTTCCCTCTTCCTTCCCTTCCTCCTTCCCTTCCTTCCTTTCTTCCTTCCTGCCTTCCCCTTCCCTCCTTCTTTCTTTCTTTCCCTGTCTTTTTTAAAAGTATAGTTTTGTTTCTTCATCTATGGCTAGCTAAAAAGAGGAAGCCATTTGTTTATTATTTATTCTTGGTTCAGTTTCTCCATTCAGAACAAAAACCATCATCTTTGATTGATTGGATTTTCTCACTACGTACTCCTTAAACTGTAATGCTCGCTTGGAGATTTAAATTCACTTGTTAGGCATAGAAAGCTTTCATTTCACTCAGTCATCTTTTAAAAACACAAGCAGAAAACGTATGTCCTAATTGAAGAAACAAAGTTTTCTCACAGTAATATCTGGCTAAACCCCCTTCCCCCACCCCCTAGCTGTTGATGACAGCCAGAAGACCGGTATCATTAACCTTAGGTATTGACAATTTAGAATTCATGGAAGTAAATTAGAAAAAATAGACACCACCCCTGAACTGGAGCAGAGCAGATAAATCCCGAGATCATTTTATGTTCATTACTTACACTCCACCTCCCCACCCCCGATCTAGCCCTGGGAATTCACAGAAGAGTTTTTGATTTCCGGCTGATTTTTTGAAGTGGAGGGAAACATCATTTTAAGAAAAAAAAAAATGGTTCTGTGTCCCATTCGAAGTGTTTTTTGAGATTGTATAGTCAAATTTATTTGTAAATTGATATTTCACTGAACCTCTTTACCTCTTTTGTCAGTGATTCATGTAAAAATTAGTTTTGGATTCCTGGTTAATTTATTTTTGCTGCTGTTCTTGGATTTTAAAAGCTTTGCATTCCTCAAGATAATCCTCTTCATAAATACTCCCATAAATTTCCACTCGGGATGATCACACAAGCTTTAATACTGAATGATCTAATTGGACGTTTTAAAGAAAATACAAATTTACTGACCTTCCCTCACCACATGGATTGAATTAGATCTGATGAAACAAAAACAAGTTTACTGTTACCAGTGAAAATGGTCTGTGGCTTTTCTCTGCTTCAGGCACAAATGTATGCAGGTAAAAATCTGATGGGGGAATCCTTCTGACATGTGTGATTTTTATTCATTTTTTTCTACTTTATCATGTTTTTTCCACACACGTGCAATTGGCTACAACAATTTCGTACATGCATTTTGCTTGAAGTCTCTTTTTTCTTTTCAGAAAAATCAACTGGGAGACACATCTCTCCTCTTATAAATCCCATTAGTGAAAACCAGAGTCATTTTGCTACACAGGGCAATGTTCCTTAATGGACACGGCATATCGTCCTGGTGAGACACCTAACTCTCATTCAGATTTAATTAGTTGATTTTGACGTGCTTGCCTTCCTTCCCTGCCTGCATGGTGTTGATGTGTCCTCATCTATGGATTCTCTTTGAAGAAAGGAAGGAAGGAAGGAAGGAAGGAAGGAAGGAAGGAAGGAAGAAAGGAAGGAAGGAAGGAAGAAAGAAATTTTTAATATTATCTTGTCACAATGATAATGTTCTTTCCAGTAATTAGCTCATTTGTTAACATTTTATTTAAGATCATTAGACCTATACTGAGATTGGATTTTCAGAGTAGTATTTGGCTAAAACATCCTTAGAAGAGAAATCAATTCCCTAAGTTCTTTTTTGTCACTGTTCTCATTGTAACATCTTCTTACCTTAAGAAGTATTATTTAAAATTTAACAAAATGATTGCAACTGTGTATAATTGAACCTGTCAATATCTATAAGAGTGGGGTAGATAAAAATCACTGTATTTACAAAATAACGATTCTCCACCCTTTTCCTCTTTCCCCCCTCCTACCCCAACACAACCAGGCACGTATTCAGGTTAAATGTGTGCACATCCTGGTAGCTGGAACATCTGTTTCTAGCTTGTTGTTCCTCTTGGCTGCTTTTCAATTGGATTTCCTCAAGCAGGTCCCAAGCTTGTCACCTTAGCCAGGGTCTGTTAACTATCACCACTGGTCCCACATTAAGTAGGAGGTTCAGGGCTAAGCTAATAAGTCTCCTGCCTATCTGACGGATCGGATCGCAGTACAGCGATTCTCCCAGTGGCTACTTATCATGCTAGGCTCCTTTGGGAGGGTCATCTTCTTTTGTCTAAACCTCTAGGTGGAACTGTTTGTGTTCTCTCCCCCCACCCCCTACTACTTGTAGAAATATGGAGAATGTTGCTGCTGCTGTGCGAAACAGTGTGGGGTCCTTGTCTGCTGAGTCTACCACCAAGAAAACCTTCTGTATAGCATGAGTGGGTGATCAGGCAGCCTCTGGATTTCTGGACTGGGCTGCACCTCCCATATTCATTGGGAGTCCAGCACACTAAGTGAATCCTGATAGCTCCTGCCACACTCAAAGCATTAAGTCTCCTCTAGCTAGACACCTAATATCTAGGGACCACAGGGCTAGTCTTCTTTTCCTCTCTATCTTTCTCTTCCCCACCCCCCCAAAAACACAGCTGACTGAGTCTTAAGGGACAGGAAAATGACTTTGGGAATGAAATGGAACATTTTAAGGTTCTGAGTTCTGGTCATAATTTGGCACAAAAGCATAGGACTTCAGAGGCTGTCCAGTCCAGCTCCTTCAGTTTACAGAGAAGTTATGGTGGTGCAGTTGAAAAACCACTGGCCCTACAGTCAGAGGTTCAAATCCTCCCTGAGTGACATTGGACAAATCCCTTGGATTCCCTGAGCCTATTTCCTCACCTGTAAAATGAGAGTATAGGACTCAGTGGCCTTGCCATCCCTTTTATCTCTAGTTCAAACATCTTATGAAACAGGGCAAAGTGATTTGCCCAGAGTCTCTGACTCTGACCTAAGTAAGTCTCTGACCCAGATCTAATGTTCTGTATTTTTTGCTGCAAGGTGTAAAGCAGATTTAACCTTTTTTGGGTCATGGATACCTTTGGCAAGCTGGTAGAGCTTATAGATATCTCAGAAGGATGTTTTTAAATACATTAAATAAAATAAATTTATATAGGAAATCAATTGTATTGAAACAAAGATGTATTTTCCCCCATCCAAGTTCATGAAACTCTGGACTACAGTCCCTGGACCCCTTTGTGGTAGGTGGGCCCCAGATTAAGAACTCCCAGCATAGAAGAATCTAGTAGAAGTACCTGCAATTCAAAGCCAAAGCAGAAAACAATTCATGGCCAATATTGAAGTTAAGTGGTAAAGCCATCTGAATTCTATAGGAATCGAATGTCAATTTCAGTGGAAGTTTCGGGGTGTTGATTTTGACTCCTGTAGGCAATAACCCTCATGTACAGAGAGAAGGGAAAAGTGGAGGCTGAACAATCCCGAAGGATACTTGTGGAGGTCTCTCACAGTCTGACGATTTCTATTTTATGCCCACTCCAGAGGGCCTACACTATCTAAAGGGCAGTAGTCCTGTCCACAAGGAAAGGGCAAGGCCAACATGATAACCTGCTGTCTAACAAGAGTGATGATCTAGCTGGATTGGCTGCTGCTACTCATCGCCATCTAGGTGATTTCTGAGAAACCAAAGAAACATAGGCACTCTGTGGGCTGGTCAGTCTTGGGCGACTGTCCTGTGATGACACTGCTCACTGCTGAGAAAAGTTAACTGAGTCCAACCAGGGTCACACACTCACTGGCTCTTCTTCCCCCTCCCCCCAGTTTTCTCTTCCTGTCCTCCATTCCCCCACTCCAAGTACTAACTACTCAACTATGTTTTTAAAAAAGGATAGGAACTAGATCTGTGATTTCATTGACGTGGGCAACTCCCAGTTAACTTTTTCTGCCATGTTGGTCAACACCTTCTTTGCAATTTAGTGTCTTAAAGAATTGCCTAGAACAGAGGTGGTGCAGCTAGATGGCACAGCAGATAGAGCTCTGGCCCTGCAGTCCGGAAGACCTGAGTTCAAATCTGGCCTCAGACATGTGCTAGCTGTGTGACCCTGGGGAAGTCATTTAACTCTGTTTGCCTCAGTTTCCTCATCTGTCAAATGAGCTGGAGAAGGAAATGGCAAACCACTCCAGCATCTTTGCCAAGAAAACCCCACATGGGGTCATGAAGAGTCAGATACAACTGAACAACAGCAAAAGAGCAAAGAGGTCAAACACAAGTCTCCCCACCCCCATGTGTCCCATAGGACTCCTGAGTACAGATCAAACCAGATTAAAATGTAGTTCTATCTGATTTCAATGTGTTGATGTATTAATAATAATTAAAAAAGAAATATATAAGCATGTGTGATTTTCTAAATCAATATGCAGCCTGCAGGAATCCTTATATTCTGTTTGTTGGCCTCCTGATTCTGTGTGAGTTTGATACCACTGGCCTAGAGAACTGAGGAGTTAAGTGGCATTTGTGGGTGTCAGAGGTGAGCCTGAACCGAGGTCTTACTGGTTCCCAGGACAGCTCTCCATCCATTCCACAACACTGCCTCTCATGTCTACAAAGATTTGGGAAATAAAACATTATTCTGATAAACATGGTAATTTTCTTAAATAAAAAACAAACATCCTGATCTCTGCCCTCCAAAGCCATCGTTCTGCATTGGGCCTCAGGAAGTATGGGTTGAAATGGTAAGTTATTACTCTAACTTCCTGTCTTCTTCAGCATTTGGTTCAACACAATTGATTCAGCAGGGCACAGTACTAGGGCACTGAGGATGCAAAGATGAAAAGCATCCAAAAAACCACAGCCTCTGCCTTCTTGTAAGGGCTTATAGTCAAGTAAGTCAAGTCAAGTAAGAAGATGAAGGTCATCCACAGACAAACACACCACAAATTAGTGTATGATTAGGGGAATATTCTAGGCTTAGGTCACCGCCTCTTGGTGGTAACCCTGTTGCAAGTCAGGAACCCTGTTATTATTGGGCTCTTTTTGACCCTGATCTGCAGGGATGTGTGACATGGATGTAGTCTGGGCCTGAGTGGCATGAGAGATTCAAAAGGGGGGAGGGAGAGTCACTTCCAGTTGGGGGAAAAACAGGAGCTGCTTCATAGAGGAAGTAACACCTGGGCAAGAAAGAGAAGAATTTCAACAGGTAACATAGGAGAAGCAGACCCCAAGCCTATGTGCAAGGGAGCTCATGTATGAAAAGCACACACTTTAAAGTTATAGATGAGGGTTATTATCATTACAGTGTACGCAGGGAAGTGCATACAGTGGGAAAGAACAGAGCAAGGAGAGAGTGTGATAAAATCAGGCAACAGAAGGGTAGTCCAGTTTGGCAGAGGTGTAGAGTGCGCAAAAAGGGACAATTTGAAGCTAAGGCTAGAAAGCTAGGCTGGAGTGAGATCGTAGAGGACATTGAATGCCAGGCCAAGGAATCTGGCTTTTGTTTGTTAATCGATGGGAATATATTAGAAGCTTTTGAGTACGAAAGTGATGTGATCAGACCCCTGCATTAGAAACATGTGGTGGGAAGGCTTAGCATCATCATCTCTGATTTTTCTCTCTTCTAGAGGATGCCTTTGATATGTCAAGTCACCCTGTACAGGTCCCTTAACCTCTCTGAACCTCAATTGCCCCATCTGTAAAATGAAGGGGTTGGACTAGATGGCCTCGGAGCTCCCTTTCAGCTCTGGTTCTAGGATCCTGTATTTGATCAGTTGCTGAGAACTGTGAATTTTACCTCCACAATATCTCTAGCATCTGCTCCCGATGCCACCACCCTAGTTCAGGTTCTCCTTGTCCCCTAACTCCCGTAATGTACTGGTAACTGTCCTCCCTCCCACCAAGCTCTCCCTCCATCCTTCACATTCATATCAAAGCAATCTTCCTAGCATCCAACTTTTAGAAACGGTAGACATGGAAACAATTTAGGTGACCGCTAAAGCAAAGATTTTCATTCCCATAGAGGCTTAGGATTTTAAGAGGCAATGGATTCTTGGCAAGGTAGAGGAACCAGCATTTGTTAAATGCTTCCAACATGGTTTTCCTTTTATCTAAACAGGGAAAGAACATATAAAGGCTTTGCATTTGAAAGTTTCCAAAAAGGATGAGTTGTAGCAGAAAACATCCAGCAGTGCAAAGCCATGTGTGTCTACTGCCTCTCTCTCTCTCTCTCTCTCTCTCTCTCTCCTCTCTTTCTATCTCTCTCTCTCTCTCTCTCTCACTCACACAAACACAAACACACACACACACACACAATCATTAAAGGAAAACTTTAGGAATAGAAAGAGTCTGTGAACTGTTTTGCTAACACTGAAGTTTGTAATCAACCTGGGAATAACCTTCAGGAAAGATGACTGAAGTTAAAGAAACAATCTATTCTAATTCTTTAAGTTGTTAGTGCTTTCCCTCTGGAAATTACATATATATATATACATATGTATATGTATATGTATATGTATATATATATATATATACATATGTATATGTATATATATACATATGTATACTTTTATATATTTTGTACTTATTATTCTGTGCTGGTGCTTTCCAACCATAGAATGTATGCTCCTTGAGGGCTGGGACTATTTCCTTTTTTCTTTGAAATCCCTGGAGTAGGGGTGGGTCTTTGTCAAAAGGCCACACTTGAGGACCCAGAGGGCCACATGTGGCCTCAAGGCCGCAGGTTTGCCCACTCCTGCCTTAGAGTCTAGTACTTTAATAGACTCTAAAAATTCTTGTTGAATGAATGAAACTACTCAAGGAACCATCCCTAGCAGTTAGCTCAGGTATTTCGTTTGTTTTACCATTAACCATTTCCTGATCTTGTCACTCCAATTCACCATTCCTCCTTTTGCTTCCATTCCTTCCCTTTTTACAATTTGGAAAACAAACCAAAAAGGAGAAAATTATTCCTAAGAACCACTGTACACTTTATGTTTACACCATTATGAAATTCATGCAACCTCCAACTGCCTAAAAATGAGAGGTTAAATCATGGGGGCTGGCCCTTGCATTACATGTCCTGAGTTTAGAGAATTAATTCAAACTTTTCATTTGATGTTTAAAAATTTTTTTTCATACATAAGAGAGGCAACAAGGCAGATCATAGAATTTAATGCTTACAGAAACCTTAAAGGTCAGCTAGGCCAGTTCATTTTATAGATAAGGACCCAAAGAGAGTTTCAGCTTGCCTAAAGTCATATAATTAATAAGTGGAAGATCTGGGATTTGAATTCAAATCAGCCAACTTGCACTGTAGTGCTCTTTTGACTGCACTGTCTTTTCATACTTCTTGAGCATTTCTTGATCACTGGACTAGAATTCAGGAGGTTTGGGTTCTAATCCCCAATTCACTATTGACCTAACAGATGACCTTGAACAAGTCACAGCATCCTGAGTCTCAGTTTTCCCACCTCTAGTGGGTGGGTCATATGGTCCTATCCTATAGGTTTGGTTGCTTGCTCTGGACCTTGCGTTTTATCCATTCCTGAATTTCTAGTTTGGAGTCCACACAGAGGACCATAACTGCTATGTAACTTACTATTTTAGAGAGTTGCTTGAGACCCCAAGAGATTAAGTGACCTGCTCATAGCCCCAGTTCTGGCATTTGTCCTGAGGCAGAATTTGAACCCAACTCTCCCCAAGTTTAAGGCTAGCTCTTTATTATACCATGCTGCCTGCCACAGGGTGGATGTAAGGACTATATGAGGTAATGAAGTACTTTGAAAAATATTAAGAGATGGACAATTTAAATGCCTCATTCTGGGGCTGGGATTAGATAGATCTATAACGTATGTAGTTGTTCAGTCATGTTTGACTTTCATGACCCCATTTGGTGTTTTCTTGATAGATATACTGGAGTGGTTTGCCATTTCACTTTCCATCTAGTTTTACAGATGGGGAAACTGAGGCAGACAGGGTGAAGTGACTTGCCCAGGGTCACACAGCTAGTAAGTATCTGAAGCCAGATTTGAATTTAGGAAGATGAGTCTTTCTGACTCCAGGCCCAGTGCCACCTCGCTGCCCTTCATAACATCTATACTTTATAACATTTCTCAAATATGTCCTCGTCTCTCTTCTGACACTACCTAGGCATAAGCCTTCATCAACCCGTGCCTGGATGATTGCAACTCTGAGTTGTCAAACTGATCTTCCTAAAATATAGTTCTCACCCCCTCTCTATTCAATAAACTCCAGTGGCTCCTTATCACCTCCAAGAGCAAAGACAAAATCCTCTGTTTGGCTTTTTAAACTCTTCATCACCTGGCTCCTTCCTGCCTTCCCAGTCCTTTAACACCTTGCTCCCCGCCACAAGACACAAGACAATCCATCTTCACAGTCAGCATTTTCGGAATTCTCTTCCCCCTTACTTCCCTGGCTCCCTCGGAGACTTAGTTAAAGTTCTGCCTTCTGTAAGAAGCCCATCCCAGGCCTCCCTATAATCTTAGGGCCTTGGCTCTGTGATGATCTACAATGTATCCTTTTTATTTTTGCAAGGCAAGGCAATCAGGTGTAAGTGACTTGCACAAGGTCACACAGCTAGTAAGTGTTAAGTGTCTGAGGCTGGATTTGAACTCTGCAATAGATCCTTTATGTATCTTGCTTGTACACAGTTCTTTACATGCTGTTTCTCCCATTAGACTGCGAGTTCCTTGAGAGGAGGGATTATCTTTTTGCCTTCTTTTTTATCTCCAATGCTTAGCACAACACCTGGCACATTCTAGGCACTTAGTAAATGCTTATTGACTCACCAGAAGAAAGTCATCCAACTTTCCTTCTTCTTTTCTCCCTAAAAGTCACTTTAATTTTCTTGATAATTAACCACAGTACATATCCTTTTTCCTCCTTTGATCTTTTAATAGGTGTCACCTAGGTGGCTCAGTGGATAGAATGTTTGCACTTGGTAGTGAAGAAGACCCAAATTCAAATTCTGTCTTGGACATTTGTCAGCTCTATGACCCTGGATATGTCACTTAACCCAGAGTTTTAGCACAGTGTCTGGTATATAGTAAATACTTAATAAATGCCTGTGGACTGACCTTTTCCAACTTCAGTTTTCAACTTCAGTTACCTTTTCTGGGGAATAATGGGGATAATAATAGCATCTGCCTCAGAGGATTTTTGTGAAGATCAAATAAAACGGTATATGTAAAACCCTTTGCAATGCCAAAGTACTGTATAAATACTAGTTATGATTAGTAATAACAGTAAAAATTTTGCATGAGGTCGTTTAAACATTTTTATCTTTTAAAATGTATATCTCAAAAATAGCTATACTACCTGGCCGAGTTTCACTGGCCTTGGTCTCTCCCTCATACTGTTCTGGTTGATACAGCTTTTCTAGAACCTCCTCATATATGCACAGCTCTTTGACCTCATCCCACAGTGTGGGCAGTGTTCATGCTCACTGAATACACAAGAGGAAATTCTCTAGCCCCTGCTCAGAGGCCTTTTTGACTGTATATACCTCGAATTCCTTAGTTGTTCAAGACCTCAAACAGCACACTTCCAGGTCACAGAAATAGAAGTCGTTTCCTTTAAAGCAGCCAAAGGGATGGAATCACATTTATTTGTGGGGAAAAAAAAACTTGGTTACTTCAAGAGTTTGACATTGGCTGAGTAGCTTAGATTTCTACAGCAGTGAATTCACTTATCTGACCTCGGAGAAGGAACAAAACTTACAAAACAAAACAGTAGAGTTGTTCCAGGAATTAGTTAGTAACTCAAAACTTATAACCATAAAATTGAACTCAAGAGGAAAATTCTAAAATCCTTGGCAGATGCCATTTCCCCCTTCATGTTCAATATTTAAATTGTTTTGCAGAATCAGATTTACTTTTCTGACCCATCTCCACACGCCAATAAATTTGGTCTCTGACTGTCTTGGGGAAGTGGGAGGGGGTCTGGAGGAAGAGCAAAACAGAGAAGGGATATTAATAGGTCTGTAATGGTATAAAATTTATTCTAGGGGTGAGGTAAAACTTAATGGTTCATAAATAGCAAATTCATTATGTTTTTAATACTTGGGTTATATTAACACCATATAACATCTTTATAGTACCATTAGTACCATTTAAATCCTAGAGCAACTTGGAAAATAAACATTTCTAAGTCTTATCCATGAAACCATTGGTCAAATAAAATGTATTAATAAATTTGATTGGATTAGAACGTGGTTGGTTAAGTCATAAACTGTTTTATAAATGTTTTATGTTGTCTGTTATGCTGCATTCTTAAATGCTAACAAATTAATTTATTTTAAAGGCCGCATCAAGGTGAAAACACCTTGCTTTCATGGGGGCATTAGCTAGCAGGCCAATACATCATGCAACCTTTTTTCATTCAGTCAAACTAGTAGCAGAAGAAATGTTAAGACATAAAATGTGATATGGTTTGTTAAATATTCATTTATAATTTGCATTCATTATTAAATTATGTGTTAGCACTAATCTTTAATCTTAAAAATACATTCGGTGTCATAAAGCTCTCTGAATACATAATAAATATTTTATAGTTTAGTGTTGCTTTAAGTGTTGACGGGAAGACACACAAATGTTTGCTGCTAATGATATTTAATTATTCCAAGGAGATTTGATCTGCATTGGTATTGATTTCAATAATTCATTCAAGCCTTCGGGTCACTAAGAGAAATATCTGTTTGGGGATGCAGTCTCTTCCATGATTAATGATGATTCAGCTCCCTCTCCTCCTCATGGTAACACTGTCATTTGTTGCCTGAAACCATTCCAGTGTAATGCAATGACTTTGAGAGGCTTATTTCCAACTTATTTCCAACTGAAGTCGCCTCCACGACTATAACAATGAAGTTCACCACTCTAAATATGTCACTGTGCAGGACTGGGATCTGGAGGGTTGCAAATCTCTGAGGGCCCAGCCCTTTAAATGGCTGAAAGAAGACAGTACAAAAGGCAGCAGATGGAGTGAAATTCCAGGCCAAGTTGGTCCACAGGCTCTTGGAGAACCTCGAAGTGGATCAGTTCCTGTAGTGGTAGTGTCCAAAGTGCAATGTGTAAACTGGTAAAGTAAGGCTGTCGCTGAGAAAGCGGAATGTGACAGAGTAATGATTTGTATTGGGGAGCTTGGTACTGCCCAATGAACCATGTAAAAACAGTTCATTAAAATGTTTATGTGCTTGACTGGTTAACGCAAAGAAAGCTTTATTGCAGCCTTATAAAAACCTTGGTAACTTCAGATTGAAGGTAGATCAATGTATTATGATAATACAGGGGCACTCTGCCTTATTTCTTCTGATTTGAAGAAAAAGATGGAAATATTCTTTAGAATTCACTTTTTTCTTATTCTTAGTAACAATATCATTTCTATTTTCTTAAAAAGCTTATCTGGGCCCTATATGTTTTAGATCGTCTTGTACAATGCAAATATAGGTGATGTCCTTTATGCTGGAACTCTCTTTTTAAACTGGTTCTCTCTCTCTCTCTCTCTCTCTCTCTCTCTCTCTCTCTCTCTCTCTCCTCAATCTCTCTCCTCAATCTCTCTCCTCAATCTCTCTCCTCAATCTCTCTCCTCTCTCTCTCTCTCTCTCTCTCTCTCTCTCTCTCTCTCCCCTCTCTCTCTCTCTGCCCCCCCGTATAAATTAAAACATTGAGTATTATTGTAATGTGGTAATAATAACTAGTATTTATATAGCACTTTAAAGTTTGTAAAGCACTTCCTTTGATTTTCACACCAACTCTGTGAGATAGGCTCTGTTATTACCCCCATTTTAGAGATAAATCAATTTTTTTAAAACTCTGGCTATTCTATTAGTTGCCTTTAGTGGTTTTACCTTTATGGGATTAAGTCTCCTCTCTAATGTAAAGCAAATAGAAACCGTGTGTAGAGTTTTAAATTAGAAAACTGACATCTCAGTTTT
The DNA here is from genome assembly GCF_011100635.1 of Trichosurus vulpecula. Classification (NCBI taxonomy): domain Eukaryota; kingdom Metazoa; phylum Chordata; class Mammalia; order Diprotodontia; family Phalangeridae; genus Trichosurus; species Trichosurus vulpecula. The sequence continues at coordinate 100,600,563 of NC_050576.1, read as the reverse complement.
CTTCTAGCTTCCCTCTGATTGCCTAGATGTTTTGGAAAATAAAGATGCACAGAGCTGTGATTGTGAGAATCTGGATGCTTGAGTGATCAAAACAATTTGGTCATGTCCATGTTAGAATTCTTAAAAGGATTGTTAAAAAGCACTTAGCTCTGATATGGAAAAGAGTAGATATGACTTCTCTTTAACAACATGCACACACAAAAAAACCCTCCAAACCCAGCAAATAAACAAAGCTACAGTCTAGACAATTGATGCATGTGGGAATTTTGCTTCCATAGGAAATTCAGTATTGCATTTTTAGGAGTACACAACATTTATTCAGACTCTAGTCTACAGACATTTCCAACATCATAAACGTGGATTTGTCCATTAGCTGAGTATGTTGGAAATGCCTCAAATGACATTTAGAAGAAGAAAAAAAAAGTACTGCCAGTAAGGAAGGGAAAAAAAGGACACTTCATAAAACACTATTAAGAAAGATACTACGACGGGTTTTATCATTTTTCTCCAGCACACCTATTATGTCAAGAAAATCCAGGGACCCCAAGCCTATGTGGACCATCCAGTTACTGTTTCGCCTACAGATGTCAATTAAAATAGATACTGTCCTCCACGCACAACAATCCACCTGTGAATTTTAGAAATCATCTGTTTGCCAGTCAAGTTCATTAGACTCGATCTTAATGTGCTGTAATCACTACAATCCATTCCTCCAGGTCCAGTTTCTTAAATTGCTGTGGTTCATCATTGTGGTTGGGGATGCCACTGCTGCCCCCTACTGGCACCTAGATGCTAAAAGTCCACCAGACGCCGTTCCGGCTCTCAATCAGGAATGCTATCTAGTTCTAAAGAGAGATGAATTCCATTCAAAAGAACTGGTGTTTTGGGGAGGTATGGAATAATAGAGAGGAGCATGTTGTGGTTCTTTTCAAATTCTTTTCAAATCTCTTTTGAAATTCAGTATGAGTCAATTTCAAAATTTATCTCATTTCCGTGCCCTAAGGAGTTGATTATCATCATCATTATTATTATCATCATTATCATTATTATTATTACTTTAAGCCAAGGGCTGTTTCTGGATGGAAGGGACGTCTGGGAGTAGCCTGGGGACTAGAGTCCAAATGTCCATATTTTGACCTTTTTTGGAGCCATTCATGCCACATTAGTTTTGAAACCAGCTTTAGAACCCTGTATGAAAACAGATTGATAAAGATGGTATGTATATGTGCTTAAAAGAATGTGGATTGTAATGAGTTGTAGGGTTGGAGTTCTTAACTACACCAATTCAACACTCCTCATTGACCGAATCTCTTTCACCCATTCCAGAGTGTACAGCCTATCAGTTTTCCTACAAGACGAAAATGATGTAAAGCAGGCATGTAGCTTCCTATGCATTATCTCCTATTTGTGATTACAGATTGAACCCTTGTGTGCATTGACCTGCATCTCATCCCAACACTGTAGTCCATCAGTATCTCAACTCAGGTCACTTTCTTAGAATTGTATCAGGTTCTGTTGTAAGTTAAGAACCATTTTCCTTTTAAGCTAGGCTTTTTTTTTGGCCATGATCCAAATGGGTATATGTTAGATCTAAATGTCAGTTAAGGTTGAAGTGTCTAAGAAACCAGGAGGGAAAAAAAGAAATGAGGAAAATTAGATTTGGACCTCCAATACAAACTTTCTATTATGCTTTTCTTCTGGAGTGTCAGAATAGTCAGATAAGATGAAAAGAAATCTCCGGGAAGCTGAGTTTTCCATTTCTTGGAGTTTAAATGAAAGGATGTATGAAGTAGAGAGGAGAAGTTTTGCTCCCTCTGTGGGTCTCCTCGAGCTCTCACAGCTTTAATTGGGAGTTTAAATGCCTCCCCAGGCCTGCAGCATATCAATTTGATGTGTATAATTGATAAGCAAACATTCTTTACAGGTTGGTAAATGGTGAGGCCACAACATAGTATATATAATGTTGATTAAAGTGTTTTTTGGTCCAAAAAGGTCAGAGACATTAGGAAGTTAAAAGAAAGTGTGAACTGTGTTGTTATACTTTTAACCTTTGTGCCTTTCCTTTCCTATAATTGACACCACATGTTTACTGCGCATATTTTGAACAAATTTCAGGTTGCAAACACTAAATATATATTTATTCTGCAATAAACTTAATACAAGACACTTTGCAATGCATCCGTCAGTGTGGGCTGCTGATATTATTGTAATAGTTAGGAAGAGAACAATTTAACCGACCATAGTAGCGTACCCACTCCGCAAAAATGCCGTAGGTGTAAAGTAACAGTAACTCTGAAAAGGATTAAGATGGACATCTAAATGATAATTACCAGGTAATTTTGTTTTGGTTATAACTCATGGTGTTATTTCTATAACTGACATGAGACATAATATGTTTTTCAGGGTTCTCCTAGAGTTAAGCAATAAATGGAATCTGTCACAAAGTATTTGTAGGTCTTGTTAGAAAAAAGCTGTAACGCTGCTGCAATGCTACCCAGACCGAACATTTTTAAGCCTGTACATCAACAGGAAACTTTCCTAACAAGGTAATGACTGTAGACATCTGGGGTATAATAAAGGCCTCTTGCCTGACCTTTAAAGAGCCTCATCTTCTCACTTAATGACAAGCTGGCAAGATAGCATTTCAGGATTAATCAAGTAAATTCTACGTAGTATATTTCTCTTTTCATGATACTTGGCACCACGTTTGCAGAATTTGGAAGGGAGTGCTGGGTTTGGAGTCAGAGGAACTGAGTTCAGATTTTGGTTCACCACTTACTGCCTTGTTCCTTTGGGCAAGGTCTTTAACCTCTGTGGGCCTCAGTTTCCTAATCTGTAAAATGAGGTAGTTGAACTAGAGAACCTCTGCAGTTTCTTTCTGCTTTAAATCTATGATGTAGTGAAGTTCCACTTGAAAACAAGTGGGAACAACAAAAAAAGCACCCATTTGCTTCCATCCTAAATTTGAGAGGCACATCCTATTTCCTCTCCTACAGTCTTTGGCATCCCACAGTTGAGACTGAGACAACCACTGTTGTGTGTACCAGGAAATTTTGGCTACATTTCTTATTATTTCTTTTCCACAAACATTTCTTAATTATCTACATTAATGCTAGCCACTGTGCTAGGCACTGGGGATACAGAGATAAAAACATAACAATTTCTGCCCTTGAGTGACTTACATTCTACTGAAAAATATGACATCGTATGCAAATAAATCATACAAGATAATTTGGAGGAGAGAGTGTTAGTAAGACAACACCCCAAATCTGCTGAGGGCCATTGGTCTCCATATGTCAGGATCATTCTAGTAATGGCCAATGTATCTCCAAATATAGCCTACTGCTCAAACATCTGTTTTCAGAGAAAGGGCAAATATTGGGAAACAATATTAAAATAAAATCTTTTTCTCTCCTGATTCCATTTAATTTGATGAACACTATTTCTTTCTTATATGAATTATCTGGCTATGCCATGAATGATAGTTAATGCCACCCGTGGAAAACATAGGCAATTTTGCAAAAGAGAGAAGGCATGGAAGGGAAGAGACAGAAGGGAAGGGCAGAAGAAGGGGAGAAGAGAGGAGAGGAAAAGCAAAAGAAGGAAAAAAGAGGAGATGAGAGGAAAGGAAAGGGAGGGATAAGACAGGAGAGGAGGGAAGAGGGAAATATTTAATGGAGGTTGTCAAGTACATGAATTAACGGGGAAAACTTCAAACTTGGTAGAGACAAATCTACAAAAATAAAGACTCCTATATAATGAAAATTGAATTCTTAACAATAACTAAGATATGAGACATAATTTTTCTGAAAGGAGGATGGCGGTTCATTGCCTCTTCTGGGCCCCAATGCACATATCTTTCCAGGAGGCGACCTAGAATTTCAAACTCCTAGGAAAGGAAGAAACTGTTGGTTTCTCTTCTACCCATCAGAAGTTCAACCTTTAAGCCACTAAGGTCCACATAGGAAGTGGAAAAGAAACAGGATTCCCTACTGCTTTTTCCTGCAGCAGAACAAGTGAACAGAGCTAAGAGGTGGAAAAGATCTCAGGGATCATCTGGTCTGACTCTCTCATCTAAGGTCATTTTTTTTCATACCTTAATTATTTGGATACTTGGCACACAGAAGCTGTCATGTTTCCTAACTAAAGCCCCTGAGATCTTAAAATGTTTGTCACAGGGATGACAAAAAATGATGGTAAAAAAATGTATCCTACTATTGCCTCTGCTGTGATGTTAGTACAGTGTGCAGAATAGCCCCATTTGTAGGTGGGTATTTAATTCTAAATGTTATTCTTTAGAGCATTTTCACATGATACATTTCTCAGTGTATCGATAACTCCTTGTTATTTTAATGATTTTTGTCCATCTTTCTTAACCATAGTGTTTAAGTTCCTGGACAGTGGGGAAAATGTCACCTACTTCTTTTACTATCTAACAGTGCTCAGCACAGTACCATGCCCATGGCACGAGCTCAGAAAATATTTGTTAAATGAGTAAGCAAATGAAATTTCAGACCAGCGATGTAGAAATACTATTATCCTGTTACTAGTCCCCAGAGGTAGTGCAGTGGTTAGAGCACTAGGCCTGGAGTCAGGATGACCTGAGTTTAAACCCAGCTTCAGACACTTACTATGTGACCCTGGGATGTCACTTAGCCGCTGCCTGCCTCAGTTTCTTCAACTGTAGAGTAGGCATAATAATTGCACTAACCTCACAGAGTTGTGAGAAGCAAATGAGATAATATTTGTAAAACGCTTAGCACAGCAACTTAATCAATGCTTGTTCCCTCTCCCCTTCCTCCCTTGTCAATCTGCCCCTTTTTTAGGGGAGTACATGCTAGCTTTGGAAAAGTTTCCAAAGTTTCTTACTTCCACAGATTGGAAATCAAGATATGTTCTCTTCCCGCCTACCTCCTCTACACAATATGGTAGGAAATAGTTATAGTGTCCTGCCAGGTCAGTACAAGGTTGAAGAAATTATAATGGACCTTGAACTCCAATTTCAGGATGACACATTTTATTAGAGGAGTTGGGGACTGAAATAATGTCAGTGGAATGAAACTGGTTTATCTCAAACAACTTTGATTTCTGTTTACAAAAACTGGACTTCGTAGCATCAGAATTTAGAGGTGACTGAGAAATAGAATTCCATTTACCTAGGGGCTGTCCCTGCTAATCTTTGTCTGCTGGAGCATCCATTGTCCTACAGAACAGAGAAAGAGACATTCACCATCTATAGACTCAAGTATTAGAACACATTTAACTTTCCAAACAGTGAAAACCTAAAGTCATGCTTTCTGTGATTGATGGAAATTTGGGGTAAACACATTGGAAGCTAAATAATCATAGTTCTTTTGGGGGTGTTTTAGGTTTTCTCCCTTTTTCTTGAATATGTATCATTCATGGCATAGATAATTTATGTAAGAAAAAGTGTTTATTGAATTAAATCAGGAGGGAAAAAAGGTTTAATTTGAAATAAGTAATATTTTATTCCAATATTTCCCAATGATTACCCTTTCTCAGAAAATAGATGCTTGGGTCCAAGGTTGCATTTTCACTTGTTTTCATTTCAGTCTTATTTGTTTTTGTGGAAAATACATCATTTTCTATTCAGGAATTCATTAATTGGGCAAAACAATTCTAGTATACAAGAGAAGATACAAGAATACTGAAGTTGGAAACCTGTTTGTGTCTTTTTTTTCCCATGACTAACCCATGTCTATTCTCTATGAAATTGATGTCAAAAAAGTATTATATATTTTCAGTGGGAAATAGAAGGCTGCCCTCTACTATCCTTGTCAGGACGTCGTATCCCTTTAATCATACTTTTCATTTCAGTACATTGAAATTTCCGTTACCAAGGACAACATCATAAATAAAAGTGTTTGTGAAATTTTTACCTGCAGCTTCCTAACTTTGTGCATTAAGCATGAGACGAACAGAGAGGTGGTCAAATGTGAAAATTTATAATCATTTATTACGTACGGCTGAGGCGAGAGGGGAATAAAAGCGTGAAGGCATACATCTATAAACTGGAGCAGAAAAGCTTAAATGAAAAGTAAAGTGAATTTCTGTGTCTTGTCATAAAGTAATGAGAAGCTAGAGCTTTTATTCATAGCAACCCAAGATGCATTTACTCTCAATCTAGCTTTAGCAGTAAACGCTTCCCTGATGTATTGCTTTGAACTTACAAAGAAATATTTGTACTCTACATAATAGTATAGTTAGGAGAATTACTGCATGGTTGAGAGGATTCTATAAAGGTTTATAGCTGCTGGTGTTACTGTAATTTAATCACAATGTAGCTAATGTAGTGCTTTAATATCTCAGGTTACTTTTTTTATTTACCATTTATTAGTAACTGACAGAGTCAATCATTGCTACATCATAAACAAATCACAGAGGGATTCTATAAAAATCCGAAAATTTCCGAAGAGATGTACTGGGGCTGTTTTACACTAGCTGCGTGACCTGTAATGAGTTAACTATCAAATTATTACTTGATGGGATAAGTCAGAGTTCTTGTTCTCAGATCATCAGCCAAAGAAAACCAAGTGAGCATTTGGAGTAACAAATACAATTAGCATTGCATATCTTTTGCACATAGAAATAAGTCATCAGTTGGTATTTAGCAAAGGTGGGAGATGATTCCCTGAAGACTATGGGGATGCTTGGATAAAGAATGCTTCTTTGGATGGTCTACACAAGTGGTATCAAACTCAGACAGAAATGGGGCCACTAACTCATATATAAAGATCCCTGAAGGCCAGATATTGATTTTGAAAACCAGGTGTTAACATCATCTATGTTCTATTGTGTTTTTATTTATTTTGTTAAATATTGCCCAGTTACATTTTAATCTGGGTTACTACACTTAGAAATGCTGCTGGCCTTATGTAGCCCCGGTCTACATTGTCCTAATGAAGTTCTTTATCCTAATGATGAGCCTGATTTAGACTTCCCCTTGGCACACTCTTAAACCATATTTCTATCTTTACATCTGTCTAAAAAAAACTGAGCGCAGTGGTGACTACTACCTTGGAGAATATCGTTTATTGTAGGTACATTTCCTTCATCATAAACGGTGGGCACAATTTTTATAATGATGACTGGTTGTTGCATAAATTGATTCTTCAAAACTTGTCACTAAAATAACAGATGATTCTAAGAAAATTGAAATCCTGAACATCTGATACTACTCAGCTACAACAACTAAGATAATTTCTCTCCCTCTGCCCTCCCCCATCTTTATAGTAGGTACTTGACAAATATTTTGTAGATTGGCCTGGTTTTTCTTAATTTTTTTTCATTATTAAAAACCTATGGGCATAATCTCAAGAGACTGTACCAGCCACTAAAATGTAATTGTAATGATTTCACGTGTAGAACACAGTCCACTCACCATTTGCAGGGTGTTAGTCCCTACCCTTAGTCCTGTTGATGCTCAGTGAGGTCCTGGGGCGCTGAAAGACAGAGTCAACAGAGAATCGCAGGGTCCTAGATCTAAAGCTGGAAGGGATCTCAGAAACCTTCTAGTCCAACACCTTCATTTTAAAGTGAAGGAAACTGAGGCCCAGGGAGGCTAAGTAACTTGAGCAAAGTCACACAGGTAGTAGGGCTCTTCTGATTCCAGAGTAGGCAGGCTTTCCACAGTCCCATGCTGCTTCCTTGGAAATGGATCCAAAGGGGAAGCATGAGGATGGTGACTTGTCTATGCTTCTGACCTATGACTTCATTTCTGTGTCACTCTATTTCCACTAGGTTCCATGTCATTTCCACTGCTCTCTACTTCACAACTTTACTAAGTGTGTTTGTTATTTACAAAGCACCATATTAGAGGCAGATGGGGATGCAAAAATGAATGACAGATCCAGCCCTAAAAGACTTTTTATGGTCTATCAATCAACATTTATTAAGCACCTACTATGTGCCAGGCACTGTGCTAAGCCTTGGGGATGCAAAGAGATATAAAATACAGTCCCTGCCCTCAAGGAGTTTACAATCCAATTGGGGAGACAGTATGCAAATATATACAAATATATGTGTGTGTGCATATGCATATATATGTGTATGTATACATATGTGTGTATGTATATATGTATGTATCTTTGTGTGTGTATATATATATATACACATATATATGGAAAACTGACAAGAAGGCAATAGAATTAGAAGGGGTTGGGGAAGGACTGCTGTAGAAGGAAGGATTTCAGTTGTGCCTTAAAGGAATCCAGGGAGGTCAGTAATCTCAGCAGAGGAGAGAGAGCATTCCAGGCATGGGGGACAGCCAGAGAAAATGCCAGTAGCCGAGAGATGGACCGAGCAGGAGAGCAATGTCATTGGACTGAAGAGTGTGTGTCAGGCAGTAAGGTAAAAGAGGACTGGGGCTTTAATATTTATAAAGCAGTTTACATACTGCATAATATCTCATTTCATCCTCACAACAATTCTTTGAGGTAGGTGCTATCATATTTCCTGCTTTACAGATGAGGATCCTTGGGTACACAGCAGTCTAGATGTTTGAGGTGGGAATTGAACTCAGGTCCTTATGATTCCAAATTCAGCTTTCTATCCATCATGCTCCACTTCTTCTCAAGCAGAGATAACATGGAGACACAAATATTCATATCCCCAGTGCCTAGCACAGTGCATGGCACATAGTAGGTGCTTAATAAATATTTGTTTACTGATTGAGTGATTCCTAAATATATGACCTTCCCACCTCCTGCTTCTGACCTTGTATGTCTGGAAAAGTGGGAAGAATAGCCATTACTTGAGGAGAGTGGCCAGGCATATCATGTTCTGTGTTCTATAGCAGAGTTGTAGACTTACCTATATGCATTTATGCATTTTCTTGGCTTCTTTCTTTCATTAGGAAAAAAATCTAAATAAAAAGTAGGAAGTATTTTGTCAGAGCCTACTATATGATCTGAACAAAGCTGGAGATTTGGAAGATTAAAAAAAAAACCAGGTAAGTCCTGATGCTTGCCCTAGAGGAGCTGATAAAGTATTTGGGGCCACAAGGCATATACACACAAAACCTGATCATGTGAATGGTGAATAGTGGACTCAACACTTGGAGGAAACCTATTCTGCTGGTACTAGGCTATGGGACTGGGGAGGCAGGTGGAAAAGGAACAGGCTCTCATAAGATAGACTGTGCTTTGAAAGACCTGAGGTGTAGGGTGCAGAATGAGACATATATTTTTGGACATGGTCAATGAAGGAATCTCTTTTTCTTGACTATACATATTTATTCCGAGAGTTTTCTTTTTCTTTTCCTTCAGTGGTGGAAAGGAGATAAAATAAAATTTTGTTCATTAAAAACAAAATTACACTAAAAGAGACCTGAGGCTCATGATGAATTAGCTTATAAACTTCCCCTCTTTTCTTACCTAATACCCAACTTCAACACTAAGACAAGGCTTCTGTCACTCCAAAGATGTATATTGTCTGGTAGTGTTTTTTATTTTTTTTTTACTGAAACAATTGGATAGAAATTCAGTAAAAGTAAACGATCTCTGTTTTAGGAGATTGGGTCTGAGAAAACAGCAGTGTACCACTAATGCTATTTTATGATCCATTTCTGTAAGTTACTGGGTCCCGATGGGGAGAACCCACAAGTGTCAAACCAAGCAGTGGCCGGCCCTTTTGTGAGTGGTGGAATTGAGCTGTGACTTTTACAACAAAAAGAAAACATACCAACTGAGCTCTGGTGCAGGGCCATGAAAGGAATGGGACTGTAATTCTCTTTCTGTTTTCTGGCCCTGACCTGTGGTTTTATTGGCACAAGGAACTCCCCAAGAGCAAACTCCCTCTACCAGTGCAGAGTACCTGCTATGCAACTTCAGGTCTTGGAGAGTTACCTGGGGCACTAAGAGGTAAAGTCAGTTAATTAGTCAATAAGCATTTATTAAACACCCAGCCAAGCACTAAGCACTAGGGATATAAAGGAAGGTTAAGTGACTTGCTTGCTTGGAGTCACCCAGGCAATAAACATCAGAGGAATATTTGAAGGCAGGTCTTCCTAATTCCAGGGCCAGCTCTCCATTCACCATGCCTGTCTGTCTGTTTCTGTTACCACTTAGTGTTATATACATGTGTTCAACCAAACCAAACCAAACTGTATTTCTACTAAGGACTATCTAACTGATCTCTAGTCCCTGAGCTAAAAGACCTCCCACACTGCTTCTTAGTCTATTCTGAGGTCCTAGAAAAATGCTAGGAGCTTTTGGGGGTAATTTTACCCAGCATCCACTTGAGGGCAATACCAGAAAAGGTAAATAACATGCTGCCTGGCACAGGAATAAATATTACTATCAGAATCTCTATTTATACTGACCCCATCAAAAATGAATATTCAAGCTATTTTAGACCTTCTGGTTATAGCACCAAAGCGATGTGTTGGTCTGAGTGATCCCTTTTAAGAAATGAAAGCTTAATTATTCATATGCTATAAAATTCACTCTAATGTGTTTTTATCCTACTCTGATGCTTTATTGTGGAATGGAGCTGGTTCTTGCTTTTCAAAGGCCCTGCCAGCAAAACAACTGCTGGCTTGGAAAGACCTTGGCAACAGGTCATGACTGCTTCCTAGTAACCAGCAGAAGTAAGTCTGGAAAAACTCACTTGCAGATGGGCCACTAGGTGATATACTCTTTGGCTAAGGTAGCCCATGAAACAGGTAGGATTGGTTCGCTCTGTATTTGTATCCTCAATACCTCACATAGTGCTTGGCACCGTGTAAGTAGGAACATAATAAATGCTTATCGATTGCTTGCCTGAGATCTCACTGATGTTATATTCCCTCCTGAGATACACAGCAGCCCACCCATACTTCTAAGTGATATCATAGTTTTAGGACTGGAGAGGATCTTAGAAGTCATCTAATCCCACCTTCTCATTTCACAAACATGGCAAACAAGGGTCAGATGGTGACTTGCCTGAAGGGAGTAATGGCAGAACCAGGATATGAACCCATGTCCCTTCTTATCCTGTGTTATTCTCATTCTTGGACTTCAGGAAATCATCTCCCAGCTTTGCTAAGTACCAAATGATCACTTATTTCTATGTGCTAAAGATATGCAATACTAATTGTATTCATGACCTCAAATGTTCACCTGGTTTTCTTTGGCTGTTGACCTGAGAACAAGAACCCTAACTTATCCCATCAAATATTATTGACTTAAAAAACCAGGTGTTAACATTATCTACGTTCTATTGTATTTTTATTTATTTTGTTAAATATTGTACAGTTACATTTTAATCTGGGTTACTACACTTGGAGGTATTGCTGGCCTCATGTAGCCCTGGTCTACATTGTCCTAGTGAAGTTCTTTATCCTAATGATGAGCCTGATTTGGACCCTTCCCCTTGGCACAGTCTTAAGCCATATTTCTATCTTTACATCTCTCTAAAAAACTGAGTGCAGTGGTGACTCCTACATTGGAGAATGTTGTTTATTGTAGGTACATTTCCTTCATCATAAACGGTGGGCACAATTTTTATAATGATGACTGGTTGTTGCCTAAATTGATTCTTCAAAACTTGTCACTAAAATAGCAGATGAAACCTTGAACATCTAATACTATTCAGCCATAACAACTAAGATAATTTTTCTCCTTCCTCCCCATCTTCACAGTAGGTACTTGACAAATACTTTGTGAATTGGCCTGGTTTTTCTTAACTGTTAATTTTAACAATCTATGTGCAGTACCCCTCTTACCTGGGGCAGCTAGGTGGTGCCATCGATAGAGTGCTGGGCCTAGAGTCAAGAAGACTCATCTTTGTGAGTTCAAATCTGGCCTCAGACACTTACTAGCTGTGTGTCCCTGGGCAAGTCACTTGTTTGCCTCAGTTTCTTCATTGTAAAATGAGCTGAAGAAGGGAATGGCAAACCACTCCAGCATCTTTGCCAAGAAAACCCCAAACAGTGTCACAAAGAGTCAGATGTGACTCAACAACAACTTGCAAGATTACCTTCACCTACTCCGTATAGAATGTCCTACTGGTTTAATATTTATTAAAGCTTATAACTACACTAAGATTTTTGAAGCCCTCTGTATATCTTGTATATGCCTAGTTATTTATATGTTGAATCACCCACTAGAATATACACTCTTTGAAGGCAGTTACTGTTGGTTTTGTTTTTTGTTTTTTATGTTTCTTTGTATCCCTAAGAGCTTAACATAGTGACAGACATCCAGTAAGTGCTTAATAAATGCTCAAGGGGGTAGGTAGGTGGTGCTGTAGATAGAGTGCTGGGCCAAGAGTCAGGAAGGTGAAATTTGGGGTCACAAGAGTCAGACTGAAAAAATAACAGAACAACAACACAAACTGATAGATCAACTCACTGCCACAGGACAGCACATGGAGAGAGCCGCGTGTTGGCCTCCTCATTGTGGTGACCTCTTTATAACAACTAAACTTTTGCAAACTGGCAATAATCGAGTTTACTATCTTTGCCTCTCTCCAGTTCCCATTTTTAAGGAATCTTCAGCTTATTTAAATAAAGCAAGTGGACAAGTACTGATTTTTTTTTACAGTGTCTACTCATCTTTTTCCTTTTTCAGATTTGTTGCTGATTTTTAATTATAATCTCACTTGGTTATAGTGGTCTGATTATACACAAACACATTGGTTCTGATGTTATTCTCAAATCAATAACCTATTGTTTTCTCTCTCTCTGGTGTGTGTGTATGTGTGTGTGTGTGTGTGTGAGAGAGAAAGAGAGAGAGAGAGAGAGAGAGAGAGAGAGAGAGAGAGAGAGAGAGAGAGAGAGGGAGGGAGGGAGAGAGGGAGAGAGAGAGGGTGATTAGTGTTCACCATATCCAGTGCCTTCTGATTCTCCTCTGGAAGAAAGTATTCATGATGCTAGGCATACAACTTCTGAAGAGTCTATATAAAAGCCTTTGGACTCTTATTTCTTAACCCTGATCCCTATTTTCCCATATAGTTTTTATGAAGTCACTGGGTTTTCAGGTGTATGTTCACTGGCTTGGGGTAATCTCTTCAAGTTCTTTATAAAACTTTGCTACTTCTTCATCTTTCTTAACAGATGCTGCTGCCTAATCTATAATTATTTTCATGGTGGTCTTCTTTGCTCAAGATCATCATGACAACTACAAGGTAAAAGAACCAAGGATACTACGCAGAGATGTTTCTTACTGTTTTTAGATGTATGACGAAATCAAGTCCTCCAACCTCACTGAGAAGAATCTGTGAGCCATGCTTTCACTGAGATGAATCTTCCCTGTAAACTTCTATTTTATCCTAAGAATATTAGTGTTGCTATGGTTCATTTTTTTTCAATAGTATGCCAGTTCTCTGGTCATTGGATTTCTGACATCTGCCTTTTTGAAATGCAGCTGGGTGGTATAGTAGATAGAGCATGGAACTTTGAGTCAGTAAGATCTCAGTTCAAATCTCTACCTCATATACTTACTAGCCATTATAACCCTGGGCAAATCACTTCATCTTGGTTTTCCCAACTGTGAAAATGAGGACTTGATAACAAAAGGTCCCTGCCAGCTCTAAACCTATTATGTTACAAAAGATCTGACAGAGTACCTGGAATCAATGATCATAGAAGGTCTAAAAGCTATGTGATCCATCAGATTCTTTGCACCTTTCCCCTGCTACATCATCTCTACTATGGAAGTGGACAGGGACCATATAAAAGTAAAGGTAGTTTTTTCTTTGTTTCATGAGTTTGCATAGCCAAAGAATTCATCAGCTAGTGGACAACTTACTGGTAATGAGTCTCTCAAAAATTAACTATGTTGGTCCTAGGACATCTAGCACATTCTACTGCTGGAACTTTACTAGAAGCCTTTCGAGAGTTTACACTCTGCTGTCATAACCTTTGAGAAACTGGACCACCTGAAGCAGGCAGGTGGCATAGTGGATAGGGTGTTACATATTCTATATGTGCTGTAGACATTTATGTGTGTATGTGCGTTTGTGTGTATACCATAGTGAGGCAGACATGAACTTGATTCCTGCCTTAGACACTTATTAGTTGTATGACAGTGGATAAATCATTTAGCTTCTCTCAATTTCAGTTTCCTCATAAGTAAAATGGTAATTACCTCCCAGAGCAGATGCCATAATAAAATAACATAAGATATGTTTTTAAAAAGAGAGGACAGTGATGATTGTTGGAAGGCATATGGGAGATCAGGCACATTCATGCACTGTTGGTGGAGGTATAAAGTGGTATAGATATTCCGTAAAGCAATTTAGAACTATATCCCCAATGTCTAATAACTGTGCATGCAATGTTTTGACTACTAGGCATGTACCCCAAAGAAACCAAAGATGGGGCAAAAAGATCCATGTATATAAAAATTATTTATGGCACCATTTTGGTTGTAGTAAAAAAAACAAACCCTGTAAACAAAGTGGGTTCCTATCAGTTAAAGAATAGCTGAACTGTTGTGGGATAATGTTGAGCTTTAAGAAATAATGAAAGGGCCAGCTAGGCAGTGCAGTGGATAGTGCCAGGGCTGGAATCAGGAAGACCTGAGTTCAGACACCAGACACCTCAGTCACCAATAGCTGTGTGACCCTAGGCATGTCACCCCTGTTTCCCTCAGTTTCCTCATCTGTCAAATGAGCTGGAGAAGGAAATGGCAAACCACTCCAATTATCTTTGCCAAGAAAACCCCAAATGGGGTCACAAAAAGTTGGACATGACTGAAATGACTGAACCACAACAACAAATAAGTGAGGAAAAGGATAACTTCAGAGAAACCTGGAAAGACATATGAACTGATACAAAGTGAAGTAAGCAGAAACAGAATTATTTATACCATGACCACAATATTGTAAATGAAAACAAATTTGTAAGACTTAAATGCCCTGATCAGTTAAGTGACCAATCACAACTCCAGAATACTAAAAATGAACCATGCCTTCTACCTCTTGGTAAAGAAGTGATAGATTGTAAGTGCATAAAAAGCCATACATTTTCAAGCATGACCAATACAACACACAAACACACACACACATAGAGAGAGAGAGAGAGAGAGAGAGAGAGAGAGAGAGAGAGAGACTCCTAGGTCACTTCCTTATTGTGATGAGGTAATGGAGAATTTTGTAGAGATGAAATATAAAATATGCAAAGTAGTCCTTAGTCCATATGATCACATTCCATTGCTGTTGCATTAGTAACAGAGTAATAATAAAGGGCAAATGAAAATTAAAACACTATTTAGACTATATACAAACCGTTTTATCGAGATGCTTGTCCAATGACCAGTGAGTTAATACATTCCTAGCAGAACTGAATTATAGAAATATTGACATTCTTGCTAAGAGTCAGGAGAGTCAGTCAATCACTTAATAAGCATTTATTAAACCCCTTCTGTATGCTAGGCACTGTACTAAATGCAGAAGATGCAAAAAAAAAAAAACCAAGAGGCAAAAACTGTTCCTATCCTCAAGGAGCTATCTGCCTCTAGCACTTAATAACTATGTGATCATATGCAACCTCTTTGAATCTCAATTCCTCATCTATAGAATTGAAATTACAATATGCCATGGGTACCTATCTCGTGGTGCTCTTGTGGGGTATGTAAAGTGATTTGTGAATCGTGAATCAACTATTATTGTTATTATTATGCCGCCAAGAAGCATCGTTTCACAAGACCCTTGGTCATTTCAGCTTTCGTTACTTATGATGGGACCACCATGAATATAGATGCAATTTATCCACCAACATTTTTTTGCAAAGGATGAAGAAACTGAGAAATTCTACAAAGAATAGTACAAGAGACTCCCAACTAAGTAAACATCTACTGTGATGCTCAAAGACTTCAATATCAAGGTAGGTTCAGGGGAGAATGTGGGGACATGTTAGAAAACATGATTTTGGAATAAAAGATGAAAAAAGGCAAAAGTTATAGAGACTCCTCAAAGTCCTGGTGCCTACATTGCCTGAACATATCTTCTTCAGAAGAGAGTTGGAAAGTGATGGACATTGTGTGAGAGCTGAACATAATCACAAAAATGCAATTTGCCATATTTTAACAGACAGGAGATATCTAGTTACTGATGAAATCATTTCAGAATGTGAAATTTCTGTGTGTAGCTGGATCATCAGCTGGTTACAGGAAGGGCAAAATGTCTCTGAACAACATTATCAAATAAGACATAAGATAAACATTGGCTTGCTAAAAGTGTTTGTGATTGTCACATTGGATATCCTGTATAAAGTCTCATCACAGAGGAGTACTATGAAATGATTAGAAATCAAGCTACTGGAATGTACAAAGCCTATGTAGCCAGTTATTTCAGAATGATGACTTATATGTGAGAAGTGTTGTAAAAGGCAGATATATATGACCAGAAAAAAGGTGGTCTTGCCAATCATAGGAGTAAAAGAAAGATAACTTGGAGCTCTGCACTGATTGGCTAAATACCATATTTCACTGTATATTGTAGCAGATTTCATGTCAAATTTTTTGCAAAAAAAGTGGGGTATGACTATTATGTGAAGCTTTTTTAAAAATTTGTGCTAGTATTACTTAAAAATCATTTATTATTAAACTGTCTTTGAAGCAAGCTTAGGATGCACGAAATACTTGTGATTAATAGTTTAAATAATTAAAAAATCTTGGGAAGATGCAAGTCTTACTATCTCACATGACTTTCTCATGGCAGCTTCGCCTGCCTGCTTGCTGCCCTTGTGCCTATGGTTCTTCATTGGGTTGAGTGACAATACTGCTGGTATTGCAGCACTCTAAACAAACCACGTTAAGTTGGCTTTCAGATATATACCGACAATGCATGTGCTGAGAATTCTAGGCTTGCTGATCACAAGAGGCAAGAGATAAATGTGTATCTATATGTCACTGGTGAATACACTGCTACTCTGTTTACCTTTTAAGCGGCCTGATGAACAGAATTATACCATGCGACAATTACATGAGGAAAGGTTATAAACCAATTTTTGGAATAAAAAAAACCAAGGCATGTTGATTATGCAGTGACAACTATTATGTGATGAAATATAGTATCAAAAGATGGAGAGAAAGGGCTTTATGACCTTGAGTAGCTCTTCTGTGGAGTTCTTACTGAACGTCATGATCAAGAATTATATTTTTCTATGAAAAGACATCAAGGGCTTGTACTCCACTAATGGGGCAGGGCCTATTTTGATAAGCTTACAAATCCATCAAAATATCAAAGTAGCAAGATTTTTAGAATACAATTTATAATTCATTTTTTTAAAACCACATAACTATTTTGTAAGTCTTTGTACTATATAGATTTGGGTCCCAAACAATAAATTCTGACCTGACCTGACCTCCTTTGTACATCCAACTCTAGTGAGGCACAGAAATCAGACTCCGATCCAGTACCCTATCTGGAGCCTTAGCTAGTCCATTTTGTAGAGAGAAAAAAATAACAAGATGATTTGCAAATGCAAGGTGACTTCAGTTTGAAGACCAGACAAAAAGGCAGGATAAGAACCCTGAGTTTACATTTTTCGTCCTAATCACCATAAATATCCCATACCTGAGGCAAGAAAATGTAAAATTATAGGAAAATGGGAATCTGTAGAAGAAACAAGAAAATTAGGCATCATGAGTCTCCTAAAAAGTTAAGCTTAGTCTCAACACATACACTTGACCACTAGGTGGCATAGTGGATAGAGGGCTAGACTTGGAGAGGGGATGACCTGAATTCAAATGCTGCGTTAGATACTTACTAGCTGTGTGACTCAGGGCAAGGCACTTAACCTTCCTCAAGCCTCAGTTTCAAAATCCATAAAATAGGGAAAATAAAAGTACCTATCTTACAAGGTTGTTGTGAGGACCAAATAAGATAACGTACATGAAACATTTATTAAAAAACCTGAAAGTGCTATATTGTTATTTAGTATCTGAATAACACTCTGTGATGCTATTTTTGTCATCAAGTGTTTATTGAGGTCCCATGGTGTTCTTAAGTATTAAGTGCTTGAATAGCTGAGAAAGCCCCTTTTGAAATTAAAAAAAAATTGTCTTTATAAAAATAATTTGTCTTTATAATTTTAACGTATAATCACCCTTGGATGTGAAACAGATTTTGAGGATGGGTGGCAAAAAAGACTAGTAGCTGCACAACTAGTTAAAGGATAATCCTTAGCAATTCTATGCAAAATATACCAAAGCTAATCTGTTTAGCTGACAGGAACAGGCCAGTGACTGGGTATTTGAGATAACTCCCTAAAGATTAGAAAATAAGATAATTTTGAGAGGTTTATACAGATCAAAGTCCTCTAGCCCATATTTTTATCCATCTTTATTTCCTTCTGAGAAGAAAAGAAAAAGCAAAGTAATAGGGAATATAGGGGAAAGCAGTTTATTGGGACACAATGCGGTGTTACACTGAAAATGTAACTAAACTGTACACACCCTTTGCCCCAGTGATCTCATTGTTAGGCAAACACCTCAAGGGGATCAAAGAGAGAAAGGTCCCATATATCCGAAAATGTCTACAGTACCACTTGTGATATCAGAGAACTGGAAACAGTGGCTGCTCATTGACTGGGGAATCCATGGCACATGGATGTAACTGGGTATCATTGCTTACAAGGAGCAACAAACATGAAGAATTTAGGAAAGCTTGGTAAGACTAACTTGAACTCACGCAAAACTGAAGTGAGCAGAGCTAGTCAAAACAATTTTCCTGGGGAGTACTGGATTGTAAAGGCAAATGATGTTAAATGGCATCAACCAAGAAGAATAGCTAGCCATTATATAGGCTTTAAGGGTTGCAAAGTGCTTTAGATGGGCAATTTCATTGGATCCTCCCAACAACAGAGAGGTACTGTTTTCATTACCTCCATTTTACAGATAGGAACTAAGGCTGAGAGAAGTTAAGGGGTTGGCCCAATAGGCACATATTGCCAGATTTGGACAATGCACTGATTTGTTTTGCTTACATTGCTACAAGTACTATTGGGAGTCATTGGAAGATGCCAATGATATGTAAAAAAAAAGCATCAATAAAACCTTTTCCTTAAAAAATAAAAGGAAGGGAAGGAGAAGAAAAGAAAAATAGTTTTAAAACTTCACTGAAACAGCAAGAGAATCCTTTCAAGAGAGAGATTGGTGAACTGGCCGGAGAGTTGAGCAGCAGCTAGCAATAGGAGTAATACAAGTCATTCACTGATTGCAAGGTAAAAACACCCGGGGAGGGGGGCAAGAAGGAATACTGTGAATAGGTTCATGAGGTGTTCAAACACATAAAATCCAAAGAGCAGAAAGGGGGAGCTTTTCCTCTTTCCTTCAGGAGGAATAATAGATAAATTAAGCACTAATTGGTAGCAGTTGAAATTTAGTGTGAGAAAGTACTAATTCTGTGCCTAGTTGTTTATTTCTTTAAAAATTGAAACTATCTTGATTTCGACTTATTAAAATACTGAGTGAGCAGTTAAATAATTTATGCTATTCATTTACTGTTATTTTTATTATGTTAAATTTTATTTTTTATAATTTTTAATTATTTTTGGCAATTGGTTAGAATTACATTATATGGTGGAATGCTCTAAACTTCAGTCATACCTGGAAAATGCTTTTTGGCCAGTCTGCTATCCTGTAATCTGGTGATAACCAATCAAATAATAAACATTTAGTAAGTTCCTTCAATGCACCAGGCACTGCGCTAAGCTCCAGGATACAAAAAGAGGAAGAAGAGTCTCAGCCTTCAAGGTGCTTACAATTGAATGGCAGTTACCTAAATTACAGGTAGGGTACCTACAAGTTGCTAGCCAACTGCTGCAGGCCTTTGCCTTGCAAATGTGAATTTACAAGTACAGGTAATGGAAAATTTCGCAGATAAACATTATCAAGACAAATCTCTTCATCGTACTTAGTATACTAGCCCTCTCTATTGTCCATCAATCTTTCGAGATCTAGCTCAATCGATCAAACAAGCTTTTATTAAGCACCTCTGTGTAAGACCCTGGGCTTGGCCCTGGGAATATAAAGACAAAAACAAAAATAATTTCAGCCCTGGAAGGGGTGGACTTGGGGGGGGTGTGGACTTGGTCAGGGTGGGGGTGACTCCCAAGAAGCCCTTCTTGACTAATTCTATCATAGTAGCAGGCTTTCCTTACATTGGCATGCAGCAGCTCATGTGTTACTTAATAATGTTCCCTTTCCTTCTAATATTTATGTGTTGGTGCTTTTCTTTTTCGAATTGGAATAAAATCACAGACTCATAGAATCTTGGTGCTAGAAGGGACAATGAGTGATAGGGCCATATGACCTAGAGCTAGAAGGTAATTCAGAGACCATTTAGTATAGAACCCCTTCATTTCATAGGTGAGGAAACAGGCCTGGAGAAACTATATGATTTGTCCAAGGTCACACAGGGCAGCTGTCTCACCCACTAGAATATACACTCTTTGAGGGCAGTTACTTTTGTCTTTCTTTGTATCCCCGGAGCCTCATATAGTGACAGGCATGTAGTAAGTGCTTAATACATGCTTGGGGGGGGGCAGCTAGGTGGCATAGTGGACAGAGTGCCTGACCTGCAGTCAGGAAGACTCATCTTACTGAGTTGAAATCTAGCCTCGGACACTTAGCTATGTGACCCTGGGCAAGTCACTTATTCCTGTTTGCCTCAGTTTCCTCATCAGTAAAATGACCTGGAGAAGAAAATGACAAACCACTCTAGTATCTTTGCCAAGAAAACCTCAAATGGGGTCACCAAGAGTTAGACATGAATGAAAACAGCTGAAAAAAACAACAAAGCTCACAAAGGTAATAAGCATTTGAGGTAGGATTTAAACTTGGTCCTTAATTCTCTCCTCTCCCCCACCCCCATCCTTTTCTTTTTAAATTTTTCTCCCTTGTGATTTTCTCCCAATGTCTTGCCTTCAACACATTATTCAGTATCCCACTGAGATAGATCCACTTATCTCCAACTGTTTATGTCTATTGGACAGACTGAGAAGACCCAACCATGGTGAGCAAATATCTTCAAACAGCTGCTCTAATAATTTTCCTAAAGCATGAATCTGAGGGTGTCACTCCCCTGCTTAAAAATCTCCAGTGGCTTCCTATCACCTCTTAGATGAGCACTAGCTCTTCGGCGGAACATTTGAAAGCTTTTCAACTCCAGCTCCAGTGCACTCTCCCTGTCTTACTTCACATAACTCCCCTTCCTCCATTATCCACTGTAGCCAAACTCACCTCCTACTGTTCCCAGAGCTTATCTTCCCATCTCCCACCATTATGTCTCTGCCCTGGCTGTCCCCCATGCCTAGAAAGTACTGCCTCTTTCATCTCTTGGCCTCAGACCCTTAGACTCCTTCAAGATGCAGAGAAGGAGCTACTTCCTACTCAGTCTTTCCTGGTTCCCCCCTACCTGTTACTGCTATTCTCTCTCTCTTCCTCTCTCTCTCCCCCTCTCCCCCCCCCCCTCTCTCCCTCCCTCCCTCCATCTCTCTCCCTCTCTCTCCCTTCCTCTCTCTCTCTCTCTCCCTCTCTCTCTCCTCTCCCCCTCCTTTCTCTCTTTCCCTGTCTTTCTCTCTCCCTTCCTCTTTCTCCCCCTGCTCAAATTATCTTCTCTTTTGTTATCTATTTGCATGTTCAGTACCTTAGTGGAACATAATCTCTTTGAGTCTGGTTTTTTCCTTGTATTCCCAGAACCCCCCACACAGTACTGTGAACACCTTAGGCACTTAATAAATGTTCATTTAATTGAATTAGAAAACAAAGATGACCCGATGTGACATAAACACTTTGAAACCTGGGAAGTTGTTCAAACTCTATCAGCTGAAGCAGCTGCCTGGAATGTGGGCATTTTGTTGTTTGTCTTTGTTTTCAAAGAGGACCAATGTCATCACCATGTTGGGGTAAAATAGTGGATGATGGGGGATGTCTTGACTTGCTTGTGAATTGGATTTAAGTGAAGCAGGTTTGTACAGTCATCGCCTCACTCTCTCTTCCAGAGTCATCCAAGTCCAGTGGCAAAACAGAAGTCGAGAAGACCGGCAATGGCCTGGGATGCAGTGGATGAATTTGGAGTCTTCAATGTCTGACCAAGCTCCAAGCCTTCACAGCACCTGCTTCAGCTGCCTTCATGGTTGTTGGAACAAATTGTTGTCATCTGCCCATTCTGCTGGAGGAAGTCTTCATGTGCTTGGGGTAGAGACCCCCTAACTCACTGATGGGTTTGAGGCCTGTTGGTTACCCTCAACCTGGTTATGTCCTCTTTTTGAGACTCTTTTCCCTGGGGTGGCTGATGTACATGCTACAGCTCCTTGGAGCCACAGGTAAGAGTCAGATGATAGGTGGACACTAACTGAAAAGGGCTCCATAAGCCCTCATACCAGAGGTGCTAGTTCTCCCTGAACACCCCCATATACCCTTAGAGAACCTCCTACTCATAACCGCTATATCCAGCCCCAACAAAGAGGAAAAAGCAAGATTCTTCCTCCCCCCATGTTGTGGTTTGTTGGTTCCTCTGGTTATATATTAATAATGTTTGTGGCACTGGAACATACTCCCAATCACTGCATTTGTGGTTACCTGATGCCTAGGCCTCACTTTGGTGTTTAATCATCCACAAAAGTGGTTTGTGATTTTTTTATACTCTATTTTTTTATACTCTACTATCATCCACATTATTTCTTAAATATATTTTGATTTAGCACAATAGAGCTCATTTTTTAAAAGGGATATAATTATAACAAGCCTTTCAGATGTAAAAACTCTACTGCTCAGGGAAGCATTCTGGCTGGCATGTCAGAAACTTTTTCAAATTAAGAGGGCTCATGAAAAAAAGATCACACTGATTTGTGTTTATTTGTTGGCTTGCATATTTAACAACAATTACTCTTATGAAGAAGAAAGCTATCAATTAATAATACAACGAACCCTACACATAATTTTCCAAAGATAAACTTTCTCTCATAAAGACTGTGGTGGGAAAAGGACAAATTGGGTGATAACACACTTCTGGAACTACTTACCCTGTCAGTGTACAGGCTGAAATTTATACTCCCTGACACATACTTTTATTTGGTAAAGGTTCAACTGTCAACAAAAAATTTCTAACACCAGTATTGTATATAGGTGAAAGTAGAATGTTATACAGATAACTATATATGGAAAAAAAATGCTTGATAAGATTAATTAGGGAAAATGGAAAGGGATAGAATGGACGGGGTCTGAGGATCTGTGAAATGAAATGGTTGTATTAGATGACCCCAAAGTGTCTTCCAATCCTTTGGTATCTTAGGATATCATGAAATGATATTTTCTACTCTTGTAGGAGATAAGAAATGAGTGAGGGGACAACAATCAATTGAGGAATGGTTAAACAAATAAGGATACATGGATGTAATGAAATACTATTGTGATATAGAAAATTATGCTAATAGAAAATGTATTATGCTATGCAACGAACAGTTTTAAACTGGGAAAATTTGTATGAACTGATACAGAGTGAACTAAATAGAACCAAGAGATCAGTTTGTACTACAAAAACAAAATTATAAAGAAAAACAACTAAAAACCAGAAACAACTGTAATGAAACATGCTTTTGGTCTATAAAGGAAGCCACTATTTAAAATCTCTATTTCTAGTACAATTTAATTCTATTTTCAATTTAAAATTCATCTTTATGAGACAGCTGGTTTTTCCCCCCTCATGTCATTCAGATAGAAACTTCAATGTTTCATTACAGTTGTTTTTGTTTTTTAAAGATTTTACATTGACAGATATGTACGACCATGAGACTAGCGTGTGTTAAAAGGATCCAAGTTCCATGGCACTCAGTAGGGACAATATAATGAGTTCAGCTTAGTATCTTATCAGTGAAATGAATGAGACTCTTATCT
Organism: Trichosurus vulpecula; assembly: GCF_011100635.1. Taxonomy (NCBI): domain Eukaryota; kingdom Metazoa; phylum Chordata; class Mammalia; order Diprotodontia; family Phalangeridae; genus Trichosurus; species Trichosurus vulpecula. The sequence continues at coordinate 100,576,717 of NC_050576.1, read as the reverse complement.
TAATAAAATAGAAACCAGGGGATTTTGCTGAAGTTACTTTCAAAATCAGAGTGGTCCATGCTGACATAAGGGAGGAATAAAGATTACAAGGTTTAGTTTCTATATGAGAGCTTTGGGGGGTTTCCAGTCAAAAGTGATATTTACTAGTACTGCAAAAGCATGCCAAAAATATCTCTGCAGATTTACTGAGAGATAATTAGGTTAAGCTGCTCTTAACTCAAAGGAAAAAAGAATCACTTGACTTCCCATCTCTAAGCCCTTAGCTAGTACGTTGGTATTTCTCCACAATTCACACTTGGGAGTAGGCCCTAGGCAGACCTCCTTCAGGAGTAGCATCAAAGCAGGACTTACAAGGCAGCCAAAAGTAACCTTTTCCTTTCCCTTCTCAAAATAAACCAGAAAGCCTCAGATTTAGGTAATAGCATTGTGGTACAATGGACAGAGCACTGCCCTCGGAATCAGGAAGACCCAGTTTAAAAGCTGCCTTGTGCGCTCACTGCCTGTGAGTCTTAAAGTCACTTGAACTTTTTGAGTCTTATTTTCCTCAACTGTAAAAGGAGGATAATAGCATCTGCCTCATGAGGTTGCTGTGATGATCAAATCAGATAATATACACATAAAGTGTTTTGTGAACTTTAAAACTACATAAATATTTATTATTATTTGTAGGAGTTATCACTAAAATTAACCTTTATGCACCTATCGTATATTCTATAACAATTCAGGTATCCCTTGTTCTGTGATAAACTAGTGTGGAATTTCTTATTCTGTAGAACTGAAAAGGAAGGAAAACATCTGACCCTTCAAGAATGGTATTCAATGTACAAATAGATCAGGTATTATTTATTTCATTTTATTTATTCATATTATTTATTTCACTTATAACAAAAGAAATGCTTAAAACACAAATGCCTCACAAGCAAACATTAATAAATACTTTTAAAATGATAAAGTTCTCCATCCATCTTATACCATCCTAGGAGATTAAAAAAAAGCCTCAACTCCTGGGAGACTTGTCGGTCTGCTGAACAGATATTTCATTTTTACTTCTGACTTGTCCTGTCTGATTAGCTCACAAGTCTCAATCTCCTGGCAAGCTATGCCCTTAGATTTTCTTAATTCTTTCATCTGTGGTATCTTCCCGGCAGGAGTTATACTCTCCTCTGAGTTGTTACAGAGATCACCTCCTCTCCTGGGCAACCACAACCTGGACCCAGGAGCTCTCAACCTCTTGAACTCATAAGGTTGCTGCCAATGCTAAAAATACCCATCTCAGTATCACTGTGTGGTCACTTGGGCTCAGGCAAAGAAATACAAAGCAGAAGAGCAGGTCAAGGACTGGAAATCTAGACCCATTCTTATTCAGACAAGCAGCACTCATTATTATTATTATTATCATTGCCATGGGCTCATAGTTATCATTGCTGCTAAGGTAAGGGAGGGATTCCCACACATGAAATCTAAGGGAAAGGCTACCTAAGTCCCAAGTGACATGCTCCAAAGAAAGGAAGAGGGAGTGAGAGTGGGTAGAGTCATTCTTCTTAAAAGTCTCATGAGTTGGGTGGCTTTTCCTGGCTCAGCAGCCAATCCTCTTTGGCGCAGCTCTTCCTGATTCCTGTCACACAGTCCAAGAGACTGACTAGAAGTCTCTGGTAGATTATGTCCTTTAGTCAGAGGCCTGCCCACTGCTTAGGGCCAGGGCACATGCTCAGTTCCATGGGATGAACCCCATTCTAGGAGATCAAAGAGGTTTCCCTGCTTACCTCCATTACACTGAGAAAAAAGAACAAAAAAATTAGACATCTAATTAGAGAAATTTTCACAATGCACTAGACTAGGTAATACTTTCAAATAGAGAGAATATGAAGGAAAATAATGAGAAATACTAACTTTGGCACATAACTGTAAAACAACAAAATTTAAAAGAAAAAATTCTCTAAGCACCAAGAAAGAAAAAAGGTCACATTTTAAACAATACCAATCAGAGTTGTTAAAAAAAAAACCAGGAAAAAAATCAAAGGTAGACCAAAATATATGATGATTTTTTTAAAAAAAATTTACCCCTAAATTATATATTCTGAAAACATAACCATATTTATTGTCCAAAAGCTGCAAAACTTGTTTCAAAGACAAAACCTCAAAGAATTTAGCAACAAAAAGCCACAACTAAAGAGATCCCCTTCAAAAAGGAGAAAGGAAAACAAATTGACTGAATAAGTGACTAACAATAATAATAATATACATTAAGCCTGTCATTACCTTTGATAAACATTTAATATAAATACGCACATAAGAATAAAGTATCTGATCTTGTCTAATAGAAATCATGAAATTAGAATTTGGGATACCAATGCACATCATAGTGATCAGCACAAAAGGGTAGAAAAAGACTAACAAAAATCCATTTCTGCTAGTAAAAGGAGATATGATAGTAACAACAACCGAAAAAACAAGAGGTAGAGTAGCCAACAACCCCTCCCCACCCCACCTCCGCCAAAGCAAAGGTCTTTTCCCTAGGCTTAAAAAAGGTTTCTGGACCTCAAAGAAGCATAAGAACTAAAGTTTTTAAAATATAAATATAACTTGCTTTCTTTTCAAATTCTAATAGTTGAAAGAGTTCCTAAAGATTAAGAGAGATTATAATTCCTTGAACGGATAAGTGACTTATTCATAGTCACACATATATGATAGAGCTGGGACCTGAACTCCAGATCCTTCTGACTCCAAGGCTGGTCCTCTGTTTATTCACCACATCATGCTGCCTTTTGTGATTTGAATTAAGAGGATTTAAAATGTAATAACCTAGAGTTAAATGCTTTATATGTGTGTATATAATACACATACATATATACATACATATATGCACACATATATATGTATATATGTATGTATGTGTGTGTGTGTATATATGTATATATATATGTGTGTGTGTGTGTGTGTGTGTGTGTGTGTGTGTGTGTGTATACTTGGCTCCCTTGGTTCTCCTCCTACCTATCTGAACCTTCTTTCTCAATTTCCTTTGCTGTATCATTCCACACTTGTCCATCTTCCAGGGTTTTATCCTGAAACTTCTCTTCTTTCCCCATATTCTCTCTACTGGTAATCTCAGCAACTCCCATGGGTTCAATTATCATTCATAGGTAGATGACTCTATGTATCCAGCCCTGATTTCCTTCCTGAACTCCAGTTATCAATTTCCTTTTGACTAAGAGGAGAATAAGAAAATCAATTTGGCAGCTGTGTGGAGCATGGATCAGAGGGAAGAATCTTGACACAATATAGCACCTTGGCTTTTGTAATAGTCTAGGGCAGGGTGGGGAACCTGTCACCTTGAGGTCACATGCAGCTCTCTAGGTCCTCAAGTGCAGCTCTTTGATGGATAGTTTCAAAGGGCCACACTTGAGGACCTAGAGGGCTATGTGTGGCTTCAAGGCTTGAGGTTCCCCATCCCTGGCTAGGCCATAGGTGATAAGGACTTGAACTTAAGAGAGTGGCTGTATGAGTAGAAAGAGGGGAAGGTGTCCAAGAAATGTTGTAGAGATAGAAATGACAAGATTTTAGCAAGAGATTGCTTGTGTGGGGTTAGTGAGAGAAATCAAAGATGAAATTGACATTGTAAACTGGAGTGACTTAGAAGGATGGTGGTGCCTTCAACAGTAATGAGGAAGTTTGGAAGAAGGGTGGAGGATGGGGGGAGATAATGATTTCTGTCTTAGACTTGTTGATTTTGAGATGACCATTAATGTCAATAAGGAAAAAATCCAAACCTTGCCAAATATATCTATCGCTTTTACTCAGGAAGAAATAGCTGAGCTGATTTGATTACTGGAGATTACTGCTGATGACAATAAGGGAGGTTCCAGACTCCTGAATCTCAGTAAGCTGCTACTATCAATATGTTACCACACCAAAGAAGGAGATCAGGCTGGTCTAACAGGATTTCCTTGTTACTAAGCTACACTCATTAGTCAATGTTCCATTCTGCTGTAAATATTTGCCAGTCAATTGCTGGTGACTTTTTCTCCTAGGAAGCTTAGCTTAGAAAGCTTAGAAATTACAAGCTCACTACATACAATATGGAAAAATTAACACTGAAGTGAAAAAAAAAAAGGTAAGTATGTGCTCCTGGGTTTTTTGCTGATTATATATTTTTTTATTTTGACAATAATAAAAAGAAAATTAGGACAAGAAAAAACTAACTGGTTTTACAACATAATAGAATAAAATGACACAGTTATACCGCTGCTAGTGATAAGAGCACATTTAGACCCTTTGGGGGTTTAAGGAGTTAGGACACCTGAGTATAATAGTCCTAATTCTTCCATCAAGCAAACTGACTCTAGACAACATTATTAGAGGATCATCATACATTTATAGCTGGAAGGAACCATCCTGTCAAATCATTCCCCTCTCTGATCATCCCTTTTTATAGATGAAAAAACTTAGTCTCAAAGATGAGAAATGACTTGCTAAGAATCAAATCAATCAATTAACAAGCATTTATTAAATGTTTACTATGTTCTAGGCACTGCACTAAACATGAAAGATATGAAGAAAAAGTGGGTATCATCCAAGCCTTCAAAGAGCTAATATTCTAAAGGAGGAGACAAAATATGTATACACATACACATACATGTTTACACACATGTGCACACACATGTGTGCAGTATGCACATACACACAAATATATGTATATATGTGAATGCATGTATGCAGTGTATATGTGTGTACATGTGTGTACATATACAAATATGCATGCAGTGTCCCAAAAGGTATAGTGTAATTTTAAGTTATTAAAGTTTAAAATTATATTCAACCTTTTGGGACTCTGTGTGTGTATGTATGATAACTTTAGGTTAACTTTGTATCTAGTTTGTATATATCTTGCATCTGCCTGGTTTATATACATATATATATATGTACAGAGCAATGTAACATATGTGAAATGTACATATATATTTCTCTTTAAGTGTTTAATAGAATTTGCTTGTAAATCCAACTGATCTTGGGGTTTTTTCTTTGGGAGTTTATTTATGGCTTGTTCAATTTATTTTTTGAGAATAGCTTAAGTCTTCTATTATTCTGTTAATCTGGATATTTTATAGTTTTGTAAATATTCATCCATTTCATTCAAGTCCTCAATTTTATTGGTATATAATTGAGCAAAATATTTCCAATAATTTCCTTTATTTCTTCTTAATTTCTTGTGAATTCATTTTTTATTTTAATATTGCTGATTTGGTTTTCCTTTTTAAAAAAAATCAAATTAGTCAAAGGTTTATCTATTTTATTGTGTTTTTTTAAAAATCTCCCAGTTTTAACTATTAATTCAATGAAGAGAAGTTGCTTTCAATTTTTGTCAATCTCTTCCTTGATATTCAGAATTTCTATTTTGGTATTTAACATGATTTTAAAATCTGTCAGTTTCATAGTTATTTTAGTTCCATGCCCAAATTCATTGATCTGATTTTTCTCTTTTTTTGCATTGAGGGAAGTATTTAGAATGATAAATTTCCCCTAAGGACTGCTTTGGCTGCATACCAAAAATTTTGGCATGTTATCTCATTTTTAGCATTATCCTTAATGAAATTGTTTATTGTTTCTATTATTTGTTTTTTGACCTACCCGTTCTTTGGTCTCCAATTAACTTTTAATCCATTTCCTTGGCAGAGCTTGATTGAATATAATTTTAGTTGCATTGTATTCATGAAAAGATATTTAATATTTCTGCTTTTTGCATTTATTTGTGGTATTTTTAGTGCCTTGATACATGGTCAATTTTTGTAAAAGTGCCATGCACACCTGAGAAATACACAATCTTTTCTGTTACCATTGAATAATCTTTGGAGATCAATCATTACTCTTATAAAATTCTTTTCATATCCCTATCTTCTTTCTTATTTTGTTTTTTTTTTAATTTATTCATCTAGCTCTGAAAGGCATATACTAAAGTCCAGATTAATAGAATAAGAAACAGAGGACTTAAATATTATAGTTTTACTGTCTGTCCTTGTAACTCATTTAACTTTTCCTTTAAGCATTTAGATGCTGTGCCATTTTGTGCCTATATATTTAGCATTGGTATTAATTTATTGTATGGTACCTTTCAGCAAAATGCAGCTTCCTTGTTTATCTTTTTTGATCAAGTCTGTGCTTGCTATTGCCCTGTCTGAGATTATAAATCAGTCAAAAAACATTTACTAAGTGCCTGCTACTTGCCAGGCACTGTGCTAAATGCTAAGGAAACAAACAAAAAAAAAAAGACAAAAAAAGACAGTCTTTGTTTACAATCTACTGGGGGAGATAACATGTAAACAGAAATATACAAAGCAACCTATATACAGGATAAATAGGAAATACTTAACATAGGGAAGGCATAGGAATTAAGAGGAATTGGGGAAGACTTCCTATAGAAAGTGGAATTTTAGTTGGGACTTAAAGGAAGCCAGGGAGGTCAATAATCAGACCAGAGGAGGGAGAACATTCCAGGCCAGAGAAAATGCCCAGAGCTAAGAGGCTGAGTGTCTTGCTCATGCAACAGCTAGGAGGCCAAAGTCATTTGATCAAAGAGTATATGTTGGGGAATAAGATTGGAAAGGCAGTAGAAGGCTAGTTTATGAAGGGCTCTGAATGCCAAACAGAGCATTTTATATTTGCTCCTGGAAGCAATAAGAAACCAATGGAGTTTATTGAGTAGGAGGTAAATATGATCAGATGCTCACTTTAGAAAAATCACTTTAATGGCTGAATGGAGGATGGATTGGAGTGGGGAGAGACTTGAGGCAGGCAGACCCACTGCAAGCTATGGGTGGTAGTCTAGGTGTGAAGTGATGAAGGCCTGCACTAGAGTGGGGGTAGTGTCAGAAAAGAGAAGGGGCATATTCAAGAGATGTTTCAAAGATGAAATCAACAGACTTTGGCAATAGATTGGATATTAGGGGAGAGGGGAGATAGTGAGGAATCTAGGATGACTTCTCGGTCATGAGCCTCAGGGACTGGAAGGATGGTGTTCTTTAAAGTAATAAGGGAGAAGGAGGAGGGAGGATTTAGGGAGAGTCTAAGATGACTCAATGAGATTTCTCCTTTGATTTCCTGATCAAGATTTCCTCTGGTGCATTTTCTAGGTCTTTGTAGAATAGTTGTGACGGGGACTAAGCCATAGTGCTTCCTCCTACTCCTCCATCTTGGCTGGTCTCCCCATTAATACCTTAGCTGGAGTTAAAATATGTGGTTGGGAGCCAGATTGCAAAGGGTTCAGAAGAGAATGAGAGAAAATGAAGTGGAAGCTCCAAGTGTTGACAGCTTTATCAAAGAGTTTAGATGAGAAAAGGAGGAGAGATTTAAAATGTAGCTAGCTGGTATGATATGATCTAGTGAGTTTTTTTTTTAAGGATGTGGAGATATTACATGTTTGTAGGAATCAGGTAAGAAGCATGTAGCTAGAAAGAATAAAGATTAGACAGAGGTAGCAAGTGGCAAAGATTTGAACGCAGATCAATCAATCAATCAACCAACAAACATTTATTAAGCACCTACTTACTGTATGTAAGATGCTAGGATTAAAAATGCACAAAAAAAATGAAACAGTTCCTTAAAGGCCCCTTTTATCTTTAAATCTGTGATCCTGGGATGTCTCCAGTCCTGTCCAGCTCTCACATTCTATGATTCTAAGTCCGGACCTACTAGAATATCAATTTTGGAGTGTGGACACCAGTAAGCTGTGACACAAAGTTGGGTGAGGCAGCAAATGTGATAGATTACAGAGTCCAAGATCCAAAGAGATCTCCGTAGTCCAAATCTAATATAATGAAGGAACTCAATTTCCAGCGCCAGGAATTTTACTGGTCTTTAATCTGGAGACATCAAGATCAAAGAAGATTATGATCTCCTCCATCTGGACATTCAACTCGGATGGGTCATTGAGCCCTTCTTGAAACTAGCATGACCCCCTTTGCGTCTTCAGATCCCTTGTTATATCTGAGCTTTGAAGGACTTTGAAACTGAGGAGGAAGCAGGAACTCTGATATGTGCTCCTGATTGGGAGCCAGGCAAGCAATCAAGATTTGCCCTTACTACATATTCTGCTTTTACCTGAAGACCCCAAGTTTATCACGTCCTAAGAATAGCTGCTATCTGAACAAGAAATATCTGAGGTTTGCTATATTAGAAGATGCTTCATTTCAAGTTTTCTGTGTGGCTTCCTGTTTTATTTCTGACTGTATTTCTGGTTTCTGACCAGTCACTACCTTGCTTTGACCTACAACATAACTGTGCTCCTTGGCTCCTAAAAACATAGACATCGATCTGGCCCATTCTAAAAGCAAGCACCCTGGCACACCCAGGATGGCCTGCTAGCACAGGTGCTTTGATCTGCTTTTCTTAAAGAAAAGGCAACTTTAAGGGGTCAACAATCTTACTTTAATTACATTCACTAGTTCAGGGGAAAGGTCAGCACTCTGAACGTGGAAAAAATACAAGCAGAGAGAATACAAGCAGAGAAATTAGCAAAAAAGTCAATAGACAGGGCTCCAACTGTCTGATCAAAGTAATACAACCACCTACATATACTGCCAGATCGGGGGAGCACCACTACACCTCAGTAGTCGGGGTGGGGTGGGGGGGGCTCTGAATAAATGGCTACTCAGAGTCCTGTCCAGGGAATCAAAAGGTCCTTCTCATAAGTGAACCCCACCAAAGCAAAACCTCACCTCAGAATATATATATTTTTGGCTAATAGGTTCAGAGCCAGAAGGCATCACAACCCTTGTGACTCAGTGCTTAATTAGCTTAGTACCAAAAGCCTTCCTGTAAGCAAGGCTCCCCCTAAGCAAGCTCCTCCTTAGGCAAGTTCCTCCCACAGTGGGTTCTATGTGACTCAGGGTATATCACAGCTGTGACTGAATACATGGGATCACATAGGCCTATTAATGGATGGGGAAGATCTTCCTATTCCATTAACATTACACCCATTACCAGTCTTTGAACCCTAGAACTTTTATGATTTCCTAAAAATGATAACTAGTAGTCCTGTAACAATTTAGGCTGAATCTTTTAGAGACTTAGGATTACTATTTTTAGTTTAAGGATTCAAATCAACTGACCTTAATTTAAACAACCTTTAAATATTTTTTTCTCAACTTTGCTTTTCCCACCCTCCTATTGTTTGTTTTGCATGTTCATGTTTTTAAATTATAACTTGAATTTTTTATAAAGATAGAGCTAAATTAACATTTTAAAAATATGCCTTTTGATATCACATATCTTTAGTTTTCTTTCCGTATCTAGTAAGATAGCTTTTGCCTAATCTTTCATTCATTGTGCATTTAAATAATATTTTCCCATTTCTTTTTATACCTTCTCGTGGTTGTGCTACAGCAAGTATTGCTTCTACATTAAAGGATTAGCTTTATTGTAGCACAAACCTTACCCAGATGGGGTTGGTTATGTTGTCCCCTAAGTTTGAGTTTTTTACCCACCTTGGTTGATGCTATCTAGGAATATTCTTTCTGATTCTTCATGGATGGAAGTACAGATTTATATGGCCCGGAAGACAATGAAACTTGGATTAAATTTTGCAATGGGCTGGTATCTTAGGATGCTAGAGAATGGTTTTTCAAGTTGTTGTGGTATTTGGAGTGGGTCATTGAAGTTCACTGACCGATTCAAGATTGTCTGCTGTTCTTGATGAGGAGTTTCAAGAGACTAAATGGACAAGGTAAATTTTGGTTGAAAATTTAAAATACAGTTATTAGATACAGAGTACTCCTTGAAAAGTGTTCTAACACATATGTGTGTGTATTAATTTGTGTGCAAATTATTTAGCGATACAAATTGAACTATAGATTGGTTGATGGTTATGATCTTTAGTCCCAGCAAAGAAGAACCCATCATCCTCACGGTGGATTGTTGATGGTCCTCTGCTATTCCATGTGCGGCTAATAGGTGACACTGATGATCTGAGAGTAGAATATGAATAACAACAGGATATAAAATCATTTGCTGATGAACTGAAATAGTGAGATCGAAAGCAGGACAAAATGAAGGAACAATGCATTGAAGGAAATAAAAACAGAAGCAAAAACTCTCACTGTGCAAGCTTTATCTTATTTCCCGCTTTGGTCTTTCTGATCTCAAGTTAAATCAGCTTTAACTTGAGTACTTTGTGTTTCTTCATCATCTATCTTATATTCTGAATATTTTTTTAAAAGAATCAGTCATGCATAATACTTGATTAGTCATCAGGGAACGCAGGCTTCGTTTCTGGCTGCGAAATATTTCCTCTAGGATATTGGGCAAGTTATTTAAGATATAGGTTTTTTTATTCTATAAGTTTTGTCCTCTCTCAAAGTGAAAAGGGACCATGAAGTAATTGTCCATCAGTTTAAGAGATCTGGGGTTCAAGCTGATACCACTACCACCATGACCCTTCAACAGGCAAGGTCTGGAAGAAAAGAAAAACTTTCTAGTTGCTTTGAAATCTCAGCAACATAATCTATCAGGTCTTGGTGGAGGGAAAGGGCATCAGGCTCTGTTTCTGACTCCCATCTTCCACAAAAGGAATTTGTAGAGCTGTGGAGGAAAGGAGAAAGAGAGCTGGCACGTAGAGATTGTGAGCACAATCTGACCCTTCTTCCTCTGTGGAGCAAACCAGCAAAATGGAGACAGAACTACTCTCTTCCATCTTCTCTCTCCCAGAAACCTCCAAAAATAGTTCTTAAAAGTCAATTCAAAGACATCACCAAACTGGTAAAATCTGGAACTAAAATCCCATCTCTTCTCTAGGAAGTCTTTCCCAATTCCTTTTAATTCTAAGACCTTCCCTCATCCAATTATTTCCTGTATTCCTGTATATAGCACTTTTGTACATATTCGTTTGATTGTTATCTCACCAATTAGTTTGCGAGCCCCTTGAGGGCAGAGAATATCTTTTGCCTCTTTTTGTATCCCTAGTGTTTAGCATAGTGCCTGGCACAAAGTAGGTGCTTAATACATTTTTATTGACATTTTATTGATTGGAATAGTGTCTGCTTTAGTCTCCAAAGCAGCCCTTACAACCCAAGTATTCCATAAACAATTCCATTAACAATTAAAAAAAAAAGGACAAATGTAGAAAATTAAAGTTTGATCAAGCAAAAATACAAATAATGAGATTTTAAAGTTTTATCGAGATATCTATTTTATATTAAGTTGTTTATTTATGTTTATTGATTGTGGCTAAGTTTATAAATAATTTAAAAAGTACTTAAATATTCAAGGATGGAACCATCTGACTTCTATAGATCCTATATTTTTCCTACATAATTCCTATATAATTTCAACTTATAAAGTAAAAAAATTATATATTTCTCGACATGAAATTTTTATTTTGTCTAATAACTACAATAGTGTTGAAAATATAAGATGTTCTTACTCTAGAGCACCTGGAGGAAAATCATGCTAATTGGGTCCACTCAAAATGCATGCTATCCAAACTCCCCTAAGCCATCACTATTGCACAACAATCCTTTTTTTTCTTGTCTTATGGACCCTCCATCACAATCTGAACAATGTTTCAAACCTTCCCTTTGTCTAGGGCTAACCCATCTGTATATACAAGTAATCGCATTCTATCCTTCTTTCTCTAGCAGATTGCTTGCTCTATTATCCCTACTTTCTCATTAATCTTCAATTTCTTCTTGTCTTGGGTTCCCTGCTGCCAACAAACATGCCCATGTCTCCCTCATTCTAAAAACAAACAAAAAATCCCCCTCCCCTTTACTTCATTTGTCCCTCTGCTAACTATTGTCCCCTATCTCTCCTCTCTTTAGTGGCTAAACTTGAGTTGATGGCCCTCTAGAATAGGTGCATCCACTTCCTTTCCTTTCACTATCTTCTTAACTCTACAGTCAAACTTCTGGCCTCATCTTTTAGCTGAAACTGCTCTTTCCAAGCTACCAATGGATCTCTTAATTGCCAAACCTAATGACCTTTTCTCAATCCTTATCCTTCTTGACCTTTTTCTTTGCCCCTACCATCCTCTTCCCCTTGGATCCTTTTCCCTCTAAATTTTCATGACACTCTTCTCTCCTGGTTCTCTTCCTATGTGTCTCTGCTCCTTCTCGGTCTCCTTCGCTGGATCTTCAGCCAGGTCACTCCCACTAACACTGCCCTGGACTCTCTTCTTTTCTCTCTCAATACTAGCTAGCTTAGTGAGCTCATCGCCTCCTGGGGATTTAATTATCATCTCAATGCAGATACTTCTCAGATCTATTTATTCAGTCCTAACCTCTCTCCTAACCTTAGTCTTGCATTCTGTCTACTGGATGTCTCAAACCATGTCTCAAGGACATTTTAAACATGTCCAAAACTAAATTCATTATCTTTCCCCCCACAAGCCCTCCCCTCTACCTAACTTCTCTGGTACTGACACAACCTAAGGGTCATCTTGACTTCTCACTTTTTCTCACCTTCCATATCCTACCTGTTGCTAAGTTCTGTTGTTTCTGCCTTCATGACATCTCTTGTATATGCCCCCGTCTTTCTTCTGACCCTGAGACCAGCCTGGTGCAGAGTCTCATTACCTCACACCTGCTTGCTGGTCTCCCTGTCACAAGTCTCTCCTCACTGAATTCCATTCTCCACTCAGCTGTCAAATGGATCTTCTTAAAGACAAAGTCTCATCATGTCATCCCCTCTTCAGTCAACTTCAATAGTTCCCTATTACTTCCAGAATCAAACATAAAATCTTCTGTTTAGCATTTAAAGTCCTTCACAATCTACCACCCTCCTACCTATCTAGTCTTTTTTTTATACCTCATTTATCCATGTGCACTGTGGGACCTAGAGACACTGATCTCCTTGAAGTTCTCAGCATACAAACACTCCATCTCCTGACTCAGGATATTTTCACACACCCCCCCACCCCCCCCACCCCCGGTCTGGAATTCTCTCCCACTTCCTCTCTGCCTCCTAACTTCCTTGGCTTCCTTTAAGTCTCAACTACTGCTCCATTTCTGCAACAAGCTTTTTCCAGTCCTCCTTAATTCTGAACCTTCCCTCTGAGATTAGTTTCAGTTTATCATGGATGTAACTTGTTTGTACATAGTTGTTTGCATGTTACCTTCCCATTAGACTGGGAGCTTCTTGAGGACAGAGACTGTTTTTTGCTTTTCTTTTTATCTCTAGTGCTTAGCATAGAGACTGGCATGTAGTAGGAGCTTAATAAATGCATAAACCCACAACTCTATGCCCTTATCATTCTCAGCAAATGATTTTGCCTCCTGATTTCCTATAGAAAATTAACACCATCCAAAGTGAACCCTCTTAATTTGCTATCCCTCAACCTCTTAATTTTGTTACCCCTCCTCTCTTCCTTCTAGTCTTTGAAGAATTGGCCTTCCTCCTTGTTGAAGCTAATCCTTTTGACCTGCAACACTTTATTCCATTCTCCCCTTATTTTAGCCTTGACTTGGTTCCATCAGTCACTCTTTTTTCTTTCCCCATATATCCTTAATCTCTCTCTCTCTCTCTCTCTCTCTCTCTCTCTCTCTCTCTCTCTCTCTCTCTCTCTCTCCCTCTCTCTCTCTCCTTCCCTCACTCCATCTTTTGCCTTCAGCCTATAAAAGTATTCGAGTCTCTCCTAACAAAACCAGAAGCTTCCTTTGACTTTGCTATACCCTTGGGCTATTAACTTATCTCTTCTTTACTACCAAACCTCTAGAAAGAGTAGTCTATACTTGCTGCCTTCCTCATTACCCAATCTCTTCTTAGCCCCTTACATTCTGGCTTCCATCTACACTACTCCTCTGAAATAAGTTTCTCCAAGTTCACTCATGACAGCCTCATTACTCATTTAGAGGGTACCTTTCGTTCTTCATGCTCTCTGATCTTGATGCAGTATTTGGCCCTATTAAGTTCTATGAAGTTTCCCTATCCTGGTTTTCCTCATACCTCACTCTCTCTGCTTCCTTTGATAGCTCTTCTGCCTCCTATGTCTCCTACAGTCACTCACGTATGCCCAGTCTTCTAGGTTATTCTGTACCCCTCCTCTAAGGCACTCTCTTCTGAAAACAACCTAAAGTTCAGAAAACACTGAATTCAGATAATGTGAACATCTTTCAGGCTTGTGTTTACACTGTGTAGGTGAGGCACTAGAATTCAAACCCTCATATCCATTTCTTCTTGTATACAGCCTCAATGCACAGCTAGGACACATTGGCATTCGCTCTGGCACTCATGGGTCCATTCACTCTCTCTCTCTCCTTCCACATTGAATCCTCTCCTTAGTCACTCTGATATCACTATTTGTAACTCACATGATAGAACTCTTGCCATACTACCCCCCAATTTCTACATTTCCATGTTAACTAACCTCCTATGTTCTTCCATAGAACTGAATAACACATTCCACTTTCTAATTTATGCATTTACAAACACAACATAATGTTAAGAACCTTCTTTCCTTGACCACAATAGGACAGTTTTCAGCCTCCAAGATCACTCAAACTAGTGCTAAAGCTATTCTTGACACCCTTAAGTAAAACTGGGAGAATCAGGACAGAAAAGATATAGATTCATGGCTGCTCTGCAAGGAGCCCAGTAAAAAGAAAAACAAGCAAAAAAATCTACATCATGTCTAAAAGGAAATTCTTGAGTACTCACAAATGGGACAGAAAGATTTCTAGCAGCCAGAAGGTGTGTTACCCTTTTGCCGTAAGAGCTTTCTAAGACTGAGCTCACTTTTCGCTTGACTCTGGATGTACTTGTGGGAAAATGTGTCACAGACTTTGTGGGTGATGTTTTATACCAACTGTTCTTACTATACCATTTTAATAAAAATATCATTTTCTAAAAGCTACTTAAGGCTGGCAGACTAAAATTATTCTTAATAATGCTGATGGAAGCACACTAGTGGGGGATTGAGTCAATGGTACTAGGGAGAAACTTCCAATTCCTCAGGGGCACTCCTAGCACCTGAGAGGGAGATAGAGTCTTCTTATAGGACCTGAGACTCATTTGTGGGGATGAGAATTAGGATAAAGATCCTCATACACTTTTGTATGTAACCCATCTATGTGTATGTATGTGTGTATATGTATGTATATATATATATGTATATATGTATGTATATATATATGGCAGGCTGGTAGCACAGAGGACAGAGCACTGGGCCTGGAGGCAAGAAGATCTATGTTCAAACTAGCCTCAGATACTTACTAGCTGTGTGGCCTTGGGCAAGTCATTTAATCTCTGCCTTAGTTTCTTCAGCTGTAAAAGGGGGTAATAATAGCACCTACGTCGCAGGATTCTTGTGAGGATCAGACAAGATAATAATTCTGAAGTGCTTAGCACAGCGCCTGGCACGTATGAGTAGCAGGTGCTATATAATACTAGCCTTGTTAGAATGATTATTACATGTTTCTTAGAATTTTGTATCTGCAAGTGTTGTCCTTCCCTTTGAAGGAATGTAAATTAATCAATACTTCTTCCTAGAGGACATACAGACAGGTAGTTTTATTAGCAAACTGAGGCCTTTCTCTTCTTAACATTAATATTGTTGTGGACATTTCATCCTCCCTGATAGAATCTGATCTAGCACTGACATTTAGAATTCTGAGAGAGAGAGAGAGAGAGAGAGAGAGAGAGAGAGAGAGAGAGAGAGAGACCCATGACTACGTCCACAGGTCACCTGATGCTTGCTTTTAGAGAACATCTAAAGCTGTCTATCTGGAGTCCTCGAGTCCCTGGGAAAATTCGTGACCACATCTGCTGCTGAGCATCCTGCAAGCTTTCACTGTTGCTTGCTTCCTTTTGCTTTCATACCTAAAGCTTTGGAGGGAGTTTTCCTCTTTTCTCAGTTATGCCTTATAGATAAGCATTCATTTGGGCCTAAATATTCTGTTGTATCTGGTATCGTAGATAAGGGAACAAGGAGGAAGGGGGAAAGCATTTATTAAGTGCCTACTATATTCAAGCACTGTGACAAGTCTTTACAAATATTATTTATTATCCTCGTTTTACAGTTGAGAAAACTGAGAAAAACAGAGGTTAAATGATTTGTCCAGGGTAACACAGCTAGCAAGCATCTGAGGTCAGATCTGAACTCTGGTCTTCCTGACCTGAAGAAATGTTCCACCTAGTGTTCCATCACTGCTCCACCTAGCTGCTTTCCGGATCCATTAAGTTATCTACACTCCTCCGTTAACTAACCTTGAGTAAATCAAAAAGCGTTCCAATCTCATAATCTCATTCCCCTAACCAATTACTGCACTGAAACGTCCCAGAGCTTAGATGTGGTAGCAAAGGCTGTAGACAACATTTTGTTCTCCACCAGTCACCAGCCTGGAAGCCCTGAAAAGGAATAAACATTTCTTACATGTGTCAAAAATGGGACTTTTCTAATACAAAAAGGGAAAGCTGGTGAGCCGTTTTGGGAGGAGCTGCCACACTATTGTTGTTGTTTGGTCATGTTAGACTCTTTGTGACCCTGTTTGGAAGTTTCTTGGCAAAGATACTGTAGTGGTTTGCCATTTCTCTCTCTGGCTCATTTGACAGATGGGGAAACTGAGGCAAACAGGGTTAGGTGACTTGCCTAGGGTCACACAGCTAGTAGGTGTCTGAGGCCACATTTGAACTCAGATCTTCCTGACTCCGGGCCTGGCACTCTACCCACTGTGCCACCTATCTGCCCCCACTATTACATTACCTCAATATGGATGCAGATTTTGGAAAACAGCCACTGTAAAGAATATGCTTTTGGACATATAAGTCTTGTATGTAGGTTTCTTTCTCCCATTTCTAGTGCAGATGCTGAGTTATTACACAATTACTCATTTGGAGAGGTAGCCTCTCCTCTTTTTAAAAACTTCTTTGACTTAGAGAGCTGTCATTAGAATTGTAGTGGTAATTGGCCCTAATTAATGGCTAGAGAATCAGGAAAGGCTTTGTGTAGAAGGTGGTCCTTGAGTTGAACTTTGAAGGAAACTAGGGATTTTAAGAGATAGAGGTGAGAAGAGAGAGCATTCCAAGGCATGGGTAAAGTAAGTGCAAAAGCACAGAGACAGGGACTAGAGCGCTTTGTGTGAGGAACAGTGAGGAGGCCAGTTTGACTGGGCCAGAGTTTACATAAAGAGGAGTATGGAGAAGGCAATCAAGTCAACAAGTATCATTGAGCACCTACTATGTGCTAGGCCTTGGGCTGAGCACCAGGAATACAGATGTAGCAGATAGTCCCTACACTAAAGGAGCTTTCATTCTGACAAGGCAAGACAACACGTAAAAGGAAGCTGGAAGGAGAAGGAGGGAGAATGAAGGCACCACTACTGAGCATTTAGAGTACAGCCTAGAATGAAGTCATGGGTAGCCTTGGCACCCTCCTTAAAATAGAGATTCCAGGAAGACTCAGCTAATCAGAGGGAGAAGCTAGAGGGGCAGAGGATACTTCCAATGTTGTCAGGGCTGGATCGAACTTCCAGGGTGGAGAGGTTGCTGCGGCAGTATAAAGTCCAGGAGAGTCAGGAGTACAGTTTGGAAAGGAAAGAAAATGTTGGGACCTGGTTGTAAAGCATTTGAAATTTATATTTGATCCTGGAGGTAATAGGGAGAAACATGAGTTTATTGAGTGGTGGTGTCACATGGTCAGATCTATGCTTTAGGAATATCACTTAGTTATCTCTGTGACAAATGGATTAGAGTTGGCAAAAACTTGAGGCACGGAGGCCCATTGAGAGGCTATTGCAATAGTTCAGGTGAGAGGTAATGAGACCCTGAATTCAGGTGACAGCCATGAGAACAGAACAAAGAAGCTATAACTAAAGGATGCTGTAGAGGTACACAGACTTGGACTTGGCAACTGATTGGATAGATGAGCTAAAAGTAAGGGCTTCAAGATGACAATGAGATGAGATTGTGAACCTGGGTGACTAGAAGTATGGTAGTACTGTTTACAGAAATAAAAGAGTTTGGAAGAGGAGCAGGTTTGGGGGGGAAAGATAATGATGTGTTGAGCTTAAAATACCTACAGGATAGCCATCTTGAAATTCCAACAGGCAGTTGGTGATATGTGACTGGAGCTCGAGAGTCACTGGAGCGGGATATGTAGATCTTGAAGTCCTCAGCATAGAAATGATAATTAAACTATGTGAGCAGATGAATTTACCGAGAGTAAAGAAAGAAGAGAAAAGGGTCCAGGATAGAGCACTGGAGTATGTTTATAGCTAGAGAATCTGATGTGGATGATGATGCAGCAAAGGAATTTGAGGAATGGTAAGAAATGTGGGGGAAGAACCAAGAGAAAGGAGTATTACGAAAATTCAGAAAGGAGAGAATATCCAGGAGGAAAGGATAATCAACAGTGTCAAATGCTGCAGAGAGATCAAAAGGGATGAGGATTGGGAAAAGGTCATTAGATTTGGCCTTTAAGATCTCATTGGTAACTTTGGAAAAAAGGAGTTTCATAAGTAATGATGACAGGCATGTTTTCAGAAAAACCTGGAAAGACTTGTATGAACTGATGCAAAATAAAGTAAGCAAAACCAGGAGAACAATTTATATAGTAATAGCTATATCATAAAGATAATCAATCAGCTTTAAAACACTTAGTAACTCCAATACAATGATCAATCAAAGAACTGGTAATGAAACCCCTCTGACTTTCTTTTTATAGACATGGCTAATAGGGGAATTTGTTTTACATGGACGATACATATCTGTAATGGGTTTTGCTTTTCTTGTCTTCTCAATGAGTGGGAGAATGGGAAGAAAAAAGGAGAAAATTTGGAACTGAAAATAAAATTAAAGTACTGGAAAAAATTTAAAAAGAAAAAAAGAAAATTATAAAAAAGGAAATTTTTAAAAAGAAAAAAAGAGAGCAGTTTCAGTTGAATGATAATATAATAAGCCAGATTGCAAAAGGTTTAGAAGAAAGCGAGAAGAGAAAAAGTGGGAGCAAGAAATGTAGACATCTTTTTCCAGAAGTCTGGTGAGAATGGGAGGAAATATATGACAATAGCCTTAGGGGATGGTAAGGTTTAGAAGATTTGGGTATGTTTGTAGAAAGCAGCAGAACCAATGGAAAGGGAGAAATTGAAGAATAGAGAGAGACAAGGGATGATAGTGGGGGCAATGTACTGAAGAAGACAGAGGAGATGGGGTTGGCTTTAGAGAGAGGTTGACTTTGGTGAGAAGGGCCATCTTCATCAGACTCTTGAATAAAGGAAAGGACAGCGGTTTATAGATCTTCTCATATCTTTCTCCTCAAAAAAATCTCCAATGGCTAATTATTGAATTCAAAACTATTCAAACTTTTTTGCCTGGAATTTAAGACCTTCAGGGGTCTGGTTCTATGCTGCCTTCCCAGGCTTGTTGTGTGCTATTTTTCATGCAGTCTACATTCCAAAGGGCAGTTAGGTGGCTCATTGGATAGAGGGCTAGGCCTGGAGTCAGGAAGACATGAGTTAAAATCCAGTCTCAGATACTTACTAGCTGTGTGACCCTGGACTAGTCACTTTACCCTGTTTTCCTTAGTCCACCAGAGAAGGAAATGGCAAACCAATATCTTTGCCAAGAGAACTCCATGGTTCCACAGAGTCACAAAGAGCTGGGCACGGCTGAACGACAGAACAAATACAGATCAGTGACATCATGGAAGGATGTCTGAGTTAGATTTAAGTGAGGCAGAGTTGCGCAAAGTCATCAGCAACTATGTTCCAGACAAAACAGAGTATTCTCAGACTCCTCCTTCATTCGTTACTGCTTCCTTACTGCCCATATCCAGTTTTTAAGTCCTGTCCATTCCACTTCAAAAATCTCTCTCACATCTGTTCTCCCTTTTCAACCACCACAACAACCACCCTACTTCAACATTCTAGCTACTCTTGTATTGCTGTCTATACTCTGTATACTCTATCCCATCCATTCCATTCTTTACATGACCACCTGAATAATCTTTCTCATTCACTGCTCTGATCATATCAAAAAACCTCTGATGGCTCCTCATTGACCACCAAACAAAGTCATTCATGGCCCTTCACAGTCTGGCTCCATTTTGCCTTTATTGTCATCTCTTACTTGTTGTCTCCTGTGTATTTACTCTCCATTCTAGACACATACCTTCACTTCCCTGTTCTCATCCTCCCCTTTCCCATCTCTATGTCTTTGCCCGTATTAGCCCCAGAGAATCAACTCCTCTTACATTGCCATCTGTTGATGTCCCTTCTTACCTTCAAAACACAATTCAAGGGCTACTTCTCCCATGAGGCCTTCCCTGACTTCCCCAAACTAAAAAATGATATCTTTCTTCTCACATTTGTATACATTATATATACAACTATTTGTCTACATCTTTTACTTCCATATTATAATATAAGCAATTTGGGAGCAAGTCTGTATCATATCTACCTTTTTATGCCACACACTTAGCATGCCTTGAACTCAGGAGGCACTCAATATATGTTAACTGAACAAAAGGGCTTTAATTTAAGAAAAACAAACACTAGCATATTACAATACTTCAGAACTTCAATAGAACTGTGATCTTGTTAATGTGGTCATTCGCTTTGTGGTATTGCAACCCTCCGATGCCTTCTCACTAAGTGTGAGACAACGTTCTTCTGGAGCACATCCATAGGAGATTCACCCAAGGTATTGGAGGCCTTCTGCTAAGTCATTTTATATTTGGGTAGAGGGTAGGATGTAGCAAGAAAACCCTTGATCTTTGCATCTCTTATCCCTTGCTCTTATACATGACACCTCTTTTTCTAATCAATCAACCAATAAATATTTATTAAGTGCCTACTGTGTGCTGGGCACTTTTCTAAGTGCTAGAGATAAAAAAAAAAGAGGCCAAAGGCAGTCCCTGTCCTTCAGGAGCTTATAGTCTAATATGGGAGATGACATGCAAACAGATATATACGAAGCAAGCTATAAAAAGGAATTAATTAAAAGAGGAGAGGTATTGGAATTAAGAGAAGTTAGAGCAGGCTTCCTGTAGAAGGTGGGATTTTTATTGGAACTTAAAAGATAGGGAGGGGAGAGCATTCCAGGTATGGGGGACAGAGAACACACAGAGGAAAACAATTATTGAAAATCCTAATGTATAAAAGAAAGGAAACAGAAAAATGCTTCTTTCTTGTGATATAACCTATGTCTTTGTAAATGTAATAATCATAGTTATAATGTTAGAACTAGAAAGATCGTTAGAGAGCAATGGAATGCTGAGCTTGGAGTCAGGAAGCCTGGAGTTCAAATTAGCCTCATACACTTACTAGCTGTGTGACCCCTGGGCAAGTTACTGAAGATCTGTCTGCCTCAGTTTCCATAGCTGGAAAATGGGTATAATGATAGCAACTACCTCCCAGGGTTGTTGTCAGGATTAAATGAGACAATATTCATCAAGTGTTTAGCGCAGCATCTGGAGCATAGCAGGTACTTTGCTAAAAGCTTGTTTCTTCTTTTATTTGAGAGTTGAGGAAACTGAGACCTAAAATTATGTAACTTACACAAGTAGCAGAGCTGGGACTAGGATTAAGGTTTCCTGACTCTCAACCTAGCGACCTTTACGTCACATAATGTATCATAATCATTAATTTCCAGGATACTATGTGAGGCAATGGACAGAATATGTAGCTGACATTAGAGAGAGAAAATCTGAGGCAAAGAGCAGTCATTTTAGCTGCTCCACAAGTGACCTGATGGAACATTTGACCTGAGAGGAGAACCTAGACAGACAGGGCTGGCAGTGAACTCTGACTGCTTTTAAATGTGGTATTTAGAGAGAGTATTTCTCATGGCCAAGGTTGGCTACTAGGTAATGAAGGCTTTTGGTTACAGCAGCTCATCAAAACCATCTACTGAGGCATGGATGAGAGCGCTATTAGTAGAGGGGGTAACCACATAGTTGAAGAAATATTGAGGACTATGGAGTGTTTAGAATGGCCATTTCCAACCTTTTGGGAGCAACCTTGCTCAATCAAACACTAGAGGAATCTGTGATCTAATCAAAGTGTGTTCCCTTTGTCCTTCACTCTCGTGCTTCATTTGCCTATCTCAGCTTGCCTTTTTCTAAAACCAAACCCTAGATTACTTCTGCCCTCTCACGTCTCAGTTCTAGCTCCAATGTGACTGAATCAAGTTACATAATCATCCTATGTCCACTATAAATTTGTTATCCATTCTCAACTGGGCCCTTGCTGCTGTATGTCAATCCCATCATTCTTGCCTGATAAACCAGCTATCACACTCCCACACAATCAAAGCATTTGAGAGTTGAAAGGTACTTCAGTGTCCAATCCATAGTTGAAAGGAATCCCAGTATAACACATCTGACAAATGGTCATCAGATTCTACCTGAAGATCTCTAATGAGGGGGCACCATTACGTCTCAAGACAATCCATTGCATTTTTGGACAGGGAGACAGAGACAAAAAGACAGAGACAGAGACACAGAGACAGATTTAGTAGGTACTTATTATGTGCCAGGTGCTGTATTAAGCACTGGAGATACAAATACAAGCAAACAAGACAGTTCCTGAGTCCTCAAGAGCTTACATTCCAAAAAAGGAAGACAACACATAAAAGGGAGCTAGGAGAAAGGACAGAGAGGAGAGGGTACCTTCAGGGGCAAAGCTTCTGGCAAGAACGCATTGAGCCAGGAGGGAAATGAGCATGGCTGGGGCCCCTCGTGAAAGAGTGGTCCTGCTTGTTAAGCTGTTTTTCCTAATATCAGGTAGAAATATACCTCTTTGCAACTTCATTGGTCTGACCTGTTCTGACCTCTGGGACCAAAGGGGAGAAGTCTAATCCCTCTTCTCATGACAGTTCATCAGATGGATACAGCTTTTCTGTTTCCACTGAGTCTTCTTTTCTCCATGGTAAAAATGCCTGGTTCTTTCAACTGATCCTCATATGGCATGGACTCAAGGTATTTCATTACCCTAGCTGCCCTACTTGGGATGCTTCCCAGTTCATCATTATAAATTGCACACCCCAGGATGGAATACAATACTTCAAATATGGCCTGATTAGGGCAACATGCAGAGAGGTTTTCATATCATTTTGCCTAAGCTATGCCTCTCTTAATGAAGATCAAAGTCACATTGGCTTATTTTGCTAAGACATCACACTCTGTACCCGTATTTACTTTGCAGTCCACTAAAACCCCTATTTTCAGACAAATATGCTCTCCAACCACACTTCCCAATCCTACATTTGTGAAGTTCATTTTTTAAACTAGTCTAAGACTACATTTATCCTTACTGAATTTCATCTTATTCAATTCGGTCCAATGTTTTAGTCTAGCCTATCTGGATCATTTTGGACCCTGGCATAGTCAGTCGATGTGTTAGCTTTTGGATTGTATAATTTTGATGAACAAATGTGATGAGCATAATAAGCATGTTAAATAATGCAGGCCTAAGTACAGAATCCTGGGAAAACTTGCTGCAGACCTGTAAGTTGGCATTAAACCATTAGTGATCACTTTTTGAGTCTGGCCATTGAACCAATTCTCAATTCATCTAATTATATTTTCTATTCCGAATATCTTTATGTTTTCCACAGGAATTGCCCAAGATGTTTTATTAAATGCTTTGCTAAAACCCAGGTAAACTATGCCCACAACATTCTTCTAATCTATCAGTGTAGTAACCCCTTTACAAATAAGGAAACGTCAGTTTGGCATTACCAGTTCTTGATGAAATCATGCTGGCTCTTTGTAATCACGGCTTCCCTTTATAAATTAAACAAGACCTCTCTTTAATAATCCTTTCTAGAAGTTTTTTTTTAATTTAAAGTTAAGCTCCAAGTTCCACTGAACTATAGTTTCCAGATTGTTCTCTTCCCCCTTTTGAAAAGTGGAACATTTACCCTTCTCCAGTTTCTTCCATTTCCCAGTCTTTCAAATATTGCCAATAATACAGCTCAGCAATCGTGTTCCCCAGTTCTATCCTATCTTCTTGGTGATCAGTTCCCATGAGTTCAGCTATCATTTCTGCACAGATGATAACCAGATTTATAAATCTAGTACTAATCTATCTCCTGAGCTCTTCTCTCACATTGTACCATCCACTCCAAGCAGAGCTCCTGTCCCTTCTCTTCCAAACAACTTAGTTTTTAAATCCCTTTTCTTTTTGTTGCCATAAGTTTTGTCAATAGCCTCAGCTTATCATGAGCTCTAACCCTCCAGACATTATCTTTATAGTGCTTTTATCTTTTGTTATGTGCTCTCATATTCATCTTCCATCAATTTTTTGAAAAATCCCAAGTCGCTTGATTGGCTCTCTATGCATCCATGACATTCCCTTTGGACAGCTCTCATTTCCCCCCTTCATTGCAATTATTGCTTTTTTTCTTCAGAATTTCATTTTTTAGAATCTCCTGACCCCCTTGGGCTGCTTTTTCCTACAGAATATTAGTACATAGGATACTACTTATCTGTTCTTTAAACAAAGTAACATCTGCTTTCCTAAAGTCTAGTACAGCCCATAAAAGTGAAGTCATCCTTGGGTCCTGGAGCAAGGCTAAATTTCCCTTACAGTGTCTTAGGGGTATCCCTAAGGAGTGAGGAATAAATATTTAATAATGATGATGATGATGATAGCTAGCATTTACATAGAGCTTTAAAGTTTGCAAAGCATTTTAAAAATATTACTTCATTTTATCCTCACAAAAAATTCTGGAAGAAAGATGCTATTTTTAATCCCCATTTTACAGATGAGGAAACTGAGGAAGACTGAGGTTAAATGACTTGCCCAGGGTCATACAACTAGTAAGTGTCCGAGGCCAAATTTGACCTGCCCACCATACCACCTAGCTAGTGCTATTGGTACTAGCTCATCAAGTACCCATTCATGAGCTTTGCCTCAAAATTATCAGTTTAAAATGATTTAGTCAGCTTAATCCTTAGAAAGTACATGTGGCAAAGGGGTAACAAAGCTTGTTATCCATTAAAAGGCCATAACCCATTAGTGAGGTGCTTAAGAAGTTCCCTTAAGCATGATACCTCTAAGTCCAGTTTGCCCTTAGCTTCCAAAGCAGACACTGCTGTCAGCTGATCCAGGGAACAATGATGTGGAACTGTTAGGTTTTCCTCTGGTCAAAGGTGTGGAGGGATAGGAGGAGAGGGAAGAGACCTGGCTAAGGCTACAGCTAAAGCCAAGGCTTCTCCTTTTTCTCTCTCCCTCCCCCTGGCCCCACCAGTCCCCCTGGTCCGACAGTTTCTCCTTATGAATGTACTAGAAAGCTACACACTCAAATTTCTGGAAAATGCCTCTCTTTTCTCAACTTGTTCGATAATTTAAGCAATTCTTGGAGGAGTGACCAAATTTTACCAGCTTATTGGAAGGGACTTTCTGGCTTTCGAAGTCTTTTCACAATTAGTCTAAGGTCTTTTGATTGATTGACACATGCTCACTCCTAGTTGGATACCAGAGCTAAAACAGGGTGAGGTGGTTTCACTCCATCATTGTACTAGGGTAGATGTCAGATTATTCTCAGATTTCCCCTCCTTTTCTACTACAAACTCTGGTGGGGAATAGTCCCTTTATTCCTATCCCCAAAACTAGTTCTTCCCTGTTAGTAAGTTAGTAAAACAGAATTTCCCCTTGTGGTTCTTCTACCTTTCACTAGATGGAATTATCATTAAGACCAATTAAGAAATTATTAGCTGTTCTGCTTTTGGCAGAGATAGAGTTCAGTTGGTTATCTGGGTAATTGAAGTACCATACCACTACTATATCTTGTCAGCGTGCAAAGTTTGTGATCTATATTCCAAACTCCACATCTATTTCATTTTTGCTCAAGTGATCTATAGTATACTTTAATGATAAAAATCGTATTTTTTCTCCCTCCGTTGACCTTCACTCAAATGCTTTCCACCATTTTTCTCTCTCTGGTTTCTAGATTTCCTCATATAAGTGTTCCTTCTTAATTTACAGTGATATCCCACTCTTGCCCTTAAACCTATCCTGTTTCTTTTGAATAAGGTACTCCTTCCAGATCTATAGTCATAACACCAAGTCAATATGCTATTATAGAAGTAAAATTTACCTCGGCTTTAGGACCTCTAGGTCCAACTGCTTGTTGCCTAAACTTTGGGCATTAGTATGTAGACATTTGAGGCCAAAGATTTTTACTACAGGTTCCTTTCTTGGATTTTGTCTCCTGTGAACCTAGAGGTGTCTCAACTGATATCTTTCATGAATTGGAAGATTTCTCTATGGTATCTACTTGATGGACTTACATAAGTAGTCTTTTCCTTCCCTCATTATTTTTTTTAAAGGTTCAAGCCCTTCTGATTAGATTTGCAAGAGACTTGAAGAAAGGTATTCCTACCAGCCTTTGTTAGGTGTGCTTTATCCCTGGCCAAGAATTTGTCATCCTATATTTTAAGCTGTGGTCCAAAAGTCCAAATCCTACTCTCAGACACCACTATTTTAGTCCGTTGTCAACTTCCCAAATCAATTGTTCTCTCCTGAATCTTTTGTCTTCAATAGACAACAGTGAGGAAATAGAATCATTGCTCCTATGATCTTCAGTTTCTTGGCAAGACTCTAATATTGGTCAATACTATTTGGGTTCCTTCTGGCACTAAGGACTCTAACTTTCTCCTCACAAAGCCCATTCCAAATAGAGGTGGCTCTTTAAGCCATTTTACCACCCTCCCCTCTATTCCTCTCAGTAAAGGACCTGCATCATACTTAACTGAAAAAAATTCAAGACATCTATCATAACCTCTCGCTTTACCAATTCTAGACTTCAAATCTGATTAACAGCATACTCATTCTCACTTCCTCTCTTCCAGCCTAGGAGGAAGAAGTGACTCTTCTTCCCAAAGTCAACCCCTATACTTGTGCCCTTAACCTATTCTCTCCCAATTCCTTTGACAGCTTTCCTTTTTGGTCATCTCTCCTTAATTTTTCAAAATTTTCTTTTGTAGCCCTTTATCATAAACATAACAAATATCAGCAAACAAAAATTTTGATATACAAAGAAAGAGGATTTTATAAGGTACTAAAAATTTGTTATGCTTTAATATACAACGTATTAATATAAAGCCATATAGAATATATATTAATATATGCTATATATTATATTTAACAAAGTTGTAACACAATTAACCTCTCCTTTCCTGAGACAGCTAGGTGGTTCAGTGGATAGAGCACTGGACCTAGAATCAGAAACACCTTAGTTCAAACCAGCCTCAGACAATTACTAGTTGTATGACCCTGGGTAAGTAACTTAACCTCTCTTTGCCTCAGTTTCACCATCTGTAAAATGGAGATCATAATAGCATCTACCTCATAGGATCATTATAAGGATCAACTGAGATAATATCTGTACAGAGTTTAGCATAGTGCCTGGCACATAGTAGGTGCTTAATAAATATTTATTCTTTTTCCCCTAGTCTTTATCCACTGACTGCATCCCTGCTGACTACAAACATGCCCAGATGCCCCCATATTTTAAACCCCCTCCCAACAAAACCTTCATTTAATCCTATTTCCAAAATCTACATTAATGAATTAATCAATCAACTAGCATTTATTTATTGCCAACTATTTCCAAGGCATTACGCTATGTCCTGGAAATATAAAAGCAAAAAGAAAGAGTCCCTGCCTTTTAAGGAGCTTATATTCTATAGAGGGACAACAGGTATGCATGCATATAAATTTATACAAAATAAACACAAGTTAATTTCAGAGGAAAGGAATTGATACGTGGGGTTACCAAGAAAGGCTCATTATAAGAATGTCTCTGAAGCTGAGCTGAACTAAGAGATGGAGGAGAGAATAGAGTACCTTCCAGGCATTGGGGGGAGGGATTGTGCAAAGGCTCAAAGAAGGGACATGAAATATTGCATAGGAGTCAATAGTGAGGTCTATTGGCTAGAAAAAAGGGAAAAGGAATACTATGTTAAAGGACTGAAATGTCAAACAAGAGAGTTTAAATTTGATCCTAGAAGTAAAAGGGAACCACTGGAGTTTATTGAGCAGGAGAGTCATATGGTAGATCCTAAGTTTTAGGAATATCACTTCGGCAGCTGTGTGGTAGAATGATCGGAGAGAAGACCAATTAGGAGGTTATTGCAATAGGCCAGGAGAAAGGTAATAAGGGCCTGACCTAGGGTAGTGGCCATGTGAATAGAGAGAAAGGGACAGATATGGGAGATATTATTGAGAGTCAAGACTTGGCAACTTATTGGATATGCAGCTTGAGAGACAGAGGGGATTTGAGGATACTTTGAAGGTTGTGAACCTGGGTTACTAGAAGGATGGGTAATGCCCTCAATAGAAATAGGGAAGTTCAGAAGAGGAGTAGGTTTAGACAAAAATATAATGAGTTCTTTTTCAGACATATTGAGTTCGAGATAACTAGGAGACAGCCAGTTTGAAATATCCAGTAGGCATTTAGTGATGTAGGACTGCAGCTCAGGGACTTATGGGTAGATAAATGGATCTGGAAATCATGTACATAGAAATGGTAATCGAACCCATAGAAGCTGATTAGGTCTTCTTACCCTTGCACAGCCAAATTCTTAGAAAAATCTGTCTATACTCCATGCCCCCACTTTCTAACCTCCCACTCACTTCTCGACTCCCCATAATATGACTTTCATCACCACAATTGCAACGAAATTGCCCCCTTCACAGGGGGCAATGGTTTCTTTATTGATAAATCCAATAGCCATTCTCATTCTTTTTTACTTCACCAAAGTTTTTGACACTACTGACTGCCCCTGCCTTCCAGATACCCTCCACCCTGAATTTTTGTGACACTCTTCTGTTCTCTTCCTATCTGATACTTCTCAATTTCCCCTGTAAGATCACCATCAAATATCCTAATTCCAGTGTATGGAGCTCCTTCGTGGGTCCTCTCCTCTCCTCTTTAAACTTTCTTTTTGGGGGATCTCATCAGATCCCATGGATTCAACTACTAGAGTCTTTATGCAGCTGATTCCCAAATCTATGTATGTGTCCCTCATCTCTTTCCTGAGTAAGCTCTAGTCCTACATCTCCAACTGCCCAGGGGACATATCTACCAGGAAAGATATCCCACAGGCACCTCAAACTCAAATACCCAAAACAGAACTCATGATCCTTCCCTCTAAATCCAGCAATAACACTGGTGAGTCTTTACCCCAAAAGGACTAAAGAAAGAGGAAAAGGACCTATCTGTACAAAAATATGGCAGCTCTGTTTGTGGTGGCAAAGAATTAGAAAATGGAGGAGGTCCCCATCATTTGGGAAATGGCTGAACAAGTTATGTTGAGTTTCTGTTGAGGCTATTCTTCCAGTCACCTAGATTTGCATCCAATTCTTCACTCTCTCATCCCACAGACATATCTAAACTGTTGCCAAATTCTGTCAATTCCACTTCTTCAACATCTGTCTGTCCCCTTCTTTTTATTCCAACCAAAACCTAGTTCAGACTTCCTTTACCACTAGGTGGTACTCTGAGGGCAGAGAGTATCTCATTTTTGTATTTCTGTTCCCAGCACTTAGTGTAGTACTTGGTATATAACAGACACTTAACAAGTGCTTGAAGATTTATTGGATTGACTCCTTCCAAAGATGCAGATAGCAACCTCTTCATGCCTGGTCATATTGTCTGACTCTTGTCCATGTCTTCCCTCAAGTGTATCTCAGGGGTTTCACCCAAGATATTGGTGGCCTTCCTTGCTTTCTCTTGGCACTGATTATCTCTCAGTGCTGCCATATGATTAGCCTATCTTCTTTTTTTGATCATGTATTTTTTGGTGACATCCTTACTAAGGATCTTCTTCACAGTTCCTTATATCTTATATGTTGTAGCCTACTTATATCATCACCATACTTGTTCACTGCTTTCTGATTGATTTTCTCTGATTAATTCTTCGGAGACTATAGTGTTGCATGACTTGTAATCATACAACATTGATAGAATATTGGTATTAAAAAGAGGAGTCTGTTTTAAGGAGAAGTTTAAAGTCAATAAATGAGCTCACAACGGGGCAGCTAGGTGTTGCAGTAAGTAGAGCACTGGCCCTGGAGTCAGGAGGACCTTGAGTTCAAATTTGATCTCAGACACTTGACATACTAGCTGTGTGACCTTGGACAAGTCACTTAACCCCAATTGCCCTGCCTTCCCCCCTCTAAAAAAAATAAATGAGCTCACATGGGGAGGAGGAAGGGAAGGCAAAAAGGGAGAAAATTTGGAACTCAAAATCTATTAAGATGATGAATGTTAAAAAAATTACATGTCTTTACATGTAATTGGAAAAAATAAAATACTATTTTTTTGAAAAATGAACTCACAATTTCCAATATGCAATTTAACTTGCTCTCCTCCTGTTTAATTCTTAGGCCAACTCATCTATTTGCAATCTCTATCATAATATAGTTATACATATAAGTATTTATATATATATGCACACATATGCACAACATACTTGCACACTACATATATATGTATGCACAGTATATAGACATATATGTATGCGCAAATGTATGTGTAGATAGATAGCTTGATCAAACAGCACAATGTCACTCAAAAATAAGGACATTTAGAGGACCTTACCATCTCTAAAGAATTCCTCTTCAACTAGGACCTGCACTAGATAAACTGCATGACAGCAGGTAACAGCTTTGAATATAGAAAAGCAAGAAAAGACATATATGAACTCACTCAAAGTAAAGTGAGCAGAACCAGGAAAACGTTATACACAATGACTACAACAACATAAATGGGGGAAAAAAAGCAACAAAATAAGAACAATTAAAACTGAAAGCTATCAAATTATAATGATCAAGTTTAGCCCCAAAGAAAAGATAACGAGAGGGCATCTTCCCTGCTTCTTTGAAGAGATGGAGAATTATGGGTGTTAAACACTATGCATAATGTTAGACTTTTTCAATTTGTTGATTGGTTTTGCTCAATTGAAAAAAAACTGTTGTAGGGGTTGGCTTTCTAGGGATACATTGGGAAATGTTGGTGATATAAAAATACTAATAAAATTTATTTTTAAGAAGTCTTCCCATGTCTCCTTACATTCTTCATATTTCCTTCCTTCTTTCCTTCTTTCCTTCTTCCCTTCTTCCCTTCCTTCCTTCCTTCCTTCCTTCCTTCCTTCCTTCCTTCCTTCCTTCCTTCCTCCCTCCCTTCCTTCCTTCCTTCCTTCCTCCCTCCCTCCTTCCCTTTCTTCCTTCCTTCCTTCCTTCCTTGTTCTCCCTATCTTACCTAGTCTGGAAATACAGCAGCCACTCCAGGGCTCTATCCTACTGCTGATCAACATGGAAACTGACCTATTTCCAGACTAAGCCAGTTCACCTCCTTGTGCCTCTCCCCCTTTCCCCTTCACTAACCACTCATCATATCGGTGTCAGACTTAGAGCAAACACCAGATTGGCTTTTACCCTACTGCAGTTCAGAGCTCCTGAGTTCAGGCAATCCACCAGCTTCAGCCTTCTCAGTAGCAGAGATTACAAGTATGCACCATCATGCCAGTCTATATTCATAATTTCTCGTGGTGCTCAAGTACAGTGCCACATTCTTGTATTTGTCTTTTGTTACCTTCCCTGGCTTCCACCTTCGTGTACATGTCTTTTAAAAATCTTCGTTAGTTATTGGCTTCCCTGGCATCCAAGTCAGTCCCTTTAGACAACTCTTGTTTTCTTACAAAGTGCTGTGGATAAAAAAAAAATATCATCAACCTGTGGCCAACTTGGTGAGCCTCTCTGAACTTAGTTAAGCTGGTCATCACACAACAGATACTTATGCCATCACTGGGTCTGTACTTAACACCCTTCCAACTTAGTAGGACCTATTACAGCTCATGCTCTGATGACAAAACCTTTGAGAAGCCAAGGTCAGTACCATAACATAATCAGGCATTGGAACAGATCTTTAGCGAAGTGCAGCACGTGTATTTCATAAAAATGAAATTGTAATCAGTCTTGTTTTGTGGAATAGGTGAAATCCTTAAAGATAATTGGAGATACTCTGGGAAATAACAGAACCACCTACTATTAGGAATTACTATTCTTGAAAATGGGGAAAGGTTCAAGCTCCTTAACTATAATGGAACTTGGGAATGATAGGGGGCTCAGCCTGAAGGGGGTACTATTGAACCTAATGGTTCCCCCTCACCCCTACCTCTGAGGAATTTTACTATTTCTGCACTCTAAAAGGAGAGATAGGAGGTTCTCCTCTCTGCAGTGAAGACTGTATATATTCAAAGAATTACTGTTAACTTTCACAGACTTTGATTTTTTTTTTTTTGCAGGATGCCAACTTCAGAAAAAAAAGAGCCTTATACTGTGTGAGGGGATGGGGATAGGGACTGAACCTGTGATTTCACTGATATAGGGAACTCCCAGATAAGGAAATTCCCTCTCCCAATGAAGGCTGGCTTCTTCACTACAACTTACTGTCTTAGCCAATGCCTAAAGCAATGAGAGGTAAGGTGGTGGGTGTGAAGACAAACCACTATTTGTCAGAGGCAGGACCTGAACCTAGGTTTTCCTAGCTACAAAGCCAGCTCTTTCTCCACTAAGCTATACTGCTCCTTATACTATGTTAATTCATCTAATCCATGTATTTTTTTTAAATTTTCAGCATGCCTTAAGACTTGGTACATTTGCTTTCCTATAGGAGTTAACCAGATTTCCACAAGGTGGTATCACACTTAAATAGCCTCTTTTCAGTGTTGACAGCAGCCTATCCTATTTTCAGTTAAGAAAAGGGTGAAGAAAGGTTGAACAATAGCACTTTTAAAATGAAATTTATTTTATGCAACCATGCTCCAATTAAAACAGGAAATATAGGTGTTACTGTTAAATATTCCACTCACCTTCTGGGAAATTCTAGGAAATTCAATAGGCTGTGAACTTCTGCTAAGGTCACTGAGATAAGACTATGATTTTAAGACAAGGTCAATTATTTTTCCTGGAAATATGTTTATTATGTAAATTTTTTTGTAAATTAAAACATAAATCTAAGTTGATTTATAACAGGTTTCATTTCCACATAATTTGTGAAGAGGGGACCCTGGGGATTTTAGGTGTAAAAGTTTTGTAAACTATTTATTTTATAATATTTTGATATCTGAAATGTCAGCTATATATTCCTAAAACCCTGCCTCTGGGATGGGTCATTGAAGACAAACTTAGAATATTTGACATTATGATTGATAGCTGTAAACCACTTTCAGTGTACTTTCAAATAGAAATGCCTTATGCTTGCAAGAAGGGCAGGAAAGGCTCTATATCTGTGAGCTGACTCTGGCTTTCACCTCATTACCAAAAAAAGGTTCATAGAGAACTCAGGGGTACCTTTCAAAAAGCTTCCGAATTTACACAGAGAAGACCCTTGAAGGCAGAGACTTTCTGTCTTCCTACCATTGCCTAAGCCTAGCACAGTGTCTAGTACATAACAAGCTCTTTGATAGATGTTTTTGAACAAATGGAAGTAGAGGGGGACACACAACTGCCTCACTTTGAAGTTACCCTTCTGGATAGTCTCCCCACTCTTATTCTGTCTCCTGAGACGGGGGTAGGAAGGTAGAAAAAAGAAAAAAAAAGAGTCATTGGCACAGACTATATTTGGTTATAGTGACTATATATCCCAGATTTTCTGGTACAACTTTTATTTTAAGAAAAGAAATGAGGCTTTGCTAAAGAAATATTCTTTGACTATGTATTCTTGTTATTTGGGTTAGAAAATATGGCTGCTGTACCTATACCCCATTCCTGGTTCTCCTTCCAATGTGTCTGGGAAGGTGAGGTGTCCTTCCTGGAGGAATCACACTCTGGCTAATTCTCAGAACACTGAAATGGGGTACAAATAGGTATACAGTAAGCAAAAGGCCTTTAACACCCTCCATGGATGATGTAAAGGGGAAAGCAAAGTGGGTTGTGCAGTATGCAGTTTAACAACTAATATAACAATCATTTATTAAAAGCTTATTCTGTGCCAAGCACTGTGCTAAGAGCAAAGGATGCAAAAAAAGGCAAAAACATAATCCCTACTTTCAAGGAGCTCATATTCTAATGAATGAGGACACAATGAGAAACAGCTAGGAAATACAAGGTATATACCAAATAAAAGGTCATCTCAGAGGGAACGCACTGGGTAGGCTGCTTATTGGAGCAGTGGAGAGAGCTCTGTAACCGCCTGGAGTCAGTATATCTGGAGTTCACATGGGGCCTCCGGCACTTACTAGGCAGTATCCCTAAGCAAGTCACCTAATTTCTGTATGCCTCAGTTTCCTCACCTGTAAAATGGAGATGATAATAGCATTTATGTCCCAGAATTGTGTGAAGATAAAATGATATATCTAAGATACTTTGCAAACCTTAAAGCAGTATATCAAAAATGCTAGCTATTGGGGGTAAGAGGAGGGGGGAGGCAAAAAGGCCTCTTAGAGAAGTTAGGCATTGAGCTGAATCTTTAGGGAAGCCCCCAGGTGGAAGTAAGGAGGGAAAGCTGTCTAGGCATGGAGACAGCCAGTGAAAAGGTATAGAGATTGTATTATAAAGTAGTAATCATCAAAACAATCTGGTACTGGCTAAGAAACAGAGTAGTGTATTAGTGGAATAGATTAGGTACATGATACTGTACAAGTAGTATATGACCACAGTGGTCTAGGGTTTGATAAATCCAAAGATCCAAGATCTGGGGGCAAACATTCACCATTCAACAAAAACTGCTGAGAAAACTGGCAGAAACTAGGCTCAGACCAACATCTTACATCATATATCAAGATAAGGTCAAAATGTAGGTATGATTTAGACATAAAGGATGGTATCACAAGCAAATTAGGGGAATATGGAACAGGTTACCTGCCAGATGTATGGATAAAGGAAGACATTATGACTAAGCAAGAGATAGGATCATGGGAGGTAAAAGGATAATTTTGATTACATAAAATGAAAAAGTTTTTGCACAAAACCAATACAGCCAAAATTAGAAGGAAAACAGGAAACTGGGGCGGGGGGGAAGATTTTACATTAAGTTTCTCTGATAAAGGTCTCATTTCTCAAATATATAGGGAATCCAGCCAAATTTGTAAAAATAAGAGCCATTCCCCAATTGACAAATGATCAAAGGACATAAACAGGCAGTTTTCAGAAGAAGAAATCAAAAATACAATAACCTTATGAAAAAAAAAGCTCTATATCACTATTGATTACAGAAATGTAAATTAAAACAACTCTGAGGTATCGCCTCATGTCTGTTGGATTTTCTAATAGGAAAGAAAAGGAAAATGACCAAAAAGTAGGGATAATAATATACTGTTGGCAGTGTTGCAAACTGGAGAACAATTTGGAACTATGCCCAAAGGGCTTGCATACCCTTTGACCCAGCAATACCGCTACTGGATCTGTATCCCAAAAAGATAATAGAAAAAGGGGAAAGGATCTATATATACAAAAATGTTGATAGCACCTCTTTTTGTGGTGGCAAAGAATTGGAAATTCAGAGGATTCCATCAATTGGGGAATGGCTGAATAAGCGGTGGCACATGGTTGTGGTAGAATATCACTGTGCTATAAGAAATGATGAAGAGGGTGGTGCAGAGAAACCTGGACTCATATGAATCAATGCAAAGTGAAGTGAGCAGAACTAGAACGCTGTATGCAGTAACAGCAATATTGTGGTCAACTGTAAGAGACTCAGCTACTCTGATCAATACAATGATCCATGACAATTTCAAAGGATTCCTGTTGAAACAATGCTATCTGCCTCCAGAGAGAGAACTGACCAACTCTGGGTGCAAACTAAAGCATTTTTTTCACCTTATTTTTCATACTTTAAAAAAATACAGCTAATATGGAAATATTTTGCAGGACTTCACATGTCCAATGGGTATCATTATTTGCCTTCACAATGAGTGGAGGAGGGGCCGCAGGGAAAGAATTTGTCAAATTCTAAATTTAAAAAAAGTGAATGTTAAACATAAATATAAAAAAGGATGGAGTCAGAAAATGGAATTTTGTGCAAGTAACAGCAAAAATGACAACATTGCTGGATTGTAGAATACATAGAGGGGAATAAAGTTTAAGAAGACTGGAAAGGTAGGAAGGGACCAGGTTGCCAAAGACTTTAAAAGCCAAAGAGTGGATTTTTATATTTGATTCTGGAGGTAACAGGAGCCACTAGAGTTAATTAAGTGGAGGGGTGTGTGTGTGTGTGTGTGTGTGTGTGTGTGTGTGTGTGTGTGGGGTAACATAGTCAGACCTGTCCTTTAGGAAGATAGCTTTGCTGAGTGGAGGATACACACTAGAATGGAAAAGATACTTGAGGAAGCCTCTTGGACTTTAGGATCCCAAGAAACACATCATTCTGCAAGATGAAGTCAACTCTAAAACTCACACCTCCTCAGCACCTCCTGCCCTTGGGGCCCCTCCCTCTGCTTGGAGCAGATAGAGGATGGACTTCAGAGAGCTCTTCCCAAATCCTCCAACAGAGCATTCACCTCATATTTTCCCATCTGGATCTCCTGGAATTCATGATCTCCAGAAACTCATCATCCCCTAAGATGAAATCAACTCTGTAATTCACATCTCAGATCATTTTCCACCCCAGCTGCAGGACTTCATTATGACCCCACTCAGGGTACCCTTCTCCCCTCTTTTCAGTTTATTTTTATGTGTTATCTTCCCTCCTTTAGATTGTAAGCTACTTGAGGGCAGGAACTGTCTTATGGATTTCTTTGTATCCCAAGAGCTTAGTAGAGTTACTAGCACATAGTGGGCACTTAATATTTATTGACTCAGCCTTTAAGAGACCAAACAGAAAGCTGTTGCAGTAGCCCAGATGTGAGGTGCTGAGAGTCTGCACCAGGGCAATGTTTGTGTGAAAAGGAGAGAATGTAGAAGCGATGTTATGAAGATAAAAATGACAAGATTTGGCAAGAGATTGAATATGTTGGGTGAATGTAAGGAGTTCAGGGTGACAATAAGGTTATGAGTGTAGGTGGCTAGGAGGATAGTATTGTCCTCAATTGTAATAGAGAATTTTAGAATGGAGTAGGCTTTGGGGGAAACTATAATAATTTCTGTTTTAGACATGTTGAGTTTGAGATGTATATGGGACATCTGATTTAAGATGTCCAATAGGCACCTGGTGATACAAGACCAGAGGTCAGGAGAGAGACAAGGGCTAGATAAAAGGGTCTGAGAATCATCTGCATAGAGAAAATGGAATCCATGGAAGCTGATGAGAGCACCAAATGAGATATTAAGGAAGAGGAGAACAGAGCCCAGGACAGACCCGTAGGGAATTCCTAGAGTTAATGTGTGTGACCTGGATAAAGACACTCCAAAGGAGACAGAAGGGATAGTCAAACATATAGGAAAAGAACCAGGAAAAAATGTTGAGTCAGTGACAGACCCTAGGGTCTAGGTGCCATTTGGGGTTCAGAGTCTCGAGAGATTTAAGAAAGACATAAATTACTCTACTAAGGTCAAATCATTGTGCTAAATATTGGGCATCCCCAGAAGTGATTTCTAAGTCACATCTCCACTCAAGGTTGTTCCTTTTGATAATGTATGTAGGGGCTAGCCTGAAAGCATGGGGCTCTTGAGATTGCCTACCTGTTGGAGACAGTTGATATTAGTGATAGCAGGGATGATGTGCTCCTTTCTCAAGAAGAGTTGCCAGGATAGATTTGGTTCATCAACAAGCACTTATTAAGCACTTACTATGTGTCAGACAATGTGATGAGTGTTGCTGCTGTTCAGTTGGGTCCAACTTCATGAGCCCATTTGGGGTCTTCTTGGCAAAGATGTTAGAGTGGTTTGCCATTTCTTCCTCCATCTCATTTTACAGATGGGGAAACTGAGGCAAACAGGGTTAAGGAAGTGACTTACCCAGGGTCACACAGCTAGTAAGTGTCTGAGGCCAGATTTGAACTCAGGAAGATGAGTCTTCTTGACTCCAGGTCTGGCACTCTATACACTGTGCCACTTAGCTGCCCTATTATGAGTGCTAGTAATACAAATATAAACAAAAAGAATGACAGGCCCTGCCCTCAAGGTGTTTACATTCTAAAAAGGAAGACAACACATAAAAAGAAGCTGATGTCTCATTTGGGGTGGGGAAGTCCAGAAGAGTGCCACCTAGAGGGAAATGAAGAGATGGCTGGCCTGGGCACCTTTCTGAAATGGAGGTTCTATGAGGAGCCTTCCAATCAGAGGGAGGGCCCAGAGGCAGAGAATACTTCAGAAGTGTGAGTTCTAGGGCTGAAATAATTTTCCTGGTTGAAGGCTGCTAGGGTATAGTGCAGAAATCCAAAGGAGTGCAGGCTGGTAGGATCAAAGGTAGTATGCAGTGGTTCACCTCAGCAAAGAGAATTGCCTCTTTCTGAGACTGGAAGGGTGAGGATATAACAAATTTATACTCAACTTCAACATCATGAATTCAGAGAAGACAAAAGTTTCTCTTCAAGTCAACAAGCATTTGTTAAGTACCTATTATATGCCAGGCACTCTGCTAAATGATATCTTTAAACATAGTGGGACTGTGATAAGCATCAGGCCATGGAGAGAGAAGGTGCACTTAGAGGTGCATCTGGATTTGAGTTCAGATCACCACTTACTAGCTCTATGACCTTAGGCGAATCATTTCATCTTTTTAGGTCTCAGTTTCCACATCTGTTAAATGAGGATATTTGACGATATTATGTCTTTTCTAGATATGACATTCTATAATTACAAGCCTTGAATAGCTAAATTAATTAAGCCCCCATAAGAGATCATAAAAAGAAAGTCTGTATTTCACAATGCATTTGTTTTTGCCATTAGATTTATATTTGAAATGTTCCTTTGTTTTGTTAATGAATATCCCTTCTTACGGATAGGATCACTAGATGGTGATATTTGTCAATTTGGTGTTTTTTCTTGTGTAATTAAATCTTAAGTCACAAGATTTAGAGTAGGAAGGTACCTCATAAATAAGCTAATCCAAGTCTCTTATTTTATACATGAAGAAATTGAGGCTTAGATACATTAAATGACTTACCTAAGGTTATACAAACAGAGATTAGCAAAGTCAGGATTGGAACCTTGCTCCTCTGATGGAGAAATCAATGGTCTGGCTGCCTCTCAGACACCAAAATGTCTGCCCACTACTACCTGAGCATATGAAAGATGGCTTCCAGAATCTTTCCTTCCCTATCCTCATCCCCATTTTCCTGTAACTGTTGTTAATGCCATTACTCTTTCTCTACTCTGGATTTAGCTTTAATCTCTTCATTTATTTAGTAAACATAATTCTACCATTTCCCTTCTGCACAGCATTTCTTGGATATTTTCATTGACTTCTGTTTCCTCATCAAAATCCCTTACAGATTTCTAGTAAGTAACCTTCAATCTGGTCTATGCGTTCTTTATCATGTGGTTCTTACATTTATTTCCTATGCCTTCTTCCAATTGTTCCTGCATTTCTGTCAAAATTAACTCTAAACACACTTTTGACAGCATCATTTCCTCCTTAAAATCTTTTAATATATTTCTGTCATCTTCTAGATAAAAAGATTCTTAACTTTTTTCATGTTATGGGCCCCTTTGGAAGTCTGGTGAAACCTTTCACAGAATAATGATTTTAGTGGCATTAAATTAATAAATAATACCATTGATAATAGCTCTTTACAATTTACGAATCACTTGACAAATATTATCTCATTTGCCCCTCACAACCACTCTGTGATGTGGGTACTATCATGGTACCCATAGAGGTTAAGTATCTCAGCCAGGGTCAGTCAGCTAGTACATGTCTGAGGCAGCACTGGAAAATAAATCTTCCCAACTCCAGATCCAGTGCTCCATTCACTATGCCCCACAGGTGGTGGGACATTGGATATATAGGATAACAAAGGAAACTAATTATGTTGAAATACAGTTATCAAAGTACTTTTTAAAAGTTCATAGACCCCGGGTTAAAGAGCCCTGTTCTAGTTTAAATTCTATTTCCTAATGATACTGCAAAGGTCCTCTCTGTTAGCTAGTCTTTGGAAAAGAAATAAATCTCATCCTCTGTTAGACTTCTGCCTGCTCTGTTCCTTAAGCAAATGTACTTGCCACCCGCATGTACAGACCTCCCTAAATTTTATTACTTTGTTGAAGCTATCAAGTCATCAGATGCCTCCCGTTTGCTACCATGCAATTGTTCTCCTTTAAGACTCATGGTTTTTTTTTATATTTTAAAAATCTGAGTATAGAACATTTTCATGGACATAGCATTAAGAGAAAAGGGAATTCTATATGAAATTGTGAATTTCTATTCTATACTGCTTGCTCTAAAAAAAAAAAGCTATAACAAATCCTAGTCGTTACTTTCAAAAACATCCCTGCTTTTCTATGCTTCCTTCTGAACTGCTCTGAGTTTTCTTCTACACATTATAAAAATTGATAAAAAATGATAAGACATCATGTTAGTTTCTTTTCCTCCAGGAAGTTTCAAGCATCAAACACAAGGTTTCTTAATATTATAGTAGTTTATATGTGTCAGGATGAATTTCTTACATGCAAATGAATTTGCTTTTATTTTTCCCACTTGACTGTCTCCTTAAAAACAAATACCATGTCTCTATCCATTCTAAAAATCTTATACCTTCTAGTATAGTGACATATGTTCCTATGGCTGTTCAATCAATGTTGATGATAATGATGAGCATGTTTGACTATGTCACCCAGCAGCCTCTCGATGGCAAACCATATGTAAACCAGCACATAGTAAGAACACGTCATCAGATGAGAATCTGCAGTGACACAAGATGAGAACATAAAACAAACTTGGCACATTGTATCGGAGAAACAGTTCTAAGTTCATTTCCTGCTGTACCAGCTAGACCACCTGAGATCTGAACACAACTAAAGTCACTTGAAAGAACTGTATGTTTGTGAAACAAATTTAATAAACCTCCATGTTGAATGACCTCTACAATCTCATCTTGAACCTGATGACAGGGGTGTGAATGTGGGCTCACATTTGAATTCTTAACCTGGTTGTTGAGTTTTTTTGGTTTTTTCACTTGTAAGTCTATGATATAACGTCCAGTGTTTATAGATAGGTATCTCTCCTTTCCTTTTCATAGGTTAGGAAAGAAAAATAACATGTTTCCACTAAAAAGAAAATTGATTTTGCAGCAACCATGAAGCATATGATAAAAGCACAAGAATGATCAATACAAAAATGATGGACTAGGTCTCAATCCTTTTTTCTGTTTGTACATATTATTCACATGACTGCTTTCATAATGGTTGGAATCATTTAAAAAGTTGCCTTTGCTTTTGATGTTTCCTAGGTGAACTAGAGCAAGGGATCAGTATCTATTCCTCTCTCTTGTTCTAGAGCTTTCTTCTTTGCTGCTGTGCTCTTGCCCATAAGCATTCATATGCAGTAGGAATCCAGCTTGTTACACTTGGTTGCTTCCTGCCCAATTACTGATATTTTTACTGTGGTTGCAGCATTGGGAATTTGGTACAACTATAAATGGTGGCACCAGTTATGCATAGAAATAGTCCCATGGATGCAGGAGGAAAAAAGTTGATACCTGTGTAACAAATGAAGAATCTTTCATCTTTGCAGATATTTCAGAAATAAGTGGGATATTTTTGATGATTAGTCTTCAACAGGACAGAATGTTGGAGTAAGGAGTTCCAGAAATCTCTGTGCCAGTTGAGGATTGGCAGTTGGTTCCTTCCAGCTGTTCCTAACAGGGTTCTCTCTGCAGGAATTGAAAAATGGCTCATAGTTATGAATTAGTAAGAAGTCTAGGATTTTTATCCAATAGTTTGTTTTGTAACTTCTTTTCTTTTCAGAATCTGAAGGGATAGGAAATGGGATGTAAATCCAGCAACGAAAGGCTTCTGAATATTTTTAAAATTATGTCTATATGATGCCCAAACAGCAGTTGAATTAATCAAATAACTGGTCAGTTTGGTGGAAAAAAATCCAAGTGGTAATTTTTTGTCATATAAGACTTCAAACCTAGTTGTATTGAATTTTTCACTGGCTACATTGGCATCATGTAGATTGCCTGAGGGAAGGAGAGGCATGGACTCCCTGCAGTAATTTTAAGCTTCAGACATCACAGTTCTCAGGCAGACACTTACTTGTTGGTAACTAGGCTTACTCCTGTTCTTATGTTGTACATCTATTAAGAAAAAGAGGAGAAGAAGGGAATAGGACACTGCTTAGAGATGAATTCTTTCCCCTCGGTTAAACTGACAAATTTTCAACTTTCTTGGAAAGCGGGGCATATGGCTATTCATTTTATATTAATTAAAAGTTCAAAAAATAGCACATGTATACATACGTTTGTCATAAAGAAGTTGAATATAATAAAATGCAAAAATAATTATTAGACAATGGTGAATTACTAGTAAGTGTATATAGGAATGACACAAACTATCAGGCTACCAGATAAAGAAAAAAAATGTACTTTTATTTGGTTTGCTTTCTACTTTGCTTTCCTCTTAGATGTGGGTCTCACTTTAAGAAAATATGGCATATGAAAATATGGCCTTACGAGACAAGTAAATTAGGGGATTACTCATATAACCAACCATTTGGGTTTTTTTTAATACCAAAAGAGTGATTGAAGATGTTATCTAGACAGTAAGGCTCCTTAATATTTATTACGTATGCTACAATACTATGTGACCCAATTTGCAGAAATTTGACTTACATAAGAACTCACATTTTATCTATACAAAGGTAAAATTATATCCTTAAGTGGGATTCAAAATTGAGTAATTTATCCTTAATATAGTTCTACAACTGAATAGAGTGTGAAATTATCTGCTGGATTGGAGCTACATACCATCACATTTAAATAACCGAGAAAAACCCAGAATTATCTAGAATAGGAAGAAATAACTTGTCAGTAAGATAATGACCTGTAAAACAAAATTAATTCAGTTCAATCTGTGCTGTATAAATCTGCTCTGTTTGTTTGAAAGGGTTGTTTTCTTTTGAAATTATGTTAGGGATAATATATACACCCACCTAGCATAATGGCTACGAGTATGCATGTGCTTTTTAAAATCTACCACTGACATGGTAAGGTTCAATAATTCATATACTCTCTTAAAATGTTTCATTATTTGCTCAGGTGCTATAGTACTTTTAATGTTTTAATTATTATGGTAGAGAGTATCATTAGAAATAAGCAAGAAAAGGAGGAGGGTTGGTATTGTCAGATATCAAATTATATAACAAAGCAATAATTATCAAAACTGTCTGGTACTGAACAAAAATAGGAAAATACATTGGAAGTACAGATTAGATAAGTAAACACACAA
This sequence comes from Trichosurus vulpecula, assembly GCF_011100635.1. Classification (NCBI taxonomy): domain Eukaryota; kingdom Metazoa; phylum Chordata; class Mammalia; order Diprotodontia; family Phalangeridae; genus Trichosurus; species Trichosurus vulpecula. The sequence continues at coordinate 100,533,455 of NC_050576.1, read as the reverse complement.
AACCATTGAGTTTTCAGTAAACCTAAGAACACAAACAATTGCAGAAGGGACTCTGTAATTGGTAATAACTGCTGGGAAAACTACAAAGCAATTGTGAAAATAAATTTAGAAAAACATCTTACAGCATAGAATGATATAGTAGGAAGACAACTCAATTATGAGTCAGAGAATTTGAGTTTGAATCTCAGCTTTACCATTTATTATCTATGTGTCCTTGGTCAAGTCACTTTATCTGGGTCTCAGTTTCCTCATCTGTAAAAATGAAGAGTGTGAACTAGAGGATGATAATTCCTTTCAGCCTATAAATCTATGACCCAATGAGTACAAATAAAAAGTCAATTTAAGAGAGAGAGAGAGAGAGAGAGAGAGAGAACAAAAGGTTATGGTATTCACAATTGTGGATAAGGGAAAAATTCACAAACAGATATAGGATCAAGGAGATTATAAAAGTCAAAAGAGACCATTTGTTACATACAATGCTTTTGCACCAACAAAATACAAGCAACTAGAATGAGAAGAAAAGTTATGGAAAGGGGAAAAAAACCATTAAACATTTCCGTTAAAAATGTGATGATCACAGTCCATAGGGGAATTGATTGATACAAATCAATAAGAAATTATTATGAGTTTTATTTTTTTAACTGGTCCCTTTTGTGATCTCTTGTGCCTCATTTGTAATAACAACTCCAGAGATAAAAATCAAATGTAGAAATATTACTTCAGGGCTCCTCTGCCTTCTAATATAAATCTAATCTCTAAATCTAAGTTTAGTTAGTAATGTAGATAGAGTACTTTCTGAAATGTCATCACAATTCACTATTTCCTTAATTTTAAACATTTATTAATTACAGATTTTAATTATGACCCTTTATCTAATCATTATCACATTAAGGCTTAATATTTTGCTTTCCAGTTGTCAACAGCAAAGACACATGTAAAGAAAGGTGGTGAGGTCGTTAGTAATTGTCATATATTTTCTATGGAAAATTGAGAGTTCAGTATTCTAATTTCTAATGAGTTTTTATGTTTAGGTATGGTTGCCCAAAACCTTCCTTTATGACATTTGCAATGAGCTAAGTATTCTATAATTATGTGGAGAAGTATCAAATATAGGGTTAAGTAGCATATTTCCTAATAGATTCCAAACTAGGAGCTTTTTAAAATAAAGAAACACAACAGCTACATTTGAAAATTAATTTAAATGTTAGTGTTTTTATTATCCTATTCTTTTCCTATAAGATATTTTACGTTTTAATAAAAGATTATTTATCCGAGATATGGCTTACATACTTACTGTAACTAAATTTTTATGGTATTTAGAAATACTAATAGTTCACTAATGATTCTAAAATTATTTGGGTGACATTTCTGAATTCATCTTTAATTCATTGAGCAAAGATTATTCAGAGGAAAGCATAAGAATTTTTCTAATTAATAAGCTTCACTATTGGTGACATCTTTTCCTATTTCCAAAGAAGTGAATAGCACAAAATGCCATAGGCAAAATGCAGTCCCATGTTATCAAATAAATGTTCAAGGTACAGCTTATAATGTTGAAAAATAGAAAAATAAATTGACCTTGATGAAGTGTGTCTTCTTTTGTCTGTTCCCAGGAAAGTTTATTTCAGGTATTTCTACTGCTGAAATGATTAGAGTTAACAGCTTTTCCCCTCCATTTTATTTTACAGGGTCTCGTCATCTTCCTGATATATGGGGTGTACAACACAGAGGTAAGTCTGCTTGGAGTATCTCAAGGCTGACAGAGTGAATGAGAGAAATGACAGGTTTCTTATCTTGATAACTGAGGGACAAAGTTGGCTTTCCATATGAGTGTCCTACTGCCCTTCATGCTTGGACTAGCTTATATGCATCCCAGCTTACCATTAAACACAGACACCCTGAATAAAGGGACAGACTCATTTCTCATAGGCATTGACTAATATTTTACTGCTGTTTTAAGTTTTTGAATTTCCAGTCATTCTTTTAACACTTAGCTACACTTGACTGTATTAAAGTTTTACAATTCAAGAGACAGAACTTCCCTATTTATAATTATATGCAATTAGGGACTAATTTTTCTTAACTCTAAAAACATTATGTAGAATATAATACTTCATCAAATATTGGTTTCTTTTTTGTGAATCACCTTTAATATTTTAAAAATTATTTGTAAATATTTGAGGCCAAACAAGTGAGGCCTATGGATATTTATTCATAATTTCATTATGTCAGCATGGTATGACTATGATTTCCAGCTTTGACATTTTTAATAGCTGTATGATACTGGATAAGTCCTTCCATTCTTCTAGGTCTTAGCTTCCTCATCTGTAAAATATGCTTAATAATAATGTTACCTACCTCCCCGGGTAGTTGTGAGGAAAAGGTTTTGCATACCATAAACTGCTATATAAACATAAACTACAGCTCATGGATAAAATACTAGAAAAAAGTAGAAAAGAAAATCATCTTGTTTTATTTTTATGTTCAGAAAATATACTGTAAAAGGTAGATCATTACAGTTCTAGCATTTCAAGTAAAGAAACATTTATTTCACACCTAGTACGTGCCTGGCACCTGTGCAAAGCTCCAGATTTCCTTGATTTTTTTAAAAAGTGACATAGTTGTGTAATCTAAAAGGAAAAATGCAACTTCAGACGGCTGCATACCCTATCAATTCAATTCAGTCAACATTTATTAAGCGCCTCCTCCGTGCCAGGCACAGCGGATACAAAAAGAGGCAAAGGCCAGTCCCTACCCTCCAGGCGCTTACAGTGAGATGTGCACCTAGCTCTCAAGCGCTCAATAAATATCTGTCCAGTTGATTTGTTCGGTTTGGGTTGGGGAGAGTCCTTTAAGAAGAATGAATAATCTTGCCTATGCTCCTTAGGATACTGGCTGGCTTGGAAGAAGGGATGGGGGTGGGGCGGAGGAGCAGGAGGACATCAATGGTCTTCCAAAGGTGCTAAGTGGTATGGGTAGGCGCTTCAGTTTTCAAAAAGGAAAAGTGGCTGTGAGATAACAGGACAAATAGGCTCATTAGTAAGGCCTACAAAGCAATGTGGGCATTTAAATAACGTTTAATGATGATGAAGTGCGTGTGGGCGTGTGTTTTATAGGGCGGCTGAACTCGGATTGCAAGCGGTTTCCTTTTTGAGTAGCCTTCAGGTAGGTTGGCTGTAAGACAGCAACCTTTTTTTTTTTTTGGCAGAGGTACCCCATTGCGTTTTCAAAGTGAGCCACTCCCACGACTGCAAATGAACCGGGTACCAGAGCTCACGAACTAACACAGGGGCGAAAGGACTTGGGGGGGGGTGTCTGAAGGGGGTGCTCTCGTCTAATCTCGAGCAACCCGCTCACGGGCTAGGTCCCCCTGTGCTCCCCGCTTTACCTCCCATCCCTTCCCCGTCTGCCTCCTTCCTTTTCCCGAGCGCCCTCTTTCTTCCTGCCAGGCAGCCCTGGTGACTCCACTCCCGAGTCGTCGTCCCGTCTGGCCCTGCCAGTTGCACGTCTAAAGGCCCTACAAGCTCCGGGCCCTCATTCCCCTTAGCCAGAGCCCAGGCCCACCCCGCCGGTCACCTCACAAGTCCCCGCCCCACCCGCCCCACACGAGTCGGCCCCAACCCTCGGGCCCAACCGCCCGAATGATTGACAGGCCGGCCGGGCGGAAGCTGTTGCGCAGGCGCCCTGGCTCCCCAGAGCTCCCCTCTGGCCGGGTCGAGTAGTTCCCAGCAGACCCCGCGCCGCGCCTGCGCAGTGCCAGGGAGGCTTTTAATTCCATTGTGGAGAGGACTCGGCGTTATTTTTATTAACTGGAGGCGACGGCGGCTGCGGTGGCGGCGGCGGGACCCGTAAGTGCTGCTGCTGGGGGCCGGAGAGGGGGGAGGGGGGAGGCCCGGGGTAGGGCCGCCGTACCATGCGCGCTGGGGCCGGAGGCGGCCGGGGATAAGCGCCGGGCGCGTTGCGGTCTGGGCGGCGGCGGCGGCGGCGGCGGCGGCAGCGGCGGCGGTGGCGGCGGCGGGGTCTGAGCGCCGCGGTGGTCCCGGCCCCGGGGCCCGGTTCCTCCTCCTTCCCTCCCTTCTCCTCCCTTTTCCTCCTCTCCTCAGCCAGGCCTCCTCCGGGGTATGAAAGTCGGCAGTGGGTTCCTGAGTAGCGGCGGCGGCGGCGGCGGCAGCGGTAGCAGCAGCAGCAGCGGCGGCGGCGGCAGCGGCAGCGGCGGCGGCGGCGGCGGCGGCAGCGGCAACAGCAGCGGCGGCGGCGGCGGCGGCGGCAGCGGCAGCAGCAGGAGGGCGGAGATGGAACCCACCTTCCCCCCGAGTATGGTCATGTTCAACCACCGGCTCCCCCCGGTCACCAGCTTCACCCGGGCGGCGGTGGGGGCCGCCCCTCCCCCGCAGTGCGTGTTATCCTCCTCCTCTTCCTCCTCCTCCTCATCCTCCTCCTCCTCGACCTCCTCCTCCTCCTCCTCTTCCTCGGCCTCCAACTCCGCAGCCCCGGCCGCCGAGCCTCCCCCGCCTCCTCCTCCTGCCCCGGACATGACTTTCAAGAAGGAGCCCGCGGCGCCGGCTGCGGCCTACCCCCCGCAGAGGAACTCCTGGGGCTTTCTGCAGTCCCTGGTGAGCATCAAACAAGAGAAGCCCACGGAGCCCGAGGAGCAGCAGCATCACCACCACCACCACTACGGAGGGCTGTTCTCGGGGGCGGAGGAGCGAGCTTCGGGCCTCGGAGGCGGGGAGGGGGGGAGCCACGGCGTCATCCAGGACCTGAGCCTCCTCCACCAGCAGCACGGCCAGCACCCACCCCCCCAGCACCACCGAGATGTGCTGCTGAGCGGTGGCCGGACGGATGACCACCATGGTAGCGAGGAGCCAAAGCAGGACACTAGTGTCAAAAAGGCAAAGAGGCCAAAGCCAGAATCTCAGGGAATCAAAGCCAAGAGGAAGCCGAGCGCTTCTTCCAAACCTTCTCTGGTGGGAGATGGAGAAGGTTCCGTTCTTTCCCCAAGTCAGAAACCTCACATCTGCGAACACTGTAGCGCCGCTTTCAGGAGCTCCTACCACCTGCGCAGACATGTCCTCATCCACACAGGAGAGAGACCTTTCCAGTGCAGCCAGTGTAGCATGGGTTTCATTCAGAAATATCTGCTGCAAAGACATGAGAAAATTCACAGTAGAGAGAAGCCATTTGGCTGTGATCAGTGCAGCATGAAGTTCATCCAGAAGTACCATATGGAGAGACACAAGAGGACACATAGTGGAGAAAAGCCATACAAATGTGAGACTTGTCAACAGTATTTTTCAAGGACTGATAGATTGTTGAAGCACAGGCGCACGTGTGGTGAAGCCATAGCTAAAGGAGCAGCTAGTGCAGAACCTGGGTCATCAAACCATAACAGTATGGGTAACCTGACTGTGTTGTCTCAGGGAAATACGAGTTCTTCAAGGAGAAAAAATAAGTCAAAGAGCTTATCTATTGAAAACAAGGAACATAAGACTGGTAAAGCAAATGAATCACAAATTGCAAATAATATCAACATGCAGAGTTATACGGTAGAAATTCCTATTGTGTCTTCCAGTGGGGGCATAATTGGCGCTGGTATAGATGAATTACAAAAAAGGGTGCCAAAGTTGGTCTTCAAAAAAGGAAGCAGAAAAAATACAGACAAAAACTACCTTAATTTTGTGTCACCATTACCAGATATAGTTGGACAGAAATCACTGTCAGGGAAACCAGGTGGTTCTCTTGGCATAGTGTCCAATAGTAGCGTGGAGGCCATTAGTCTTCTCCAGGGTGCAGGTGGCAAGCAAGGCCAGCTAGGTAGCAACTATGACGATGCCATGCAGTTTTCAAAGAAAAGAAGATACTTACAAACTGCCAGTGGTAACAGTGCCTTTTCTATAAATGTTGGACACATGGCCTCCCAACAGTCTGTCATCCAGTCTGCAGGTGTGAGCGTTATGGACAATGAAGCTCCATTATCACTTATTGATTCCTCATCTCTAAACACTGAGATCAAGTCTTGTCATGACAAGTCTGGAATCCCTGATGAAGTCTTACAAAGCCTTTTGGACCAGTACTCCAGTAAATCTGAGGGGCAGAAGGAGGATCCTTTCAATTTAACGGAACAACGAGTTGATTTACACCCCTCAGCAGAACATTCAGACATGGTTCAAGAGGAAAATTTGAGCCCAGGCAACCAGACACCTTCAAATGACAAAGCAAACATGTTGCAAGGATATTCCAAATACATCCAGCAAGCTTTTGAGAGATCAGCCAATAGCACTGGTTTTGCGTTTGGACCCAGTTTCCAGTTTGTTAGTTTGTCTTCAACTCTCCACAACCACACTTTATTTCCAGATAAACAAATATACACTACATCTCCCCTGGAGTGTGGTTTCAGCCAATCTGTTACCTCAGTGTTGCCAACTACATTGCCAAAGCCTCCTTTTGGGATGTTGCTTGGATCTCAACCAGGTTTTTATTTATCTGCTTTGGAGGCCACCCATCAGCAGCTGACTCCATCACAGGAGCTGGATGATCTGATAGATCCACAGAAAAACTTAGAGACTTCATCAAGCTACCAGTCTACATCTCAGAAATTGACTAGCCAGAAGGAACAGAAAAACTTAGAGTCCTCCACAAGCTTTCAGATTCCATCTCAGGAGTTAACTAGCCAGATAGATCCTCAGAAGGACATAGAGCCTAGAACAACGTATCAAATTGAGAACTTTGCACAGGCATTTGGTTCTCAGTTTAAGTCGGGCAGCAGGGTGCCAATGACCTTTATCACTAACTCTAATGGAGAAGTGGACCATAGAGTAAGGACTTCAGTGTCAGATTTCTCAGGGTATACAAATATGATGTCTGATGTAAGTGAGCCATGTAGTACAAGAGTAAAGACACCAACCAGCCAAAGTTACAGGTAAGGTCCCAAGTGTGACCAGGCTGGGGGTCTTACAATGTAATTTTGTTTTATTTTGAGAACACTGCCATTGGAATGTTTCTACATGATCCTATTAAGAATAATGTAACATGCCCTTTCAATGCAACTTTTCATATTTAGTTTATTTTGTTAGTGTGATTTTAGCTCTGTTTGTATTATGATTTTTAATCAAAATCAATAGATTAAAAATAGTTTGACATTCAAAGTGACAATGTTTAGCAATCAAATTTACATGTATAGATTGTCAGGGAATAGCCCAAAAGTTTTAAATGCAAAAAAAAAAAAAACTACAAAAAATTTTGTTCCTAGGATTAAGGTTTATTCTAATTGCTTTACTCTCAGGAAAGTGTAATAACGCATGGGAATTCTATACATTATCACTGTATTGGAATATCCAACTTGCAGATAGAAGAATGATATACATTTCAACATTTAAGTAAGGGATCTAAAACATTTCAAATTGCTATCTCTATCTGGGCTGATCCAAAATTCTGAGATGTTGGCTACCTACATTTTGTTGCAGCTTTTCAAATGTACTCTGATCTTCCAAACCACATTCATTCCAGACTGGTAGAACAAATATTCTTGGATCTTTGATCAAAGCCTGGAATGATAGCTTTAATATAAAGAAGAATGAAAAGCGCCCTCCCCTCATCCCAACTATAACAAGGCTGTAATTCCATTAAGAGATTCTAGTGACATCAACAGAAATTGAAACCCAAGTGGTTGGTTCGTATCATAAGAACCATAAGATGGTATTATGTAATTAATATAAATTTTGGGGATGCATTTATTATACATGGTTTAAAACATTTTCTCTTCTACTTGTCTTCTAATATATCACACACCTCTTTATGTTTTGTCTTTGCCCTCAACCCTGTTCTTCAAGGTTCTTGGGCCTACTCTCCTTGTTCCCTTCTCCCTATCTTGACAGTTTGAATTTTTAAATGATTTACATTCCAAAACATAATTCATTATGTACTTTTTATATGTCTTATGGCATCAAATAGTCAACAGTAGTGTAAATGCCCTTCCCCCCATTTGTAAATCCAGTACAAGTTTCCATGTATAATAATATCCTAACCCCACTTACTCACAGCTCTGTGTAATAAGGTTGTAATTCTGTCTGGTGGCTTAACCAATGAGAATTGAGCTCAGTATTTCCTAATGACATCAGAACCTCTGTGAAATTGCAGCCTTTCTTGTACTTTCTGGAGTACATGAGTCAGTATTGTACACGGATCTTGTGAAGTTAATGGAAACTTGCTAGGAACGCTAATGGCCATTCGAAGCTACTGATAGGCGGTGGCGCTGCTCTAAACCACTTTTTAGCAAATGTATTTTTTTCTGATTACATTTTTTATTGTACTTTGATGTTTATGCTCATGAGTTTTTTTATGTACTTTTGGTGATGTTTCAGTCCTATGTACTCTTCTGACGTCAGAAAAGTACCACTGGTTGTTTGCAGTCTTATTGTGTAATCAGCCTATTACAGGCTTCCATGTATAATAAAGTAATTAACATTGTGCAAGTGTACAACACTTCTGTTAGGAAAGCAGTGTTTGAAAAAATAAGAAATTATTTAAAAAATGTTTCAGAATACCAGTTAATTTTTCTTCTCCACTTCCCCTTCCTTAGGCTGCTTTCACCAACTGAAGTCACCTGTTTGCCAATGCAAGGTTCTTAGAGAATTTATTTAATCCCCTAAATTCACTCTATACTAACATGAGTCTATATTTCTTATTACAGTTGAGTGCAGTAAGTTCTTCTATTTAGGTACAGAGTGCAAGCTGTAATCAAGGGATGGAGAGGACCTTTACCACTGTATCTCTTAAGCTGTATAATTTTTCTCAATTTTTTTTGTTTTATACAGGTTTTGAATTTCTTTAACTTTGTGTGTACTGAATATTGCATATGTACTATTCTGATTTGTTTGCTCTAGCTTAATACCAATAAAAAATCCTGTTAATCACAAAATTGAGGAAAGGAGATATCACTTAATACCAAGTTATACTTTTCAGATTTCCTATTAGCTAAATTCCATAGGATATTTATCATCTGTACCTAGCAGTTATGGGACTTGTGCTTTTTAAAATTCAGTACACTTATTGTGTTAAGCATAGATTCTTTGCATCCAAGTTTATTGTAATTGAAAATCAGTTTGAATATTTTCATTTTTATTAGTGTTTTAGCTATGCACAATATTGTGAAACCATACAAATTACATATTTTGTAAATTAAAATTGTTTTTTCTTGAAATTTTTGAGTTGGCTATTGTAGATGCTATTCCAGGTAGATTATGTTCTAAGTCTTAAAGTAAGAGACTTTTAGTTTCCAACTTCTTTTGTTCCTAAGTGCATTCTTTAAAACATTGTACTAAAGTAATAGCATTGGAAAAACTGAGAGTGTATATAATAGTGGAAAAGAATTAATATTAAGTATAGATAAAATTTCATAGTTGGAGAAGTTAAAGGGAAAAAAAAATTCTAAACTCCAGAAATAAGTAAAGGAACCTAGAGCACGTTATTAATCAAGTTAGTGTTAAGAAGGCTTTTTAGATCTTGGATAAATCTAAATAAGGGAGCTTGGAATGAATAATGATAAACATATACAGCCTTAAGTGTGCAGAGAAAATAAGCTCTTATAAATATAATAGCATTATGAATTATGAAAATTGTATATGGAAATTTGGTGGACAAAATGAGTAATTTGGAGGGAAAATGTTACATGAATGGGATAGGTCTATGACGGAGGCTTTCTATTTTCAACATGAATATTATATATTATACCTAAGCAAATGTTTAAAGGGTATACTTTTAAACTAGGCAGCAGTTTGCCAGCTGTAGACCCAGGGCCCCCCAAACATCAGGAAATGTAAATATGTTTTGTTCTCTTGTGTAGGTAGAGCTCATATCCAGGTTTGGTCATTTCTTTGGAAAAAGGTCTTCAAATGAGCAGAAATCTAGAAGGGGAATTCCTGCATCTATGAAACTCAATTCTTCATATATATTTTCTGTAGTGGAGAAACTTCAGGTCTTGGTGTCCGGGGACCTGTGTTCAAATTCTGTTTGAAATACATGCTAACCATGTGACCATGAGCAAATGATATCATTATCGCTTTAGGGACTTCAGATATAACCAAGTACAACTCTTCATAGTTTATAAATGAGGAAACTAGGGCCTAGAGCTTAGGTGACATACTCTAGGGACATAGAGGTAGTTAGTGGTGTAGCTGAGATTAAAACCTGGGTCCACTGACTCCCAACCCAGCACTCTCTGGCTGCATGTAAAGTCATCTAAGCTCTCAGCTGCAGTTTTCCCTTCTCTGCTGGGGGTTAATACTTATGCTACCCTACCTTACAAGCTTGTTGTGAGGCAAACAATTAGTAAACTTTAAAGGACTCTACAAATATAAGCCAACACCTAACGGTCCTCATTTGAAGGTTCTAAAAATTTTTTTTTGATCTAGACCTGTTGTATCATTGGATGTATCTAACTGCCAGTAATGAAGCTTGAGTAGGAGCCCTGCAACTTCTAATCTGACAGAGTTGTTTGGGGACATGAGATGTTGTAGCACTTGTTCAGTCACACTGGTAATAATGTGTCAGGTGGGATTTCAAGCCCAGGTTATAACTATCCTCTCTGTTCATAGTACTATCAACTAGGCTCCGAACTTCTACTTTAAACTAACACATAAGTACCCGCAGATTTGTTTCTTTCATCCTTATTTTTTTCCACTATAGAATTTCCCCATATTCTTAGAATAATAAAGTAGTATAAGCATTTATTGTTTCAGAAGATTTTTTAAAAATTGGATGGGAAATCTTATTCTTCTGACTTTAGTTATGTGGTTTTGGATCTAAGAGCCATTATTATTCAACATGAATTAGAATGGTAGTCTTTAGACAACTAAAAGTTTTAAGTTAAAAATTTGCTAGCCAACACAAGGTCAGTTTCAACCTACATAAAAAAATTAGTGATCATGTTTTATGCATATTTTGTACAGTAGTTTTAAAATGTCTGCCAACAGTGGTATGTTTCACTTTCATGTATTCTCTCTCTCTCTCTCTCTCTCTCTCTCTCTCTCTCTCTCTCTCTCTCTCTCTCTCTCTCTCTACCCCTCCCTCCCTCCCTCCCCTCTTTCTTTCTCTCAGAGCTACAGAAGGTTAAATCTGGTTACTTCATTTATTTTTATGTATCGCTCTATTCCTGAGCTCAAAGATGCAAAATGAGTTTCATCATTCTTGATGCTTAACTATCCCTTTCCATTAAGATAACTTAAACTGTGAACTGCTGTCAGTTTTGATCAGTATGTTCTTGTTGGGACATGCATACTTAACCTCCAAACTAGTAGGCTTCCTACTTGAACTGAAGAACTTTTTTTTTTCAAATAGTTGGCTTTCAGAATTCACAGTGCTTTTTTTTTTGTTTAAGACTAAAACACAGGTATTTAAGCCTCACTTTCTGACAGTGGAGTTTATTTACTAAGATTGTGAAGCAATGCTTCTTTGTTAGTGCTATGAGATGACACATGCATCATATTGCACTGGGTCATGTCAGTAATGTTCCATGAATGTTTTGTCATGGGATCTCCCTTGGTATTTTTGAAGAGAGACATGGCAATTGACCAACCTTCTTGTACCTTCAGTGAAATGATAAAGAGCTTGATGCCTCCTGGAAACCTTGAAAATGTTTTATTTAGCAACTATTTGACTTGTTTTCTTTTCTACATTCTTATCTCCTGTTTTATTATAATAATGAGAATTACTATAAACATAAGATCTAGAAGTTTTGTTGCTGCCTTTACTTGTAAGTGGCCAAGGCATCTGTCCTATGACACTTCAGCTTTTTTCAAGGAAACGATTATCAGGAGGCATACATTTCGAAGTATTTAACCCTTCTTAGGTTGTTCCTATTTTCCTATAGCCTTTATGTGTCTATATTTTTATAGATATGTAATTCTATAAATATATTGATCCTACTTAATTCTTATGGGTATTCTTGGGCCATTGTCTAGAGGATTGCCTTCAAAAATTAGAATACAGTCTCTTTTAAATATGTTAAAAATAAATATTACCTATTTTTAAAAGATGATGTTGGACACTAATGGCATATTTAAGTTAACCTGGAACAAATAGAAGCTTTTATGGAGCACTTTAACATACAGAAGAAACTGTTTAATTTCATAGCAAATTAAACTGATGTGTAGTGAGTTGAATTTATTACACAGTATATGAAATCTTACATCTGATAATTACTAAGTGCAGTCCAAACATTTAATTAAACCTCAAAACAGCTTAGTAAATTCCATCAACACATCATTTAAACAGTGCATTTAACTATAATCCACCGCTGCAACTATTTGCTTATGAAGAATTAGCTTCTCTAGGACCATAGGTGAATAAAATGTTTTTTACAAAGGAGTTATAAAATTGAATGCCAAATAGTAAGACCACTTTTGAGTATCATATGGGATAAATATAAATAGCCAAATAGATTTCTATGTAGCATAAATCTTATTTAAAAATTAATTCCAAACCAGTGTTTGCAGAATTATCCTCGAGTTCAAGCGGAGATATGCCTTCTACCATAAGTTGGAAGTGTGGGGAAGTAGCTGGGGGATAAGTATGTTGATTGGAAGGAATACTCATCAACTCACCATATACAGAAAGAAGAAGGAAGACTGGGCCCTAGAGCTGCTGGGAAGAGGTAAGGGATACATGTATAAGGTGTTTGGGGGGGGGAACAAGTTGAAAAATGAAGTGAGGAGTGTGATACTTATTACAATAAAATGAGGGGTCCCTGCAATTATTAACATTGATTAAGAGGGTAGTAGATTTAGCTCAAATCCTTCCTTTAATTATGTCCCACTTTCTCAAATGAGATCATATTCGTAAAGCATTTAGCTTACAGTATCTGGCACATAAAAGGTACTCAATAAATACTTGTTCTCTCCTCTTCCACCCTCCCCCTTTCAAACTTCCTTTAGTGTGGTTATTGAATACAAACCCCAATACTAATATGGTAAAATGAATAATAAGCATTGTATTCTCTTTGCATTCTTCATCTAGTCAAATAAGATGACCAGTCTGTATATTCATTGACTTTGTCTCACAACTGTTAGAGGTTCATAAAAATTGAAAAATCATTTCCCTGCCAAAAAAATTGCAGTTGGAAATGGTAAAGTTCAGTGATAAAATCAGGTGGGTAAGTGCTTGGGGAATGGCTCTTCGAATTTATTTGGAATAATTTTATTTGAAAGAGAAGCATTTGCCTTTAATATCCTCGAACGCACAAAAATCAGAAGTGTGTATAGAGAGGAATACTATGTTTTATGCTTTTTCTCCCCCCAAAAATGACTAAGTAAGATTGAACCTCCTTAACATTTTTTACATGTTTTCAAAACTTGGTATCATCTCAAGCCGAGATGACTTTATAATTCATTTGGTTATTGGGCTTTAGATAAAAAATTTTTTTTATAAGCATTATTTACATTAGAAAGCTAAGATTTTAGTTTTGTGGATAATTTATTTAGTCTCTACATTTTTTTAGATTGAATTTTGATATTAGATTGCAAAAAAAATGAATGACAAGATTAGCACTATAACTTTTATATTTGGTGGTACATAAACTAGGCGCTTCCTGCAAGGAAGCCCAGTGCAGAAATTTGAAACAGTTCCTTCTTTTGGAAGGATAATGAGAACTGTAAATGGGTATCATTGTGGGTTTTCATGAATAGACAACCCATGACCTCTGTCAATACAGTGGTGGAATTGGAAAGAGCTTTTCTGAGGCAGCAATTTTTTATTTCATGGCTGAAAAACACAAAAGCAGTTGCTAAGCATAGTTTTAAAAGTAGGACTAAGGTTGAAGAATTTTCATCTTAAAAATGAATAGGTATCAATTCACCATGAACCTATCAGGTAAATTTGATTTAAGAAGCAAAGCTGTGACAAAAGCAATGTGAATTGCTTTATTTACAAAACTAAGCATTTTGAAAATTAAATATGATTTAATTACATTGCATGTTTGGCTGAAGGACTAGTGAGCACAGAGCATTTGTGTTACATATTTTTCTTTACAAAGTCTTAGTAATAGTTATAGGTGTGTCTTATCTCCTATCTTAAGCTCCATTTATGTGGTGTATTCTCAGAACCTTTGGGGATGATATGAGAGCATGTTCTGATGAGTGCCTTTAATTGCCTGCTTTTTAATAAAGACACCAAAAGCATCAAAGAGGTAATCAAGCAGAATAAGCACTACATAGTAGTATAAATTAGAGCCTAGCAAACAGATAGAATTCCACATGAGGATCCTATCTTTTACTCCTTGTTCCTATAAAAGGAAGAATTGCATTAGGATAGAGATTTGAGAGGGGAAAGAGTGGAATCTAGGGAGGCTGGTGTTAATTGATACATAATTTAAAAAAAATTTGTCTGGAATACACACAGGAAATGGCTACTTCAGGCTAATAGTATAAACTTACATAGTCTCCTGTTGAAGTTTAATAGAAATGTGTAGACGGCAAATGAAAGTGTGATTTGGAGATGTTCCTGGGGCTATGCTTTGTCATGAGTAGATTATGGAAGATGATTTTCCATTTTTCTCACCCTTTGTTTTTTGCTGACCCTCAAAAAAATTGCTGTGTGGGGCAATATATATGAGAGGAGACAGTGTCATGCAAAGAACTTTGAGAGGACAGTGAGGCTAATTTTACCAACTGGATATGTTAGAATTAGATTAGATTTAGGCTTATTTAGAAAAGATAACAGGGAAAGGAGAATCTTAACATAAAATTCAATATTGGCTCTATTTAATGAAGATACATGACAAGTTCCTTCTAGATTTTAAGCAATATATATGTGTGTCTGTGTATATATGTACATTATATATATATATTTTTTTAGAGGATAATTTAAACCTTATGACTCGATGTTGAATATTTTTTAATTAGTGGAATTCTGGCTGAATAGTTTGAGAGAAGCATTAGTATCATAAACTGCTGATAGTGGTCTTGCAAAGAGTGCTGCATCTGGAGCCTTGACCTGCCTTAAATTCCAGCTCTGCCACTTAATTTCTTTGTGATCCTTCCCTCCTCTGGTCCTTAGCTTCCTTATTTGTGAAATGAGAGCTCTGGACTAGATGAATTTAAGAGTCCCTTCCGGCTCTAAATCTAAGATCCTATGATATGAGAAAGGAATGCAATGGTGAGGAATATGTTTGGTTTTGTTTTTCGTAAATTTATAAAAAACTGGTAAAAATTTTGTGGGTTATATACATTGCTGAAATAATTTTGTTACTTCTAACAGCTATTGATGAAACATGTCTTTCTGTTTTCCAGACAAAAATAAACAGTAGTAAGTACTCACAGCTTAATAAGAATAGTTATCCTAGATTATATTATTTTCCAGATGCTTATTGATCCTTTTGTGTGTACTGCTGAATTACACATTTTTAAATAGTATTTGGAGTGTTAAATAGAGATGTTCACTATTCAGATCCCAAAGCATGTGGGGATTTGGCCAAATGGATATGAGAATAGCAATTTAAAATATGTTTGTAGAATTGCCTTTTGCAAGCCATTTTCTTAGTCATACAATTGTATTGTCTTAATGCTATCTTCCCAAAATGAGTCATTTAAAAGTACAAATTTTATACAATGTCCTTTCTCTTTTGAAGTTTAAAGTGCAACGTATTTAAGGCTGGGGATGTAAGAAAAGGATATTTTCAGATAGAATGATGTCAGTAACAGATGGTGGGGACATTGCTCAGCAATAAATATGATTAATGTGATTAGAGCTATTAAGATTGTGGAGAGGAAGAAAAGAAGTTCAGCCCATCAATATGTGGCAAGCCATTGCCCTAACCTGGCTTGACTTGAGATTTAGAAAAACTCATTTCATTTACTTTAACAAGGTTCAGTTTTTGAAGTATACTTAATGGAATCCTTTTATTGGGATATAAGATTCATATAATTTTCTACATTATTAGAACATTTTAAATGAAAATAGGACAAAATTAGCTTGGGCTCTGTTCAGAACAAAACAAAACAAAAAAATCCTTTTGGAACCAGAGGGCAGGTAGCAAAGTTATTTTGCTAAACGTTTCATTTTATGAATGTGATACATGGTACTGAGAATGTCAATTTTAAAACATGAAAAAATTAAACTTGAACTGTGTTTAGGAAGAGAATAAAATGCATAGGAATCCTTAAAAAGGATTGAAGTAACATTAATCTTAAATGGTAGAAAGAAATAATGAGACTAATTTCCATACTGATAACTGAATGTCCTGGAAAGGAAGTTGTTATATCTAGTAGAGTTCATCATTACCTGGAACTTTTTCATAAAGAACAGTCATAGTTTAAGAGTAGTTGGGGGAAGGGAAGGCCATGATATGAAATACCACCTAAACCTGATCTAGCAATTTTTTTCAACAGAGATATTTATTTTTGGCTATGAAGTGGGTATAAGCTGGTGATTTTTAAAGTTAATTTCTTTACCTTGATCACTTGGGAGAATCAAACTTCATGTTCACTTTAAGTAGTATAATAGATGAAATTTATTACAACCTACTATTATCAGAGGCCCTGAGAATCAGCATATTTTTATAAATTGAAAATTATGTTCATTATCATCCCCTTTGTAGAACAGATACGTAGTGGTATAGTCTTAAAGAGTATTGGCTTGGATTCAGAGGACCTGTATTGAAAACCTAGCTCTGCTTCTTACTATTTGGCAGATACTAAAACCTCATCATGTGGTGACATTCATCCCTATTAAATTATTCTCCCCACAAAGGAATGACCAGGCCCTGGACCTTGAACTGAACCTTATAGAATGGGCAGTTAGAATATACAGAAAATGGTATTTGGCATTGCAGAATTATAAAACTGGAAGGGAATCTTAAATATCATTTAGTCTAACCCATTCATAGAACGATCTAGTTACTGTCATAGCTAGTGAGTAACAAAACTAGTGCTAGAAACTAAGCCTTTCCACTCTACTTCATGTAGAGTGTCGCTTTCTATAGTAGCAAGTATTACATAATGTTGAAATAGGATAATTACAGATGAGATGATATGCTATATTAGTATACATAGGCTAGTATTACAATTACATATACTCATGGCAATGGGAAATTAGGCCAAGTATCAATTTCATTGTTGCCAGGAATTTTTTATTTGAGAAGAAATGTATGACTCATAATGTTTAAAGATACATTGATTGCTATTTTTCTGCATATTATTTACAATCCCTTCAAAGGAGACTAAATTTGACCCAGGGAAAAACATAAATAACAAAACTCTATAGCATGCAAAATTTTAAATCTAGTCCTTAGTTCACAATAACCTAGATCAGTTTTTCCCAGTGTTTTCATTTGTATATTCTCAGCATGTTATATCCTGAAAATAGGAAGTGAGAGTACAGAGGGAGAATTTAATAAGGAGCATATCCCGTGCTCTAGCAAACAAATACTTGAATTAGAGCTCTGTGGCTCATGTCTTATTGTGAAGCAGATATACCCTCCTCACACCCAGCTTTGCCCTAAGTTATGAGCCTGGTGCTCCGAATCTTTCCTTTTTCCCCCCATCTTTGTTTACCTTCCTCCCCAGTCCGCCAGTAGAATTTTACACATTGCGTTCTTGGTATTTTTGAGGCTCCTGTGTATAACTGCTGTGGTCACAGAGTACTAAGAGATTAACTGTCAGGTAATATACATGAATTTTTAAAGGGGCCTTTTGAAGCCAAGGTCAATCCAAAGGAGTGACTCCAGTGGTGAGAAAACATTGCTGTACCGTGTCCTCATGTTTTGTTTTTAGACGTGACAGTTTTCAGAAATTAGGTTACCTTTTAGTTCAAACATCGTAAGTAAGCTTGATTAGCTTTACCAGCCTCGTGGCTCTGGATTTAATCTTATGTATCTCCATTTTATTTAACTTAGTTTCTAACCCTTGTTTTGTCAGAGAACTTAGTTGAAGAGCTCTTTGTTTTAGTATTATGGGCTCTTAGACCTTTTCATAGTTGAAGTGCACTGTGTACTTGGAGGTTGTTTAGATTGCTTTGTCCACGATATTTTGTCTCTATTGGCTCTCTCCTCCTGGATATTCTCATGGTTCTGGGATTCCACGATTTTGGCCTCCCAGTTTTCCTTCTTCCTGTGTGACCACTCCTCAGTCTTTCCTACCTACGTTGAGAGTGCTCCAAGGCAATGCTTTGGGCCTTTTTCTTTCTATATTGAACTATTTTTCTTGGTGACCTCATCAGCTCCCTTGGGTTTAGTTATCTCTGTGAAGTTGATCTACATATCCTGCCTTAGACTCCTGAGGTCCTAACCCACCAAAACTACCTATTGGACACCATAAACTGGATGTTCCATAGGTATATCAAGCTTAGCATGTCCAAAACAACTAATTATCTTCCTCTCCTCCTCCCCCTCCCCAACACATCCCCTTTTCCAGACTTCCCTGTTGCTTTTGAGGAGACTACCATCTTTTCATTCACTCATGTTTACAACCTTGTTGTCTTCCTTGACCCCCTCATTCATATTCATCATATTCTTCAATATATATTCAATATATTCATTATATCTCATATCCAATCAGTTGCCAAATCATGTAATTTCTTTCTCCTAAATATATCTTACACATGCCCTCTTCTCTCCACTTACACAGCTGCCACCCTTGTCCATACACTTGTCACCTCCTGCCAAAATGACTTATATTATCCCCCTCTTCTCCAGTGAACTTGAGTGGTTCCCTATTAACTCTAGGTTCCAACAGGAGCTTCCTTGACACTTGAAGCTCTTCACAATCTAGTCCTTTCCTATCTTCCAGTCTGTTACACTGCTCTCCTCTGTGTACTCTGAGGTCCAGCAATAGTGGCCTCTATGTTATTCCTCCCACATTTGTATGCTCCATGTCCTCTCTAAGGCTGTCCCTGGTTGACCCCTCTACCTACATTTCTTCTCTCTACTCACTGCCCCCTCATAGAACCCTTGGATTCTTTAATGACTAAAGTGCCATCTGCAGGAGGCCTTCCTTTCTATGCTATCTTTCACTCTGTATCCTGAATGTGACCATCTTAAGTTTCTTGAGGTCAGCAACCTTTTTTTTTTGTGTCATCGAGCATAATGTCTGGCACATAGTAAAGAATTTGTCAATTGAGTTTCTGAATCTAAGTTTTTCTTATTCTAGTTTTGAAAAATTCAAGGTCTACTGATATTCTAGGTAACTTTCTGGTCCTTACCAATGGTATACGTATTTAAGTGTGATCAAAACAGAAGATTCTGATTTGGTTTTAAAAACAGATGGCACAGTGGATAGAGTACTTGGCCTGGAGTCAGGATGACCTGAGTTCAAATCCAGATTCAGACACTTGCTAGCTGTGTGATCCTGGACAAGTCACTTAACCTGTATTTGCCTCAATTTGCTCATCTGTAAAAGGGGGGATAATAAAAGCACCTGTCTCTCAAGGATTGCTGTGTGGATCAAAGGTGATAATTATAAAGTACTTAGCACAGTGTCTGGCACTATAGTATGAACTACATAAATGTTAGCCATTTTTTCCTATTATTTTTCTAAAAAAGATAATTTTAAGTTAACATACATATGCATATATACACACATACATTTTTGATAAATGTATAACTTATTTCAAAGATGAAATATAGTGTCGTAACATTGATAGCTACTTTATTTCCTCCTACCGTCTTTTCTCCTCCTCCCCTCCTCCCACCCTTTTCCTCCAGTGCATCTTTTCCTCTTCCTACCTCCTTTTCCAGACAGATTTTATTGCTATGCCTTGGTCAGACTTTTTTTTTTTTAATCTTTTAATGTGATGGAGAATCTGTGCCATAGAGACTGAGTAGAAAAGAGACCTTATAAAGTCACTTGTACAGTTGTGTTTTGGGGTGGAAAGGAAGATCCTATTTGTTCTTTTAAGGTGACACAGCTTGGTCTTAACTGTATTATATATAATTTGTTTAAATCAGTGATAATTACAGTCAGAGCTATAGTAGACTCTGTAGGACTATAGCGATTGTGAGGTTCTTTTAAAAGTAAATAGTGACTACCAAGGTAGCTTAACAGTTATAACTGTGGAACAAAGTTGACAGAATCAGTTAGCTTCTTAAAGAACTTCAGAACTATTGGATCCTCTGAAACTTCCAGTATGATGCATTCCAATTAAAAAATTAGAGGTTTTGAAGAGCCTCTGGTTCTATGAGTTTAGGTCTGAATGTTATTGTTCTAGTTCAAGAAACCAGGCCAGATTTGTCCTCTTTATTCCTAAGCAGGGATGAGAAGTGAACTAAGTAGAATTATTGGGCATCTGAGGTTGAATAGTTCCTATTTTATATTTTTTAGAATTTTTTTTTGCTTTTTTATTTGTTTTTTTTCCACATTAAAACACTAATAATGCGCTTTCTCTCTGTTTATTTTTAAGTGTTATTTGCAGCTATTATATATTATTCTATAATGTTTTACTTATGTGCTGATGCTCAGTGCTTAAACCCTAAGAAGCAATTATACAAAATTAAACAAGACCTTCCTTTTCCAGTTGTATGGATTTAAGATTCTATTCAGTTTCCACTGGAAAAATCAACAGAAGGGAAATTTGTTATAAGTGAAGTGCAATCAATTTTTCCTCTTCTGTGTTTCTTAAATTATCATATTATTTTCCACAAAGCATAATATTACCTCGAGGTAATATTCGCACTTAATAAGTGTTGGATAAGCAGATTAAAAATATCCTCAAGTTAATGTTTTGTAGCCTTGCTTGCATTATGGTTTTGTTTCACTTTCTGAATAGTTGAAGCAGCTGTAGCTAAAAAAAAATTTACAAATGATACAAATAAAGAACGTAGAGTATGCAACTCTTCACTGTGTTTTAAATTACAATCTTGTGGTTGCCCTTCATTTCCTTATTGAGATTTGCTCATTCCACATTCTCAAACTAGGTAAGGAAGAAGCAAATCTACTGACTGTTGGGAGACCTGAATTTTTACCCCGAGTAAATGAAACTATGCTTCTCTACTCAGGTTTATGACATGGCAAAGGAGACTGAACAGCTCTAAATGGGTGCATAAATATTTTATTTCATCAAGGAAGCCCACTAGACGCAGCATGATTTAGTCTATAGAGAGCTGACCTTGGGAGTCAAGAAGGCCTGGCTTTAAGTTCCATCTCTGACACATAATAGTTCTGTGACCCTGGACAAATCCCTTAAATTTTCGGTGCCCCTAGGCAACTCTGTAAGATAATAGGTTACCTAGAAGGTGGGGATCTGCATTCTGTGGTTGAGGAAGTTCTTCACTGGGTGTTTCCTACACCATTAAAATCACTGGTCCTGTCCAAAAAAAAAAAAAAAACCCAAAGCAAAGATGATGACTTAAACATCTGGGGTGTGGGTCACAGAGAAATTAGGTTGTCTTTGAGCTTTTGGTAGTTTCTAGATAGATTTATTTAAGATGAATATAAGGACTGAATATTTTAAGCCATAAAAATGTCAATGTCAGCTGTTTAATAGATTAACAGAATATAGAATTCACATTTGGTCATATGAAACCAGTTATATTAGTTTACCTTAACCTAAGCCAGCTTCCAGCGAGGAATGCCATAAACTTTTTCATCAGTGTAGGGTACTTACTGCTGGTGAGGAAACACCCTCTACCCACACAGCTAAGTTCGGGCTCTGCAGCTTTTAGCTTTGGAGTCATCTGGGGGTACCGAAAGGTCAAAGTGATGTGCCCAGAGACACACAGGCAGCATGTGTCAAAGGTCCAACTTGAACCCAGCCCTCCTGACTCTGACCAGCTCTCTTTACTGTGTCATGCTACCTCTTGCTGTAAACATAAACTTCTAAGATAGTAAATTTTAAGCATTAGGTAATTTTCAGTTCCTAAATTTTGCCTGCTGGAAAGTCATAGAACCAAGAACATAGCCTTTGATCACAGGGGGAGTCCAAGAATGCTGATGAATCAGCGACGGATCAAGTTGAAAGCTCAAAGTGCAGGAGGGCATACATCTGGAAGAGTACTGCCTTTACTTTATAAAGAGCAACATACTAAGATATGTTTTTAAAACTGCATTAAGACTTTTTGTAATTTCTGTACTATTTTAAAGACCTACTACGTTATCAGTGCGAGTCATCTTTCCAATATAGAACAAAATTTACTGTGGCCAAATGAATTCATTATTTGCTGACCGATCTTGTGGTTATTGAGAACCTCTCTAAACTCCAAACTAGATGACAAACACAGGTGAGCCTGATTTTTAAAGATGTAGGCTGCCAGCCTTACAAGACAAAATGAAAAGGCCTTGAATTCAGTGCCTTTTGATGGATCAACTATTAATGTGCAATGTGGGATCAGGGTCTAGAGAGATGGTAATACTTGAGATAGTTAAATTGTCTTGGTATTTGAGTGACCTACTTATCAGCTACATGCCTTGTGGTGGATGAGCATATTCTTATACTTTCTAGAGAGAATGGGCAAGTTGCTATGTGTCAGTCAATATGGGGTGGAAAGAACTCTGGCTATCCAATCTGTTTGTGGTGCGGCTTTTTTCACCATAGTGCCTTAGACATATGCCACATAAATGTTTAACATATAGTGGTTGAATAAATGATACAAAGACTAAATAAATCACTGTTCCTGTGCTAAAGAAGGGTTAGAGCCAAGGGAACCCTAGTTCCTTTTTTTTCTTCTTTCTCTGGATACCCTTTTATTAATTATCTGATTGTCTTGGAGGAAATTTCATCCGGCACCTTACTGTTAGTGGTTTTCTTTAGATGAAAAATTATTACTGGTATTAAATGCTAAATTTCAAGAAACTAACAAAGAAGCAGAGATCTAAATTTAGATGCAAAACCAAATCAGATTTTTAAAATGTGTTCCTTTCTTTAAAAAGAAATATTCCCTAGGACAATATAAAAGGGGCAGCTAGGTGGTACAGTGGATAGAGTGTTAGGCCTGGAGTCAGGAAAGACTAATCTTTTGAGTTCAAATCAGGCCTCAGACACTTAGTAGCTGTGTGACTCTGGGCAAGTCACGTAATCCTGTTTGCCTCAGTTCCTCATATGTAAAATGAGCTGGAGAAGGAAATGGCAACTGACTCTAGTATCTCTGCCAAGAAAAGCCCATGGGGTCATGAAGAGTCAGACATGACTGAAAAATGACTCAACAACAACAAACAAAACAATATAAGCTGAAATATTAAAGATAAAACTCCTGTGATTAATTATAACAATGGAATTTTACTTATTTTGCTCTTTAAAATAGTACAACAGATAACAATTTTAAACAGATCAACAAAAACATTTAAAATGAAAATATTATAATGAGGACATAGGGAACATAGGATCATAGATTTAGAGCTGAAAGGCACTTTAAAGATCATGCACCTTTTATTATTACATAAGAAGAAACTGAAGCCCAGAGAGTTTTAGTGATTTACTTAAAGTCATACTGGTACTAAATGGCATAACTGGGATTTGAAACTCTGGTCCTTTGACTTCAAATGTCCAAAGGTTTGCCTGGAAAAAAAGCCCATTAAGAACCTCAGTCTAGGAAAAAAAAAAAAAACAACACAAAACAACTGAATAAGAAACTGCCTAGAGGCAGAGGTGAAGAAGACATAGCCAACACATTTGATGACAATGAAAATTTTTAAAGATCTTAGCAATCTAAAACACTGAGTTTCATTTTATAAGATAAAATTGAATATGGAAAAATGTCCTACACTTCGATTAAAAAAAAAAAACTTTTTAAGTACAAAGTGGAAAGGGGTGTGGCAAGATAGCAATTTGTTTGGAAAAAGATCCAAGGGTTTTGGTGGACTACAAGCCCAATAGGAGTTTTAAAATTTTTTTTAGTGATAGCAATAGCTGATACAGCAGTCATGAAAATGATTGCAATCTTACCTTTCGTTTAAGAGAACTGTATCATCTTGGAACAAGGTGATGATAGTTCTACAATATTCTGCCCTGCTCACCCTACAACTGGAGAACTGTCTTTGGTTCTGGGTGCTTTTTTAGTGAGGACTTTATAATAATCTGTGGAGAGTATCCAGAAATGTGATTAGGCTAGAGTTCATGCAATATAAAGATCAGTCTGTTGGGATATGTTGTTTTGGTTGCAGTAAATGAAGAAAATCTTGTCCCAAACAAATATGTCTCTGGAAAACGATGGAGTATTTTCTTGGGCAAATATTATTACAAAAATAGTTTTGATTTCACAGACCCTTAAAAGGTTCTTGGATACCACTTTGAGAACTGCCCATCCAGTCTTTAAGCCTCTCATTGTTAAATGAAGAAACAGTGGCCTACACCTTACCCTACTTTTTGGCAGGGCCAGGAGTAGGAGACGTTCCTCACTTGGAATCTGGAGACTTCTGGGTTGGAATACAAACCCTGACAACTCACTGTGTGTGACCTTGGGTGGGCCACTTAACTTCTTTCCACTTCAGTATCCTCATCTTAGAAAGTGAGAATGATACCTGTTGTACTCACCTTCCTGTTTTTTCTGAGATCAAATGTAGTTATGTATATGAAGATCCTTGCAACCTTAAAAAACGCTATAGAAATATTAGTAATTATAATAAGTATTCTTTCTCCTCCCCATGGCCACCTGGTGAAGTTAGAGGCTGTGTGTAATGTTTTGACCTTCCTGTACAGCGATGACGTAGGCATCGAGTAGCAGGATACATTTTGAGTATTTTTTACATAGGCTTACTATTAACAGACAACTTAAAAAACAAAAGCTTTATGGCAGGTTAAAGAGAGGGCACTAATATCCCTTTAATGACACAATCATTAAGCCTTTTCCTTTCTCAGGTGATGACACGACTATTCGAGTCACTCAGGTTTGGAACTCTTGGAGATGTCCTTGAATTTCTATTTCTCTCTGTCTCCCCTCCCTCAGCCCCCTCCCCCCCCCCCATGCGTGAATTGCCATCTCTTGTCAATTCTTCCTTTAACATTTCTCACATCTCTCAATCAGTCAGTAATCATTACATATGTGCTGGGTGGTACTGTGCTAAGCACTGATAAGGATAGGGTCTGGGCTTGTTGATTTCCTTTGTACAGAGAATTCCTAGATGAGGAGACTGTGCTAATGCAGATTGGCACCTTCTCTGTAACTTAACAGTATTAGCCAGTTGCTTAGAAACAGTAAGTAACCTGACTTGGTTCATGGACTGTCCTGTCTCCAAGGCCAGTTCTCTGTCCTTGTGGTATGACAAAAAAAGTAAAACAGTCCCTGCCCTTAAGGAGTTTTTAATATAGCAGTGAGAATAACAAATATATGCATACATACACACGCAATATAAATACACAGAATAGACATAAAATAATTTTGTGGGAATCAGGGAAGTCTTCTTGTGGAAGGAGGTACTTGAGTGGCATCCTAAAGGAAACCAAGCATTCCTAGAGGCAGAGGTGAAGAAGGATAGCTGGGTGGAGTCTAGTAGCCTCCATGGAATGAAGTGTATGAGTAACAGCAAGAAGTCTAGTGTGGCTGGATTCAAGTCTGCATGAAGGGTAATAATTTGTAATAGGGTTGTGGTATAGCTTGGAGTTAGGTTGTGAAGGACTTTAAATGCTTAAACAGGCACATGTATATATATATTTATTTGGTCTTAGATGTAGGGGAGTCGCTGGAATTGATTGATTAGGGGAGTGGCATAGTCAGACCTGTGATTTAGGAAAATCATTTTGGCAGTGGTGTCGAAGATGGATTGGAACGGGAAGAAAATTGAGGCAAGGGGACCACATATGAGACTGGTGACCTCTAGGCAAGGGGTGATGAGGGCCTGAAGTAGGGTAATGGCAGTGTGAGTAGATGTAAGAAAATAGATGTTCTAAAACAGTGTCATTCCCCTACTGAAACATCTTCAGTGGCTTCTTAAACCTTAGGTTCAGATACAAAATCCTTAGTAAGTAATTTAAGGTCCTCAACAATCCTACCTTTCTAGTTTTATTTCATATTAGTCCTCTTAATGCAACTCTCAATTGCAGTCAAATTGGCCTAATAGATCTTTCCAGAATTTGGCATTCTATCTCCCAAATTGTGCCTTTGCACAGGTGCCTCTGCTTCCTGTATTAGTTTATATTTTCTTGTTTATGTGTGTGTTATATCCCTTATTCTACTTCCTCCCCCGGGTAATCCCCATAATTTAAGCTCCTTGTGGTCAAGGACTGTTTTGTTTTAAAATTTTTTTTACGCCTAGTGTCCATTCATCAACTTACACATAATAGGCATGTATGTTTAATACATGTATGTTTATGGAATTGAATTTAATAGACAGAAAAATCCAGAGCACTTTGGTATGCTAGAAGGACCACTGGATTGGGAGTCAGTAAAAAGTAACCAGGTTGGAATTTTGGCTGTGACATTTACTACCTGTCTGACCTTGGGTAACTACTCTGGGTCACAATTTTTCCTCCTTCATCAAAGGAGGGGGTTGGATTAAAAAAAATCTCTTAAGACCTTTCCTAGCTCTAGCTTTTATGTACGCTTTTGAATCTTGAAGCTGTGTCTTTTTGTAGTTGAGGCAGCCTTTATTTTTTCAGACTCATGATACCTTTACTCATGTCAAGGGCAGTGGTTCCAAGCCATGTTCTTGCAATTGAAACTTAAGATGGTCAGCACATTAGTTGAAAACATTATTTATTTCTTAAGTCAGTGTTGTCTCTTGTCAGCACTGATGCATCAACATCACATCAGCATCATAGATAATTGCGATAGTTACTAAAAGACAACATCTAACTTTTAATACACACACACATATGTATAATAGCCCACATTCATATATGGGTTTTAAGGTTTGCAAAGTGTTTTACATACAGTACTCAGGTAATTTATAAATGAGGAAACTGAGGTTCAGAGGAATTAAGTGATTTGTCCATAGTCACATAGCCACTAAGTGTCTGAGGTAGGTCTCCATTATATTTTTTTGTTCAGTAATTTCAGTGAAAACTAATATCACAGTCATTTTCATGGCTGCTGTATTAGCTATTACTATCAGTGAAAAAAATTTGGGATTTTCTTGGCAAAGATACTGGAGTGGTTTGCCATTTCCTTCTCCAGTTCATTTGACAGATGAGGAAACTGAGGTAAAGATGGTTGAGTGACTTGTCCATGGGCACGCAGCCAGTAAATGGCTGAGGTTGGATTTGAACTAAGATCTTACTCCAGGCCAGGCACTCTATCCATTGTGCCACCTAGCTGCCCCCTGATTATATGCACATGCATTAAAAAGATAAGTTCCAGGCTAAGAGGGTTGTGTTGTTCATGCACCCTGTAAAAAGCAAAAGTCACTTGGCAGCAGAACCTATTAAGAATGAGAAAGAGTGCAAGCTTTAGATGTGTTTTAGGTTTTCCTGCTTTTTCCCCATTTGTAGACTTTTTACCAGAAGTCCAGTTTAGAGAACTTTAATCCATTATTGTTTTAAGGATGGCTAGTGGTTGGAAGCCACAAGGACCCTAGAAAGGATTTGAGTTTTCATGATTGGGAGTTGAGGAGAGGAGAATGAAAAGTTCTTTTTTCTTTTTGATCACAGTTTTTCCTTACTCACTGAGTACCCTTTTCCTAATTTCCAGCCTCCTACTGTTCACTCAGATTGCATGGTGGAATTGGTGTTGAGGAAACTACTGTCTCTCCTCCAGAGCTACTTTGGGCTTGTGAGTCATGTGAAGGCTATGAGGAGGCAGTGTCACCTCAGAGAAGCCCAGTTTATAGTTACTGTACTCTGTAATAACCTGTATTAATTTCCTTGAAATAGAGATGCCTTTAATACCTTCACCTAAGTTTAATATTCTCATGTAGGTTCTTCCACAATAAATGAAAGAAGACTCATTTAAGCTTTCTTTTAGGTGAAAATTATAATAATGCGGTACCTGGATTTTAGGCCTATGTTTCATTTTTTTCTAGGAAAAATGGAAATGAAATGCATGAAGTTAGCCAGATGTCCTTATTATAGTTATAGCGATGCAAAGAAAAACAAAAGAATTTTAGACTTTGATAGCTTTAGAGCACTGCTGGGCATATGAGGAGCCTAGACCAAGAAATTCAAGTCAGATGAAATATCCACATTTCCTCCTTCATTAGCTGTGTTGCTTTTTCCTGGGTGGTATTCCAGTTAAAACCAAAAATAAGTAAATAAAAAGAGAGATAAAGGCGAAAATGGAACTTTGGATTATTTCTGTTGGCTAGATAGCATGAGAGGTGCAACAGCAGCCTGTGAGGAGGCTCTAAATCTGTTCTGGTTTTTGGTGGGAGTCCTCCAGGTATAGCAGAGATTGCCCAGAAGTATCCCCATCATCACAGAAACAAAGGAATGCTTTCTGTCTTCCTCCTCTTTCCACAGGTTGCCCTTTTCTCCTTTCTCTTTCCTCTCAGGGCTTGAGCTCAGCGATTTTGGAGAGCTAAAAAATGGAAAAGAACAAAGAAAAAGTAAATGAGAACAACAGATTCAAGACTAGACTCCACTCCAAACCCTCATAATTCAAGTCCTTTTTAAGGTCTTAAAATATTTAGGTCCATGCAACTTTAAGGCCACAGAATGATTTGAATGTGTCTGCTTGCTACTGGGAAATTTGAGATGAAAACAAAGGCTTTAGTTAAAACTTCCCAGGATAACTTCTTAAAGATATGAGATATATAACAAAATAGTCATAGCAGCACATTTTTGTGTGCTCAAAAAAAATCAAGGACAAAGTTGCCCCCATAGATTAGGAAAAGGCTGAAGAAATTATGGTATATGAACGTAATAGAATATTATTGAAACGTAAGAAACATGGGAAGACTGGTAGGAACTGATGCTGAGTGAAGTAGGCAAAATCAGGAAAATAATATACAAAATGGCTACATTAATATGCCAATGAAAAGTACATTAAAAGAAAATGGAATACTTGGTAAGTCTAATGAGCAGTCTTGGCCTAGTGGAAATGAGGAAGTATCTTCTTCCTTTTCATAGAGAAGCTTAGGTATATTGTATATACTACGAAGTCTATCACAATATAAGTTGGTTTTGCCTGACTTTTCCTTTGTTATAAGGCATGAGTAGGTGGTGGTGGTATATATTAGAAATGATTGTGACTTAATAGGCATTAATAAACCCTTTTAGAGACATGTGAGTCATGGAGATCATCACCTAAGATCTTCCGAAAAAGCAAAGAGGTTGGTTAAATATTATAACTAGTACATTCAATTTAAGTAAGTCAAATTTGTAGGCTAATAGTTGCATTTTTATGAATTATGTACGACCCTTAAGTAACTAATATAAAGTGCATTTATGTCATTAAAAAAAAAGAAATCGAGGCCTAACTTTATGATTTAAAATGATGGTTTCACAATTCTATCTTTGCTCTTATGTCGCATTGTTGGTTATAGTTCCAATTTATATGAGGCAAAGTCATTGGTAAGAAATGTAATTCCTAATTATAACCTTGTTCCTTTGGGAAAATGTGATCTACTTTATGGGAATAAGCGTTGCTCCCATATATATGCTTTGCTTTACGACTTGCAAAGTGATTTTCTCATAACTCTGAAGCAGGCAGTACAGGTGTGTTTTTTTCCCCATTTGACAGATGAGAAAACTGAGGGTCAGAGAAATTAAATAACTTGTTCATAGTCACATGGCTGATAAGTGGCAAAGCTAGGCCTAGTGGTCTGCAGACTATCTCACCTAGATTGTAAACTCCTTGAGGGCAGGGACTGGGTTTTTGCTTTTTGCCTCTCTTTGTATCCTTGTAGCTTAGTGCAGCCAAAAGGAGGCACCTAGTAAATACTTAATAAGTGTTGACTAGAACCCCTAGACTTAAAACTCCAAGTCAGGTGCTCTTTAAATTATACCATGTTGCTTTTCCAACCATCATTACAATGCAGTTCCCAGGAAGGTGTCAAGCATGGAGACTGCTTGTGTATGTGAACCAAAAAAAAAAAATCCTGTAAGTAACAAATAATTATCCTAAACATAAAAGTTTTGGCCTCATATAAACTTGTTCCTAGAGGAATGATTTTTAACATGAACCATTACTCTTTCTTCATAATAACCTTGTAAGGTGGTAGCATAAGGATTTTCATCCTGATTTTGATTGAGGAGGAAACAGAGGCTCAAAGTCAGTCAATAGTCATTTATTATGTTTTAAAATTTTTATTTTTTCATTGAACAAAAATCTATTTCTCCCACTTCCCCCTCCTAGGGTGGGGGAAGCACCTTGTAACAGAGAAGGAGTCAAGCAAAACTTGACTTTCCCCCATGGCCCATGTACATCTCTCTCTGTCTCTGTCTCTCTGTCTCTCTGTCTCTCTCTCTCTCTCTCTCTCTTTCTCTCTGTCTGTCTCTCTCTCTCTGTCTCTCTCTCTCTCTCTCTCTCTCTCTCTCTCTCTCTCTCTCTCTCTCCCTCTCCCCCCCCCTCTCTCCCTCTCTCTCTCCCCCTCCCTCCCTCCCTCTCTCTCTCTCTTCTTTCCTCCCTCCCTCCCTCTCCCTCCCCTCCCCTTCTCTCCTTCCCTCCCTCCCTCCCTCCTCACCCCTCCCCTGAGCCTGTCATTCACCTCACTATCAGGAGGTAGGGAGCAAGTTTCACAATATGTCCTCTGGTATTATGCTTGGTCATTGTGTTGATCTCAGCTCTTAGGTCTTAAGTATTTCTTAAAGCATCTAATAATGTGCTAAACACGATACTAAGCTCTGGAAATACAAAACAAACAAAAAACTCTGCCTTCAAGTAGTTCGAATTCTAATGGAAAAAAACATGCAAATAAACCAGGTAACATACAACAATATAAACCGTATAGATAGAAGGTGATTTGAGAGGGGAAAGCACAAGCAATTAGGAGGCTTGTTGTGGGGGGAGGGGGGGGAATGAGGGGACCTGCAGAAGGTGGGATTTGGGCTGAGTCTTATAGGATGAGAATTGGGGAAAATAAGAGATCAAGGAAGGAGATCATTCCAGTGCAAAGACTTGCAGGGAAGAAGATAAGGTTGAGCCTGAGGAACCAAGGAATGCAAAGTGGACTAAGGTGGCAGGATCACTCTGCCCGTGGAAGGCCCTTAAGGACTTGCCTTAGATCAAACAGCTAGGAAGGTCAATTAAGACTGGAAGTCAGGTCTGACTAGCCCAGAGCTCTGTCTACTAGACCACACTTTTTTTAATTTTAAAGCATTTATTAAGCACCTACTACATGCCAGGCACTTTACAATGTAAATATTTCATTTGATCAGCTGTGACAAAATTCTGAAAAAAAAATGCTTTAATTTTAAAATGAAATATATAAGAGCTTTAGGGAAAGGGCATTATCTTTAGAAATCAAACAGTAGTAGTGGGTTGATATTTCAAAAAGTTTAATTGTTAGTGCCTTAGCATTTTTAGTTTGATTTGTTTTTTTCAGTTTATATTCTCCTGCTTTCTAAAAAAGATGAGGCAGTTTACAGAATTACACAATTAAAAAAAAAACCACCATCATCAATGACAACAACAAAACCAGGACAATTGAAAATAAAAAACAGAAGAAAAACAATTTAAAAGGAGCAGAAGAATAGAGATTACTAGGAACCTGGAATGAATTAGTTACTGCAGCTGAACAATGACTTTTAACTGTGACTTCTCAAAGCAGGCAGAAAGAGAAACAATTTGGTTTATGTAGTTCTCATTGTCTACTAAGAGGAAGCACACACAAGTCTATGGAGGCAAATGTTTTCCTGGCACTAAATTCAAGGAGGAATCTGTCACGTGGATCCTTATGTAAGAGACATTGGATAACATAATGGGCAATGTCTCCAACATAGATTTTGCAAGAACATTTTTCAAATGACTGCTTCTTATATTGACCCTTTAGGAAAGCAGAGTATATAACATTAAATCTCAACCCAGGAAAGGTCTTTCTTCCTGCAGCTAAGATAACAGCGTTTAGGTACATTGCTTTCTGATTATCTAACTGAATGCACCCAGGGAGCAAGGAGGGAAGGGATACTAAGGGAGATGGAAGGTAAAAAGTGTGTGCCTGTGTGTATGTATGTGCGCATGTTCAATTTGTGGTGGTCAGTACGGATGATCAAAGAGGGATATTGTGAGGAATTTGGGACGAATTAATTATTGCAGCTAATCATCCCTGAACTCCCTGAAATTGGAGCACGTAGGATCAAGTACTTGAGTGAAGGGGTTGGCCTTGGCATGGAAAAAAAGACTACTTCCTCAGAAACTAAAGGAGTGGAGAATGAGTGATATCAAAGAGGGGTTTTGACTTGTAGAGGAAGAGAGATGGAGGGAGTCAGATAATCCCTGACCATTCTAGCCCAATCTAGTGTTATATAGTGGAAAGGATTAAAAAAATAAACCTGGATACCTGTCCCAATTCCACTACTCAGTAACTTTGTAAATTAATTTATTTCTGAGCCTTATTTTCTGAAGCTGTTAGGCAGAACAAGGCTTACCTACATCTTTCTCAGATTTATCTCAGAGATGGAAGAGAACACAAAGGCTATTCAGTAAAACCTGTACCCAAACAACATAATCCACATTTATGAAGTCAAGTCAGTAGCAGCTGGCTCTTAATAAATGCTTATTGACTTACTATTAAGCACCTACTGTGTGCCAAGCACTGTGCTAAACTGGGAATACAAAATACAATTCCTACTCCTAAGGAGCTCACTCTCATGGGGAGACAACTTGCAAACAACTCAGGGGAAGGCACTAAGGTTAAGGAAGATGAGGAAAGGTTTCTTGAAGAAGGTAGGACTTTATGTGAGACAAGCAAAACCAAAAAGCAGAGATAAGGAAGGTGAGAGAGGGTTCCAGTCCTGGCAGACAGCCAGTGAAAACCCTTAGAGTTAAAGATAGGGGATCTTGCTCAGGAGCACGTGGAGTAAGGGAGTGAGGTGTAAGAAGACAGACAAGCTTTCAGAGATTCCAGATTGGAGGTAGGTAGTGCAATTATCATCCTCTAACAAATGAGGAAGTGTGAAGCAGGATGCAGATCCAGGTCTTCAGTCTGCTTCCTGTAATGACAGGTTGTTTTTCTACCTACCAGGACAAATGGTTCATCCAGCTTTGATTTGGAAACCTCCAGGAAGGGAAAGATCACTTACCTACCCTGGATGCCCATTCTGCTGTTAGATAGTTCAAGGCAAAATTTACCTCTTTGTAACTTACTTTCTGATCTAGCAAAACAAATCTTATCCCATTTTAAGGTGATAGCCCTTCATGTTTTTGAAAACAGCCATCCTCTCTTTGAAGTCCTTACATTCTCCTGGCTAAACATCATCTGGTCAAAGTAACACAGAAGGGAACTTTTCTGACATGACATAAGACACTGAGCTGGGATCCAACTCAGGTCTTGACTCTCAAGGCAACGCTTCCCTTCTCTGGACTACGCTGCTGCGGGGTTCCCAGCCAGTCCTCGTATGATTTCAAGACTTCGCCATTCAGGTTGCCCTCCTCTGTTATGCTCTCCAGGTTACCGATGCCTCTCCTAAAATGTGGCAGCCAGAACTGAATGTAACATTCCAGAATGACCAGGGCAGACAATGGGGGAGTGATCATCACCTCCTTAGTCCTGAACATTACTCTTTTCTGATTGCAGCACGTTATCCTTTTATCCTGTCATATCACACTATGAGCTTTCAAGCCACTAAAATCCCAAGGTCTTTTTCAGAAGTACTGCTGTTTAGCCACACTGAATTCAACTGAACATTTTATTAATCATTTACCACAAGCAAAGTACTATGCTAAATTGGGGGGATGTAATGACAGAAATGAAAAATCATTCCTGCCCTCAAAGGACTACCATTCTCCTGGGGACTGCATCATGTAAACAGATGAAGTAAAAACAGGGCAATTTTAGGAGGCAGACAGCATTAAAACTAGGAAGAGCTATGTGAACCCAACCTGTTTCCTTTTTAGCGTGATCTGGAAATCCAGAGTTAAAATCATTATTTAGCTTTACTAACTAATTCATCCCGAATTCCTGGCCATCTCTATTCTACTCCTTTTAAATTGGTTTTCTTCTGGCTTTTATTTTCAGTTGTGTGGGTTGTTTTTGTTTTTTTTCCCCCATACCAAGCGGCTTCTAAACCAGGACTAGAATGAAGTTAAGGATTCCAAGAGGTGGAAATATAGAGGGAGTGAATTTTAGGCATGGTCAGTAGCCTGGAGAGCCAGGAGATGGAATTCAGCCTTCAGCGAACAGCAAATAGGGCAGTTTGTTTGGAACGTAGTGTTTGATGAGTAATGTGAAATGTCACTCCTCTATTCTGGAGACTCCCAGGGCTCCCTATTACCTCTGGAGCCAAAACAAAAACAACAACAACAAAAAGAAAACCCCTCTGTTTGGCTTTTAAAGTCCTCACTTTTCCAGCCTTCTTATACTTTACTCCCCTCCATGTACTCTCATGATTCAGTGACAGTAGATGTCTTACTATCCCTAGTACAGAGAACATACCCATCTCTAGACTTCCGGCTGCCCCCACTTTTGGAATGCCCTCCTTCCCAACTTCCTAGGTTTACTTCAAGACTCAGTTCAAATTCCACTTTCTGAAACAAGCCCTTCTGAGTCCTTTCTCTTGCCCTTTTCTCCACAGATTACCTACCTTTACATTGTATGTATTTTAAATGTACAAAGTTATTTGCTTTCTGTCTCCCAGGCTTAGAATGTTAGTTCCTTGAGGGCAAGGAACTTGGTTTGTTTTTTTTTTTTTTCCATTTTATTTATTTGACTCTTTGTATCCCCAGTAGTTTAGCACAATGCTGGAGGGTAGTAAGCTCTTACTAAATTCGTGTAGGTTGGTTGCCTGATGGAGTCTCTATTTTTGAAGATTGAGACAGATGTTTATGCTTGAATGTGTCCCCTGAAGCCCAAATAAATTAGGTTCAGAGATTCATTCTCTTCATTTTGAACCTCTATTTTAAAAAATATTGTTGAATTTTATTCTAGTATGTCATATATGTGCTAGCCTCCAAAACAGTAAAAGTAAACTTATACAAAAGCTTGATTTTGATTGATAGTGCTTAGAAACTTTCACTTCAGTAGTTTTCCATTTGCTGAAATAGGTATGGTTTACAAATTAATAAATTTATTCCATTTTTTACCTGAGATTTTTTTTTTCCATTTAAAGACTTCATATATGTAGTTTGAGTAATAATGTTCTTTTGGTTCTGCTTTGTTATCTCTGAACTGCTTCATGCAAATCTTTCCATATATCTTTGAATTCTCCAGAGTGCTTTTTCCTTGTGAAGCAGTAATATTTTGTTTCATGCATACTCCACAGTTTGTTTAGCCATTGCAACTATGAATTTCCTTTTTCTTTTCCTTGTATTACAATTTGTGCCACTATGAATATTTTTGTAGAAATAGGTTTCTTCTGGTTAATAATCTCCTTAGGGGCATAAACCCAGGAGTGGAATTTTGGGGTCAGAGAGTATGGGCAATTTTGTAACTTTCACAATCCTATTTGCAAAAATTATTAGAATAATACACAAAGTCATCAACAGGAAATTAGTAGGCCTATTTTCTCATATCTCCAACATTGAATTTTGATATCTGAGAGTTGTTTTAATTTGCATTGCTCAGAGCATTAGAGATTTGGACTACTTTTTTAGATAAGTGTTGATGCATGGATTTTAAGAACTGCTTATTCATATTCTACAATCATTTATCTTTTGGGGGAGTCGCAAAGATTTGTGTCAATTCTTTGTAATTTTGGATCTAAGACTTTTAGTAGATTTTTTCAGAAATGATTTTTTCCCCCTAACCCATACATTTTCTTATTCTAGCTGCATTTGTGCAAAATTATGTAGTATGGATTTAAATTTTTTTTTTCTGTAAAAGGATAGGGCTTTAAGTTAGTCAGCCAACTAGCATTTACTAAAGTAGCTACTGTGTGCCTGTCACTGTGCTAAACTCTGGGAATAAAACGAATGGTAAAGAATAGACCCTTGCTTCCAAGGAGTTCATAGTGATACGGGGGAGACAACATGCAAACAACCATGTACAAACAAGATGTACAGAATACAAAATGGGAATCATCTTAGAGTGAAGGCATTAAGGGGTTAAGGAGGAAAAACTTCTTAGAGAAGGTGGAATTTTGGTTAAGAGTTGAAGTAAACCAGGTAATATAAGAGGCAGAGGTGAGGAAGGAAAGAATTCCAGGCATGGAAGATGGAGAAAATGCTCAATCAAGAGATGGAGTGTCTTGTTTGGAAAACAGCAAGGAGGCCAAGGTTACTGAATTGCAAAATATGTGGCAAAGGTGTATGGTATAAGAAGCTTGGAAAGGTCAGAAGGGACCAGGTTGTGAAGGGTTTTATCTGTAGAATTAGGAAAACCTGGGTTTAAATCCCACTTTAGACATTTACTGGCTCTGTGATACATACTATGCAAACCTCTGAATCTCTCTGTACCTCGGCTTATTCAACTACAAAATGAATGGCTTGGATTAGATGGCCTCTAGCATCCCTTCTGGCTCTAAATTTCTACCCCAACAATAAGCAAGATTTAGATGGAAACATATACTGTAATCTCATCTTCCTTCAATCAATCCCCAGACACAAAATACTTAGGAAAGAATTCTTTACACAGCAAGGATTGCTGGGAAAACTGGATAGCAGTCTGGCAGAAAATGGCTTTAGACTTGCAACTTATACCATATACCACAATACTTTCCAGATGCATAAATCAGCTCAATTTTTTCAAAACACAGTATAAAAAAATTCAAGAATGGAAGGTCATACCACCTACAACTATGAATGAAGACTAAATTTCTGAACCATTTTTGACAAAAATAGCATGATGAAAAGACAAAATAGGATACCTCTAATACATGAAATTCTAGACCTATTATGTTAAATATACAAATGCATCATTCATCTTGAAAAATATCCATTATAGGCCTATTATACAGACAGTACTGAACTAGACAGTGGAGTTGATACAAAGATGTATCTACTAGCCTTAAAAGGTGCTCGGTGACCTTACTTTCTGAACCCCAAAATAGAACATATAATGTGACAAAGAATGTTCTCATCACAAAGCTTCTTTAGAATTACAGTCTTTGAATACAATAAAATTATAAAGTTATTTCTCCCCCTTTGAAATGTAGTCTCTCTGGAAAATTCAAGGTACACTGTTTTGCTAATTTGTTAGTGATGTTAGTGCACACTCAGCAAGGGCAGACAGACAGTCCTCTCCCTGATTTGTGAGTGCAAGGGCGTTGTTGACATTCTCTCATTTTGTAGGAAAAAAATGAGATAATACTTGAATCTTGCCCTTCCCAACTTTTAACTGTGTTAAAATCTCAGCTTACATATAATGACAGTTTTTACATAAGACAAATAGTTCTATTTTAAGCCCTGCTATTTAAACATTACTATTGACAGTGATTTTCATATTTTGGAATTGAAGTCATTTAACTTTTATTAAAGTAATTTTGACATCTTATGAAAGCCTGATGTATTTTAGTGATTAGTATGGTTTTCTTTGTTTAGAAGTATAGAATGACTTGTGCCTGACTGATTGTGCAGTCATGACATAGCTGAGGTGAAGCTCCAACTTTAAACGTTGCGAGATAAATCATTTTCACATTCTTGCTTAAGTGGCTATTTTAGTGTGGAGAAGCCCATTTTCTGTCGAAAGCTAATGCCAGTGTTTCCTTGACCCAAGGTCTCTACAATTTTTGAACAACACAGGTATGATAGTCTAGGAAAGAGCTTTATAAATAAAAGAAAGTCCTGTAGAAATTAGAAAACTCTCACACCTTTGAAGAATTCTGGACAAAAGCATTCAATTGGCACAATATGATTCACAGTTAGCATTAATGGAAAAAAAGTTCTCTGTACATGGCTTCCTTATTGAAGCAGCGGGAATGCTTTAAAAGGGTCGGCTTAGCCTAAGTTTGGAATATCTAGAGCCTACAAAAAGAATTACAAATGCCCATCAGCCTTCTGATTTATGGATTTAGTATGGAGTTCTTTTTTAAAAACCTTCATAAAACAACTCAAAAATTTTGTCTCCTTTCATGTGAAAAAAATGAATTCTAGCATTTATTATCTTTGGAAGCACCTAGCAATAGAGACAACTCAGATTTTGGTCCCCAAAATTCATATTCTATAGAAACAAAAACAATCTGTATCATTCATACCTACCTTTCCTTCTTCTTTCTCCTTCCTCATCTTTTCTACCCTGTAGTGCCTGGGGTATCCCATATACATCAGATTATAAACTCCTTGAAAACAGAGATTCTTTCTTTTTTTGGGAGCGGTGTCTCTATATCCCCAGTGCCTAGCACAGTCTGGAGTATAAGGCACAAGGAATTGACCTGTGATTTCATAGGTATAGGGAACTGCCAGTTGAGGAAACTTTTTTTTTTTTGAGGAAACTCGTTCTACCAGTGCAGGTCAAGACCTTCTCTGAAATTTATAGTCTTAGTTATCTAGAGCACTAAGAGGTAAAGTGACTTGTCCAGGGTCACATAGCCTTTATGTCTCAGAGGTGGGACTTCAAGCTGGGTCTTCCTGCCTCCCAGGCCAGCTTCTTAGCCATGATGCCAAGATTCTCTGGCCCACAGTAGGTTCTTAAATGCCCAGCAGCATCTCATTAGTGAATATTTATTTATTAGCACCTATTAAGTGTCAAGCACTGTACTAAGGGCTGGGGATAAAAATGCATAAAAGAAAGATAGTCCTTGCCGTCAAGGAGCTTAAATGTAATAGGGAAGCAAATACTAAAAAGGAAGGTAAAAGTGGAGAGGGAAAGAAGGCACAGTAGGTGAGGGGCATGATGGAGAAATCCAAAGGCTTACTGCTAGGTGTGAAAGAAGAGATGGCCAATCTGGGCATTCTCCTGAAATGGATATTTGGGGAAGAGATCATCATTCTGCTCTCCAATTAGAGGGGCAGAGAATACTGAGGAGATGGAATACCAACACAGATGCAATCTCACAAGATGATGAGGTTTCTGTTGATGAGCTTCTAAGGGCACATTGAAAATTTCCAAAGGAGAGCAGCCTGTTGGAATGATATTTGTGTGTGTTTCATATCATTTTTTATCCTCCGCCATTCCCATTAGAATGTAAGCTCCTCGAGGGCAGAGACCTTTCCTCCCTATCTTTGTGGCCCCACTGTGTCCTGCACATAGTAGGTACATAATAAACATTTGTGAGTTGAATTGACTTTTGGTGGAGGGGAGGATATTTACTTACTATGGTCTTAAGCTATTCTCCTGTATTCTCTCAGGTGTCATATTCCAAGTAACAAATAATCCTCCCCCAAATTTTTAATGGGTAAATTGAATTTTTGAAGCACTAGTCATGGTTGTAAAGGAAGTCAAATCTGAAATGCTTCTATTTTTGTCATGCACATTATTATCCCCATGTTAGTGAGAGAAAGAAGTTCTTAACTCATCTGTTTCTTCTGCTTACTTTTGTTACTCACACTTTGCTGAAAGAGAAAGGTGGCCTGACCACAAGACACACTAAGTGACAGCGGTATTAATTTTGATAAGTTTGGACTGATGTCAATTTCTAAATAACTTCCAAGATCTTATTTCTTTTGGCAGTGATACCGTACAGTGTAGTCAAAGGTCAGAACTCAGTGGTTTGAGACAGAGGGTTTTCAGTATGAGTAAGGTGTATATGATTGCGATCAGGTCAACCAGCATTTAGTAAGTGTTAAATGATTGGAATTTTTGTGATTGTTCTATTACATTGTCACTGTGCTATGATGTTACAAGATATCTTGGGTATTACTGAGGAAATTAATTTTCAATTCACAATTGGGTGTAAATTCTGAGTAGCCATCTGAAGAATTTCAGACCCCAGAACTTTAGCACAGGGCACATGGTGTACTGCAAAGACCTAGGAATCCAGATGCCTAGGTTCCAGATCAGGCTCTGTCATTAACTGTCCCTATGACTTCTCTGGGCAAGTTATTTAGACTTTATTGCCCCCAGACACCTAAAAATCGAGGCTGTGGTATCATGGGAAAAGTGTTAAATTTACTGTTTATTATTTGTGTAATCTGGCTTAAGTCACTTATACTCTTGAGTCTTCAGTTTCTTCAACTGTCAATATAGTTGGTTGGACTAGACAATCTTTAAGGGCCCTTCCAGCCTTAAATCTATGATCTTGTGAGGGAACTAGCTTAAATAGTTTTTTAGGGACTCTCGTAGATAAATAATTTGATAACTTTACCTAACTGATAATTTATGTTTCTTGGAGTCACAGATTTGGAGCTCAATGTGTGTATATACGTATACATATATTTGTATATATTCACGTTACATTTATACTGTACAATAGCTTAGAACTGTACTAAGAATTTTGGGATACCTCATATATCTGTCTATATTATTATAATAATACATAATTTATGTACTTTATAATTATATTTCATATATATTATTATAGGTAATATATAATTTATAATTATATATAAATGCATAAGATGTCCCAAAAGTCTTAGTGTGTGTGTGTGTATACATGCTTGTCTCCCCCAATGTTAAGCCATTGTAGGTGCTACATAAATAAGTGTTGATTAATTAATTGTTTAGAGGGGACTTTAGGAGCCATCTAATCAAATCCTCTCATATTGCAGAGAGGAAGTTGAGGCCCAGAGAGGTAAAATAATTTGAAAGAGTGAAAAGCACTTATTGATCCCTTGTTATGTGCCAAGCCCTGTTCTAAATGCTGGGGATACAAATACAAGCACCTACCTTCAAGGGAGCTTAAGTTCTAATGGGAGTGGTCAGAGGAGGGAGTTATGGTCTGGGAAGTCACAAAGATGGGAAGTGAAACTGTAGGTTAGTCTACTTCTTCCGAAGGTAGAATGCTCTTTCTGAAGGTGATGTCATTACAGTTACTAGAGTTCCGAGGTCGCACAGGTAGAAAGTGGAAGATTTGAATCCAGATCCTCGTATGTCCAGTCCTCTCTGCTTTCCCCTATGCCACCCCACCTCTTCTTGTCTGATGTGGCCTATTACTCCTTAGAGCTTTTACCAGAATGTAAAGAGGAGGAGCTGGAGCCCAAACAACTTTTCATTGCTTATTAGCAGTTCCAGTGATAGAAGTTAGTCATTAAAAATGAGTTATTTTGATTACTTGGGAATGGCATTTACCCCTGCTTCCCTATTCTTCATTGGCACAGAAACTTAAGAATTGACAAGCAAATTATAATTGGGGCAACTCTTCAGGGACAGGAGGAAGCTGACCAGATCTGTGGAACCAATCTTGAATTTACTGAACATGGATTTATTTGCTGACAGTAAGAATTCTACCATAGGAAATAACACTGTCAGCAGCAACATCTTCAGATATGAAGGTCAGCAATATTTTATTCAGAATATCATTTTTTACCTAACAACAATTTGATAAGTAAAGATAGACCCATTTGCAGGGGTTGAGCGGAATGGGAAAGATTCCCATTCTATCAAAGGACAATGGTGAATGATTAGCTATATTATAGACCACATTTGACTTACTCTAAAATGAAAGATACTTTTTAAAGAGGCAGCATACTTTGGATACAGCACTGATTTTGGAGACAGGACTTAGGGGTTCAAATCTCACCTTTGCGATCTTAAGGTTACATAATTCAGTTTAATAAGCATTTATTAAGCACCTGATACATACACACGTTTTTATATATGTATACATATGTTTCTATACATATATGTGTGTATGTACACACACATATATAGCATTATGGTAGATACTAGGGACATAGATTAAAAACTGAAATAATCCTTGCCCTCACAGAGATGGTGGGATTACAACACAGATTTGAAAAAAAAAATAGTAGACAGTAAATACAAAGTAACAATTAGAGTGATCAGGAAAGACCTATTGTGCAAGGTGGTCCTTGAGCCTTGAAGGGAATTAGGGATTCCAAGAGGCTGGAGTGAGGAGGGAGAGCATTTCAGGCCTGGGTGACAATCTGTGCGGAGGTCCAGCTAGTCAGTCAAGAAGCATAGATCAAGCTCTTATTATATGCCAAACGCTTTCCTCAGTGTCTACAGTTATAAAATGAAGGGTTTGGACAAGGTGATCTCTGAGGCCCCTACTGGGTTTAAATCCTATGATTTCTTTGACTTTTCCCCACTTTGCATTTTCTATCTATCCATAGTTAATAAACATTTATTAAGGACCTACTATGTGCTGTGCTAAGTGCTGGGGACGCACGTACAAAAGAAGAAAGACAGCCCCTCTCCTCCCCCCCCCCCCCCCCCCGGCCCTGTGAAGCTTACAATCTAATGCAGGAAAGAACACACAAAAAGAAGCTGAAAAGTGTTGGGGCTGGGGAGGGTAGTGACTCGACTCAGGAACACGGGGGAGAAGTCAGGGAAGGCCCAGAGGAGTATAGCCAGGTGAGAAATGAGAAGTTCACTAGAAGAGCAGAGAGACTAGAAGATGAAAAGGAAGTACTCATTTTAGTTCATCCTTTTGTAGCTATCTTGGGAAAGGTTTTCTGATGGCTCTTGGGAGCCCTGGACACAAGTTCAAAGCTATTCTCACCTTCAGGACAGGGACATTGAAGGGAAATCTGAATCTGTGATAGTCGTACTTCAAAGGTGCAGGGCTATCTTGTATGGCTTCTGCTCCTGAGATCACATTTCTGTGATCTGAAAGGAATGGCAGACTAGAACCTCTTCAGATCTCTACTTAGGAGGATGTCACCCATATTCATCAGATCACAGGATCATAGACTTAGATCTAGAAGGAATTTTAGAAGTCATCCAGTCCACCCCTGGTACCCCGCTCAGTTTACAGATTAGGAAAGTGAGACCCAAGAGGACAAGAGACTCAACAAAGGTCATACAGGTAGTAGAGTAGAACCTTGGATTTGAACCTAGCTCCTCTGGCACACATACACACAAATCCCTTCACTATCATCTGACCTGCTGTTTCCCAGAATTCAGTATTTTGGACAGTCAATATACATTTATTAAGTACATACTGTATGCCAGACATTGTGTTAATAATAAAATTCAGTATTTTGGACAGTCAATAAACATTTATTAAGTACATACTGTATGCCAGACATTGTGCAAAGTACTGAGCAGATGATTCCAAAAAATTCTACAGGGCCCTCAGTAGAGTCTAACTTAGAATGCTAACCTTCACCATGAGCATCTAGGACTCTGCTGGCATGTTTCCAGTCTAGGATCATTCGGCCTCCCATTATCACAAACTCTTGGAAAGCTGACTCTCTCTGGCCTGCTTTGTGTAGTGGACAGTGATCTTACTTCTGACCTTTAGCAGCTGGGTGACCGTTGGCCACTCATTTGACTTCTCTCAGCTGTTTGCTCATCAGTAAAATGGGAATGAGGATGCCTGTGGTACTTAGCTCCTAGCCATTGAGAGGCTTAACTGGGATAATGTAGGTAAAGCTATGTAAGCATCAGCTGCTGTTTTGTTTTTGTACATTGGGATTCTGCACAGGACCTCAGTGAAACACTCACTGTAAAACACTTGAGTGTGCTGGAAGATTTAGAACACCGGTGTGTGGGACTGGGTATTCGTTCCTTCCCTTAGCCAGTATCTTTCAGTGTTTACCATGTGCTAGGCATTGTGCTAATCACTAGGCATACAAAGATCGATCATATTAGCTGCTGCCTTCTTTCGCCACTTCCCATGCTCTCATGGACAGCTTTCCTGTGTCCTTTTGAAAAGGGATACTTAACTGGGCTATAAAAACAGTTGGATTGAAAAAAAATCCCGGAGGAGGGTAGGAAGAGGCTTCTACGTGAAAGGGAAGATTAAGCTCCAACTGATAGAAAATTTTCAACTTGGCTCTGGTTTTCATCATCAACAGGCAACTATTAAGTGGTTATTATGTCACTGGGGATGCAAATAAAGGCAAAAACACAGTCCCTACCCTAAAGGAATTCACATTCTAATGGGGAGACAACACACAATTGTGTATATACAAGATATATGCAAAGTAAGTAGGAAGTAATCACTGGGGGAAATCAGGGGAGGGGCCAAGGGAAGGGGTATTGGGAAAACTGGGAAAGACCTCTCTGGCAGGTGGCAAGATTAGAACACAGTCTTGGAGGAAGCCTGGAAAACCAGAAGGCACAGGTGAGGAGGGA
Organism: Trichosurus vulpecula; assembly: GCF_011100635.1. Taxonomy (NCBI): domain Eukaryota; kingdom Metazoa; phylum Chordata; class Mammalia; order Diprotodontia; family Phalangeridae; genus Trichosurus; species Trichosurus vulpecula. The sequence continues at coordinate 100,489,431 of NC_050576.1, read as the reverse complement.
CAGGGTTTTATGCATATGGACATTCACCACCACCAACACAACCATTCTCCTCCTCCTCCTCAGGTATTTGTTACACACTTATATGCCAGGCACTGTGCTAAATGCTGGGGATATAAATAAAGACGAGCATAGTCCCTGACTTCAGAGGCACTTAATCTAAAGGAGGACACAACATGCAGACTATATGACATGTAAGATACACATGTACTGAGAAAAGCAACAGAATTGTTGTCATTCATCCTTTACTTATAAATTAAAACTACCCATATTCTGGGGCTTCAGACATACAGCAAATACCTGATTGTTGACTCATCAGTACATATATACAGTGTAAATGGGAGGTAATGGAAGGAGGGATGGTGGGTGGCAACTGGGGAAGGCTTTTTGCAGAAGAGGGGATTAGAAATGAATCTTGAAGGAATCCAAGAAAGGCAGAAGACTGAGGTTGAGGAGGGAGAGCATTCCAAGAATGGGAGACAGCAAGTGAAAAGTCGTGGAGTCTGAAGATGGAATATCCTGTTCAAGGAACAGCAAGGAGGAGGTCAATGCCTCTGAGTCTTTGGGGTGGGATGCAGCAACTAAAATAACCAAGGGGTAGGTTTGGGATTTTTTTTTTCGTCCTGTGAGTTTTCCAGTACCATTAGCATAAGTCAGTTCCCTTACCTGCTAGTTGAAGTGTCTTGAGGGATAGAAAACAAGATGAAAGTGTTCAATAGATAACTCTCTGTTCCTGTCCCTGGCTGCAAAATAAAAGCTGAGGCTTACATCAACATCTCCGCTAAGATCTATGGAAGGCATGTAGAAAATTCACACAAGATCCATTTTTGTGTGGCTTATAATCCCAAGGTGGGTAAGAAAAAAAAATAAACAAAGGAACTCACACTTGGAATGTGTTCAGTACCATTGAATAGCTAATTGTTTCTTATTTTCATTCTTCCTTTTTTTCTGTTTGAATTGAAAATCCTTACAAAACATCTATTCATTCTACAGGTGAACATTTCAGGAATACCAGATACTGACCTTGGCAAGTGTAATGGAGTGAGACAGAGTGATTGATCTGTGTATGCTGTTGCTAACATTTATTTTGGTATTTCATACAGCAACTTAGGAATATTTTTGCAATAGATGAGGATTTATGATTTTTAATTAATGAACACAATCAGCACTTGGAATCGAAGATAAATAAATGGTAAAAATGCAGTTCGAACTTTTATAGCTTGCCTTTCCATCAAGGAGAAACTTTAAAAAAAAAAGCAGTTTGTCCACATAGAAGCTGTTAATTCCTAACTCTTTCTTCATTATTGTTAAAACAGTTTAAGGGCTTGTGTAATTAGCTATCTATAAGTTAGAAGGTCAGGTGGGGCTGGGGAAAGAACACTCCCTGATTGTCAACAGCTGTTACTTACTCTGGATGTTTGGTACCACTGAGAGAGCTCCTCTGTTTTGTCGTCTATAAAATGGGGAAATGGGCTTAATGAGGGAATTTGAAGGTCAAAAATAAATGTATAAAGCAGGTGTAAATGTCTAAAATTGTGGAATATCTTTCTCTGTGTCATGAATACTTTTGGCCCTCTGGTAAAGCCTATGGACCTCTCAGAAAAATGTTTTTTTTTTTTTTTGATGCATAAAGTAAAATACAGGGAATTACCAAGGAAATCAGTTATACTGATTATCAAAATATTAAAAACAAGACAAACCAAGTTCACAGACCTCTAAGAACTCCTGAGTTAGCCCAACTAATATTGTTAATGAAGACTCTCAAAGGAGCCTTGCTTTTTGTCAACTGGCATTTGTTTGGAACATCTATTACATTTTTTTGAAAGAGGAAGAAGTTATACCTAGTGTCTTCAAAACCCAAGTATGAGTCTCAAATCGTTTATTATGTGCCAGGCACTGTGCCATGCTCTGGGCATACAAAGAAAGGCAAAATAACAACAATAGCAAAAAAAAAAAAATCCCTGCTCCCAAGGAGTGCACTGTCTAATGGGAAGGCATCATGCAACTAGGTGCAAATAAGATATATGCACAGTGCATGTCTCAGAGGGAAGGCACAGAGATTAAGGACTATTGGGGAGGGCTTCTTGTGGAAGGTGAGACTTTAGCTGAGACTAGAAGGAAGCCAGGTGAAGAGAGAGAATTCTAGGCATGGGGATCAGCCAGTCAAGATCATGCTTGGCAGTCAAGAGATAATGTTTTGTTTTAGCAACGGCAAGGAAGCCAGTGTCACTGGACTGCTGAGTTCGTGTAGGGGAGGAAGGTGAAAGAAGATTGTAAAAGGAGGAAGGGGCTAAAAGCCAAACAGGATTTTATATTTGATCCTGGGGGTAATAAGGAAACACAAGTCTGTTGAATAGGGACCTGTACTTTTGGAAGATGGACTAGAGTGGGGAGAGTCTTAAGGCAGGCACAGCCTGCAACAGGGTGGTTGCAATGTCAGAGGAGACAAGAGATTTTAAAGGAGGGTGCTATGAAGGGAGAAAGGATTAAAAAGCTGATTGGATACGGAAGGAAAGAGAGTGAGGAGCAGAGCATGACACCCAGGCTTCAAGCCTGAGGGTCTGGGAGGATGGTGGTCCCCTAGGAAGAGGGGAGGGTTGGGGGGAAAGATAATGTGTTCAGTTTTAGACATGTCTAATAGATAGCTGTTGATGCAAGTCTGTCCTATTTTTGCTATTTTTATTCCCAGGGATTGGCTATACTGCTCACTGAATAACTTTTCCCTCTCATTCATTCAAAGAACAAATTATATGTAGGAGAATCGTCCCAGGCTATCGGGCTGCTATGTATATGGGAAGGGGGTGGGAATTTTGGAGGGGTGGTTGGAAAAAGTAGAGAATGCCTGGGCAGGGGAAAGCACCACCTGTCTCCAAGCTATAGGTGACTGCAGAGGAACCCTGGAGCAGCTCAAGTGGGATGGAGTGGCTGCTCTGACTGCTTTCAAAATGGTAGTTCCAAAGGAGCGCATTGGAAGGGCAAAACAAGGTTTGCCTTGACCACATTTGAAGTTGTTTGTGGTCAGGGACAGGTCTACTAATGTAGCCCTTACTTAGCACAGGGCATTTGCACATAGTGAGAGCTCTGTGCGTATTTGTGGGTGGTTAGCCCAGAGGAGGCAATGATCAAGATTTCAAAGATAATTTGAGACTGATACTTGGGTTTTGAAAAGAGTGGGTAGAGCTTCTTCCTCTTTCAAAAAAGTAATAGATGTTCTTTATGAATCATCGAGCCTTCTCAGGCCCAGCAGCTCATTGCATTTCACTTCCTTCATGACAGACTAGGAAAGGTAATTAAATTCTTCCTAATCCTACCCTACCCGAGCTTTTAGGGGCCTTCACTTACCTCCATGATGTCCTGCTTCTTTTGCTCGCCTCTGATATATTCGCTAATTTTCATATTGCTACAGTGTTTGCTCAGTTGCCAGTCTGCAGAAGTATTGTTTGTTTTAGATTGTTTGTTTAACTTGATCTGCAGAATATCTCTTAGAGTACCAAATTCAGATGACTTTTCTTGAAGACTATGAAGTCCTCCTTGGAGGGGCCTAAGACTGGCTGGGAAGGAAGCTTCCTTTTATTGGTCTCCTTTTCTTTACCCCTTTAGGCTATTTCCCAAAGGGAACACACTTTGCAAAGTGACTCGAAGTACTTTAATTCTCATAACACTTTGGGAATGTCCCTCACAGGACTATAAGCATCTTGAAGGCAGGCCAGGTCCTTCCTTTTGGGGCCAATGCTGTATCTCGCTTATTGTAGGTCCCTAATAAATGCTAGCAGGATGGACTAAAAGACCTGAACTTCAATTAGATAATTTCTTCTGGGACTTTGAGGTGATTTTCAAAATAGCAAATTATTATTATTATTGGCTAAATCACACAGCTAGTGTCAAATGTCTGCACTTTAATTTGAACTCAGGTCCTCCTGACTCCAGGGCCTATGCTCTATCCACTTCACCACCTAGTTGCTCTTCATAATAGCAAATTAAAGCATTGTAATTCTTTGTAAATGTTGAGCAGTTTAGCATCTTTGAATATTAGATTTGAGGTGTGGTTATCCCACTAATACAAAAATTTCCCACATTTTTCTGAGTTGTTGCCTTCTAAGAAAGAAAAGAGTAGATTCATTCTTTCATTTAAAAAGCATTTAAGTGCCTACTACCTGGGAGCTGGGGGTAGTTAGAGCACTGGGCTTGAACTCAGGAAGAGAGTTCAAATAATGCTGCCTCAGACACTTACTAGGTGACCCTGGGCAAGTCACATAACCCTGTTGGCCTCAGTTTTCTCATCTGTAAAATGAACTGGAGAAGGAAATGGCAAATCACTCCAGTATCTTTGATCTTGCCCTTGGGGAGTTCACCTCCTTACACTGACTATTAAGCACAAGAAAATTTGAGGAGGAACAGGACACCTAGGAGAGGATGCTTTGAAAGGTAAAATCCTTTGTTAGATCACATCTCAATTTTTCATTTAAAAAATATGGTTGTAGGTTCTTTTAGAATCACAGTCTGCCCTGTGGCCAAAAATATTTCATTTTTTCTAGCATTGGGAAAGTGTGAGTGTGAGGCTTAGCTGCTACTCCATTGAAGGAATTATAATTCCATTAATAAAATTTGGTAGCTTATTGCATACAAGTATTTGGGACCTTAACTGATGAAAGGCATTAATATAAGAATACAAAAAGAGGTAAAAGATGCTACTTGCCCTCAAGGGGCTTATAATCTAATGGGGGAGACTACATGCAAACAGATTCATGCCAAGCAATCTATAGGATAAATAGGAAATAATTCAAAGAGAGAAAGTACTAGAATTAAAAGGGGTTAAGAAAGGCTTACCAGTAGAAGATGGAAATTTAATTGGAGGGAGAAAATACTCACCATTTTAGAAACATATTGGTTGACTAAATGAGAACCTTGTTTTTCTGGGTGAGGTTTTCCAAGCTGCCCTAATAGATTGAGCAAGCAGTTTTGAGCCTACCATTTTGGGAAATCTAGTAATCGGCTTTCCTTTTACGGCAAAACAGTGCTTCATTGGTCCAGTTAAAATGAGGCAAAATGCTGCTGATTGGCTGTGTGCTCTAAGCCGGCCTGAAAAAGTATAGAAACCAAATCTGTGCATAGCAGAGAGTTTTCTATCTCCTAGAGCTCTCTCATTGGTTTCCTTATTCATTTCTTTTTCCTTCAGTTTGGGTACTCAATTTAACCTCTAGTCTTGTGGATCCCCTGGTGGGTGAGAGTCTCCTTGGGCTCTCTTGGAACCTAGAGTGAGAAATTCCCCAACCTAGGGACATATGCTAATATACAATATTATCTGTAAAATAAATACAAAGTATATATAGAGAGGGGCATGAAGCACTACCTCTGGGAAGGATCAGTATCAGCCATTTAGTAGGTGGTACTTGAGCTAATATTTTATTTAAATAGGTTTTTGTTGATATGTGTGTATTTATATCAATTAACTTTCCCTTGTACCCTTCCTCGCCCCGTTGAGTCATCTCTTACAACTAAAATTTTTTTAAGAAAACCAGTACAAGAAAAAGAAAAAGAGAAAAATTAGGCAAAACTAATTGATGCATTGAAAAAAAAGTGACATTATATGCTACATCCTGTATTCATCCACTGTGCTTCCTCTGCGAAGGAGGGGAAGGATTGTCTTCTCATTTGCTTGAACTGAACTGAAGGAAATTTAGGATTTTAAGAGGCAAAGTTGAGGAGGGAGTATATTCTGGGCACTTTTGTATCTTTAAAAGTCTGCAGTATTTAGTCTTGGAGACCAAGTAATGAAATTGGGAATGAGAAAACCTGTTTTCTGTTTCTAACTTTGCCACTTTGGAAATTTAAATTTCATTGCTTTAGGGAACTTCCTATTGTGGAAATTCCATCCTCTGATATAGAAAGCAACTTGCTTCTTATAACTTATCCTGTTGGAGTGTAAAATGAACATTGGCACAATTCCTGGCTCCCATACAGGCAGATTAAGAGAATACATTAGCTGTGACTTCACATATGCCTCAAGCAAATAGCAAATAAGGTGCCCTATTTATATATTAAATCCTTCGATGTGGCACTGGATTTCCTCAGTTCCATGTTCTGTCAAAATGTGGGAATCTGATACTGAATATGATGGAAATTTCCAACTGAGTTATTTTATTGGAAGCAGAATTGTGACCTTGCCATAAATAATTATGGGCTATTTTGACTAAAGCTTTGATTTCTTAAAAACAAAAAATGACTGCTAGATCTCGACTTCTCGTACTCTACCATGCTTTACATCTACCAATATTGACAATAGACCTAAAAGCATTTGCGGGTTTGCCTGATTCAAGCCCCACATCTGAATTTCTCCAGCAAAGATCATAGAATCATTTCTAGTTTGAGTGAAATTTCTATCCATACTTGACACTACACTGTGTCTGGCTCCTCCTAGGAAAGAGAGCCTTGGCTTTCAGGGCATGAAGCTTTTAGTGCATGAAGACATTAGCTTTTCAAACAGTATCTTTTGGCCTTTAAAATTTTAAATTTGAGGGAGACAGGCTCATACTAGACTGTCTGAGCTAGGAGTTAAAACACAATACAGTAGATAAGCCAGCACCCCTGGAAAAATCCAGGCCTGAAAACAGGCAATTTCACAACTAGATGGCCTTTGTGGGTTATTTGCTTTTGCTCTCACAAAGCATATTTAACCTTTGCTGTGGCCTGTTTATCCAGCCGGGCAGAAGACCTTCTCTATTTAAACAATGAGAGTAAAAAGGTGCAAATTCGACTGCGGCTTCCCCACCCAGCTAGCCCCGAGGAGGAGTTGGCCTCCCAGTCCCCCAGGAACCATTTGAATGCTAATATCATTGAGCACGACAATCTCTGCAGCACTCAGGCTTTTGTCTTTATGATAATCCTGCTTCCCTTTCCTCTCCTTCACCCATTTTTTTTTTCCGCCTTTAGCATCTACTTTTATTTTGACTTGATTTAAATTCCTTGGTCATTCTTACAGCTTTTATTTATCTTTATCCATTTCCTAATGGTCTTCTCTGAAGTAATTACAAACCCCTGTCAGTTTCTACAACCCTTAGGTCTACATTTTGATTGTCAGTGTGAGGTGTTTTTACAAAGCATGATTTTTTTCAAATCTCTTAAACACCACCGACCAGCCTTAAGTTGATTGGGAATATTTCCTAATTTGGAAACAACAACAAAAAATCCTTGCTGAAGGCCTCAATGGTGGGATAAACTTTACCTAGAGAAGCAGGATTTACATATGTTTTTAAACCACTTTCAGGTATTTATGGTTTGCAAAATGAGTCTCTTTTTTAAGGCTTAGCTGATTTTAAATATATTTTGGTGGTTCCTCTCCCTCCCACAAACCTGATCAAACTCTCAATTCAAACATTTGTTAAATATCTACTTTCTCCAGCCTTTCTAAGCCTTGGTGCTTATCTGCTAAGGGTACCAGTGACTAAAAAAGAAGACCCCCACATAGTCCCAGCCTGAAAGAACTTACCTTCTGGAGAAAAACCAACATGTCCACAGATTAATAACTAGAAAATATATACCAAACAGAGGCCGAATAGGGGGCAGGTGTGAGGAGAGCACTGAACTATGGGAATCGAGAAGGGCTATGTATAAGGTGGTGGTGTCTCAGCTGAGTTTTGAAGAAAGGTAGGGGTTTCAAGAGGTAGGAGTGAGGAGGGACCGCATTCTGTACATAGCCACAGCCAATGCAAACAGAGGGAGGATTTGGGGAGGGATGCAGGGAGATGCATTTCCAGAAAGGAAGATCTGAACAATTTGGAAGAGTGGATTTCATCACAGTGTTCTGTTAAAGGGCACAATATCTGTAACCACAGCAATAAGAGCTAGCAAAATGCTTTACATACCTCGTTTGAGTCTTAATACTTTGCCCCTGTACATTTCCATAATCTGGCAAGCTTCTTGATTTAGTTCTAACAATCTCCCAGATTTCTTTGCAAGAAAAATTGTAAAAAAAGAAAAAAAATTAGAAATGGAAGTAGAATAATTAGAAAATAGAAAAAGTAGAAACCCAGCATTATTTCTGTGTTCCATGTTATATTCAGCTCCTTATATGTACATATGGCCACCTCTAGTTGTAGAGGAAATAAAGGGCTGAAGAACTGTTGGTAGGAATATGTAATTTGATAAATCAGGTGAATAATACCTTAGGATCTTAGCTCTGGAGTTGGAATGAAGGGCCAAGGTCTCAATCCCCTCCCCTTCCTATTTTACATATGAAGAAACCGAGGCTCATAAAGTAAAAGTGACTTGCGCTAGGTCATATACATTTTAATGATAGCTCATTCTTTAAGGCTTACAAATTACTTTCAATTATCCATGAAATAAACTGTATAAGAATTAACCTATTTTATAAGGTAATAAGATTGAAGCTCAGACTTACAGTAAGCCCATGCAATGTGTTAAGGGTTCAATTCAGTAAATATTAAGGGCCTACTATGTGATGGGCACTATGCCAGGACCTTGCTGTGTCCTTGGAATACAGATAAAAACCAAATAGTCTCTGTTCTCAGGGAGTTTAGCTCTCTAGGAGAGATATAACAGATACACATGAAGTAAACAAATTATAATACAAAGTTAAATACCCCATAATTTGGGATACTATTAGCAGAGGGTGGGGATGGGAAAGGGGTTGTCAGAAAAGATTTCATGTAGGAGTTAGGACCTAAACTGAGCTTGGAAAGGAGCTGGATTTCTTAAGAGGCAGAGGTGAGGAACGAAGAGCTCCCAGCATGGGGGACAGCCAGCGGAAAAAGGAAGGACACAGGAAGTGAAGTCGTATGCCTTTTTGGGTGAAAAGGAATAAAGCCTCATAAGCCTGAGAAAGCTGGCTGGAGCCAGATTGTGAAGGGCTTGAAAAGTGGAACAGAGGAGTTTAAATTGGAGTAGTGGCCTGGACTCTGGGGCTATCATATTTGGCAGCTGTGAGCAGGATGCGTCGAGGAGGGTAGAAATCTCAGGGCAGGAGACCAATTAGGAAGCTACTGAAAATAGTCCTAGGGAGAGGTAATGAGGGACTGAACCGGGGTGGAGGATTTGTTTTGGAGTGAACATAATGGCATAGGTATGAGGGATGTGGTGGTAGAAATAACAAGACTTGGAAAATGAATTGATATGGGAGGAAGGAATAATCCCTCGTGTTAGAGGGATAGTACCGGAGTTCCAGCCCTGGCTCTACTACTACTTGTGGACCTCTGGGCAAGTCACTTAACCATTTTGGACCTCATCTGCCAAACAAGTGAGGGTTGGACTACATGGCCTTTGAGGTGTCTAGATTTATGGTCTTACAAAGTTGTGAATGCATGATGTTGTGGAGCTGTAAACAGAAATAGAGAAGTTTAGAAGAGGAGTGGGTTGGGGGTAGAAGGATATGAGTTTTGGACAGTTGAGTTGAGATGCCCACTGGCACAGTGTAAATATTCAGTAGGCATTTCATAATCCTAGAGAACTGCCTGGAGCACTGAAAGAGGTTAAGTGACTTTTCCAGGGTCATATGTCATATTGCCTACTTGAGGCACACTTGAGTCTCTTAAGTTTTTCTGACTCAGGTTACCTGTGCCATGCTTATTCTCTGGTCTAGTCTGTGGGCACAGAAACAGGAAGAAGTGTCTGCCTTGGAAGCACTTACATTTTCTTGGGAGATAGGGCAGGTAAGAAGATGAATCTGTACAAGATAATTTGATGAGGGAGAGGGAGGACTGTCATCTTTAGGGAGAACAGGAAAGGCTTCTCATTGGAAGCTGAGCTTAGCCTAGAAGGAAGCTAAGGATTTTAAGAGGAGAGTAGGGAGGGTTGGCAAATAAAATGTTAAGTATGGGGGCTAGCAAATAGGCCAATTTGGCCAGGACAAAGAATAACTAAGGGGTAATAATGGGAAATCCTGAAAAGTCTAAAAGAGTAGCAAGAAGTCAGACTTGAAGGACTAAACAAATATATCTATAGATATATATTGATATATATATGTCTATGTATATAAGAGAATGTGTATATATATATGTACATACACATCTATGTCTCTTTATATATCTATATCTATAGATCTCTATATAGATACCTAAATAGATAATCTATATCTACTTTTATCTATGTATGTATTTATACATCTATATCTATTTATATGTCTATATCTAGAGATCTCTATATAGATACCTAAATAGATAATCTATATCTACTTTTATCTATGTATATATGTATACATCTATATCTCTTTATATGTCTATATCTAGAGATCTCTATACAGATACCTATATGGATAATCTATATCTATTTTTATCTATGTATATATCTATAGATATAAATGCTATGGATATCTTTGTTTTTATGTTGCTTAAATTTCTCCCTGTATCTCGTCCTCTTCCTATATCCCGTAGCATCATGACATAAAATAGGTTTCTTTTTAAAGGGAAACAAGAGGGGGAAAAATCTACATATCCAATCACGGCATCTAAAAAAACTGAAGATATATTGGAAAAAGTTGGAAATTTATGCAATGTTTCATATGTGTGGTCCTCCCAGCCACAAAGGAGTGGTAACAAGTACCTCTTCTCCTTGGGGTCATGCTTGTTCTTTGTAATTTTGCCACTTTCATTTTCACTTTTCTTTGTGGCTGTTGCTCCATCAATTTACATTGTTGTTCTCATTGTGTATGTGATTTTCTTCACTTTGCATCGGGTCATGCAAGTCTTTCCATGCTTCTCCGTATTCATCATATAATGATGATAATAATAGGTGGTATTTATATCGCTCTTGAAGGCTTATAAAGCACTTTACAAATATTAATTCACTTTAATCTCATAGGAACTCTAGGAGGGAATTATTCCTTTTTTACAGATGAGGAAACTGAGGCTTTCAGTCAGTAAACATTTTTTAAGCATCTACAATATGCCAAGCACTGTCCTAAGCCCTTGGAGATACCAAAAGAGGCAAAGGACTGTCCCTGACTTGAAGGAGCTCACACTCTAATGGGGAAGACTATAAGTAAGCAAATATGTACAAACTATACACAGGATAAATAGATAATTAAGAAAGGAGAGGCACTAGAATTCAGAAGGGCTGAGAATGATTTCCTGTAGAAGACAGGATATTAGTTGGGACTTAAAAGGAAACTAGGGAAGGTAATACGTGGAGATGAGGAAGAGGAGAACATTCCAGGCATGTGGAGCGGCCAGAGAAAATGCTGAGTGATGGAGTGTCTTATTAATGGAACATTGGAGAGTCCAGAGTCACTAAATCAAAAAGTACATGGCAGAGAGTGATGTGTAAGAAGGCTGGAGGCTAGGTCATGGAGGACTTTGAAAACCAAACAGAGGGTTTTGTATTTGGTCCTAGAGGTAATTGGGAGCCATTGGAGTTCATTGAGTTTATAGGGGGCTAAGTGACTTACTCAGGGACCCACATGCAACCAATAACTGTCTTAGGCTGCATTTGAACCCATGTCTTTCAGACCCTAGGTCCAGTGCTCTCAATCTACTGTGCCACCTGGTTTTCATTTCTTACAACTCAGTAATTTTCCATTGCATTCATGTACCACAATTTATTTAGCCATTTTCCAGCTGATGTGCAATAACTTTTTTTTTCCTACCACAGAAATTGCTGCTATAAATATTTTGGCCTATATGTGGTGTTTATTTTTATAAATGACCTCCTTGTGGTATATACTTAGTAATAGACTCTCTGGGTCAAAGGGTATGCACATTTTAGACACTTTATTTGTATAATTCCTAATTGTTTTCTGTAATGATTGGACTAATTGTGAAGGACTTTTAAGTGCTGAATTGAGGAGTTTGTATTTTATCTTCAGTGTAGCAGAACTGCTAAATGTTTTAAATTCAGGACCAGACTTGGCTTCAGGAGAATTGTGGATGAGACTTGGCATCCAATTGGATAAGACTGGTAGGTGAAGGATCGTGAAAAAGTCAGAGATCCTGAACGGAGCTACTTGCAACCTGTATGATCTGGGCAAGTCACATAACCTCTCTGGGCCTCAGTGCCTTCATTTGGAAAATGAGAGGCTTGGAACAAATGACCTCTTAATAACCCTTTCTTCTCTAAATCTGTGTTCCTATGATCCTTTGACTTGGAAGCTGAGAACCTAGATGACCAGAAGAATAGTAGTGCCCTTAAGAGAAATAGAGAAATTTGGAGGAGGTATGGAAGACAGTGAATTTTGTTTTGAACATGTCAAATTTGAGATAGGAAATCTAAGTGGATATATCCAGCAGTCAGTCTATGGTCATGAACTGGAGCTCGGGAAGAGCCACTAGGGATTGGATATACACATCTGGGAGTCATTTTCATAGAGTCGCTAATCAGATATAGAGGAGCTGATGATATTAACATATCATATTAACATAATAAAGAGAGAAAAGTGCCCAGGACAGAGAGCTGGGGTGATTACCTGATTCCAATTCCTGTGGTCTTTCAACTATACCATGCTGCTGCACGTTATGTAGTCCGTTGTATTATATTTCCTTATATTACATATATCAGTCCTCTCTTCCCACTTCACTAAGAGTTGGGAAAAGGGAGCAATCGACTTCACCCAAAGGTGAATGTATAACATTTTTATAATATGATAATATTTGACATTTAGAAAAGCTATCTTATATAACCTTAAACATTCTTCCCTTATTGCTAAGTGTCAAAAGAAGTGCATAGCAGTAAGACTTGAAGCTAAGAGAATTCAACCACTCAGAAAAAGGAAGTAAGAAGGCTTACTAGTGTTAACACACATCCTAATGTTATTACACAAACACTAGGTGCTTGACAACATAATGAAAAAATGGTGATTTGACCTGGAAACTGTTCTCTAGAAAACATCGGTCTGAAAGACCTATCTTTCAGCTGAAGGCACTTTTCTATAGGCTAGACAGGTGCCTTAACTACAGCTACATGATACTGTTTGCAGAGTGTGCATCTCAGAATCAGGAAGACCTGGGTTCCAATTCCTTCTGAGGTGTTTATCATCTACGTGACCTTTGGCAAAAGTCACTTAACCATTCTCAGCCTCTAATTCATCCTCTGTAAAATGAAGTATTGAGTTTGATAGACTCCAAGGTCGCTTCTAGCCCTTAATCTATGATCTCATGAGGGGATAGGTTTGTTTGGTGAGTGGAGTTTACCTCAGCTGTCACTAAATATCTGGACTAGCTCCCTGGAAAAAAGGTGATTCAGTCTAGGAAGAGTGTCACCAGTTGTATCAAAGTCTTTCCACCCTTCATTTTTTTCTTCCTTTTTCTCATTCAGCTTCTTATCCAGGTGTCTCCAGGAGAAATACACCACTCGACCCTCTGGGGTGCAAGGTGGCTCGGTGTGGGGAGGGGATCAGACCTATGTAAAGTTAAATACTGCATATGTATACATTGTGGGAGGAGAGGTGATAGAAGAGGAAATTGAGAGCCTTGGGGCTGCAGAGAGAGAGAAAGGAGAGAAAGAAGGGAGAACGGAGATATTAGACACCTGGACACACATACCAAGACTGAGACCAGGAGGGGATGGTGAAGAAGAAATCACTATTTTGCTTGAGAATCTGGTGGGTTTTGGAAAGGTCAGCTGGAAGGGGGACAGTACTTTCCAGCCTCTTAAGACTGCTTTGGGTGAAGTCTGTTGTCCCCTGTTCCCAGCTTATATGGTGGAGTGAGGAGGATTGAGAGAGAAGAGAGGACTGATTAATATAGGATATAATATAAAATTAATGTTAGAAATGTTGTTATTAATACATATGCTATATAATAAGTATATAGTATATATATTATCTACATTTTCTGAACTAAAAATAAGTACACATGGTCTGGCAAAGGATATTATTTTTGCAAAATCATATGAAAAGTATACTTTCTTTTCTTGAAATAGAAACTACCTAGAAAAACGTAGGAAATATTGCCCCTTACAGATGTGAATATTAATAGAATACCACTGAGAATGCAAACTTGATACAATTTAAATACCACTAATTAATTAATTGCATTATTATTTTGAATTATCTGATAGCATCAGGGATTTTGTGTGATGAAATGGATTTCACAATGATCCAATTCACCCCTTAAGATGCATGTTCACTGCAAATTTTAGGGTAGGTCTTCATAAATTACTGTGCTGATGAGACATCGTTAGTGTTGGAGTTTTGGTGAAAAGTCTTTCTGAACATAGGTCTGTTTTAAGATGACAGACCCTTCCTGCATTACTGCCAGGTCTTTCTAGCTTGGTAAGACCTGCCAAAGTTTGAGCTTTTTGAGAGGCTATTTCAAGTATCCACGAAACATTAGTATAGAACAGGGTTGGGGAATCTTCGGCCTTGAGGCCACATGTGGCCCTCTAGGTCTTCAAGCGGGATCCTTTGACTGAATCCAAACTTCACAGGACCTAGAGGGCCACATGTGGCCTTGAGGCTGCAGGTTTCCCACCCTTGGTATGGGACATTATAATTGAAACCTCCTAACATTACGGATTTGTAACAAGTGAGAGGCATAAAAGTCAGGGGTGGGAGATTATAGGATCATAGATTTAGAACTAGAAGGAATCTTAAAAGGCAACCTATGAAATACAGCCCTCTCATTTTACAGATGAGGAAACTGAGGTACATAGCGCTTCAGTGACATGCCCAAGATTACACTAATAGTATGTGTCTGAGGCAGGATTCAAACCCAGGTGATCCTGATTACAAGTCGAATGCTATATCCACCTTATCATACAATCTCTTCTGTTCTGAAGAAAATGGGAAGGTAGATAGGTCCCCAGTGATACCCGGGAGGGATCCTGAGGAGTTGAGATCAGGGGGTCCCTAGGCTTATAGCCTTATGGAGTGTTATTTGAGATGAGGCCTGAATCCATGAATAGTATGTTGAAATGTAAACTCCTTCAGGGCAGGGACTGTTTTTGGTTTATCTTTGTATCTCCATTGCCCGTCTGTGACTGGCACATAGTAGGTGCTTAATAAATGCTTATTGAATGGGATTGCTGGAAGAGATCCTAACTAGGCCAATAGGAAGGCTAAAAATAGGGAGATTCGGGGGAGATGTTGTACCTAGTGGTCCAATTACTGGGATAGAAATAGAAACAAAGGGTCCTGGGTGCTGCCTCCTGTGGATCTGAAAGGAAAAAAAAATGTAGCAACTGACATTTATATTGTGTCTTAAGGTTTGCAAAGTACTTTATATGCATAGTAATAACAGATAACATTTATATAGCACTTACTGTGTGCCGTGTTATGCTAAACACTTTATAATTATCTCATTTGATCTTTGTAACAACCTTGGAATCTCGGTGCTATTATTACTTCCATTTTACAGATGGAGAAACTGAGGCAAACAGGTTAAGTGACTAGCCCAAGGTCTCACAACTAGGAAGTGTCTGAGGCTGGATTTGAACTCAGATCCTTCTGACTCCAGGCTGAGTATTCTCTCCACTGCGCCACCTAGCTGCCCCTTACATTTCTCATTTGGTCTGGATGTTCACATTTTATCGATGAACAGTTGGGCCTCAGAGAGTTGGTCACTTGCCCAGGGTCACACCACTAATAAGTGATTAGTAATTAATAAATGTTGTGGAATGCTGTTGAATGGAAGTTTCAGAAATGATTCAGTTTATTAGATGACAATAGTGCATCACGCACAGTGCAGACACAAAATCAAGATTGTCCCTGCCTTCAAAGAAGTTGCCTTCTACTAGGAAGATAAGCACATTCAAAGTTGAACAAATAAAAAACCTCTACACACACATAACAGAATATGTTTATTTAATTTATAATTAATATATCCATATATCAATAATCTAGGTATGATTAAATATCACTATATAGTCAACACATGCAGATAGCTAATATTTAAGTACACAACACACGTATGTGCCTATACACTTAAGGGACGTGGACCTGGATGAAGATCCAGCCAAGGAGAATGAAGAAGAGCCGTAAGAAAGGTAAGAGGAAAAACAGTCGCGAGTGGAGGACCAAAGAGAGTCTTCAGGAGAAGAAGGTAGTCTATGATACGACATTGCAGAGACACCGGAGGATTGAGAAAAGGCTGTCAGACTTAATGAACATATTGTAGAGTGAATATTTTCAGACAGCGTTTAGAAACAATTGAGAGGAGAGGAGGTAGAAGTACCCAGCTGTAAACTTCTTTCTCGAGGAGTTTAGCTACCAAAGGGAAGAGAGATATAGTTTGATTTCTAACAGATAGAGTGATAAAGTGAGGGTCTTTTAAAGAATTGTGAAGATGTAGGTATGTTTTTAGGCAATAGGGCAGCAGCCAGAGATTAAAGGTTAGTAAGAGATTGGGGATAAGGTGGGCGAGAATCTCTTAGAGATTGGAATGGGATCACATGTACATATTCAGGTGTCTGCCTTCACAAGGAGAAGGGCCACCCCTTCATGTGAAATAATGGAGAAGAATATAGTAGAGGAAGGCTTCTAAGTGAGATGAGATGAGATGAGGAGGGGAGAAAAGTGAGTTCTTGGTGAATGGCCTCCATATTTTCTGGGAAATATGAGGGGAAATACACACCAGAGTGTGGGGAGAGGGGGTGCCGTGGGAGTATTGTTGAGGGGTGAAAATAATTTTAAAGGACTTAGAATCTGCTTTCTTGCCTCTGTGTGAAAAAATAAGCTTCCTTCTTTCTCCAGGTTTTAGTAAAGGCAGAGCAAAGAAATGAAAGAATAAGATCAGTGCACAGAGGCAAAAAGAGTGTCAGAGTTTCTTAAAAGGCACCATGAATAGCAGGATAAGTCTACTTTAAACCAGAGATGAGACAGAGTGTAAATATAGTCACTATAATTTATGTATCTAGAATATCCTAATCCACTCTGATAAGGCCTAATTACTCTTTGACATTTGCTGCTGTTTGTACAACTGGAATATAATGGAATAGTGAATTGATTAGGGAAGTGTTAACAGATTGCTGTGCTATGGTGAGGGCCCGGTTGAGGTGGGACCACCTAGAAAGCTTTCCTGATTTTCCTCCAGCTCTTTTCAGTGGCACATAACTAGGCTTGAAAGCTCGAACTTGTTAAGTCATGGTCAATGATTGGGCAAGGGATTTTAGTATAAATAATAGAGAGTTGATCTGATTCATCAAGGAAAATTGAATTAGGAAGGGGAGGAAAGTGGAGCCAGTGATGCATGGATGGTGGCCTTGGAAAGAATTGAGGGGTGGAGGGATTGGAACTCTCCATGAAGATGTAGAGCAGCGTTAGAGATCAGAAGGGAGAGAGAAGGTTGGAACGATAAAAAAATTATGATCAGAGAAAAGAATTTCAGAGTTAATGAAGATGGAAGTGAATACTTGGATATGATGGCAAGATCAAGGGTATAACCATTTCTGTATTTAGCTGAGATGGAGTGGAGAAGTATGGAAATTGAACATATTAAAAAACTGGGAAATTAAAGTATTAGAAAGAGTAAGTATCAATAAGTATGTTGAAATCCCCTGGTATGAGGTCAGGAATTGAGGTTGAGAAAGATTGTGAGCCTAGGCACTGAACTGATTGAGTAAGTGAATGAGAATGTCCTGGTGGCTGGCATATAATAGCTACCAGAATCTTAATAGCATGATACATTTGTATTAAATCTCAAAGAAGAGGTTATTAAGTGAATGTGGTAGAAGAAAGGGCTGGAAATGCCAGTGGGGTGAGGAATATTCAGACTCATCTGTCATGACCAGTGAGTTGGGGAATGTATAAATATGCAACCAGTACTGGAAAGGGTGGCCAGGGAAGTAGACAGTTAGTAAGCAGTCAATAAACATTTATTAAGCTTCTACTCTTATTGACAGGCATTGTGTTAAGTACTGGTGGTACAAAGAAAGGCAAAAAATAGTCCCTGTTCTTGAGAAGTCTTGAGAAATTGGGGATGATCAATAGAGGGGAGGCACCATCTAGCACTATGGGAGATCAGGAAAGGTTTCTTACAGAAGATGGGATTTTAGCTGGGATTTGAAGGAAGCCAGGAGGCAGAGATGAATGTGGAGGGAGCATTGAAGGTATGATGAACAGCCAGTGAAAATATCCAGAGTTAGGAGATGAGGTGTCTGTATTGGATTGCAGAGCATGTTGGGAGGGAGTGGTGGACGGAGGAAGTAGTTTTATCAGTGGGGAGACAAGTCTCAGTGAAAGCCAGAAGATGGAGAGAGTGAAAAAAAAAAGATTTAAGATGAAAGTAAGTTTGAAAGTTATGGAGCAAGAATTCCAGATAGTATAGTGGAAGGAGGGACTAGAAATGGAGTGGGGAACTGGAGGGTGGGGACAAGTAGAGTTGAGGGAGGATAGTAATAAGGGAGGAACAGTATGGAATGAGGGATTGGGTTTGTACAAGTCTAGCATTTCTGGGGGTGGAGAGGGTATGGTATGGAGGGAGTATGTTAACTGTTCAGGAATGAATAAGAAGAGTGTCAGTGGCTAGGGAGAGGTCTTTGGAGGGAGGTGATTTTGAGGAATGGTTCAAAGCCCTTCTTTGAGGTGTCACCTCTTGGTAGGTGACCGTGTTATGTTCCATGAGCAGCCAACAGTTTGACCTGGGGTAATAGCATTTGGGAAAAATAGTTTGTGATTAGGTTATGAAAGGTTTTAATTGCCATCTAGGTAGCTAGGTGGTGCATAGGACACTGAACTTAACTCTTAGATCTGATCAGTTGCCATGTTGTATCTAATCCACCTCCACCATGATTTTATCATATCTGACCCTCTTTTCTGTTCTAGTTTAGGCCCTCATCAACTCATTTGGGCTACTGTAATATCCTTCTAATTGGCCTTCCTGCATCTGATCTTTCTCCTCTGCAATCCATCCCCCACACAGCTACCAAATGATACTCCCTAAATGACAGGGCAGGTCTAATAATGTTATTATTACCCTGGCTTAAGAACGCTCAATAGCTCCCACTATTTTTAGAATGAAGTCTTTCATTTGGTAATAACCATAATAGCTAGCATTTATATAGAACTTTAAGGTTTATAAAACACTTTATATATGTTATTTCTTACCTGAGAGGTAGGTGCTATTATTTTCATTTTATAGATGAGGAAACTGAGGCACAGGTCAGTCAAATGAATTACTCGTGAGTCACGTAGCTGGTAAATGTCTGAGGCAGGATATTTGCTCAGTTCTTCCTGACTCCAAGTCCAGTTGGAAGTGTGAGATTGGAGGGCAAAAGAGAAGTTAGAGCAGGACAGTTAAATTTAAGAATCATCAGCATAGAATGGTAATTAAATTTATGTAAAATAGTGAGATGACTAAGTGAAATAGTATAGAGGGAGAAGAGAAGAGGGCCCATTACAGAGCCCTGTGTGACACCTCTGATTCGAGAGCTTGACCTGGATGAGATTCCAACAAAGGACACTAAGGAGTGGTCTGACAGGAAGACCAGGAGAGAGCAGTGTGCCAAAAACCTAGAAGGAAGAATGTATCCCAGAGGATGATCAACAGTGTCAGAGGCAGCAGGGAGGTCAAGAAGAAAGCGGATTGAGAAAAGGCCATTGGATTTGGCAATTAAGAGATCATTGGTAACTTTGGAGAGAGCAGGTTTGGAGGTAGAAAACATCTGAATGATATGAGTTGAGGAAGAGGAGAGAAGAGGGAGCTCATGGAGAATGGCTTCATTTTTTTTCCTGTAAAACATGAAGCAAAGTTCTCAGCCGAGAGGGTAGAGGAATTGGGAGCCATGGGAGGTTTGAGGAGGAGCAAAAAAGCTTGGAAGAGCTGCTGTAGAGAGTGGGATAGTGAGGTGATCTGAGAGGTTTTGGTCTAGGGAGCGTTGCCAAACAGCAGCAAGGGCTTAGTTGAGGTTGTATGACATAACTTTGTAGTGGTCTCAGTCAGAATGTGTGATTTTCTCTACTTTCTTTCAGCAGCATGTGTGTAGGAGTGAAGGCATTGGATGTTGGGAGTGATCCAAGGCTGAGGCTTGGCAAGGCATAATTAGTGATATTATAAGGAGGCCAGGGACTCAAGGGAAGAGGACAGTGTAGGGTTGAACTGGTTCACCAAGTGGTCAGGATGGGGAAAAGAGGAGAGGGTGGTTAGTAAAGGGGAGATGGCCTGGAAAAGAACTGAGGGGTTGAGGGTTTGGAGGTCACTGTGTGTACTACTAATAGGGTTTTTTAAAGGAAGGCAGAGAGAGAGGTGGAAAACCAATAGATTATGGTCAGATAGATTTCCCAATGCTTGAATATGGCGGTGATATGTTTGTGGTTGATGGCAAGATCAAGGGTATGATGATCTTTGTGTGTGGCAGAGTTGGGGAGGAATAGGTCATGAGAACTGAGTAAGTTGAGGAACTGAGTGGTTTAGGGTGTCTGAGGGAGAGTCAGTATGTATGTAAATGTCCCCTAGTATGAGAACAGAAGTTGGGGAAGAGAGAAAAATTGGGAGTCAGGTAACAAACTTGTTGAGGGAGGAAGGGGAATCACTTACGGGTCTGTAGACAAGAGCCAATAAAATTTTGATTAGGTGGTCAATATAAATTTCATGAACCTCAAAGGAGAAGAGTTTACTCAGTGATGGAAGTGGGGGAGAACTTGAAAGTGGCACTGGACAACAAGGAGTATTCCAACTCTCCCACCTCGGCCAGTGAGCCAAGAGGAATGAGTGAGGGGCTGCCTAGTGTTGGCCAGGGAGGCTGGGTGGGTGGGTGAGAGACAGGCTCCAGTGATTGCTAGAAAAAATGGAAGGTATAGGAGAGGGAAAGATTTAGGATGAAGGAAATTGTGTCGGCTTATAGAACAGGCATTCCAAAGGAAGTGGGTGGTGGTGTTTCTTTCAGACTTTGGGGTGGGAGGGTTGAAGGGACTAGAAATAAGGCAGTGGGTAGTGAGGAATGGGAGATGGAATTTCAGAATCACTGGGATGTGTAGGGTATGACCAGGTGTGAGAATATTCATTGAGTGGAAAGTGCCATTTCTCTTCCTAGAGAAGGCTAAAGACCAGACAGGAGACAAGTGTAGCATAACACGGTCAGATGGGGGGCCCGCATTTCATTAGTCCCATTCCTTCAGAAGGCAGGACATTAGGGAGAAGAATAGTAGCAGGAGATGGAAGGCCTTCCCATCAACTTTTCCCCTTTCCTTGAGGGACAAGAGCAGCAGGAGATGGAAGGCCTGGGGCCAAAGGGGAGGTTTTTCCTTTTCTAACCAGAGGCTCACCACATCACAGGCTGGAGATCAGGTTAGCAGCAGGAGATGGAAGGCCTGAGATCACAGTGACAAGACCTCACTCCTCTTCTCACCTGAGGTTGGAGATCAGGAAGCAGAAGTGGTTGAAGAGTAAAGCTGAGGATAATTTCCAGAATGTGAATTAGGGTGGGTAGAAGGGTGCTGCTGATGCACT
This sequence comes from Trichosurus vulpecula, assembly GCF_011100635.1. Lineage (NCBI taxonomy): Eukaryota > Metazoa > Chordata > Mammalia > Diprotodontia > Phalangeridae > Trichosurus > Trichosurus vulpecula. Next base: position 100,468,105 of record NC_050576.1, on the reverse strand, counting down.
GCACAGAAACTGGGAAGTTAGGAGGAGGAAAGAATTTGGGTGAAAAGTTCAGTTTTGGACCTGATGAGTTTAAGGTGCCAAAAAGTCAGGCTGGCAGTTGGAGATTCAACATGGTGAAATTCAGCCTGGATACATAGATTTTGGAGTCATCTGCTTGGAAATGATAGTTGATTCTGCTGGAGCTGATGAGACCACCAAGAGAGGGAATGGAGAGAGAGAAGAGAGGACCCATAATAATAGCTAATAATAAGAGTTAGCATTTATAAAAAGTGCTGTAAGGTTTGCTAAGCATTTCACTCACAACAGTGACAGAACAAAAAAATGTATGGCAACATATGTAGTATTCCACACCTTTAGTCTCTCATCTCTGCAAAAAAAGGGAGAGAAGTGAATTTTCTCAACTCTTCACTGGAGCAAGTTTTGGTCATTATAATCTATCCAAACCTCCTCCCTCAACCATGAAAGAATAGATTGTTTATTACCACAAATACTATATTAAGCCACAAAGAAAACAATTAGTCCAGAAGGTCAAGATAGAGCATGGCACATCGTGTTAAGTGAAATAATTTCAGGCATGTAGACTTTGCTGTTATACTGGGCTTAGAGTTTGGAAGACCTGAATTCAAACCCAGCCTCGAACACTTATTAGCTTGTGATCTTGGACGGGTGATGTCTATCTACTTCAGTTCCCTCAGCTGTAAAATGTGGATCATAACACACCTACCTCACAAGGTTATCGTTAGGATCCAGTGAGATAATATTTGTAAAGTGCCAAGCACAGTGCCTGGCTGACAGATGATCAATAAATACTTGCTCCCTTCTCCTTTCCCACCCTGTGTCAGGGAGGATTCCATGGTGGTAGGGTCTGGATCAGACGGTAGAGATAAAAATTCTGCATCAAGTGGGTGAGCTTACAGAGGTCTTCTTGACTCCACAGCCAGTGTTCTCTCCTTCGTGCTTGTCTAGCTGGACTTAGGGTTAGGATGATTTGTTCGAAATGTGGCCTCAGGACACTTACTAGCTGTGTGATCCTGGGCAAGTCATTTAACTTTAGTTTCCTCATCTGCAAAATGGGAAGCCTGGACTAGATTCCCTAGAAATTAATCATCTGTTTGCCAAGCACTGTGCTCCAGCACTTTACAAATATTATCTCATTGGATGATGGATACAACATGACAACACTGATAGACAGTTTGAAAGGGCCCCAGTGTTTAAAAAAGCTCACCCTAATGTATACTGGCTGACCAGGTCAAATGTCATCACATTGTTTTAGGAAGAGAAAAGGGAAAAATAATGATCAAATCTTTTGTTTTTCCACTCTGAAATGTTCAAAAGCACCTTTGCATTCCTATGTCTGGTGTTATCCTGCGCATAGTAGGCACTTGATAACTCTCTGTTGAATTGAATTATAAAATCTCATTTTTATGGTATTCTGGAGTTTACAGAGTGCTTCTCTCACAATAACAACTGCGGGGAGGTAGTGTAGTTATTTCAGTTTTCCAGATGAGGAAACTGAAACTAAGCGACTGGTCCCTGGCGACCCAGCTGGTCCCAGCAAGTGCCTGAGCCCTGACTTGAACCCAGCTCTGCTGACTTCGAGCTGTACTACAGCAGGTCTTAAAGGAAATGGGGAAACCAGAGCAGCAAGTCATTTCACAGAAGCACAGGATGTGAAAGATGGCTCGTTCTTGCAGACACCCTCTCCTGCCCCAAGCAGCTGATTGACTACAGGGCAGAAAACTTAAAAAATGTATGTGAAATTGAACAAGAAATAGGGATTTAAAAAAACAACCCAACCTAACAGAAGCCACGTTTCCTGGTTATTCCAGTTTCCAAGGTGATCTCTCTTTTACTTTCAATGCTTTCAGCGACTTTTCTGACATCTTATGAAATGCCCTCGACAAATGACTGCAACAACAAAGAGAAGAGAGGAAGTATTTAGTAACAGGGAGGGAAGAGCTGGTGGTTGAGACTAAGCCTTGCGATCAATGATTCGCTGGTGCTAGGGGAGGAAAAAGACAACCCTGGAATTCCTTGCATTCTCTTACTTCCCAGGCTCCTGGCTTTTTATGAGCAGAGTAACAATCTTGGTCTTTAATCTTTGGCTCAATGACTTCTTTCTCAGAGACAGAGCGCTGAAGGTTCAAAATGATTACCTTTTGTGGAATGACAAAGAATAAAAAAGATCAAAATGACTCCTTTTTGTGGAATGGCAAAGAATAAAAAGATTGGTCGTCTTATTCCTAGTCCCAGAGGAGGTGTGTGAGGTTAATGCTTTACTGGCTCTAGCTACTTGAAGTTCTTATGTATCTGAAAGATAAACTTGGTAATGAGCCTCTATTCTTGAGGACCCTCCCTCCTGATGTTACAAGGTTGAGTGTACAGATGTGTTTCAAATTCTTTGAGAATCAATACCCCACTTATTGTGTTATACTTTTGGTAATGTGCTGATGTGACTGCCAGCATAATCAGAAGATCATGGATCTAGGCGCAGAAAGGATCGGAGGGTTATCTAGGACAATCTCCTTATGTTGTAGGGGAGGAAGTGAATCCCCTAGAGGTGAAGTGACTTGTCCAAGGTCACATAGGTACTAGTTGCAGAGCCAGGAGGTCCTCTGACTCCAAATCCCACATTTTTTTTCCCCTCCAAAGCACCTTGATGCATGGGATGTCATATATATGTACATACACCCATTCAAACCTTGGCTTCCTCATCTGTAAAACAGGGATAATAAATAGCACCTCCTTGGTTGTTTAGAATTGTCATGGCCAAAATATCTCCATTTTTTGGAAACTCTGCAGTCAACTTCGTGATGATCCTCATAGGGATCATAGATTTAGAACTGGGACAGACCTAAGGACCATCGAATTCAAACCCTCCATTTATTCTGGGAACTTATAGGACATTGTAAGCCATCTTGGCCCAGCCAGCCTCTTCATGCTATGAAGGGACTAGTGACTTGCCCAAAAGCACCTAGAGAGTGACAGACAGCATTTACCACTAGGCCATCAGACTCTAAATGCAGAGTTCATTGTTTTGCATGGTAGGGCCCTTCTCAGAAAAGACACGTTTGGAGTTTGAAGGCAGAGTGAGTTTAAGGGAATGAAGAAAATGTGTTTTGTTCAGGATATATATTGACTTTGAAATACCTATGGGCCACCAGGTAAAGAGATCAGCAGAGAGTTGATAATTTAGGATTGGAGTTCAGTAGATAACGCTTTTAGATATATGTAGGTGTATATACACACATACATATACACATACACATACATAAACACACGGAGCAAATAAGATCCCTCAAGGAGGGAGAGTGAAGAGGCCCTCTAAGCCTAGGCTTATGGGCCAGTTGGTGGGTGATGATCTAGCAAATCAATCAGCTGTTAATTAATTGGCATTTATTATTAAACATGCCAGGCATTGTGCTATGAATACAAAGAAGGGGGACCCACAGCTAGAACCAGGAGGAACAATGTCTTGGAACCCCAGGGAGGAAAAAATATTCAGGAGGAGGGGGAGTTGGCAATTTCAGAAGCTCTCTGTCTGGTAGGATGTGGCTGTATAAAGGTAATCAGATAAGAGGAGATGCTTGGTAACCCAAGAGAGAGTACTTGCAGTTGTGGTGGGATTGCTAGCTCCCAGAATCCCTTTCCCTGTTCCTTCCTTTATTTCCCCCCTCGGCCCTGAAAGTGATCCCTTTTTCCTCAGCTTTTCTTAGAGTACTTCACTTGAATTTCTCTGCCTCCATTGCCAAATTTTACTTTTTATCATTCTTATTTTTGTCCTATTCTTTACCCCATCAGATTGTAAACTGCTTGAGGGCCTGGAATGTTTTTATCTTGTATTCTTGATATAGGTCCATGGAAATGGAAGGTTACTTTGAAAAGCAATATGAAAGGAGAGTCTCTGAAAAATTGTAAGGACAAAAGTAATTGAACTTTAATTCTTCCCCTTGTTGGTTTAGGGTGGCCGCAGAATTTAGCTTGGTAAGGTGATTGTGAGTGTCTTGGTTTCTCTCTTTGTGAAGATTTCCCCCTTACCACTCTGGGTAAGATCCTAAGCTCATGGTCCTTAGATATTTCATTTTATAGGAATTTTTTCATTAGAATTTGTCATCAGTTTGCTTATTTATAAAACTCATTTCCTGGTTCCTGAGAATCACAAGCAAATACATTTTAGACTCACTCCCCCACCCTAGGCACTAAATGGAGGAGTGAGAAGCCCCATGAAGCCAGATACTGATGGTGCTGATGGGAATTTAAACTTACCTTTGACCTCAGAGTCTGCCTTTTTCTTATCTAGAGGGCAAACAGATTCGAAGGAGGTGGATCTTCACTGGGAAATGCCTGGTCTCTAACTCTCCATGAAATTCTAATTGAGCACATGATCAGTATCACCCCTGCTCTGGGGAATGAATAAATGAAGACTTTGTGGTCATCTGAAACAAGCAGTGATACCAAAACCTGTAATAAGAAAGTATACTTTTAGAAGGTCATGTATGCAGAGTTGGAAAGGTTCTTAATCAGGTTCTCTACAAACATTTATTAAGCACCTACTCTGCACTAGGGAAATGAGAGAAATACGAAGAAAGGCAAAGAGTAATCTTGCCCTGAAGGAGCTTAAAGTCTGTCGGGGAGACAACATGCAAACAACTATATACAGGATAAACTGGAGGTAGTCTCAGAGGGAAGGCACTAGCATTAAGAAGGGACAGGGAAAGGCTTCTTAGAGATGTGGTCCAGCTGCCTTCCCCCATCTTACAGATAAGGAAACTGAGGTTCAGAGGTGAAGAACTTCCTGACTCTGGGCATTTTCACTATTTGTCCCTTGCTCTTGGGATACTCTCCCTTCTTTTTTTCTACCTCTTGGTTCCCCTGGCTCCTTTAAGTCCAAGCCAAAATCTCATCTACAGCAAGATTTTCACAATCTTTTTAGTTCCAGAGCCTGCTCCCTGTCAACTTATTTCCGTTTTATCTTATATGCAGCTTGTTTGTACATAGTTTATATGTTGTCTCTCTCATTAGTCTGTGAGCTCTTTAAGGATGGGAACTGTCTTTTACCTTTCTTTAGTGCTTACAGCAGTGACTGGAACATAATAGAAGTTTAATAAATTTGTATTAACTGATTGAGCAGCTTTCTCTAAAAGCCAAAAAAAGGTTTAAGGATCAGGGATTTAAACCCCAGGTCTTCTAATTCTAAATAAAGCCACCATCACACTACATTGACTCTTGATGAAAACCATTGAAATTCCATGCAAATTCTTTTAATTAGGAGCAAGGGCCTGACTTGTTAGGTTTAGAGTTGCTGTTGCTGACTCATTTTTCAGTCTTATCTGCCTCATCATGACCCCATTTGGGGTTTTCTTGGCAGTGGTTTGCCATTTCCTTCCTCAAACAGGGTTAAGTGACTTTCCCAGGGTCACACAGCTGACAAGTGTCTCAAGCCAGATTTGAATTCAGGAAGATGAGTCTTCCTCACTCTGGACCTGGTGCTTTATCCATTGTACCACCCAGCTGCTCAAGGTTTAGAGTGAGAGAGGGATAAATACATGACTTCATTTCTTCCCCATCCACACTCCTGCCCCCGTATCTAGTGGGCAAATCTCCTTAATATCTTCATGCCTCATTCTTTTATTCTCATTCCTGTAACCACCCACAGGATTTATTTCATGTTTACAAAGTGGTTTTGATTGAATCATTTTAGATAAGATACAAGACTGCACAATCATAGGCCTGTCACAGATGAGTCATTGGCAGAACTGGGAAGAATGACTTTGCTTTGGATTCATTTAGTAGATTTCAGGATTGGAACCTGTGATGCATTTTGGTGGTGGTGGTTTTTTAAGAAAGGTCATAGAATATCAAAAGTGGAAAAAACCTTCGAGGATGTCTGGTGTATCCTGTGTGCTCGTTCCCCACTCCTCCTCCTGCCATTATCCCCTTTTTATAGGAAAGGAAGTTGAAGCTCAGAGGAGACTTGCATAAGTGGATATGGATAGTAAAAGTCAGAGTCTGGCATTGAACTCAGCTCTCGTGATTACCTGTACATGCTGCCCCTGCCCCTTGGCAAGAGTTGGGGTGGTTTATTGGTCTGAATGAGTTCTTCGATGTGTGTTCTGTGGTGTCCTGTCCATCACTCTTGGAAAACACAGTGGCTTTGTTTGTGTAATCTCTGGCTTCTTCCAAAGCTCAGCTTAGTAGAAACCATCTTCTACATGAGGACTTTTCTGATACCCTTAGCTATTAGTACGCCCCCCCCCCCCCATTATCTTAACTTTATTTTATATATTTTGTGTATAATCATTCATGTATATGAACTCAGTTCAGTGAGGGCAGGGATTTTTTTCCTATTTTTATTCTTTCCTTCCTCCTTTCTCTTTTTCCTCTCTTCCCTCACCCTTTCCTTTCCTTTTCCCCTTCCCCCTTTTTCCTTTCCTTCCCTTCCCCTCTCTCCCTCCTTTCTTCTCTCTTTCCCCTTCCCTCCCTCCATTCTTTCTTTCCCCCTCCCTTCTCCTTTCCCTTCCTTCTCCTTTCCTTCCTTTCATCCCTCCCTCTCCTTTCCTCCTTCCCCTCCCTTCCCTTTTCTTCCTTCCTCTGTCCTTCCCTTCCTCATTCCTCCCTTCTTTCTTTTCCCCTGCTTTTCTCCTCCTCCTTCCTTTTCCCCATCCTCACTTCCCTTCCCTTCCTCCCTCCCTTCATTCATAGATAAGTATAGTTTTATCATGGTACAGGTAATACTGCATTCCTGCCCCTGGTTTTCCACTGACTAATAAGGTGACACTTGATTTCTCACTTTTCACATCTGTAAAATGGGGGTAATCATAGTCCCTACCTCACAGCATGGTTGGGAATATTCCTGCATGTAAAACATTTTGTAAACCCTATAGTACCTTATAAATGCCAGGTTGTTGTTATTAGCAATAATTCATTCAATGAGTATTTATTGAGAACCTACTGTGGAACTAACCGTGCTAAGTCCTGAAATGTATTCTTTCAAACATTGCAACATTTTTTCATCTTTAATTGGGCAATTTAATGTATTTATGTTGGATACTTGGAAGTGATGGATAAAAAGACCTATGTCTCAGTAGAAGTTTATTTGAATCTCACTCAGTGTTAGGGGGCTTTACTTCTAGGCGAAAAAGGCTTATTATGTTGAAATCAATTAGATTACATTGACAGGAATGACGAGTGTTAAATTCCAAGGTCCTGAAAGATAGAAGGTTAGAAGCTTTTTTTGCTCTTGGTCAAGGAAAATGATTTTGCCAAGGTAAGGAGTAATTGGAAGGATCTGTTTTGCCCAGTTACTGGCAGTGTCTTGACCAGCATGCTGGTCTTTATTAACGGGGAAGGAAATAAGCGTTTATACAGCACCTACTGTGTGAACAGGAACTGGACTGAGTTCTTTACAAATATTATCTCATCTGATCCTCACAACAATCTGGGGAGGTAGATGCTGTTATTATTTTCATTTTTTTTCAATAATCAAGTAAACTTTAGGCAAACAGAGATCTAGTGATTTGGCCCAGGCTCAGCTAGTAAGTGAGGCAGTATTTGGATTCAGGTTTTCCTGACTTGAGGCCCAGGGGCTCTATCCATTTCACCATCTAGCTGCCAGACAGAAATGACTGTCTTTCTCCCTCTCCCCCCCCTTTCCCACCTCCCCCAGCACTTTTAGTCTAATTTTCTGTAGCAGGCCATGGAGCATAGTGGAAATAAATAATAGGCAAAGATTTAGGGGTCAGGTGTTTATGGGTATATGTTGGATGAGATTCGGATAAGAGGCAGTAGGCATAAGAAGCAATAGATAAAAAAGAGGAAGGAAACACTATTTTTCAGATTATGATAAAAAGTCTGGAATCCTTTTTAAAAAAAGTTAAATTTTATTGTTTTCAATTATCTAAAATCTGCCTTCTCTCCTTCCCATCTCCCTTCCACCTCACTTAAAAAAGAAAGAAAAGCAAAGTTCTTATAATAAATATGTGTATTCATGCAAAAAAAAAATCCCCTTTATTGGGCATGTCCCAATCTGCACTCTGATCCCATCACCTCTTTGTCAGGAGGTGGCATGTTTAAGCATGAGTACTCTGGGAAAATGGAGCTGATCAGGGTTCTTAAGTATTTAAAAGTTTTTTGTTTTTAAAAGATTGTTGTTATTGTATAAATTTTTCTGGTTCTGCTCACTTCAGTTCGCATCAAGTCATACAAATCTTCCCAGTTTCTCTGAAGCAGTCCCTTTCATCATTTCTTATAGCACAGTGGCATGGAATCCTTATTAATAAAAATAACTGCTGCTGCTGCTAACAGTAATACTCACACGCCAAATGGTGGCCCTCTAGGTCCTTGGATGCAGCCTTTTGACTGAATCCAAGTTTTACAGAACAAATCCTTTTATTAAGGGGATTTTTTCTGTGAAGTATGAATTCAGTCAAAGGGCTGCACTTGAGGACCCAGAAGGAATTTGTTCTGTGAAGTTTGGATTCAGTCAAAGGGCTGTACTTGAGGAGTTAAAGGGCTACATGTGGCCTCGAGGCCGTGGTCTATTACCTCATTGATGTGTGTGTTTTCTGTTAAGACAGTCATGAAGATGGAAAACCATGCCTGCCTGCCCATAATATGTGACTCTACTATGTATCCTTCAATACATTCTGATAGTGCGCCTGTCACCAACATCCTTATCTTACATTGGGTAGATCCAAATGGAGCACTCAGGTTGTTACCAATTTGCCCTTCACTCTTACCACATGACCAAACCCAATTTTTCCCAGTCATTTATTTCTTTAATGACACCCCTGTATCTTATTTGTCCTATAGGATTCCTTGTATGTAAGGTGAGTGGCAGCCTGCTCACACTCATCCATACTCGTACACATTCCCACTCCGGTATTTTCTTGGGAGAGAAATCATAATACGTAAAGAAAGCACTGTTTCTGGAGTCAGAGAACTTGAAAACAGAAAACTTGGGCTCAAATTCTGTCTCTCAGATTTCCTTCTTGTGTAGACTTGCTAAAGCCTTACCCTCCCTTTGCCTTGGTTTCTTCATCTGTAAAATGAAGAGTTTGCATTGGGTGGTCTCTGAGATCCTTTTCAGCTTTAGGTCTATGATCTGTAGCAAATCAGGTTTATCATCTGTAAAATGGAGGGGCTGGACTTTGGCCTTCTAAGAACCCCTCTAGCTCTAAATCTACAAGACTTGGAAGTTATTTCTCTTTGAGAGGCAGGCAGTATGTTGTAGTGCATAGGGCACCAGATTTGGAGTGAGGAAGACCTGGGTTCAAATCCTGCCTCACGGTAGCTGTATGATCCCAGGCAAGCCACCTAGTTTCTGTTTCGATTTGTGTTTCTCTGTTCTGTCATTTGTAAAATGAGGGGCTTGCACTTGATGGCTTTTAAAAAAAATTATGTATTTTATTCTGAATTTTAAAAATAAACCAATAAAAATAAAAAAAAAATTTAAAAAAAAAACAAATAAAAAATGAATAAAACAAGCATTTCTATAACATAGTAGAATAGAAAAAAAGATGATTGTATCCAGCCTCTGAATATTAGACCTCTGTTTTAGATAGAAGCTTGAGGTTTTTGATGGACTAGGCAGTTTCCCAAAGGCAATCCAACCAATTCTACTGTCCTGGTTCTGGCCCCAGCTCATTGTCCATTTGCAAGGTCAGTCCCAGGTACGTGTACTGTTGGACGTGCACTTTAAATTGCCTATAAATGCACTTGCATGACCTAGCCTGGTTAACTGGCATTTTTATGTATTCATTTTTCCCTATATGGATCGTTCAAGCTAGTTATCACTTGTATGTAGTTGTTCAGTCATTTGGGTTGTGTCTGACTCTTCATGACCCCATTCGCGGTTTTCTTGGCAAAGATACTGGAGTGGTTTGTCATTTCCTTCTCTAGCTCATCTGACAGATGAGGGAACTGAGGCAAACCTCACAAAGTGACTTGCCCAGGGTCACACAGTAAGTGTCTGAGGTGGCATTTGAACTTGGGAAGATGAATTTTCTTGACTCCAGGCCTAGCACTTTATCCACTGTGCTGCTTAGCTGCCCCATATAGTGCTTCACATAATCTTATTGGTCCTCAAAATCCTTTGAGGTAGGCAGTAAAAGTATTCAACCCATTTTACCTGTGAGGAAGATGAGGCATTGAGAGTTTATAGCTTTTTCTGCCCCAGTCCATATGTGGCAGAGCTGCCCCATTGGTTGGCATTTAAAGCCCTTCACAGTGTGGGTGCAGCTTGCCTTTCCAGATCAGTTTCATATTCCTCTCCTTCATGAGCTCTGTGGTCCAGTCAAAACTTTTTGGCCATCTTTCCATCCTTCCCTCATGTTCCATCTTGTCTCCTTGCCCACATTTGTCCAGGCTGTCCTCCCATGCCAGAGGGAGGACATTTGTTCTTCCTCGAAGAATCTTCCGCTTCCTTCAAAGATCATATAAAGAGCCACCTCCTAGGTGAGACCTTTCCTAATTTCCAGGGCTGCTAGTGCCCTTCCTCCCCCATAACCTGGTATTTACTTTTTACATACTGTAGTTCTGTGAGTACATGTTGTTTCCCCATAAGATGTAAGCTCCTTTGGGCAGACAGTGTTCTGTTTTTGTCTCTAGATAGCCCTAATGCCTTGGTACATGATAGGCACGTAATAAATGCTTATTGATTGATTTTCTTCTCTCACATTACAGGTCTTCTGACTGTAATTCAAATAGTCTTTCCTATTTATCCTGCCCCTCATGCCATGCCTACATGTGCAAAATGAAAGCGGATATTTAGGCAACTGTTTGGGCAGCTCAGGTCAAATAATTTCACCTGAAGTACGGTTCAGAAGTGGTCCTTCTACCAAGAGATACCAAATAATTTGGCCAGGGTCATACTATCTGCAAAGCAGTAGTGGAGACAGAATTCCAACCTAGATCCTGACTACAAATCTGGTGTCTCCTTTGTGCCATATTCACTCTAGATTGAATTAGATAACTACTATGGTTACTTCCAGCTCTAAATTGTATGTCTTACATTAAAAAAGTTGAATACATATCAAAGTTTATTTTAATATGTATGTACATATATGCATATGTGTGTGTTTGTATGAATGTATATTTGGTGTTTCTTTTTTACACTGATTTTCTAGATAATGTAAGAATTCGATTTCCTCCCCCTCCCAAAAAAGGAAGTGGTCCTTCTAGAGTAGACCATTTTTTGTTTGTTTTAATTCAATTTTATTTTCATTACTGAATTTTCTCATTTCTATTTCTTCTTCCCCCACTCTTCGAGAAGGAAAGAAAAACAAAATCCATTACAAATATGTAGTGATATACATGGTATGAATATGGCCTGTTCCTAGAAAAGCTTAGGAGCACATCCATATTATAGTGACCAGGACTGAATTTGTGATTGATTGCCTTGGTACAGGGAACACCCAGGTCAGGAAACTCCCTCCACCTATGCAGGTCTCTTCAACTTAGCCTTAGAGAATTGTCTAAAGTAGTGGCTGTCAAAATGTGGTCCCGGGACCCTTAGTAGTCCTTTGAGACTCTTTCAAGAGATCCACAAGGTTAAAACTTTTTTCATAATAATACTAGGATGTGTTAATTTCTAATGTTAAGATATACTTCATATAAACAAAAGCTCATGGTGGGAGGGCATGGGGCATCCCCAATAATTTTTAAGAGTGTAAAGGGGATCCTGAGACTAAATAGTTTGAGAATAGTTGGCTTTAGTGGTTGATAGATTTGCCCAGGGTCACATAGCCAGTAATGTGTCAGAGGCAGGACTTCCTTTCAGGTCTTCCTGGCTGGGAGTTCATCTCCCTATCTTTTGTACCATGCTGCCTCTCAGTGCCTTATAATGAATGTAAAATCATATGTTTGTCTTCAAGTAATTCAGAATTCAATTAGCATTTCTGTGAAGGAACGAGCTTTGTGTTTTTTTGTGTGGTTTCAATTTTTTTTTTTAAAGCACAGCTTAATACTCTGGCTCCACGAGTACCAAAATTATCCTTGACTCCTCACTTTTGCTCATCCCCCGTATCAAATCTGTTGTCAAGGTTTGTTGATTTCACCTTTGCAACATCTCTTCAATATGCCACTTTCTTTCCTCTGACACTCAAGTGCAGGCCCTCATTACTCCATGCCTGGACCATTGCCAATTGCCTGTAGGTGGGTCTCCCTGACTCAAGTCTCTCCCTACTCCAATCCATCCTTCATTCAGCCACCAAACTGTGGGAAGTTCTCACCAGGTTACCCCCGCGCCCCCCCACTCCCACCCCTCATACACTCCATTGTCTCTTTATTCTCTCTAGGATCTGGCATTCAAAGCCTTTCATAACCTAGTCGCCTCCTACCTATTTTTTTTTTCAATCTTATGCCTTAATCTCTGCCAAGTACTCTTTGTTTCAGTGGCTATGATCTCTTGGCTGTTCCAAGAAGACTTTGTAACTCAGCTCCAGCAATTTTCTTTTTTTTGTTTTTGTTTTTGTTTTTTTTTTTTGGAAGGGGGGAAGGCAGGGCGGTTGGGGTTAAGTGACTTGCCCAAGGTCACACAGCTAGTAAGTGTGTCAAGCGTCTAAGGCCGGATTTGAACTCAGCTCCTCCTGACTCCAGGGCCAGTGCCCTGCTTGCTGCACCACCTAGCTGCCCCAGCTCCAGCAATTTTCTCTGGTTGTCCCTCAGTTCTGGTATATTTTCTCTGCTCATCTCCCAATTGCTTCCCTGCTAAAAATCTTATCTTCTACAGGAAATCTGTGCCAACTCTACTTAATTCTAGTGCCTTTCCTCTTAATTTTTCCTGTTTATCCTGTACATAGCTATTTTGTGCCCATTTGATTTCTTATTGTCTTTAGTATATATAGTATCTATAGTGAGCTTCTTGACGACAGGCACCTACACAGTGCTTAACACATAGTAAGTAGACACTTAATAAATGTTTATTGACTGACACAGCCTCTCCCATTCCATACATTTAGGATTTTTCCTCAGGAAGGTTTCAAGAATCCTAAGGCATCCGTGTACTACACAGATTAGCTGGTTTTATGGTTTCATTATTGATTCATTATTCATTATTCTTCCTATCCAACTCCTATGGAAAGCTGATTTTGTGTTTTTTTGTCTGGATATAAAAATGAAATGGTGCCTCAGTTGCACTTGTTAGTACTGAGAGTGACTATGAATTTGGCTATTTCATTCAAAAATCCTTTTGAGCATATGTTACTGCTGAAAGAGCTTCCCAGAGACATTGCCTCTCAGGCTTCGTTAGCTGTCGAACAAATGTAGACAACTGCAGAGCGAGATTACTGACATGGAAACAGAGGAGCTCTCTCTTCTGTTCATCATTTTCACATGAAAAACTAGTCAGAAATGTTTTCCAAGGGGCGGCTGGAGCTCTGGCTGAGCATGATAACATCCTAAATTTGGCTGCATTATTTTGCATGTGAGATAGACCAGCCATCTTGCCGCAGTCATTCATTCATGCTTAGTTAATTTGCAAAACATATCCTATTAGCCCAGTAGATTAATCATAATAATACTGACCATGTGGGTTGTACCAGCAGTTTAGTAGACATAGTACAGAAGAGAGCAGACATGTCTTAGTTCTGGTGTTAGAGGGAGACAGAAGACATTCATAGATGAAGGTAAAGTGGATGGCGGGGATGAATTTGAAGCATGGAACTATTTCCAGAGCTTGTGTACTGTGGAGGCCACAAAGCAAATAAGGAAAAAGTCACTTGTTTGCCCTCCGTGTCCTATGTCAAAAGTATGAATTGTTCTAGTGGTGGCTTCACTCCATGACCCTGAAGAGACTTAAGGTTAAATTAGAAGTGTATCCTAGGCAACTGGGGCCTTGTCCCAAAGCATCAAAATATTGAGGGTCCTATGAGCAGGGACAGAACATTTTTTTCCAGACATTATGGAGCAACACTCTCTATCCCTGCTTTGGGGGGAAAAAATTCTCCCAGTACTTTTCAGAAATATAATCTTTGCAGCTAATTTTCTTAGCTCAGATTTTATTAAAATGCTATAAGAATTTATTATGATTTTATAACAACATGGAGATCTTAAACACCAAAATAATGTCATATAATTATTGATAAAAATAAATAGTAAGACAGTTAAATTTAATTGTTGAAAATTGCAAACAATGATCTGTAATTGTTTTTGAATGACTTCAATTTTTTACAGAGTTGATGTTTTTTGGAAATCTCTTATTATATTGTACTTAACAAAAAGAATGCTGTTGAGAAATATAGCATTCTAGTACTTTTAACCTCTATACAAAGAATACTTAACTTTTTCACACTTCATTGTTAAGTGTAGCAAGCAGCGAGATGACACAATTTTTATACATACAAATCTTAAGCATACAATAAATTAATGGAGCTCTTGTATCACATTGGCATGTAAAATGAATTTGTACGTGAATGTATATACAATGTGCATGTACATGTACACATATACATTTACATACACTCACACACAGGCAGCTAGGTAGTACAGTAGATAGTTCTGGTCCTGGAGTCAGAAGGACCTGAGCTCAAATCCTAACTCAGACACTATCTCTATGATCCTGGGCAAATCATTTGAATTCTGCCTCAGTTTCTCCTTCTATAAATGGGGATGATAATAGCACCTACCTTCCTGGATTGCTGTAAGGATCAAATGAAGTAATACATGTAAATAAAGTGCTTTGCAAAGCTTAAGACTTTACAAATATAATCCAGTTTTTTTAAAAAATGGGGCAGCTAGGTGGCACAGTGGATAGACCTCTGGGCCTGGAGTCAGGAAGATCTGAGTTGAAACCTAGCCTCAGACACTAGCTGTGTCATCCTGGGCAAGTCACTTAAGCCTGTTTGCCTCAGTTTCCTCACCTGTAAAGTGAGCTAGAGAAGGAAATGGCAAACCACTCCAGTATCTTTGCCAAGAAAACCTCAAATGGGATCACAAAGGGTCAGATACAATTGAAAAACAAGTCCATTTGAAAAAAAATACACACATGTGTATTATGTATTAGTATTGTACTATATAGAATTTGTTCTGTGAAGTTTGGATTCAGTCAAAGAGCCGCACTTGAGGACCTAGAGGGCCACATGTGGCCTTGAGGCTGCAGGTTCCTCACTCCTGATAGGGTATAAGTATACTCTATATAGTATAACATGTTATAGAGATGACATATATAGGCAAAATATGTTATAACATGTTATATATAGCACAGTGTTATAATATATATAACATTTAGTATAATACTAATATGCAGCAATAAAAGCATATATAAGCATATTGTGTGTGTGTGTTTTTCCATCTGTGTCCAAAACCTGTCACTAGAAGAATCCCTGATCTGCAAGGGTAGGAGTTTTTCATCTGGGAAGGTGTCTCTGTAGAAATGAGTAAAGGCCTGAAGAAGTCTGTAGGATCCAGGGAAAGAATCAGTGATTCTCAGACACTGAGTTAAGAACAACTGTTACTAGACATGAACATAAGTTGATGAGGGGTAGGGGAGTTGGTTGGGGCTGGATAGTGGGGGCCACAGGAAGTGGGATCCTGGGGTGGCAGACTTTGGTGAGTGAGGACCCAGGTAAGGGACAATGCCATGGTGGGGTAAAGACTCTTCAGGGGTGTGGCTTAGGGATCCAATCTCCTCATGTTGGGGCCCTAGTCCATCCCCCTAAAGAATGAGATCCCTCCTCCCCTGTGCCTGACAGTCTAGTCATCAGTGACTGAGATGAAGAACAAAGCTCAGAAAGAGATTGAACCTATGACTTGCATATGCTTCAACCAACTAAGTCATGCAGCCTGGGATTCCTTTAGATGAATCCTTTCTAATCCTTTTTAATATGTGATCCATCTGTGATGTTGACAAAATGTAAGTGGCAGGGGGCTGTTGGTGTGGTACTGACTCAAACATTTGTCTATAAATACTACCTTCTTCCCTTCCCACTTCTCACGATCCACAGTTTATATGTATATCCATAGACACATGTACACTTACACATAAATGTATGTAAATAATATAGGAACTAATATAATTATACAATATATTATTTACGAGATGTACATGCATTGTATATGATGCATGTGTGTACAACGTGCTGTTCTCTCTCTACAATGGTTATGATGGCCTCACTCTCCTCCCTCTGCCTCAATTGACAAAAGTAAGTATAGGAGGGTAATGATTCTGAGAATATCTACTTGCCCCATGCAAGAGGTAGAGTGGTGCTGTGATGGAGCACTAGACTTGGAGACAGATGGGATCGAATCCCATTTCCGACACTTACTAGTTCTCTGACGTTAGGTATCTCACCCAGCCTGTTTCCCATGACCTTATCAGTGTGGGTACTTCCCTCTCCCAGTGTCCATTACAACCTCTATACCTCTTCTCATGGCTATCTAGTGTTCTGGAAGGCTTACTTTGGTTCTTTCGATAATTTGTGATTGTCGTCTGCAGTTACATGATTATATGACTAATTTACCTCCTTTTCTGAACATAGATGCTTTTTAAAATTAAAATGATTTTTATTCAGAATTTAACCATCAAATAAAACGGGCATTTCCACATATATGTATATATGCACAAATGTATATATGTATGTATGTATACACATACACAATGTGTGTGTGTGTGTGTGTGTGTGTGTGTGTGTGTGCACAGTTATCCCTTCTACATTGTGGGGGTTAGGAGCATGGTATGCCCATGATCTGGAAAATCCACATACAATTTTTTTGTTGTCCCTCCCCCCCATTCCGGTACCAGAAAAGTCTGAAATGTGTCTTTTTCTTTTATGGGTTGTTTACAGTACCTTATTGTAAAATTTGGTTTGATATTATACAATACTATGCTACACATAAAATATACATATATTTTATGCATTTTTGAGTTTCTAAACTTTTTCTCTGCTCTCTGCTGGCCTTTGTGTGTCATCTGCAGCTTCCACAAAAAACTCAAAAAATTCCCATTTAATTTCTTGTGCCAACTCGTGATATATCAAAACTGCCGTGGGGAAAGTTGTGATGTGGAATGGATAACTATATTTTATATAGTTGAACAGAAAAAGAAGATTGGATGTGAAACTACAGACCTTTCTTATGTACAGTTTTCTATTTATTTTAAAGTATGTATAAGCTGATCCTGTAGTTTTCAAAGCTATCTTGTTTTTCTGTGCTTCTTTGTTGCTTTCCTTCTGTTCTCTTAATCTGCATTTTTTTTTTAAAGATGCCTCAATGACTCTCCCTTTTCTTTTTTGGCTCCCTTTTCCTATCTCCCTTTGTCCTCTCAATCCCACCCTTATTGGAAAATTTTAAAAAACGTCCTTGTAACAAATATGCATAGTCCATCCAAACAAATTCCTGTATTGTAAATGTATCTCATTCTGCATCTCAAGTCCATTCATCTTTGTGACAAGAGGAGGTTCATATGCTGAAAAATGCACTCAATATACCTCACATCATTTGCTCAGAAGCCAACACTGAGTAGTATGTGTATGCGTTGTCCATATAGGTTATACATATTTTCCCACGATTTTGTCATTTGGGTTTGGGGAGCATGGGGAAGAAGATCTGATAGGTATCCCAGGAATCTTGCCCATCCTTTTTCCAAGGAGACTTTGATTACTTTTTGGAAAGCAGCAGAAGTGGCCAAAAAGCTGGCTGCTATGCTCTCCCCAGCATTAATATTGTTCTACTATATATCTATCTATCTTCCCTAAATATTGCTAGTCCAGGAGCTAGACACACACACACACACACACACACACACACACACACACGGATTTTGAACAAGAATGACATGGATCCTATCTGTACATAAATAAGATGAATCTAGAGAGATTATGAACAAATTCACCTTGTCTGTCTTTCTATGCCAATCAACTCACTCAGCGGGTTGCCCATACAACTCCCATACAGTACTCCCATGGATATTCTTTTCCATGATTAAACCTGGAATATATTGATATTTCATGAATACCTTTTACAAAGCAACTTGTCTTCATTGAAACATTTTAAAGTATAACTTGGTAAATTTAGTTTTGTTTTCTTTTATTCCTTAGATGTCCTCCTATGCTCGATTGAAATTTCTGGTGTGAAAAATTCTTGTTTTGGAACAACGAACATAATATATAATATGTGAATAGAATATGGAAAAAGAATGAAGACTTCAAAAAATAAACACAGATTTTATATAAATATGTATCAATAGAATTCAGAACAAACACATAATTGCTTGAAAAACAAGGATCTTTATATACCATTTGCATTTATATGAAAATGAGTTTAATTTTATGTTATAAAAATAATTTTATGATTTAAAAATGAGTATTCTTTTTTCAAAAATTTTTTATTTAATATATTTAGTTTTCAGCATTGATTTTCACAAGAGTTTGAATTACAAATTTTCTCCCCATTTCTACCCTCCCCCCCACTCCAAGATAGCATATATTCTGGTTGCCCTGTTCCCCGGTCAGCCCTCCCTTCTGTCACCCCACTCCCCTCCCATCCCCTTTTCCCTTCCTTTCTTGTAGGGCAAGATAAATTTCTATGTCCCATTGCCTGTGTATCTTATTTTCTAGTTGCATGCAAAAACCTTTTTTTTTTGTTTTTGAACATCTGTTTTTAAAACTTTGAGTTCCAAATTCTCTCCCCTCTCCCCTCTGCCCTTCCCACCCACCCTCCCTAAGAAGTCAAGCAATTCAACGTAGGCCACATGCGTATCATTATGTATAACCCTTCCACAATACTCATGTTGTGAAAGAATAACTATATTTTGCTCCTTCCCAACCCAACCCCCTTTATTGAATTTTCTCCCTTGACCCTGTCCCCTTTCGAAAGTGTTTGTTTTTGATTACCTCCACCCCCATCTGACCTCCTCTCCATCATCCCCCCCTTTTTTTTATCTTCTTCCCTCTTCTTTCCTGTGGGGTAAGATACCCAATTGAGTATGTATGGTATTGCCTCCTCAGGTCAAATCTGATGAGAGCAAGATTCACTCATTCCTCCCTCACCTTCCCTCTCCCCTCCTCCCACAGAACTGCTTCCTCTTGCCACCTTTATGCGAGATAATCCACCCCATTCTATCTCTCCCTATCTCCCTCTCTCAATATATTCCTCTCTCATCCCTTAATTTGATTTTATTTCTTTTAGATATCTTCCCTTCATCTTCAACTCACCCTGTGCCTGCTCTCTCTCTCTCTCTGTATATATATATATATGTATATACACATACATATATACATACATACATATTCACTTATATATATACATACATACATAAACATATATATGTATATATGCATATTCCCTTCAGCTACCCTAATACTGAGGTCTCATGAATCATACACATCATCTTTCCATGTAGGAATGTAAACAAAACAGTTCAACTTTAGTAAGTCCCTTTCAATTTCTTTTTCTTGTTCTTTTTCTTGATTACCTCTTCATGTTTCTCTTGATTCTTGTGTTTGAAAGTCAAATTTTCTATTCAGCTCTGGTCTTTTCACTGAGAAAGCTTGAAAGTCCTCTATTTTATTGAAAATCCATATTTTGCCTTGGAGCATGATACTCAGTTTTGCTGGGTAGGTGATTCTTGGTTTTAATCCTAGCTCCATTGACCTCCGGAATATCGTATTCCAAGTCCTTCAATCTCTTAATGTAGAAGCTGCCAGATCTTGGATTATTCTGATTGTGTTTCCACAATACTCAAATTGTTTCTTTCTGACTGCTTTCAGTATTTTCTCCTTGATCTGGGAGCTCTGGAATTTGGCAACAATATTCCTAGGAGATTTCTTTTTGGGATCTATTTGAGGAAGCGATCGATGGATTCTTTCAATTTCTATTTTGCCCTGTGGCTCTAGAATATCAGGGCAGTTCTCCTTGATAATTTCTTGAAGGATGATATCTAGGCTCTTTTTTTGATCATGGCTTTCAGGTAGTGCAATAATTTTTAAATTATGTCTCCTGGATCTATTTTCCAGGTCAGTGGTTTTTCCAATGAGATATTTCACATTGTCTTCCATTTTTTCATTCCTTTGGTTCTGTTTTCTAATATCCTGATTTCTCATCAAGTCACTAGCTTCCACTTGCTCCAATCTAATTTTTAAGGTAGTATTTTCTTCAGTGGTCTTTTGGACCTCCTTTTCCATTTGGCTAATTCTGCCTTTCAAGACATTCTTCTCCTCATTGGCTTTTTGGAGCTCTTTTGCCATTTGAGTTAGTCTATTTTTTAAGGTGTTGTTTTCTTCAGTATATTTTTCAGTATTTTTTTGGGTCTCCTTTAGCAAGTCATTGACTTGTTTTTCATGGTTTTCTTGCATCCTTCTCATTTTTCTTCCCAATTTTTCCTCTACTTCTCTAACTTGCATTTCCAAATCCTTCTTGAGCTCTTCCATGGCCTGGGACCAATTCATGTTTTTCTTGGAGGCTTTTGTTGTAGGCTTTTTGACTTTGTTAACTTCTTCTGTCTGTATGTTTTGGTCTTCTTTGTCACCAAAGAAAGATTCCAAAGTCTGAGACTGAATCTGGGTGAGTTTTTGCTGCCTGGCCATATTCCCATCAACTAACTTGACCCTTGAGTTTTTCAGTGGGGTATGACTGCTTGTAGAGTTTAGAGAACTATGTTCCAAGCCTCGGGGGATGCGCTAGCTCTGCCACACCAGCACTGCTCCTTCCCCAAGAACCCCCAACCCAGACTGGACTTAGATCTTCAGCAGGCTCTTCACGCCTGCTCTAATCTGCCACTTAATTCCTCCTACCAGGTGGGCCTGGGGCCGGAAGCAACTGCAGCTGTACTTCTGTAGCTGCTCCACCTCCACTGCCCCTGGGGCGTAGCCAAACTGTGAACTCCTTCCACTCCCACAGCTTTTCCCACTAACCTTCTATGCTGTCTTTGGTGTTTCTGGGTTGAGAAGTCTGGTAACTGCCGCAGCTCACTGATTCAGGGCACTAGGGCACCCTCCGCCCGGCTCCTGGTCTGGTTGGTCCACACCGCGCATGCTGGGCTCTGCTCTGCTCTCAGCTCCATGTGGGATAGACCTCACCCAGAGACCATCTAGGCTGTCCTGGGCTGGAGCCCTGCTTCCCTCTGCTGTTTTGTGGGTTCTGCAGTTCTAGAATTGGTTTTTGGAGAGACTTGGCGGGGAGCTCACGCTAGTCCCTGCTTTCTGGCCGCCATCTTGGCTCCACCCCCAAAAATGAGTATTCTTAAAGAGAAAACTTAGATGATATTTTTGTTTTAGGGATTAGAATAGAAAATCCAAAACTGTATAACATTTCATTCAATTAGTAAAGAACTATTCATTTTTTTTTACAGACAAAAGGTTAGACATTTTTTTTCCTAGGAGTCCAAAATTGATAATGCATGTATTACATATTTGTGTATATACAAACTTATATGAAAGTGATCTGATTCATGTTTTTAGTTGTTTGGCTAGTAATGAATTACTTTAAACCATCCTTCCTCTCCTGAGGTATGCAGTAACTTAAAATTTCTTCATCTGGGGAAAAGCCAGGTTGTAGCAGGGTAGTGAGGGTAGGAGGGAGAGCTGGAGATTACAGGGAAGAACCATACCCAGAAAAGGAGCAGACTGTCTGGTTCTTGTGCCTGTAGAGTTTGGAAGACAAAGAGGAAGAAGACCAAGCCCATACTCTTAATTTTCCTTCTGTGGGACTTATTTATGAGAGGGCTTATCCTGCATGGAAGCCTGTATTCTTTTAAAAATGCTATACGTTTATTTATAGTAGCTCATCTGAAGTAAAAGTGTTTATAATAAAAATTCCTATGCAATTTAACAGTTTCTGGATGGAATGCCTTTGCCAGGATGATTTTAGCTGGGTTGTTATGAAAGAGTTAAGTTTTACTTCCATTTGGCACTAGATTGGAGTGGTTTTTATTATTCAAGGATCCTATCCTAGTGATTTGAAGGTAGGGCTAGGGTGGATGCCAGCTGGCACTAGAAAAGGATGGAAAAGAAGAGGAGGATGATTTTGCTGGGGGGTTGCAACCAAGACTGGTCCACATTGGATAGCTTACTCCCAGAGTATTCCTATCACCCCCAGGATTTAAGCCCTGTATCTTTCTGTAACTCAAATGCTTTCTTTGGTTTTTTAATGCCATTGTAAAAATAGAAAGAAATTTGACCACCAGCCTGCATTCCAGCATCAATTATGGTTGACTGCAGAATGAAGAAAAACTCTTCTTAGAGACCAGTGTATTCTCAGACTAAACTGTAAAAAACTCTTTGTGGTTTTTTTGGAGTCAAACTCCATTCTGAGTCTTTTGTTAAAAAAAAATAAACAAAAACTTCTTCTCTTATGAATTTACCACCTGTCATGGATGATTGTTTTTTTTTCTAACAGTGTTGGTCAATTACAAAATGCTTCTTAAGAGGATAGTTATAAATAGATTATACTGTCATTGTCCGTTCTGGTTTTGTCCTTTCTGGGTCAAGCGGAAGCTCACTAATCTCTTTTGTGTATTGGTTAATTGTGGTGGAGTGAGAGACTCAAGGACAAATCCGAGGTAAGCAACTGCCTTTCCTTTTTTATATTTGACTTACATGGTTATTTCCTCTTCATTAAACAGCCTGACTCAGGAGAGTTAGATAAAAAAATAGTAATATATAAATAATAAATAAAAAATAAGTAATCATAGTAATAGCTAGCATTTATATAGTGCTTTAAATTTTCTAAAGCATTGTATATATGTTACATACAAATGTTACAAATGTAACATACAAATGTCACAAAACCTGGGAAGATAGATAGGTGTTGCTAATTAGCTCTTTTTACAAAAGAAATAGGCTGAGAAAGGTTAAGTGACTTGCCCAGGGTGTTACAGCTATTAAGCATCTGACGTTTGGTTTGAACTCAAATTTCAGGCTCTTATCCACTCTGCCATCTACCAAGTGGCTTTGCAACCTCGCTGGTGGCTTCCCAACCTCAGGGCAATGGAACATTTTTCAGTTCTAGCTTACAATGAAGGCTACAAGAAGACTGGACTGTGATTTCTGGACACTGGGTTACAGAATTCAGTCCAACTCAACAAGCATTTATTAAGCACCTACTATGACCAAGGCACAATGATAGGCACTAGGGATGCAAAGATAACATGAAAAAGAATTCCTATTGCTTGCCTTCTCAGTGGGTGGGCGAGAGAAGGGAAGAATTTATAACTCAAACTTAAAAAAAAAGAATGTTAAAAATAATCGATTTGTTAAAAAAAAACCAATTCCTGCTCTCAAAGAGCTTACATTCCATGTCATTGACTGAAAAATATTATCTCATTTTAATCCTCACTACAATCCTGGGAGGTAAGTGCTATGATTATCCCCATTTTACAGGTGAGAAAATTGAGGTAAACAGAGGTTAAGCGACTTGCCTAGGTTCACACAGCTAGTCTCCAGAGTCACATTTGAACCAACCTGTGATAACAGTGGAAAGATCACTGGCTCTGGAGTTAGAATCTTCACCTGATGTTCCATATCCGTGTGACCTTGGACAAATCACTTAACTTCCCTGGGCCTCAGTTTTCTTATCCATGAAATGAGAGGGTTAGGTTAGATGATCTGAAGTATTCCAGCCGTATCCTATAATTCTGTGTAAATGTTTTCAGTAGATACAGGATAATTTGAGAAGAGACAAGCATAAAATGATAGAATCACAGACCAAGAAGACCATCCCTCTCCATAAAAAGTGGACTGTGTTATTGTTCAGTTGTTTTCAGTCATGTCTGACTCTTTGTGACCCCATTTGGGGTTTTCTTGGCAAAGATACTGGAGTGGTTTGCCATTTCCTTCTCCAGCTCATTTTACAGACGAGGAAACTGAGGCACACAGGGTGAAGTGACTTGCCCAGGGTCACACAGCTAGTAAGTGTCTGAGACCCGATTTGAATTGTCTTTCTGACTCCAAGCTTGTCACTCTAGCCACCGTACCACCTGAATGCTTTATTGTACAGATAGACTGTGCAATAATAATAATGATAGCTAGCATTTATAGAATCCTTTAAAGGTTTGCAAAGTGCCTTCCCTCTGTTGATTATCTCCAGTCAGTCCTGTATATAGCTTGTTTGTTCATAATTGTTTGCATGTTGTCTCCATCATTAGACTGTGTGCTCCTGGAGAGCAGAGACTTTTAAGAAAAATTTCAATTTAATTTTTAAATAGCATTTTTTTTCTAATTACATGTAAAGATAATTTTTAACATTCATTAAAATTTTTTTTGAGTTCCATATTTTCCCTCGCCCTCCCCCACACCCTCCCGTTCTAAGATGGTAAGCAATTTCATATAGATCATATAGGTATAATTGTGTAAAACATATTTCCATATTAGTCATGTTGTGAAAGAAGAAACAGACCAAAGAGGAGAACAATGAAAAAAATAAAGTTAAAATAGTATGCTTCAAACTTTATTCAGAGTCCATCAGTTCTTTCTCTGGATGTGGATAGCATTTTTCATCCTAAGTCCTTTGGGTCTTTGTATTACTGAGAAGACCTAAGTCCTTTATAGTTGATCATTGCATAATGCTGCTGTTACTATGCACAGTGTTCTACCGGTTCTGCTCACTTCACCCAGCATCAGATCATTCAAGTCTTTCCAGGGTTTTCTGAAAGTATCTTGCTTGTCATTTCTTTTTTTTTTTTTTGAGGTGGGGGGGAGGCAGGGCAATTGGGGTTAAGTGACTTGCCCAAGGTCACACAGCTAGTAAGTGTGTCAAGTGTCTGAGGCCAAATTTGAACTCAGGTCCTCCTGACTCCAGGGCCAGTGCTCTACTCACTGCACCACCTTGCTGCCCCGCTTGTCATTTCTTATAGCACAATAGTATTCCATTACATTTGTATACCACAACTTGTTTGGCCATTCCCTAATTAATGGGTATCCTCTCAATTTCCAATTCTTTTCCACTACAAAAAGAGCTTCTATAAATATTCTTGTACATGTAGGTCCTTTTCCTTTTTTTCTTTTTTAAATCACTTTGGGATACAGACCTAGTAGTGGTATTGCTAGATCAAAGGATATGCACAATTTGATTGACCTTTGGGCATAGTTCCAAATTGCTCTCCAACAACAGTGCATTAGTGTCCTAATTTTTCCACACCCCCTTCAACATATACCATTTATCATTTCACATTAGCCAATATGATAGGTGTGATGTGGTAGCTCAGAGTTGTTTTAATTTGTATTTCTCTAATCAATACTAATTTAGAGCATTTTATTCATATGACTATAAATAGCTTTGATTTTTTTTCATCTGAAAACTGCCTGTTCATATCCTTTGACCATTTATCAATTGGGGAATGAATTATATTCTTATCAGTTAGACTCATTTCTCTATATATTTGAGAAACTAGGCCTTTATCAGAAATACTTGCTGTAAAAATTGTTTCCCAGATTTCTCCTTTCCTTCTAATCTTGGCTGCATTGGTTTTGATTGTGCAAACCCTTTTTAGTTTAATATCATCAGAATTATCCATTTTATATTCCATAATGCTCTCAGTCTCTTATTTGGTCATAAATTCTTTCCTTTGCCGTAGATCTGACAGGTAGACTATTTCTTGCTCTTCTGATTTGCTTTTGGTATCACCCTTTATGTCTAAATGATGTACCCATTTTGACCTTATAGTGGTATACATTGTAAGATGTTGGTCTATACCATATTGCCATAATGCCATATTGTTTTCCAGTTCCTTCTCAGCTGACCCAGCTCGTTGTTATGGTGGTCTTATAGGTCTCTAGTTTTATAGTCCTATAGTCTTATGGTCTTTCTTGAGTCTCTTATAAGCCAACTCAAAGTTTTTCTCCAAATCTCTTCTAAATCCCTTCCTATCTCTTTTCTGACCCACTCTCTACTCCTGGTTTTACAAGAACATTCCAGACTTTTGGGTAGGACAATGTCAAATTGGCCCTTTCCAATCTCAAGCAGAGTTAAATTTCAACTCAGATGTATCTCCTTAGTTATAAGACTTCCTAGGTTTCAGGCATGAACTGGTATTCTTAATCACTTCTCCACATATGGCAAATGGAAGAGAGACGGAACAGTAGTTTGCCAAGAAGGTAGGTGACAGAGCAAGGGAGGCAGAGAGGATTGAAGAATTTAATGCTGCTAATAAGGGATTCATTGAAAAATACCTGATTATGGAATCTAGAGTGGTAGGATGGTAGGAAAAGAAGCTGGAAGAAGAATATTGACCTGAGAATATGGGGATAGGCTGAGGGACTCAATCAAATCAGGTTCAGTGGGAGTTAGGGAGTTACCATGTGTGTTGGCACCAGATACCAGGGAGGCTGAAGCTGATGTATCTCTTATCTGTTGAGCTCAGGGCTTGCCAGGGCTATGCTGAAAGGGTGTCTTCACTGAGTTTGACATAAATATGATGAGCCTGAGGGAGGGATAGAGAGCACTAGGTTGCCTAAAGAGAGACAAATCAATTATTGGAAAGGGAATAGGTCAGAATTCCTGTAGGGACTGGCCCTTGATTATCCCTGCACTTCCAACCTGGGTGAGATGGGGAAACCTAGTCTTTTTTTTTAAATTAAAATTAAGTAAAAAGACATTATGGTGGTTGTTGTTGTTTGTCCTTCGTTCTGGAAGAGGACCATGACATCTGGGAATTGATGCTATGACATGCAAGTGAATTGGATTTAAGTGAGAGAGGGCCATCTCCTCCTCCTCTCCTCCAGAGCCATCTGGGTCCAGTAACAAGATATAAATCCTGATATTAATCAAGATATAGATGACTAGAGATGGCCCTGGAAGCAGTGGGAGACCTTGGCCTTTTTAAGCCAAGTTCTTTCCCAGGTCTCAGTTTGACTGAGGCAACACCTGTTCATTGTTTAAGGCTAAGTAGAAATGAAGTAAAGAATGACCTCTTTTACCTAGTTAAAAAAAAATCAGTCTAGGAGAGAAAGGTCCTCAGGGTTTTTGGCCAAAACAGACAAAAATTGCTATTTACATTCACTCTGAGCCATCCAGGACCTAAACAATGACCAAGTGGGGCTTGGCCTGGGACCTGTTGTTGACCAGTCAATAAGAGCCAGAGTGCTTTGGCTTTAAGGCAAGGTCCTTAAGAAAGAAATCTAGCCTGAAAACCCCAAGATATCTTGTGAGGTTTCAGCGATTAAAATTTACATTGAAGGTAAGGGTATGATACCCTATATGGACAGAGGGAAGGGAAGGAAAGGAAAGGAGAAAGGAAAAGAAAGGAATAGCTGTGTTGCCCAACTGGCCAGTTCCAGTGGGGCAGCTCCTACTCGCAGAGGTTGTTGTGTGTCCTTTGCTCTCGAAGGGGTCCATGACATCAAGGAGCTGATGCTACGACATGCAAGTGAATTGGATTTAAGTGAGAAAGGGCTGCGTAAAGTCACCAGCTTCACTTTCTCCTCCAGAGCCATCTGGGTCCAGTGGCAAGATATAAATCAAGACGACTGGAGGTGGCTCTAGATGCAGTGGGGGACCTTGCAAGGGAATCAAGATATGGGAGAGGTGTAATATAAGGAGTTCAGACTCAGAATTTGAAATCTAAGATATGGCCCCACTGAAGTGAATGGAGAGAAAACGTAATTTCAGTATAGTATCTCAGTACTTGAAACATAGTAGTTGTTTAACAAGTGCTTTTTCCTTCCTTCCTTTCCCTCCTCCCTCCCTCCCTCCCTTCCTTCCTCCCTTTGTTAGTGATAGGGGAATGACATTGAGTTATCCTTTTCTCTTGCTCTGTGGCTGAATTCCCTCTTTTTCTAGTCAAATATCTGATGACATCCTTTGCCCTGATAAATCATACATAGATTTAGGTCCAGAGGAGTTAAATAACTTGTTTAAGTTTACTCAAATAGAGCTGAGGTTTGAAGCCAGATCCTCTGAATGCTCAGAAAGCAAAAGATCATCACTGCAGTTTTTATGACAAATGGCTAACAGTGTTCCATTGAGATCATTTGTATTGGCATTTTCAGGTTTTGGACTTTGCCTCAGTAGGGGTTGCCTCATACAGTAATCCCTAGTTCCTGGGCTTTGCATATAGTGGCTCAAAATGTGGTGTTAAGCAATCGTTTAAAACACCAAACACGCTTTATTTGGGTGGCTAAACAAGTCCAACTTAAGCTTCAAATACTGTGCAAAATAACCTTTGGGTTGATCCATGTTATATAAAATATATGGTACAACTGTAATCTTTGTGGTCGCGGCTATTTAGCCTGTCACTGTGATACTGTGCGTATGGATACTTCCTCAAAAGATATAGATCGAAATTCATCCATGTCCTCACGCTAAGCCTCTCTTGTCCATGTTCTTCTGCTGTTTCTCCCCCATAGTGGGAGGTGGGTCCACCACATGATTCTGGGGACTTTTCTTTAGAGATCCTGTCATTATATAGATAATAATGGAGGCCATGAGCCGTCCATGAGCTGTCCTCACTCTTTTCTAGTCAAATATCTCTGTCAACATCCTTCACTCCACTTCTCCAATACAGTTCTTTATTGGTAATATGTTATGTCCAGCTCAAGCCTTTATTGCCCTTTGGTTAATCTACAACATTAATTCTTCTCTAGGCTGCGGTATCCTATCACTTGTAGTCATATCGTGTCGCATAACAACAACAACAAGAATAAAAATTGACAGAATGTATTTCAGAATTGGCTGAGCATGGTTGTATATATAAAAGCTCATGATCCCTGTAGCAACACTGAGGCAGATAGGGAAGTTGTTATTACTGTCCATTTTTCAAGGGCACAAACTGAAACTCGTAGAAATTAAGTGATTGGCTCAAGGTCAGACACCTTACGGGTGGTAGTGTTGGGGCTTGAACCTGGATATTCCAATGCCAAATTGAATAGCGTGTCATGTGGTTCTTTTGAACATCCCAGATGTCATAGCATGTCAGGAGGATAGCATTTTTGTGTAAAGAATGCTGGACCTGTCATCAGGTGAGGCAGTTTCTAATTCTGCATTGGAGGCTCATCAGACTCTGGGCAAGTCACTTAAAACCTTTCAAAGATTAATCAGCTCTAAAATGGAAATCACAAAAGTTATGGTGCCTACTTCCCAGGGAGGTCCTGAGGATCATGTATGTAAAATACTTCGCAGACCTTTGCTGTGGCATAAGATAGTTATTGTTAATGTTCTCATTCTTCTCACCTCACATTTGATAACATTCAAAGAAAAATGGTCTTGGGAGAAGTTCCTATTCTGTTTTTATTCTTTTATTATTATTTTTTTTGTAAAATACGTTTTTGCTGATAGCTAGCTAGGTCGTGCAGTGGATCGAATGTTGGAGTTGGAGTTGCGGTGGGGTGCCTCAGATATTGAGTAGCTCTGTGACTATGGGATGAGTCACTTAAACTTTTTCAGCCTCAGTTTCCTAATCTGTAAATTGGGGATAAAAATAACACCTCCCAGGGCAAACCTTAACACCATACACACACACACACACACACACACACACACACATATATGTATATACTGGCTACTAGATCTTTGTTCCTACATTGTCAGGGTTCCTTTAGTATCATGCACTTCATTTTTCCTAAAGAATTATGCCTTACAGGGGCAGCTATGTGGTACAATAGGTAGAGCACCAGCCCTGGAGTCAGGAGGACCTGAGTTCAAATATGACCTCAGACACTTGACACACTAGCTGTGTGACCTTGGGCAAGTCACTTAACTCAATTGCCCTGCCTTCCCCCCTCAAAAAAAAGTAGAATTATGCCATACAACAAAGTTTTTTTTAGAGGAAGAAAAGAAAAAAAAAACAACTCTGCAGTAAATCCTATCAACACATTGAAAAAATCCGATGTTATATGCATTATCTAACTCTGTAGACCCCAACGTCTGAAAGGAGAGGGGGAGGCATCTTCATATTTCTTCTGTGAGGCCAAACCTTTTCTTTGTAATTACACAGCATTCAGTTTTAATTGTTTAGTAGTGGCTGTTCTTCCCATTTGTGTTGTTGTAGTCATTGTCTATATTGTTTTCCTGACTCTACTGATTTTACTTTTCCTTAGTCCATGTGAGTCTTCCCACGCTTCTCTGTATTTGTCATATTTGTCATTTCTTATCACACAGTAATAGTCCATCTCAGCAACATGCCCTAATTTGTTTAGCCCTTCCCAAATACTGGGCATCTGCTTCGTTGCTATAAATGTTTTGGTGTATGGAGAACCTTTCTTTTCCTCATTGACTTCCTTAGGGTGTATTCCTGGCAGTGGAATCTCTAGGTCATGGTTATGTATAGTTTAGTAATTTTATTTGCATATTTTCAAATTGCTTACCGGAATGTTTTTACCAACGCATCCAGCTCCATCAGCAGTGCTATAATGCGCTTGTCTCTCCATAGTCCCTCGCACATCAACTATTTCTATCGTTTGTTATCGTTGCTAATTTGCTGAGTGTGAGGTGAAACATCAAAGTTATCTTGGTTTATATTTTTTCTTAGAGATTTGGAGCATTCTTTCCTATGGTTGCTAACAGTTTGTGATTTTTCTTTTCAGAGCTGTATTCATATCCTTTGGCTGCTTTTCATTCCTTTATTTTTAATGTTTGGTAAACTATTAGGCAAATAGATAATATGATTGCATTTTTTACTTGAATATGTGCTGGGGTATAAGTTTATCTTCTGTAGGCTCACTGAACTCATCTTCAGGACAACTCAATAGACAGAACAATGGGTATAATAGGTACATCACTTTGTCT
The DNA here is from genome assembly GCF_011100635.1 of Trichosurus vulpecula. Classification (NCBI taxonomy): domain Eukaryota; kingdom Metazoa; phylum Chordata; class Mammalia; order Diprotodontia; family Phalangeridae; genus Trichosurus; species Trichosurus vulpecula. The sequence continues at coordinate 100,437,454 of NC_050576.1, read as the reverse complement.
AATTTTATAAAGTATCTCATTGGTATTTTTTTGGTATAATATTAAATTTGTAGATTAATTCGGGTAGTATTTTCTTTTAAATCAGCAAGACCTGACCATGAACAGTAAATATTATTCCAATTATTTAGCACTTAAAAAAGGTTTAGTAGTTATATTCATCATCCATGTTTGTCTCGGTACGAGATTAATCCCTAGATTTTTACAATTTGTTATTTAAAATTATATTTTTATTACTTTTCCTGCCTTTTTGTTAATAATATGTATATGATGATGCTGATGGGTGCTTCCCTCATTATAATAAAAATTATCAGTTTGAAAGAGAATTCCTTTGATGGTAAATGTTCCTCAGGGCAGATAATAACTACCAAAATTCTGAGGTGATCTTGACTGAGACGTAAGAAAAGTTTTTGTGTGAACAGGTAGGCTCTATACGTCAGAACTTTTCAGTATCTGAGTCAGCCTACTCTTTTCCTAGTTTCCTTTCTTATATGAGAGCTTTATTTAGTGAAATTTTTTTCCAATTAATGAATTTGCCTTTTCTTCCTCTACCCTGCCCTCCTCCAATGAGAAAGAAAGATAAATTTTTTTTACAAAGATGAATAGTCAAGCAAAAACACATTTCCTTATTGGTCATGTCCAAAAAAAAAATAGCGTCAATCTTCACTCTTGAGTTCATCACCTTTGTTGCAGAATGTAGGCGACGTGATTCATCATGAGTCCTCTAGGATTGTGGTTGATCAGTAACCCTCTTCTTATATGAAAGCTTCTGTTCAAGACAGGCACGTCATTCTTCCCTAACTACATTCATAAGAGAACAAGAGAGAATGAATAGCTCCCTATATCTCCTACATTTTCCCTAGTAACAGAGGCAGACATTTTTGATTGCTTTTACTGCTTATACTTGACCTTATTTAGGTATTTTGGAAAATAAAGACATTAACTTAGTTAAAATGATAGTTACACATTTGAATGTCTCTGTCTCATGTTATTTCTAACAAAGAGGTACTGTTTCAAATCCCAGGAATCTTGCTGCAAGATGGGGAATGTTTTATCTCTCATTGAGGTCTCAGTGATGAGCTAGTATGGTACAATAAAAAGACCATTGAATATAAAATTAGAGGACCTAGGTTCAAATCAATCAATAAACATTTATTAGGGACCTACTATGTGTTAGGCACTGTGGTTAAGCACTGGGGATATAAAGAGAGTCAAAAGACAGTCCCTGACCTCAAGGAGCTCACAATCCTTGGAAGCTTGAAAGCTTCATCCACTGCTCCTGGTTATACCCCCTGGAGCCAAGCAGAACAAGAAGGGGAGCATATTTGTAGGCACTGAACCTTCACTGATGCTCCAGGGTGGTACAGTAAGAGGAGCATTGGTTTTGGAATCAGGACACTTAACTGTCTGCGTTGGACAAGTCATTTAAATTCCCTGAGAAAAGGAAAATTTTGCTGTCACTAAGTTCAGGTTAGGTCTTATCTTCAGTAGGTACAGAGTGTACAGAATGCCACAGCAGAGCCCAAGACCTCATCATGTAATTATGGAGGGGTCATAGATTGTTAGAGGTGGAAGATACCTTGCACACCATGCGGTCCTAGCCTTTTAGTTTACAAATGTATGGGCAGGTAGGTGGTGCAGTAGATAGACTTAGATAGATACTTGCTGTGTAGGGTGATAAGCATAATAAAGCATGAAGCACAGATTATGGAGAGGATTCCTACGCATTCCCATTCCTGGGCAAGTCACCTAACTATGTTTGCCCAGTTTCCTCATCTGTAAAATGATCTGGAAAAGGAAATAGCAAATCACTCCAGTGTGTTTGTCAAGAAAATCCCAAAAAGGGTCATGAAGAGTTGGAAACAACTGAAACAACAATAACAATAGGGAAACTAGGCCCCCAAAGTAACATCAACTGAAGGAACTGGGAATATTTGAAGATATATTTTTTTATTTTATTAATTAAGACTTTTTATTTTTAGTTTACAACACTCAGTTCCACATGATTTTGAGTTCCAGATTCCCCCCCTCCCCCTCCCTCCCCAAGATGGCATGGAATCTGATACATCTTCTACAAATAACTTCACATTGGACTTATTTACACAATAGTCAAATTATAAAGAGGAATTATGACCAATGGAATGAATCATGAGAAAGAAGAAACAAAACCAAAAAAAAAAATGAAAACAAAAACAAAAGAGAAAAAGAAAAAAAAAAGGGAGAGCAAACAGTGTGCCTCAATCTGCATTCAGACTCCATAGTTCTTTTTCTGGATATAGATAGCCTTCTCCATTGTAAGTTCTTTGGAGTTGTCTTTGAACCTTGCGTTGCTGAGAAGAGCAAAGTCTATCAGGGTTAGTCATCACAGAATCCATCTATCTGTGGTTGTGTATAATGTTCTCCTGGTTCTGCTGCACTCACTCAGCATTATATTGTGTAGGTTTTTCCAGGTTATTGTAAAGTCCGTATCTTCCCCATTTCTTATAGCACAATAGTATTGCATTACCTTCATACACCACAACTTGCTCAGCCATTCCCCAATTGATGGGCATCCCCTTGATTTCCAATTCTTAGCTACCACAAAAAGAGCTGCTATAAATATTGTTGTACATATAGGTCCTTTTCCCACTTGTGTGATCTCTTTGGGATACAACCCTAGAAGTGGTATTGCTGGGTCAAAGGGCATGAACATTTTTATAGCCCTTTGGGCACGGTTCCAAATTGTTCTCCAGAATGGCTGGAAGACATATATTTTTAAAACAAACTTTTTTGTGGCATATGAACTGGAAATATATCTAAAATTGTGAGTTCCTTCAGGACAGGGACTATCTTTTGCCTCTTTTCATATCCTCAGTGTTTAACAAATGCCTGACGCATAGTAGATGCTTAATAAATGTTTATTGATTGACTGGATATTTTAAGTCATTGGTTTTGTTTTAAAAAGTTATTTTTAATGAGAATAAGATTAGTAACTGAAAAATAATGTTGCAAATTCAGAACTAATAACAGTAATTGTGTCATCAAAAATATTCCAAGTTTGTTAGTTTTGTAATTATATTAAAATAATCCCATTTTAACTTTTGGAAATGCCACTAAGTCTTGTACAGGAATATCAATCCTATGCCATTGTCTATGTCTAGAGAAGACTTGAGTTCGAGTGAGGGTATGGGACATAATAAACTGTCTTTAAGTTTTTGAAGGACCATCACATGGAAGAAGGATTAGATTTCTAAGATCAGAACTTCATAGCTGAGCATTGGAAGGGATCTCAGAAGCCACGTGGCCCAACATCAGGTGAGGTAACTGGTCCAAGGAGGTTGTGACTTGTCAAAGTATAGTGAACTTAGATTGATTTTGGAACGGTTGTTCTTTCCACTGAATTATCAATTGAGATAATTAATATTTCTTAGCACTTAACACAGTGCCTGGCATATCTTGGATATTTAATAAATGCTTATTTCTCTTCCTCCCCCTTCCTTTCTTTCTCCCTCCTCCTCTCCCTTCCTCCCCTTTTCCCCCTTTCTCCCTCACTGTCTCTTCTTCCCTCCTTCCCTTACTCTATTCTTTTCTTTTTCCTTCGTTCCTTCCCTTCTTCCTTCCTTCCCTCCTTTCCTCTGTTCTTGCCTCTCCCCTTCCCATTGGACTACTGCCTCATCATTGGGACCTCAGCCCCCAGAGATGGCAGTATCTCTCCTTGGTAACTTGTTCCGTTTGGCTCCAAAGCGTAGAACTAAGAGGGGTGGGTGGAATTAGCAGAGAGTCACGTTTATTTCGGCTCGATGGAAGGAAAATCTTCCCAACAGTGAGAGCTCTGCAAAAGCAGAATGGGAACTAGTAGGTTCCCTCATGGGAGATTAAAGTAGAGCCTGGATTATGGAGAGGATTCCTATTCATGTACACATTATACCAGATAATCTTTGAGGCTCCTTCTACCTTGGAGGTTCTGTGATTAAAGATATTTGCTTCCATTTATAAAGTAAGTTACATTATCCTGTGCTCTATTTCTAGGGGTACCATACTGATAAACATAAATTTGTAAATATACAAATATTAAATGTAATTAAAATATTGTATATTAAATGATAAATATACATATATGTTATTCCCAAAACAATATCCATAGTATAGTGTATAAAATATTATTGCTATGAAATGAGCTTATGGAAGAAAAGAAGTTCTATTTAAAAGGCAGTAATTTTTACAAAGAGCATTTAAAACAATATTGGCAATATGACATAGAATGAACATTTATTTACTGTATAGGACTTACTTATAGGCATTGCCAAAAGTTAAAATGTGATTTATTTTAATGTCCTTATAAATCTAATAAACTTGGAGTATTTCTGATGGCACAAGTACTGTTATTTTGATTAGTTTTGAATTTATGATGGTCATTTTGCAGTCTATTCTTATTCAGATTAAAAATCATTTTATAAAACAAAATGGATGGTTTAAAATATTGTTTAGATGGCTAGTTATTATGCTTTTGATAGAATAATAGTTCTATGCATGTTTATTTTCTTTAGTAAAGAAGTACGTTTATCACAGACAAATTCATTGTCTAATAATCTAGAATTAGACAAATTTCCATTTATTTTCTCCATCTGTATTAAGGCTAAATAGAAAGGCTAAAATCAATCAACCAACAAGTATTTATTGAGCAACTACTGTGGTTTTAAATCCATAGTAAATAGTTTGAGAAACTAATTATCTGAACATAAATTTGTAGTTGGAAATTGATCATCATTCTTTCATAAAGAACAAACCCCAAACATTTGGCAGAGGGTATAGTCATAATATAAGAAGCCATATCATAAAGTGATATGACTAATTTTAAAACAAATACACCAGGATTTAAACAAGTGTTTTTCTTTTTACAGTTGTCAGCTTGGGAGGTTATATGTTAATCTAACCACACTGCCATTGCACCAAATATTTGGAAATGCTCTTTGATATTGCCTTTATGGCCTTAGGCACCGACTGGCCTCATGGTACCAAGTCTTTGTCCTTTAAAGGTGAATCTGATTTTAGAAACAATCAAAATGACTTCAAGTTAGATATGGTGAATGTTGCCAATTGAATAATATTTTGTGCCCAATATGAGGTGTGTTCAGAAAAGTGATAGGTTTGATTTTTTTTCCTGATGAAGTCATAACTACCTCTGGAGCCAGCTACAAAAGAGATGTTCTAGAAATGTTTTAAGCAATGACAGTGTTGTATGCTGGGGAAAAATATCCAAACAAACCATCAAACCTTTTTTTTTCCAGGTCTAGTCTATCTCTGTCCTATTATAGCTAACCTTTATCTTGGGCTTTAAGGTTTGCAAAACGGTTTACATAAATTATTTTCTTTGTTCCTCATAAAACTCTGTGATCTATAGATTAGGAAATTGAGGAATGAAAGAAATTAATTCACCCTGCATCATGCAGCTAATGCGTATCTGAAGTGGGACAAGTTTGGCATCTGTTAAATGACAGCTACCATGCTATCTAAAGTCTTTGTGCTTTTAAAATTGGAAATGGCGAAAGGTGGTCACATAGAATTGGGATCTGATATGAATACTGATGTGGTTGTTTCGCATCATATTTTGGGAAAGTATTTACCAAAAAGGATTACAAAAAAAAGGATACCTGTAGAACTAGCTACTGAAGGTACTGTACCACGTGGCAACAATTTCCAAAGAAATAGACTGGATTAAATTATGTTGGCGTCATTAAGAAGGCTTTAATATTTTGGAGGGGTTCAGGGTCATCATTGTGTACATTGATTATTCATATGTTGTTAATGTGAACAAATAATGGTGAATAGAAAGTTCCAGTTAATAGAATGCCAGACAGCAGAGTTGGAAAATGCGCTGATTTTTATGCTTCTAATATTTGCCATATTTTTTTTTTTGTTGTTCAGTCATTTTGAGTCGTTTCCAACTCTTAGTGACCCCATTTGGAATTTTCTTGGCAAAGATACTGGAGTGCTTTGCCATTTCCTTCTCCGGCTCATTTTACAGATGAGAAAACTGAGGTGAACAGGATTGAGTGATTGGCCAAGTGTCCCACGGCTAGGAAATGTCTGAGGCCAGATTTGAATTGAGGAAGATGGGTCTTCTTGACTCCAGAACCGGCACTCCATCCACTGTGCTACCTAACTGCCCCTTATTTGTCATCTAGGCCATGTCTTAAACAGGTGGATCTCATTCTCCAGATGATGTCTTCACCAGCTGTCCTCACCAGATAATTTCAAGTTCCTCTTTTTCACTTTGTTCTCTCTTATTCTGTCTTATTTCATCTTATTTTGTTATTACATCACATTTATTTCATAATATATATATCTCTCTTCCTTCCCCTCTCCAGAGAGTCATGTCTTATAACAAAGATTAGATAAAAAAGAGGAAAAAAGAAAGAGCAGGTCTGCAAAACCAACTGACACCTTGACTATGTCTGATAATACTTGTGATTTATTGTACCTAGTGTGCCCATCTCTGCAGTGGAGGAAGGAAGGTGCCTTGGGGGCCAACCTTGGCTGTTCATTGTCTTTGCACAGTAGTAGCATTTAGTTTTCATCCTTTCTATTTACATTGCTATGCTCATTTTGTAGGTTGTTTTCCTGCTTCCCATATGCCTCTGAATTCTTCATATTCATGCTCCTTATAGTGCAGTTGCATTCCAAAGGGTAGCATGGTGTGATGGATATAATATTGGACATGGAGTCCGGAAGGACAGGGTTTAATTCCTATTCCTGACACTAGCTGTGTTACCATTGTCTAGTCGCTTCCCCTCTTGGAATCCATTTCCTCATCTATATATAAAATGAGATTGTACTAGATGACCTCTAAGTGTGTGTGTGTGTGTGTGTGTGTGTGTGTGTATGTATAGGTGTGTGTGTATATATGTATATATACATATATATGTATAGTTTATGTATATACATATGCACACATACATATATATGATACACATACATACATGCATATATATGTATATATATATTTATAGGCCTATATATCAGCCTATATATATGTGTGTGTGTGTATGTGTATATTCCTATAAGGTTCCTTCCATCTTAAAATCCATTTTCTATTAAATTCACATGCCACAGTTTTTTCAGCCATTCCTCAATTTATTGGCACCAACTTTGTTTCTAACTTTTTGCTGACACAAAAGTTACTGCTCTAAGTATTCTGTCGTTTATTAGACCTTTCTCTTTCTTTTGCCTCCTTCGTACGTCATCACCATCATCATCATTGACAACAACAGTTTGCATTTACATAAACTCTTTTAAGTTTTACCAAGTGCTGTGAGTGTATTATTTCATTTGGTCCTCACAACAATTCTTGGAGGTAAGTGTTATTATTATCCTTATTATACACAGGAAGAAATTGGGGCTCAGAGACATTAAGTGACTTGCCTGGGGTCACACAGGTAATAAGTATCTGAGATGGTATTTGAACTTGATTCTTCCTGATTTCAAGTGCAATATGTAATCCACTGCACTGCCTAGCTGCCTCAACAGTGGGATCTAGGGGCTCAAAACAAAAGGACATCTTAGCTGAGGTGCCTCTTGGGGGTGGTGTTGCAGGCATAATGATTTAGGGAATGGTAAATTAAATTTCCCATAGATTAGAAGATTCGGCAGTCACTGCTGTTTATATAGAGAATGATTTATTTATAACAAAGCAAAATTGGTACATTCACTTTAAAATATAAATAAGCCACTTGATTCCAAATAGAACAAAGAGCAAAAAGAAAGCTATGAACAAAGGGTCTTCTGTGTCCCTTAGTCCGAGTTCCTGGGAGCCTGTCAGGCTTTTCCTTATTCTGGTCCCTCTCAGCTCCTGCTCAGCCGCTGGGCAGTCTGAATTTCAGGCTTTAAGTACTGCTCAGGACCTCAGTTCCTGCTAGGAGTCATTCTCTTACCCAGGTCTCTTGAATCCACCTGGTCTGAATCTTTCTGTTTCTCTGAAATGCCTTTTGGAACAATCTTCTTTCTTTGGCTGTCCTAAAGCAATCATCATACTTCCTCTCCTCCCAGAGATCATTTGGTTCAAACCTGTCTATATCTTGCAGATGAGGTCCAGAATTTTTTCAGGAATTCATCTAAGGTCAAATAGCTGTTGGGAGCAGAGTATCAGGCCCCAGAGCCCAGGTCTTCTGATTTTGCTCTTTGACTGGTTCGTTCATTAGGATGATATAGTTTTGATTTTCATTGCTCACCGTCCTTTTACCCCAGGGCACAAAGCCCAGTGAGTCATTAGTACTCCATAAACTGTCACTGGGCTGAAGTCCTGGAAAGAGTTCTGAGGGCTCTTATTCAAGACATTTGGGTCTGATCCCAGCTCTGACCCATTACTGACTGTATGACCTTAAGCAAGTCACATATCGTTCATAGCCTCAATTTCCTTCTATATAAAATGGGAATGATAATACTTGTACTATCTACCTCACAAGGAAAGGAAAGCCTTTGGAACACTTAAGGTACTATGTGAGGGTTAAATATTTTCAAATCTCCCCCAAGGTACCTTTTATAAGGGTAGGATTTAGCTGAAATAGTTATTTTAAGGAACTGCTGGATTTTATGAAACAGTATTTCTATCACAAAATTCCTTAAAGCCTTTAGCTGAATTAATAGAACCTCCCTGCCCCATCCTCTCTGATTATCTTCTCTCTTCCTTTAATAGGGATGCTACTATACTTGCACCAAGTGTTTCTGATTAATATACTTGGGTTGTCACTGAGTGAATTTTACTCAACCTGAATTTTGTTTCTTTAAACCCCACCCGTGTATGTTCAACAAAGTTAACCTATCCCATATTATAGCGATTATATAAGACAAACAAGTTTCACGAGGCATCATTATACTGTTTGTGTAAACTACAGACAAGCAGTAAAGAAAAGAGATTGAATTAGACCAGAAGATTTTGTTATATTGAGGTGTGCATGTGTTTTTTCTCATTGAAGCAAAATATAGCAGTTCAGGTTTGTTTGTTTCTAAAAAGTTATTGTAGCCTTAAGGGTTGTGCAAAAATCAGCGCAGGAGTCATATTTGACTTTGAATGCTGCATTTAGTCTCCAAATATTGCCATTGACCATGACTTTCCCAGTAGTTTAAGTGCTGGGAGCTCTGATGCAAGATGTTTGGTCCAGATTCACTTAGACCATCAATGTTCTCTCATTTGCTGGTCTGCTTCCTAAGGACAAAAGTAAACTATCAGAAAGCAAACACCTTGCATTTGGGAAGCAGAAGTATGTGAAAGCCTGGGGTTATTTTTAACTTTCTCAGAATTCTGTTTAGAGGTTGGATGATGATGTATGAGCATGCACACTCCATTCTGCATCTTCTATCAGAGTAACTTATACAAAACATATGTAAAGGCATGACTCCTAGTAAGTAACAGTACCAAAGTACCTTAATCCTTCTATCGACAACTGTCCTATTGGGTTACACAGTTTTAATCCCAGAGGAGTTGTCTCTTGACATTAAACTGTCCAAACAGTATTTATATCTGTGGCTGCCCTGCAAGATCACTTAACCCTGCACAGCAGTTTAAAAGTAGTTAATGACAGACCCAGCAAGACTTGTCCCTTATGAATGATCACAGAAGTTCGACCTGGGCTGTCATGGTTTATGGAGGAAGGCAGTTTGTCCATAGCCTGCTTCACCCACAGCAGGTAATTTGAAATGAAATGAGACAGTTTCTACAAGCAGATTGATTTGGGAATCTTGCCTGTTCTTCCCTTTGACCCCTGACAAGTTGACACTACAAAGATTGTGACTTTAAAAAATGATTGGGTGCAAATACATTTAGGTAGATGATTTACTGTGTGTTAAAGCAAGGACAGTGCATTTGGAGGGAAGCTTGTGAGGGAAGGTAATTGTAAACTTTAACAACACATGTTTTATGTTTCTGTATCTTATTAATTATCCTACTAGGAGAATCTACTGATAGCATCAGATCAAGTGGTTTATCTATCCGGAAAAAAAAGACCACTAGCAGTAGGTACCAAATAACAAGATTAAAGGGGAAAAGTAGAGATGTGGGTCTATTAAAAAGTCCATTATAAATGCTACTATTTGGGTTGCAAAGTCAATTTTTTTTTGTATAAAGATAAGAAATCCATGTTGTCTTTGGGCACACAACTTCCCCATCCCTAATGGGTCCCTCTTGCTTCTTTTTGTAAATGTGGTTAAACAAACAAATATGGAAACATTGAGATTCAATGGGTGATAAGTTTGATTCTAGGTAATAGAGGGGTTAGCAGATGATGCCAGTAAAGAAGATAAAATCACAATCATGCGTTAATAAATATTTTCTTTAGACCCAATAAATACATTCTGATTTTGAGATCAAATCTTCATAGTATGAATATACAGAGATTCAGTTTTTCTAATAGTTTTGTCTTTATAAAGCAAATTTTTAATCCGTAGTGTAAGCATAAAGGAAATGGTTAGAAATGCATTATTTTCCAAAATCATGAGACAAGGGAAATGTTTTAGTTAGATAGATTTAACATTTTTTTCTTCTTATTTTTCTCCAACATTAGACTTACATTCCTAAGGTAGGAAACATAATTTATGATAATTGTATATTTGTTAGCATTTTATTATGATTAAAATAGAATAAAATAAAATAGTATTGGCCAATGACTGCTCTCCTTACATGGAAGGTTTATAAAGTCTGAACTGATCTCTGCAAAAGCTTCCTGATTTTTTTTAAACCATTCTAACCATTTTCTTTGCAGTATAATTTTGAAGATGCTAGTAAAAATATAACAAATTCCTTATTGGTATCAGTTGAAATTATTTACTACCCTTTCGAGTCATATCTTCATTGAACTATGTTAAAAGTATTTTGCTGAAATGTTTCTTTATGTTGTCCATTGGGTTTAATAGACGTGCCATTTAATAAGCTCTCTACCTGTAAGGATAGACTGTTTGACCTCCGTGACCTGCCACTGGTAGACATGGTATAAGATTGCTTTGTGAAATAAAGCTGTCGGTAACATCAACAAAATAAAAAATGATCGTATTCCAATACTCTCTGCTGAGTACTATGACAGCACTGAAATATGGAATAAAATTGAAAGTAGATTAGTTTTGGGTCCTAAGTCATGTTTTGACAAGATATAAGAGAGGAGAACATATCTTTGAACTTTTATTTTTAAAGTTTTTTAATGAAAATATTTATCATTTTGTAAGGTTCCTTTTTTTTTTTATCACATCTGGACTGTATAACCTTAAAACAATCCATTCTCTTATTGTGAGGGATATAAATACTGTACTATCTCTTATATTAAACATCATAAAGGATCCATGCCCAGTCTGGGATTGTCTGACACTTGTAAGTTAAGGAGTGTCATGTTAATAAAAAAAAAAGCTTATTGAGGAGGTTGAAAAATCAGTCATTAAAATAAGCCACATATTTTTTAAAGTATGTAAAGCATGTAAATACTATAGACAAGTGGGCTACATTTGCTGTATTTTCTGTTCACCCTTTGGAGTGTTTTGAATCTGAAGCAGTAGAATAAATATGTCAGGAGAGGAGTAAGGCTCGCCTCTGATGGTTTGAAACCTTAAGGAATTGGCAAATGGACACAATATGTATGCTATTAGGTTATTTCTTTCAGCTGTATGGTTATTTACAAATCAAACAAACTTGACCAGTCGGTGACATTGATAGGTCAGTGGATACTGTAGGGGTCTTTAAATGCATACTCAATTCTTTTGACTAGGGAATCATTCTGTAAAAGAAATAAAAATCAGAAAGATTGCCTAGCATTAAAATGATGTGTTAACCTATTTTTTTTCTTTTTTTAACATCACAATTATTTCTGAATATACTTTTCCCCTCTTTTATTCCCCAGAATTGAACCTTTCCTTAGGTGACAGTGATTACTTTTTCTCCAAATGCCTCAGGACCTTGTATGTCCCGTTTCTTCCCCTCTCTCTAGGGTTCTCCAATATGTTAAGGAAGTTGAAAGAGGGGGTGCCTTGCCTCTGCTATTAGCTCAAGCCTGCCCACTGATTGTGTTATCAGTTTTAAGCACCCTAGTTCCATTTAACTACTTACAGCCAGATTTGCTTTTATGGTGGAATATTTACATCAAAAATATAATAAGAATAAATATATAAACATTTTCTCCTTCCCCAACCTAAGGACATACTCCCTCACCTTGGTCCCTGGAGAGGGGAGGTAGATTAGGTTCAAGGTTTAGCTTTGTCTTTTCATAGCATTAATCCCATCAAGTTCCCAGTCCAAAGCCTCTCTTGGCTTGCCTCTTTGCTCCCTGGCTTTTCTGTGCTTCACTGCTCAGCTGGCTAGAATCCTGGGCTCCAAGGTCACTGTGGTTCGATCTCCTGTGTCAGGTGAAACTCCACACCCTGCAAGCAACTAGAACTGAAAAGAAAAATGAAACATGACTAAAACTCTAAGCTCATTTCTCAGGGCTTCAGGGCTTCAGGGGAGAGGGAATGTAGCCCTTTTCCCATCTAGCTAACTCTATGGTGCCCCTGATGTGGGAGAACACCTGTGGTTGTTGTTGGGAGGATAGACTTATATCTCTGTCAGGTAGATGTAAAGACCCAGATAGTTTCAGCTATGGAGCCGCTGAAAAGAGGCTGTTCTCAAAGATGTAGGTTGACATGTTCTCTCATAACCTAGCTCTTGGTGTCTCCTATGGGCATGTTTTTATGTTAGGTGATTTGTGCATTTTCCAAAAACCAAAACAAGACAAACACACACATACACCACACAAGCCAAAAAAAAGTCAACATCACTGACTGAAATTAATTGCAAATTTCTGCTTCTGTAATTTTCTCTCTATTCCCTAATCCTCCCCTTCCCTCCCTTATCTCCTAAGCCAAGGAGAAAATATATTTCATTATCTGTTCTTGATACTATCTGTTGACACTATCTGTTCTAATTACTCAGAGTTTGGCTTCCTTCCACTGTATGGAAGGGTCATTTAAATTACTTTTCATTTTTATTTAAATTACTATAGTCATCATTCATACTGTTCCTCTAGTTTTGTGGATTTTATTCTGCATCAGATCACATAGGTCTTCCTACATTTCTCTGAATTCCTTCTGTTCATCATCCCTTACTTCCCAGCAGTATTTCATTATATTCATATAGCACAACTTGTTCAGCCATTCCCTTACCTACAGATACTCCTTTTATTGTTTCCAGTTGTTTGCTGCAAGAATAAAGGGCTGAAATGAATTATTTTTGTCTCTGTTCTTTCTGGTTTTTGACCTCCTTTGTGATCGCCTCTTTACCCTTCTTTACATATTACACAGAATGCTTAAAGATAATACCTCAGGTTGCATAGCTTATTCATCTAAGAATGAAATCTCCTGGGTTTACCTGTTCTTTTACTTTTTAAAAACAAGATGCAAATTCACTGCCTTGGTCAGAGAGCAAATTATTATATTCATTCGTGTGTATCTGCAGATTAGTGGGTCTGTCTCTGGCCTCTATCAAAGTTAGTATGAGTTAACTTAATGGAAAAATAGAGGAGTTTCATTTATTTTAATTTCAATTCTGTTTTGATTTGATTGATTTAGATAGACTTGATCTGAGGAGTGGAGTGTTGGTTAAAGCCCTGGAACAGGGTCTAAGACATTTTCTTCTTTGACCCCTGTAGGATTCTTTTTTCTTTTTTTTCTCCCAGGGCCATGGGTGAGGAATTTTTTTTTATCTCATGTAAAATTTCCACAGTGAGAAATGGATACTGGGAAACTAAGGAAGCTAATGGTGAAAGATAATGAACGAAGTTATTACTTCTGATTTAATATTTCTACTCTCTTAGAAGGAAAATTGACCCTAATTATAAGGTTTTTCGCATTCCTCCTCCCCTGCCCCCCATTTTAGGACCCCTGGCTTCCTTCAAAGCACTATCACCTTCTACACACGCAAAGTTACCAATTTTTCCTCTTGAAAGTGTATTATTCTGTATTTTTTTTCACTTTGTATTATTTATGTTTGTATTACTTTGTATCATTTGTATTTACTTTTCTATGTCTCTGGTCTCCCTCCCTTTCTACCAGTAAGCTCCCTGGAGACAGGGACAGCTTCGTTTCTTTGTACCCCTTAGCATTTTGAGCAGTACCTTGCACATAGTAGGACCTTAACAAGCCTTAACAAATTTGCCCCCTTTCCTCTTCTTCTTTGTTTCCAGGGCTTCCTTCAAGACCCAGCCCAAAGCCCACCTTCTACAGCAGGAGGCCTTTCCCAGGTCCTTCCCGGCCTCAGATGTTAATGTCATTTCCTTTCATCTCCTCCGCATATATACCTATTTATTTACTTGTCGACTCTCCTGTTAGAAATTCCTTAAGAGCAGGGACTGTTTTTTTTGCCGTTCTTTGTATCTCAAGTGCTTAGTGCATTGCCTGGCATGTAGAAAGCGAAATGCTTGTTGACTGGCTGACATGATTTTAGTTAAGTTGGTTATGAATTTAGTTAAGTTGGTTGAGTTGCTTATTTCTTTTAACATTTGAAAAGATGCAAAAAAGTAGGTCAGTGCTGGGAATATTGCTTCTTAATTTGTTGCATTAGGTGGTGGTCACGTTGACTTTGTTAAAATAATATCCTTTTACGGGACCCATGAATAAGTATGGCCATTAGGCTGCTGTCATTTGTCATCATCAGTCAGTGTGGGCTTGACTCCTGAGCATGGAAGGTAGTTTTAAAAAAAATATGACTATTAATGAGGAAGGCAAAATTTACGTGTGTGTTTTATTCAGGGGTTGTTTTCTGTCAAGATGTTAAATGGAGGAAAGACTCTCAATATCATGGGAGGGATTAGAGGTACAGAGCTGCTCTCGGGGGAGGAGGAATATCTAAAGATGAACTCTGGGAAATCAGTTCTCAAGTAAAATCAGTGGGAAGAGAGGAGAAAGGGATGGAAGGAGCTGAAGGTGAGGAGAAGGAAAAAGACCCCAGAAGATAGCTATCATAGGATGAGAGAAAAGAAGAGCATCTATATAGAAAACGAGGAAGAAAGGTCATAGTATGATAGGGTAGCACACACAACTGGGAATCAGAAGACCTGGCTCCAGCATTGACTCTCTGTGTGACTTTGGGTAAATCGTTTTACTTTTTAAGGCCTAGGTTTTCTTCTGTAAATCAGTGGTGTCATCCTAAAAATAGAAAGGGATCCCCGTTGTAGATTGACTTAGAAAACTGTAATTTAACATTATGTTGTACTGTATTTTTATTTATTTTGTTCCCAATTACATTTTAATCTGCTTCAGGTTCCCCTTGTGATCAGTGAGTTTGACACCTCTGCCGTAAATGAAAGGGGGTTGCCTGGATCATATGACCTTCAAGGTGCCTTCAGTGATCTAAGATGCGATGTATGAGTCTGTGTAAACCATTAGGAAGATGTGCAGCCACCTGGGCTGTTATTGTACAGGTCCTGTTTCTTTATTGAAATACAGAGAGGGTGAAATGTTTAGAATCATACCTCATATATTTCTGTATCTAAACTGAAACTACCAACCACATCCTCTCCTCGGGCTCCGTGACATCTGTCATGACATTGTTTGTGCAAAGGAAGTGGACGCATGCCTTCTGCCTATTCGGTCAAAATCTCACCTCTCACATTTTGCTGAATTTCTCACACAGGACGCGGACCTGAAGCCTTGCTGCTGACTTGAGATGCTCTGGGTGCTGTGGGAGTCTGCAGTGTTCTCTCCTTACATTGTACTGATTTACATGGCCAAAAGGTGGCAGCGCTTACTCCGGCCTCCAGCATTCCCATTTTCTTTTATGTAACTACTGGGTTTTGGATGTATTAATTCCCTTTCCTTATCTTTGCCATGGCAGAGAAGATGACCTTGTGTGGCCTGAAAAGATTCCCTTAAATAAGCCTCGTGAGAGTGAGTGATCACTGGAAATAAAGGTTTGCTGATGAGTGTCACTGGGATTTTTGGTCAATTCCAAGTTCACTATTGAAATAAATTTCGGGGCAGTTGACAAAGTGCTGGCTCTGGAGTCAGAGGAACTGGGTTCAAATCTTGCTTCTGATGCTCCCAGTGTGACTTTGGGCAAGTCACTTAATCTCCTTGTGCCTAAGTTTCCTCAGTTGTAAAATGAGGTGTATGGTCTGAATGGCTTCTATGGTCCCTTCAGGTTCGCTATCTATGATCTCCATTCTCTGAGGGTAGGCAATGAACTTTTTCATTGAATCTGGGGATGTTGATAACAGCTATAATTTATATAGTACTTTAAAGTTAGCAAAGCATATTACATATATGATCTAATTTGATCCTCACAGTAGCACTATGTGATATAACTATCATTTTGTAGATGTGGAAAATCACAACCGAATGCATTTTTTTTTCAGAACCAAGACTGATAGTTTTATCAGAGAAAATACTGTCATAGCCTAAGGAGTTTATTAATTATCTTACCAAATGGCAGCCTCTACATAGAAAAGCATTCTAGGGGCAGCTGGGTGGTGCAGTGAGTAGAGCACCGGCCCTGGAGTCAGGAGGACCTGAGTTCAAATGCAGCAGACACTTGACACACTTACTAGCTGTGTGACCTTGGGCAAGTCACTTAATCCCAATTGCCTTGCCTTCCCCCCTCCAAAAAAAAAAAAAAGCATTCGAATCATTGGAAAGCCGCTTGCCATTTTGGTGGAATCCCCAAGTTGATGCTATTTTTTTGGGGGAGAATTCCCAAATATAGATTCTCAGATGCTTAATTTGGTAATTCTTTACTACCTTATTTTCTGTGAAAAGTATGAGAATTCTCATTGTCTTTGCTAATTTTGTCCAGATGTATATTTGAAAAAAAATTTTCCACACTTTGAACAGACCTTGTCAGGACCATAAAAGACAAAAAGATGGAACTTTTTAAAAAAAAATTGAAAATGTTAATTTTAATTTTGCTGATGGCAGTGAAATTTACCAAGCTGTAGTGTTTTCTATTACTAGGGTCCTTCTGTGCCACTAGTCATTTTTAGCTGAGAAAGTAAGCCTGAGAGAAGCAGCTTGATGAAGTGGGTAGAAAATTGGCTTAGGCAGAAAGACCTGGGTTCAAATCCTGCCCCTGACACATGCCCCTAGAATGGATCTGGACAAGTCATTTATTATCTCAATATGCTCCAGGGATGGGGAACCTGCTGGCCTTGAGGCCACATGTGGCCCTCTAGGCCCTTAGGTGCTTTTGACTTTTGACTGAGTCCCAAGTTTTACAGAACAAATCTTTTTATTAAGGGGATTTGTTCTGTGAAGTTTGGATTCAGTCAAAGGGCTACACTTGAGGACCTAGAGGGCACATGTGGCCGCAGGTTCCCCACCTCTGTAGGTAATATACTAAGACTGTGTATCAAAGCAAGTGCTAACCTATTTTGGTAAAAAGGGGTTTCTTTACTGAGAGTTCTGAATATCAATCAAATCACAGGTCTGATTAAAAAAAATTAATCCTGAGTCAAAGTCAAGTCATAGACAAATCAGGCAGCTGACATTTAATGATAATCCTCTCTTCTAGTAACTCCCACTCTACCCTTCCCCTCTCCCCCAAATAATTTTGTTTTTTAAAATTTATTTTTCTTCTCAATCATTTTGGGAAGTTGAATATGCCTTCTTTTTACTAAGGTTTTCATGAGAAATATTATTTGTAAGAAGACTGGAATTCAGGCTGATATTTATATTCTTTTAGCCTAAGGCCATTCTGTAGAGTAGGGGAATGATAACTGTTATCTAGTCCCAGTGGCATTGATAAATGTGGGTGGGAACAATGCAAATGTTGTGGGTGGAATAGCATTTAAAAACTATCAGGAGACTATTAATAGATTCCTTTTTAAAAATAAATTTTCCTGATACCTGTGATTTTCAAGTCACAGTCATCTCTGAGATACTCAGATACTCTGTGAGCCTTTCCTTCAGTGAATATTTCCATGTAACAAAGAAAAGCAGTTTAATAAAATGAATGGGATCCACCCACCTTGCCTGACATATCTCTGAGTGTGATGGTTTAGGTAACCTTCCACATCTATAGTCCTCCACGTTTCCAAAGAAAGGAGAGAGGTCATTTCTATTTCTTCTTGGGTCCAAGTCCGGTCTTATAATTTAATAGGATTTAGCTTTGTTTTATTATTTTTTAAAATTTGCCCTGTGAATATTGCCTTGTGAATTGGTTTCCTGGTTCTCCTTACTCTTTTACTCTGCATCAGATCATATATGTTTTGCCATGTTTCTCTGAATTCTTCATATTTGCAAGTTCTGATGGTGAGATGATATTCTCTTATGTATACATATCATAATTTGTTTAGCCATTCCCCAGTTGATGGACACCTACTTTGTTTCCAGCTTTTTCCTATAAAAAAAATGCTGCTATAAATATTTTGTTTTATCTAGGACCTTTTCCGTGCCTGTTATGGTGCCTGGTACATATTAATGCTTATTAATAAATGTTTTTGATTGATGTTTTTAACCTTCTTCAGGTATATATCTAGCTGTGGGATGTCTAGGTCAAAAGAGTGAGAAAGGACTAGGTTGTGGCTCTTAACATTATCTGCATCATGGGCCCCATTGGCAGCTTGGTGAAGCCAATGGACTCCTCAGAATAGTGTTTTTAAAATGCATAAAATAAAATACATACGATTAAAATGAAACCAATGATCAAAATATAGTTATCAAAATATTCCTTTAAAAAAGAAACAAGTTTTCAAACCTGAAGTCAAGTACCACTGGAATAGGTGAAACTTTCAAAGTTAGCTACCATTTCTTACTGATGTTGCAGGATCATCGAGCTTTTCCATAAGCTATAGGTGCCAAACAACCTGGCGGGCTTTATGTTTTTTGTTAAATTATTTTCCTTTATTTTAAAATTAATTTTTAGGAAATAGAAAGTAGTGGACTGGGTAAGACAAAATTTAAGCAGTTTACAGATTGCCATTTATTCTGACCTGACTTCAAGTGACACTTCACAGAATTGCAGATGCTTTAAGAGCATCTGCAAGGGACCTTAGACCTGAGCTGGTCCTGTGTCTGCATGAATGCATGTCTTAATTCTGGTAAAAGGGAAGGAAACACATGGTCTGGATTCCATGCAAATCTTCCTACAGTATGAGCTCTGTTGCTTTGCAAAGTTGCTATTAAAAAAATGCCAGCCTAATAATTAAATAACCCTGGCTTGGCCTATGAAGTCTGGAGTTCTGTGCTTCCTCCTTCTCCTTTTCTACTAAGGGGCTCTTCTTGGCTCTAGACTCATCCATGAAGAGTTCAAACTAACTCTAACTCTGACCCCTTCTTCGAAGGTCAGATTCTTTTATCTCACTTTCTCTATACCCCTACCCTGGAACTTAAGGGAAAATTACTCACAGCTGAAGTTTGGCTCATCTCCAAGTTCTCCCTGAACTGAGGAGTAGGAAAGTACTTGGTGTACAATGTAGGTCAGGTAGAGGACAGCTATTTATTCTTTCCAAACAAAAAAGAAATGCTAAACACAAAAGGCTCTCGCAAATACCCCTGGACTAGATGAAACTTTCAAATTCAAAGTTAGCTACTATTTCTCACTGAAGTTGCAGGATCATTGAGCTAAGACTTAAAACAAGCCGCAGCAACAGCAGTGATATAACTTATGCTCTATTCTCCCTAGAGGTTGAAACATCAAGGCATGATGGGTAGTTTACTGTGAGTCAGTAGGCATTTATTAAGGGATTACTTGTGCCAGGTTCTGTGCTGGGGATATGCATAAAGGCAAAAAAGAAAAAGTCATCACCCTCAAGGAACTCACATTCTAATTGGGGAGATAGCATGTAAATAACTAGGAGTCTAACATATGTGTGTGTGTGTGTGTGTGTGTATTGTATATATACATACATATACATAAATACATGTGTGTGTGTTTATATATATTTCTCTTTCCCTTTCTCTCTCTCTCTCCCCACCCCCACCCCATGCATACATATAGAAGATATAAAAGTAATCTAAAACTGAAAGGTATAAGCAGCTTGGGACTGGGGTAGGGTTTCTAGAAAGACTTCCTAAAAAAGGTGGGCTTTGAGCTGAGTCTTTAGGGAAGCCAGAGAAACTAAAAGGTAGTAAGAGGACAAAGTATTCTATTCATGGGGGGAGAGCCAGTGCTGAGGTAGCGAGATTAGAGCTGGAGAGACCTGTTTAAGGAATTGTAAGTAGAGACTGAGTGTGGAGAGGAAGGCTAGAAAGGTAGGAAGGGGGCAGGTTATGAATAGCATTGAATTCCAAAGAGAAGACTTTATGTTTGATCTTGGAGGTAATAGGGAGCTACTGGAGCCTATTAAGCAGGCGGTTACATGGTCAGAACTATAGTTTAGGAAAAGAGGCAGTGGAGTAGAGGATGGATGGATGTAAGGTTGTTACAGTAGTCCAGGTGACAGGTGATGAGCCTAAACTATAGTTGTCACTACATGAATGGAGAGAGAGGGACATAATATGAGAGAGATTTTTTTAAATAGTGTTTTTTTCCAATTACATGTAAAGATAATTTTCAACATTCATTTTTTATAATATTTTGAGTTCTAAATTTTTCTCTCTCCTCCTCGCTCCTCATGACTGCAAGCAATCTGACAAAGGTTATGCATGTGCAATCATATAAAACACATTTCCACATTAATCATGTTGTGAAAGAAGAAACAGAAGGAAAGGAAAAAAAATCCATAAAATATCAAAGAAAGTAAGAACAGCCTGCTTCCATCTGTGTTCAGACTCCATCCATTCTTTCTCTGGATGTAGATAGCGTTTTCCATCGTGAGTCTTTTGGAATTGTCTTGGATCATTGTGTTGCTGAGAAGAGCTAAGTCATTCGTGGCTGATCCTTGCACAATGCTGCTGTTACTGTGTACAATGTGCTTCTAGTCCTGCTCACTTAACTCAGCATCAGATCTTTTGCTTCTTTCCAGGTTTTTCTAAAAGCATCTTGCTTGTAATTTCTTTTTTTAAATTTTATTTATTTGGTTTTTGTTTTCAACATTAACTTCTATAAGATTTTGATTTCTAAATTTTCTCCCCCTCCCCAAGGTTATCATTTCTTATAGCACAATGGTCTTCCATCACATTCGTATACCACAACTTGTTCAGCCATTGCCCAATTGAGAGGCATCCCCTCAATTTCCAATTTTTTTTGCCACCACAAAAAGACCTGCTATAAATATTTTTGTACATGTGCATCCTTTTCTTTTTTTTATAATCCTTTAAGGATACAGACCTAGTAGTGGTATTGCTGGATCAATCCTACTTTTATAGCCCTTTGCACATAGTTCCAAAGTGCTCTCCAGAATGGCTGGATTGCTTCACAAGTCTACCAACAATGCAGCAGTGTTCCAATTTTTCTACATCTTCTCCAAGGTTTATAATTGCCCTTCTGTCATATTAGTCAATCTGATAGGGGAGAGGTGGTACCTATGAGAGATATTTTTGAAGGTAGTAACATGAATTGGCATTGGATTAGATATATGGGGTGAGTGAAGAGTTGAGATGTCCCCGGGGCTATGAACTTGGTTAACTGGGAGGAAGGTGGTGCCTTTCACAGTAATAGGCAAGGTTGTAAGAGGTGAGAATGTGAGGGCAAAGATAATGAATTCTTGTTTTAGATATGATTTTGAGTTGCCTGCAGGACATCTATACCCCTACCCATCTAATTTGAGGTGTCCAACAAGGCAGCTGGAGATATATTATCTTAGTACAGCAAAAATGCTAGATCTGGGAATTACCTGCTAAATCAGCATTTCATTTTTCACTTCAACTTTTCATTATCCAAACAATGTCCTCTAGGTCTCTGGTTTTTTTTTTTTAAGCCCTTTGCACATAGTTCCAAAGTGCTCTCCAGAATGGTTGGATCACTTCACAAGTCTACCAACAATGCAGTGGTGTCCCAATTTTTCCACATCATCTCCAAGGTTTATCATTCCAGGGCCCCTCGAATTGGTAGTTATCTTTTATATTTCAGAAATCCTTCCTGCCAGCAGTTAGCCCCTAACACAGCATCTCTGACTCCTCCAACTCACACAACGTTGCCTCTAAGACAGTACATTGCCATCTTGGGGTCACTGTTTGGTAATCTATACTCAGAAAAGAAAGAAGGTAGACGAGGCAGCCAGAGGCCCATGCTCTGCTCTCAGACTCTCCTAAATTTTGTTGTTGTTCCATCGTTTTTCAGGCATATCTGACTCTTTGTGACTCTATTTGGGGGTTTTCTTGGCAGAGATTACTTGGCAAAGGTTTGCCATTTCCTTCTCTTGCTCATTTTACAGATGAGGAAACTGAGGCAAACCGGGTTAATTGACCTGCTCATAAGTGTCTGAAGCTAGAATTGAACTCAGGAAGATGAGTCTTCCTGACCCCAGCCTTGGCACTCTATGCACTGTACCACTTAGCTGCCCACTGTTCCACCTAGCTGCTCCTAAACTTTATTTACTCTCTTCTGGTCTAGAGAGACAAGAGAATTGCTTCCCACATGGGTCCAAGGGTCTAAGGGGATTATTTCATGCTCCCAAAGTGTGTGAGTCCTTCTGAGCTGAGTAGGACTAAAGCAGCAGGACAGTTTTGTGCACTTTCTGTCTGTTCAGTCTGTTTTACACTAATCTTGGAAGAGGATTCAGGTCTGGGATATTTGTCACAGAATTTCAGCTTAGTCATGGGATTCTCATGTTTTATTTGGCAAATTAAAGGGGATTCACAAGAGTTTTTGGGGTGGAGGAGGGATGTGATCAGGGTGGTAAATTGGGAAAGATTACTCTGGCAAGGATAGGGTCACTAGAAGAAGGAAGACAGATTAGGAAGCTCTTATGATAGTGTTTTCCAAAGTGGGATGTGAGAAATGATTTGTTGGGATAAAATAGGCAAAGAAAATACTAGAACTGAGTAAAGCAGCACAACCAGTCCAGGGTGCTTATGGCAGCTGTCTACAGCAGGGACACTGGCTAGGGGGTTCTTGTTGCCGCTGGAACAGGCTAGGTTATGAGTTTACTTCCCCAATGGGGGTGAGAGAAGAGGGGTGATGAGGATGTGGATACTTATTGACCCTAGCTCCCCACTTTGAGAGGGGCCAGGGAGACCAGGTTTACTCTGCTTCTTAGAGTAGGGACCTTTCCAGGACTCCTTAGGGGAAGAGGATGGATAAAATGCATGATCCTCAACCTAGAACATCGAGAGTGGGGGTTCCATGGGCCCAGGTAAGTCAGCTGGCTGGGAGTAGGGTGAAGGGGGTAGGGAGAGATCTTTTCCAAAGATGTGAACCCCTTGTTGTCTACTAGGGTCCTTTGCAGGAGAAAAAAGGGAGGTGGTTTGAGAGAAACTTCGGTAGGGACTACTAGATGAGAATAGGCAAATTGGGGCCAACAAAAGAAGTTGGGGTCAGCAGCAGCAGCAGATGAGAGGCAGCAGAAGTGGACTTGGGGCTCAAGGAACCAAATACAATATTCTTTCAGATGGTTTGGAAGCAAAGGGACTGTCTTCTATTAGGAAATGGGAACCTATCTTGACATTTGTCTTCTGTGAACCTGGGACTCACCTTTAGAATCATACATCCCCTCACTTCTTCCTCATTAAGGAATATAGAAAATTTTCTTTTAGAAAACATTTGAATTTATTATTTATTTTTGACATTCCTTTCTTTTTAAATTTGATTTTCAAATTCCCTCTCTCCCCCACCCCCTGCTCACTGAGTGGGCAAGCAGTATGATATCAATTATAGATGTGAAATCATGCAAAACATTTCCGTGGAATAAGGAAAATTTTCAACAAAAACCTTTGCATGATTGGTAGATGGGACTGAAAAAATCACTATCATGATTCAGTAAGCACAACTTGTGATGTACTTCTTTCGTTTGGATCTATGTATCTTTGTGAAATAGCTTTTTTTTAAAACTTATGACAGCCATTAAAACCAAATATCAAACTGAACTTGGAGCTAGATTTTTGAATGGCTGTGTCATAAAGAGTTTAAGATTTTCAAAAAAAATGAAGCGTATTCACTCAAATTGCTTTCACTAAAAAAAGTAAATTGTTTTAGAGAGGGTGAAAATGTTTTTTATATTGTTATTGTGTAAGATAAAATAAAAAAATTAAAACTATATTACTCATTTCACCCTTTAAAAATTTTTAAATCTTCTTTTAAATCATCATTCAACTAAAAGTGCTCTCTCCAAAGCAAGTTATCGATTATCGTTCAATTGCCAGTTAGAATGACTTTTTCTCAACCCTTATTCTGGACTTCTCTGAATCACTTGACACCACTGACAGCTGAGTAGCTGTCAGGATTTTCATGACACTACTTTTTCCTGGTTCTTCATCCATGTTATGCCCCCTAACTTTGGGTGTCCCCCAACATGGCTCTGTCCTGGGCCCTCTTCACTTTATATTACTTTATCACTTTATATTAGCTCTTACCTGGTACTCTCATTAGTTCCCATCAGCTCAAGTATCATGTCTATGTAGAATGATGGCCAGATCTATATATCCATTCCTAGTCCCTTTCCTGAGCCGCAGTCCTGTATCTTGTTGTTGCCATTCAGTTGTGTCTGACTCTTTGTGACCTTATTTGGGTTTTTCTTAGCAAAGATACTGGAGTGGTTTGCCATTTTCTTCTCTAGCTCATTTTACAAATGAGGAAACTGAGGCAACCAGGGTTAAGTGACTTGTCCTGGGTCACGATCCAGCTAGTAAGTGTCTGAGGCCAGATTTGAACTGAGGAAGATGAGTTTTCTTAACTCCAGGTCTGTATTCTATCCACCGAGCCACCTAGCTGCCCCCAGTCCTGTATCATCAATTCCATATTAGGTATTTTGAACTTGGTGTTACTATGGTTCAAGCAAGATGATAGGCCTCTTCATAGAAAATAGAGAAAAAATAGGAGGGGCAGATTTAGGAAGGAAGATGACAAATTTAGTCCTAGATAAATTCTATTTGAGGCATTGGGACATCCTAGTGGGGATTTCTAGGGAGAGTTGGGGAGGGGTAGAGATAGAAATTTGGGAATCTTTTGCACACAAGTAATAATTGAAGCCTTCATACCTTTGCTTAGGTGGTTCCCCCATGCCTCCAATTCACTCTTAGCTTTTTAGAATGCATAGCTTTGAAGCATAGCCCAGATGATATTACCTACTAGAGGCCTTTCCTGATAATCCCTGTTAGTTATCTCTCTCTCTTGAAATTATTTTGTTATTACTCTGAATTTACTTATATAACCTTCTTGACCTCCTTCCTTGAATCTTTTATAGTCACTCCAAGAGACTTCCCAATTGATGACATCGGTTACTGATGTAATAGGTCGATGTCATCTCCAAATTGTAGTTTGTCCTTTGTTCTTGAAAAGGACCATGACATCAGGGAGATGATGATATGAATCGCAATTGACTTTGATTTGAGTGAGGGAGAGCTGTGCAAAGTCACCAGCCTCACTTTCTCCTCCAGAGCCATCTCAGTGGTTATTTGAAACCAGATCTGCATTCTAATATACGTGTACGCTTATATGTGGAGATGTATCCCTTCCACCCCTGAATATAAACTCCCTGAAAGCCGGAAAGTTTCATTTTTGTTTTTCTAACCCTAGTATTTTGCACAGTGCCTTGTATATAGCTTAATAAATATTTGTTGTTAAAGTTGAATGATACCACTGTAGGAGAAGTACAGAGAAAGAAGAGGAGAAAAATTGTAGGGAATGCTAACTTAAAGGAGTAAGAGTAGCTATCATTTTTTCCAGTAGCTATGTATGGCTGTGAGAGGTGAACTATAAGGAAAGTTGAGCACCACAGAATTGATGCTTTCCAATTGTGGTGTGGAGCAGACTTTTGAGAATCCCTTGGACAGCAAGATCAGATCAGTCGATACTTAAAGAAATTAATCCAGGCTATTCATTGGAAGTTCAGGTACTCGAAGCTGATATTTTGGCCACATAATGCGGAGAAGATGGGGCTTATTGGAGAAGACCTTGATGTTGGGAAAGATCAAAGGCAAAAAGGAGAAGGAGACAGTGATGGATAGATAGTGTCATGGAAGCGACGAATGTGAGCTTGGACAGACTTTGGGAGGTAGTGGAGGATAGAAGGGTGTGGTGTGCTGTGGTCCATGGGGTCACAAAGAGTCGGATGCAAATGAACAACAAAGAGTCATCTGCAAATGTAACAGAAAGAGTGATCAGAGAGGTAGAAGAAGAAGAATCGGGAGTATACAAGAGAGTACAGAGTCAGGGAAGTAAAAGAAGGGAGGATGTCTCGAAGGAAGAAGTGGCATGCTTTGTTGGGTGAGTCAAAGCTGTCCAGGAAGATAAGGGGAGATGAAGAAAATGGTTAGATCGAGGGATGAGGAGGTGATTAGGGATAGTATCATAGGATTTAGAGCTAGAAGGTACTCTAGAAATCATGTCCGGTGCTCTCGCATTTCAGAGGAGAAAACGGTGACCTTGAGATTGAGAGCTGTGTTAGCTGAATGGTGGGTACAGAAACCGGATCATAAATGTTTGAGGAAATAGTGGGCGTTTTAAAGGATGATATACTAATGAAAATAGAGCATCTAAAATGATTAAAGGGAAGCATTTGCAAAATTGAAGGTTTCATGGGGATCCAGGTTCTGGAAATACATGTGATGCATTTATAGGTTTTTGTGGTGGGCCAGGCCTGATGGTTGGGGACCCCTAAGTGTGTGACTCGACAGTGGTAAGAACAGCAGTAATAGTACATAAATATGAAAAGTTTATCTTGAATGAACAAATTAGGTCATCCTCAATCAGTTTCAGTTAATAGGCTCCCTTTTGCCACTTAAGTCCTGAAAAATGGTTCTTTTCCCTGGGGGGAGTCGTGTGAGGTGAGGCAGAAAAGATAGGGGCCTGGTATGTTTCACACAGGATTGGAGGGGATACGATGAAAACTGTGAAAGTGTTAAATGGCTGTAATAGCCCTGGTATGTATCATTTCCAAGCTAGTTGTCAGCAAACTTTTGACTGGCCTCCAAGGGGGAGGCTGCCCACTCTACAAACCCCTTTATTCTCAGCTTAGGAAATTTCAGAAGAAAGCAGGGGGCATCTTATCATTAGCCCGCCAAAGAAGGGGATGTTTCTGTAGGCCAAGCCCTAACTTGGGGGATCACCAACAGGTGCTGTTGTTTTATGTGTAAAATTTTGTCCTTTCAGACAGCCTTTCTTACCAAGATAATTTCAAACTACACGATTACAAAAACTTACGAGAAAGAAAAGTTTTTATTTTGATAGGCAATAGGAAACTCTAGAAGTATTTTATTTATCCATTATTTATCTACCTTCTATTTATCTAGCAATCTAACACTAATTTTTTAATTATTTTTGGTTTTCAACATTCACTTTTATAAGATTTTGAGTTCTAAAATCCCCCCTCTTCCCCTCCCCCTCCCCAAGACGATGAGCAATCTGATATAGGCTATACATGTACAATCATATTAAACATATTTTACATTAGTCATGATCTAACACTAATTATAATGAGCATTTCCAAATATAGGTAATGGATAGATAAAACATTTATTAAGTGTTTACTATGCTCCAGGCACTGGGGCAAGCCAGACCGTTCCTGCCCTCATGGAGCGTACATTCTAATGGGAGAATATAACTCATAAAGCAGAGTTAAAAAGATTGGGAAAGGAGAGTGGTGGCATGGCCCACAGAAGCCAGGTAGGAAGTGACATTGGTCTTGCTGCTTCTCAAACTAGATACTCCATCCCTGACTCTGGGCATTTTCATTAGAATTCTCCTTACCCATCTCCCTCTTCTAATTTCTCTGACTTCCTCCAAGTCCCAGCTAGAATCCCACCTTCTACAAGAAACCTTTTCTGCTCCCCCTTAAAGTTGGTGTCTACCCTCTGTTGGTTATCTTCTGTATATATCTCATTTGTACCTAGTTTCCAGGTTGCCTCTCCCATTGGATTGTGAGCTCCTTGAAAGCAGGGATTGTCTTTTGTCTTTCTTCGTATCCCCAATGCTTAGTACTGTGTCTGGCACATAGTAATTGCTTAATAAATGCTTTTTGACAGACTGACTAGTTTGGAGGTTTGGACCCCAAAAAGATTAGTCAAAAGCTGATTTAACAGAGCTAGGGGACCGAGCTGTGGAATTCAGGCTATCACCAAGGATGTGGTGGTCTGAATAGAGGCAACATAGTTGACTTGGATTAGGTCTGAAAGTGGCCCAGCAAAATGAGGCCAAAACTGATTTATTAAAGCAGACTCTCAGGCAGTGGAGTCCATGATCTCTGGTGAAGGGAAATAATCTGAAGTAGAGGAGATCAGAGAAATAGATTTGTACATGAAACTAAATGCCTGTTAGGTACAGCCTGCTTTCCCTTTTAAGTATATAGTAAATTCAATATGTTTCTTTCAGAGCTCCCCTGTTTATCTTTTCTTTCTGGCCTTCTGTTCTCTTGTGTGTGTATATAATAAGTGAATATAATATATATGATTATATTTATATGTAAATATAATCATATATATTTTGTGTGTGTATGTCTATTCTTTGATGCTTAATTCTTTCTTTTTTGGGGGGTGATCCTATGCTCCCCCCCCCCCAAAAAACACCATTAAACCTGAAATCCTTTAACAAGTAGGCCTAGTTAAGAATATAAATCCCCACGTTGGTCTTGTCACGGGCTTGTATTCTTTCCTCTTAATTCCCCTTTCAGGTTCCATACTCCAGTGCCAAGTTTGTTCTGGTTATGACTAATCCCTCACTAGTCCTACCATGCACGGGTTTGCTCTAGCCACCTAAAAACTCAGCTGATTCTTCAGTTTTCAGTGTGACTGTTTAGACCTCAGAAATTCACAAATGCTGCAAATCAGGGCTTGATTTGCTGTTTTGTTGATCGTTCCAACTTAAGAAAGTGGTGCACAAAATGTTAATAATGCCAGTTATGCTTAACTATGTGTCTTTTGCACATCTCCCTTCCCCCCACAAGCAGTTGTTAAACATTTATCAGTACAATTCTGAATCATATCTTCATTCTTAAATCTGTCTTTACCCAATCCATTGTTTTATATATTTTTAAATTAAATTTTATTTTTTTAAAAATTATCAAGCATTTATTTTTTTTCTCCCTCTCCAGTTTTAAAAGAAAAGTCTTATCAAGTCAACATCTATTTCTTAAGGGCTTACCATGTGACAGGGACTGTGCTGAGTGCTGGGGATACAGACAAGTCATTATTCTTAGGGAGCTTGCGGTATGATGGAGGAGACAGCAGGAACACAACTATGTAGAAACAAGACATAGGTTAAATTTGAGCTAATCTCAGAGGGAAGACTAGTTTTCTCTAGCATTATGGAGGTACGGAAAAGGCTTCTTTCAGGAAGTTTACAGACTTGAAAGGAGCAAGGAAAAGTGGAAGGTAGAGATGAAGAGGGAAAGCACCCCAGGTATGGGAGACAGCCAGTGAAAATGTCCATTGTTGGGAGATGGGATGTCTTGTTTGAGAAACAGAAAGGAAGGACCCAGCATTCCTGAATTGCAGCCTATGTAGAGGAGAATAAGGCATAAGAAGACTATACAGGTAAGAAGTGGCCAGATTGTAGAAGGGCTTTAAAAACCAAACAGAATTTTATATTTTATCCCGAAAGTAGTTGTTTTAGTCGTGTCCAACTCTTCATGACTCCATCTGGGATTTTCTTGGCAAAGACAATGGAGTGGTTTTCCCATTTCCTTCTCCAGCTCATTTTGCAGATGAAGACAGGGTGAAGTGACTTGCCCAGGGTCACCCAGTGAATAAGTGTCTGAGGTCAGATTTGAACTCAGATCTTTCTGACTCCAGGGCTGGCACTTCATCCATTGTACCACTTAGCTAACTATTGGAGTTTATTGAATGGGGTGGATGATGTGGTCAGACCTGTGCCTAGAGAAGATCTCTTTGATGGCTGAGTCGAGAATGAATTGGAGTGGGCAGAAGCTTGAGTCGGGAAGACTAACCAGCAGGCAATGGCAATAGATGATGAGGACCTACAGATGGGTGTTGCAGGAGGGGGCATATATGAGAGATGTTGTAAAAGTAGAAATAATAGGATTTGACAGCTGATTGGATGTGGGGGGTGAGGAGTCAAGGATCACACCTGGTGGGGCAGTGAGTAGAGCACTGGCCCTGGAGTCAGGAGGACCTGAGTTCAAATCCAGCCTCAGACACTTGACACACTTACTAGCTGTGGGACCTTGGGCAAGTCACTTAACCCCAATTACCTTACCTTTCCCCTGCAAAAAAAAAAAAAGAATTGTCCATTTTTGCTTCCTTGTGAGTTGTCTTTAGTTCTCTTCTAGGGTTTTGAAGGGACACTTGTTTCTTTTGCCCCGTTAGAATGGACGTACTTTATCGCTGTATAACCCCTTCTACACAAGTACAAATGTACTTTCTTTTCTAGTTTTCTTCTTTTCTTGACTCCTCTGTTTGCATTTCAAAGCTTCTGCTCAGCTCTGCTCTTTTAGTCCTTGTTTATTAAACATCTACGTTTTTCCTGTTGGATTATGCTCAATTTTGCAGAGTAAGTTATTCTTTATTGTAAGCATTTATCTTTTGTCTCTTGGAATATTGTATTTCAAGATCTTTCCTTTATAGTGGCAGCTGGTTCCTTGGTACTTGAACTTTTTTTTTTTTTTGGTTGCTTGCCAGGATTTTTTTCTTTGACTAGGAACCTCTGGATTTTGGTCATAGTGTTTCCAAAAGTTTTCACTTTGGATTTTCTTTCAGGAAGTAATTGAGGGATTAAATTTTTTTTTTTATACTCTGCCCTTGAATTCTAATAGATCTGGTCAGTTTTCTCTTATGATTTCTTGAAATAGAGTGTTCAGGCTTTTTTTTTTTTGTCCTGATTTTCGGGAGACCTAATGATTCACAGATTCCCTCTTCTTGACATGTTTTCCAGGTCAGTTTTTGCTAGTATGGCCTTACATTTCCATCTGGGCTCTCTTCCTTCTTTCCTTCCTTTCTTCCTTCCTTCCTTCCTTCCTTCCCTCCTTCAATGCCATTCCTTCCTTCCTTCCTTCCTTCCTTCCTTCCTTCCTTCCTTCCTTCCTTCCTTCTTTCCTTCCCTTCCTCTCTCCCTCCCTCCTCCCTCCCTCGTTCCCTTCCTTCTTTCCTTCCTTCCTTCCTCTTTTCATTTCTTATTGACTCATAGAATAATTACTTTTTATTTGGTCTGTTCCAGTTTCAGGTAGTCCAATTCTTGCGAAACTTCTGTTCTAAGTTACTAATTCTTTTCCCCATCATTTACACTTTATATTTTGCATCTCCTGCTTCACTTCTCTCAGGCATTCTTGGAGTCCTTGTGGTTAGGTCATTTTTATTTTTGAGGCTGTGAAATTACTCTCTTCTTCTGGATCTCTCAGGTCTCTTCAATCCATACTATTTCTACATTGTGTTTGATATTTTCTATTGTTCAGTCATATGTCCAACCTCCATTTCTGAATCAGGGCTTTGTGCTTGGGACAGACTCCAGCTTGTGCTCTTGAAGGTTGTCTGGAGGCACTGCTTGGTACCAAATGAGGTGGCTAAGACTAGACCCCGTCCTCTGCAGGAATCCCTGGCTTTTGGTTGCTATCTGATGGTTGTTTGACTTGGGTTTTGACCTTGGCCCTTTTTCTCACACAGTTGTGAACCCAGAGTTGGCTCCGTTCTTTGTGACTTTGACATGCCCCAACTGGATGTTGTCGATTATAGTAGGGCCTCCTGCAAGTCCTCAGGGGCTGATGGTGCTTTCTCTTACTATGACTCTGCGCCTCAGGTATAAGCTGTCAGGCTTCTGGGATGGGCACAGGCTGCCTGGGTGCTGGTCTGACCCTGTACCTTGATGGGACTGAGGCCCTGGCTGCTTCAATTATGCACTGCCTGTCTCCTACGGTGCCTTTAGCCTATCCTTTCTTATCTCCACTCAGAGCCTCCCCAGCTTTCTGGAAGTCATAGCTATTTCTCTTTGGTTTGGGTTATCACCGTTCCTTTTGGGGGCATTTTGAGATTTTATTGGAGCATTTAATGAGAGATCAGTTATCCTCTAGGTGCTTATACACTGCGGTCTTAACCAGAAGTCTTTCTCTGAAGTGTAAGAATTCTTGGAATTATCCTGGAGAAATGGATAGAGAGAATTATCCTCAGTGTCAGGAAGGCCCGCTATATACTAGTCGTGCTCTCTAGATAATAAATTGTAAAGCAGGTGCCAACTGCATTTGTAGAGGGAACTTACTAACTCATTGGGAGTTCCCTATGGCAATGAAATCACAGGTCTAATTTTAAAAAATTCCTACTTAAAGTATCTCATTCCCAGCTAATAGTGAGGCAGGCTGCCCCTTCCCTGTCTCCCCTCAGCCCTAAGTCAGCCTCTTAATAGGAAAATACAATTTCCATATAGTTAAGATCAGCAACACCAGGCTTCTTACTGTTCCTTATGTGGAACACTTCATTTTCCAACTTTGTTCCTTTTTCACTGACTGTCCCCTAGGCTTAAAATGCTTTCTCTCCCCTCTGGCTTCCCTGACTTCCCTTTAGGACTCAGCTCACGTTGTACAAGAGACCTTTCCCCTTCTACTGCCTTCCCTATGAGATTATCTGAGACTCATCACTTGTCTATTTCTTGTACGTACATAGTTGTTCCCTTATTGACTCCCCCATTTAGAATGTGAGCTCCTTAAGAACAATGATCCTGTTTTTTATTCTTTTTGGGGGGTGTATCCCCAGCACTTAGCACAGTGCCTGGCACATAATGAGCACTTCATAAAAGCTTGTTGTCTGACAGACTGATTGGAATAATTTCCATAGCCTTTTAAAGCACTTTGTCCACATTTTCCCATTTAATCTCATTTGGAATGTGAGAAAGGGACCTTGCAAGATCTCCTAGTAATAAACACCCTCCTTCCAATAAGCCTTGAGCTAGGTTCAAATGAAAGAGACCTGCTTTCTTCTTTATTTTTACAAAAACTCTCAAGGAGAAAAGTACAGTCCATTGCTTTCCATCAGAACGAAAGATTCCTCTTTTATTTTTATGTTTTTTTTAAACGGCAGAGTTGATTTATGAAAAGTTGATTTTTGAAGCTTTACTGGAGTGTTTATTGGAGAAACAAGCTCAAAATCTCAATCTACATTGCTAACAAAAATGAAGAAAGCTTTTGATGTTTCTTTCTCTTTATTATGAAACATAAGAACTAGCTTATTTCATGCTTATGATGTAACAGCAACTGTTATGGCACTGAGGTTGTCCATATCAAGTTTCTCTAAATCACTGAAATTTTTTGGGCGGGGGAGGGAAGGAGATGGGTGGTGGGGTGATGGTCACATGTTATTTACTCCTAAAATGGCTGATGCTACTTGTCCATTTTATAGTAAGATTCAAATTCTTTCAAGCGACAGAGTCTGCTGGAAAAGTTTGTTTTCAGTTTTGTTTTTCTGTCTCACCAGGGAGGCCCCTAACAAAGCCCTGCCTGTGACGTGGTCCCACGCGATCAGCTTTTGCTATTGGGGTTCTTCCTCTTGAGAAGATGGGAGCAGCTGTGACATTCCTCCCAGTAGAGGGCCTCAATGTCCACTGGCACAAGCTGGTCTAATAACTCCATTTTAAGAGAGCAAGCAGCCTTGCCAAGCCGGCTTCAATTGATCATTGGTGTGTGTTTCATATAATATTAATTGTTTTAACCTCTTGTGGTTTAAGCAGGTTTATTGGCAGCATGGTGGAGTGCTGAGGCTCCACAGGGGCTGTGTGTAGAACCTGTTTCAGGAGGGAGACAATGGGCTGGATTTAGAACTAAAAAAAAAAAGAAAGAAAGAAAGAAAAAGAAAGAAAATAAATTCCTCCAAGGTGGTAATTAGTTCCCAAGTGCTTTTCACTTATATGGTGCTTTTTACCCTCAAAGCATTTTGGAAATGTTAACATACAGGACATTGTAAAGTCCCCAGAGCAGGACTTTGTTGACTGTTTGGGGCATTTTTTATTTTTCTTGTTCTAGCACTTTTTGAAAAACAATCTTTCAAAAAAAATTAAATATAAAGGAAAAGAAAGGCTTTTTTTCTTGAGGGGGGAGAATTTTACTTTATTCTTTTGCTGCATTATAGTCTTAAATATTTTCAAAAGAAAACCATATACTACACAGAAAGTAAAAGGACTGTATTTCACCAAAGAGAAAAGTGACTTTTAACTGCTACAAGATAGGGAATCAGTTTTCTATTAAGAGTTCATATCAAAATAACATATATTGTCATATATATGTATATATTATCCTATATTGTAATTTACATATATTATCTCATTTAAATTTCACAACATTCTTATAAAGTAGGTGCTGTTATTATCCCCACTTTGCAGATGAAGCTGAGGCAGGTCATTAAGGCTTGTTTAGGTCCCCAGAGTTAGTAAGTATCTACAAGGTAGGATTGAGGCCAGACCTTCCAAGCTATCCACTATTCCAAGTGACAAACTGATAACAAAGCAAATAATCATATCAAACAATTTAAATGGGCACTGTGTTCCCTCACCCTCTAACAAGTCGCCTGAGCCACATACCTAAATTCCTAATCATTTCAAAAAAAACGAATAAAGAATTGCCTTTTCTCCCAGCAGTTTCTTGTTCCGGTGGTAAAGGAAACCTCCTTTACTTTTTGAAATCTTCAAAGATCAGGAAGCAAAAGGAATGTCTCCATCATTGTATCCATATCTTGTAGAAGGCTGTTCTTCGCAAGGGGCTTGACATTTCTGGGAGTCCATGTGGCAACATTTTGCCTCTTCCATCCTGACTTTATTTCCTGCTGTTTTGCTCCTGAGGTCTGGGGTGTTTATTGTTATCATATTCCTAGTTTCCTAGCGAGCAAGATAAACTTATTGTCTGTGTAGTATTTTTTTCCTTCCTTTGTCTCGGATTGAGAGAACAGCTCATGTCATTACTTGGTTCCATAAAAAAAAACCCACAATATTAGGAAAAATGAACTTTCAAAGGGGTGCTTAATTTCATAGGAATAAGTTCATAGGAATAGTTTCCTTCCAGACCCAACTGATCCACCATCTTCTAACTGAAGCCTTTCCTGCTCCCTCAGCTGCTACCTAAAAGCCGTATCTTTCTTCCACCTCTACTCCATCACCCTGTAATGATTTCTTAATATAGTTTATGAAAGCATCTACCTTTCAGGGTTGTTATGAGGATCAAATGAGATAATCGGACACCTCATGGGACTAAAACTCTTCAAAGCGATCTTTTCTCCTGCCTTACTAAGCAAAACACCCTCTTTAGCTTCATTTACTTTCCCTTCTTCCAACCATAGCTTTGTAGAGTTTCTTTATGTAATCTTTGCTTTATTGAGGAGGGATGATGGGTAGGATGTCGGGCTTTCTACTTTCACTTCTGGGAGAGTGGGTATGATGTTGGGCTTTCTATTTTCATTTCCAGAATGAGTATTTTTAGTCAGGGAAGGCTTCACAAAGAGGGTGGCTTTTGAGCTGTACCATCAAATCCAGTCTAGTGGCATTTATCAAATACCTACAGTACACAAGGTGCTGGCAATACAAAAAAAAAACCAAACAAAAACAGAAAATAGTCCTTGACTTCAGGGAGTCAACATACCAGGGGGCCTTGAATTGGTAAAGGCAGACATGAGGGTGATGATTGGTCATCACCAGTGGCGGATGAAAATACTTTAGGTGGGGAGACCTGCCTTTCTGTCTCTAATCCATTCTGGATCCCCCATTACGAGGTCAATCATATTGTAACCTAAGTCTGATGGATGTAAGCTTAACAGCAGTGACTGGTTAAATTTTCATCTTTACCGTTCGAATACTAGTAGGTGCTCAATATATGCTTGTTGATTAATTAATTGATCATGTAATTCCCTTGCTTAAAACCCTCTACTATAAGATTTTTAAATAGTTCTCCATTCACTGCCTATTCCGTAAAGTTCACATTCCTTATTTATGGCATTCAAAGCCTCCACCTAACTTTCTAAAACTTTTCTCATATTATTTTCTTATAGATGTTCTAGCAAGCCCTCCATCCCTCCTAGGCAGAATGCCTGTATAAACTTTGGGGCCAGGGGTTGCTATCTACCCTTTTTCTAAATGCTTTGAAATTTACACTTTTAATATTTAGGGGGTGCTTTCTATTTCCCTAACATTTCCAAACTTCCTTGTTACTGCTGAGGGTGCCATCATCCCCTTAGTCTCCCAATGCCAGCCATTTTACAAATATTTTTGCAACTGATCTTCACAATATTTATTATTTCCATTTTACAGTTGAGGAAACTGAGGCAAATAGGTTAAGTGACTTGCCTAAGGTTGCACAGCTAGTAAGAGCCTGAGGCCATATTTGAACTTGGATCTTCAAGACCCCAGGCCAAGTTAGCCACCTGGCTGCTTCATTAGGCATTTAGAACAATGAAGGAGAGAAAAAAGTCAGCAAAATCTGAAGTCAGACAGGCAGTCAGGCAGTCAAAAGGTATTTATTAAGTACCTACAGCATGCTGGGTACTGTGCTAAGAGCTCATAATCTAATGGGGGAGACAACATGCAAGCAGTTATGTATAAAAAGCATATAGGCAACATAAGTAGGAAATAATAAAAATTAAGGGGGATTAGGATAAGCTTCCTGTAGAATGTGAGATTTTAGCAGGGACTTAAAGGAAGCCAGGAAAACCAAGGGGCAGGGATGAGGAGGGTGAGCATTCATTACATGGAATATAGCCAGAGAAAATCCCTGGGAGTTGGGAGAGTCTTATTTGAGGAACAGGAAGGGGGTCACTGGATAAAAGAGTACATGGTGGGGTATACAGTGTAAAAAGACGTGAGGGGGAGATGCTGTTGAGGGCTTTGAATGCCAAAGGCTACAGAAGATTTTGTATTTGACTCTGGAGGGGATAGAGAACCATTGGGGGTTTATCTAGTGGGGTTGTTGGTGGGCAGGGAGGAGGGAACGTAGGTCCGTACTCCAGGAAAATAATTTTGGTGGCTCAGGGGAGGATAGACTGGATTGGGGAGAGACGAGACAGGCACGCTGATGTAATAGTCCACGTGTGAGAGGATGAAAACATGCACTAGTGTGGTGGCAGTGTCCAAGGAGAGAAGGGGGCTATTCTAGAGATGCTGCAAAGGTCAACTGAACAGGCCTTGGGTACAGACTGGACATAAGGAGTCCAGGAAGACAATTACTTTATGACCCTGGGAGGCTGGGGGGATGGTGGTATCCTCAGCAGTAACAGGGGAGTTTGGAAATGTTAGCAAATATATATGTGTGTGTGCGTGTGTCTGGATATGTGTATATATGTATATAAGCATGTGTGCATACACATACATATGTACATATACATACATATGTGTACGCATATGTATGTGTATATATGTATGTATATATACATGCACACACACATAAAAGTAATATGAAAAAAAAAGTTAGAAAGTTAACTGGGGGCCAGATTGGGGAGGCTTTGAATGTCATAGTAAGGAATCTGATCTTTATTGAGTAGGCAATGAATGGAGAACCATTAAAATTTTTGTGTCGTGGGATTTTGAGCAAGGGCAATTACCTTCTCAATCTATTAATCAATAAGCATTTGTGGAGGACCTACTATGTGTCAGGCATTGTGCTAAGCACAATAATAATAGTATTTCCTCGATCCTCAGAATAACCTTGGGAGGTAGATGCTGTTACTGTCTCCACTTTACAGTTGAGGAAACTGAGGCAGAGGTTATGCCCAGGATCACCCAACTAGCAAATATCTGAGTCGTGGATTTCAACGTGGGTGGTCCCCGACTTCCAAGCCCGGGGCTCGGTTCACTGGGCCAGCAAGTCGCCTCCCCAGGCTGAAGGCGGTGTAACTTAATTTGACTCTCAGTTTCTTCGTCTATAAAACCGGGATGATAATCGTGCTTAACTTACAGAGTTATAGTAAGAATCAGTGGAGACAATCTATTTAAAGTTGTTTGCAAACCTTGAAGCCAGTGTAAACACTAGTCATTACTATTCCTTCTGTGATTTCTGAATTGGTCGACTTCGGCACAACGCGTCACTGGGGCAACACTGCGCAGTCCCCCAGGGAGCAAGACTCTTGTCTTTGGTATCCGCCCCGTAGTTCCGATGAGACCAGGACCGTGTCCATCCCGAGCCGTGTCCATCCCGGGCCTCTGTCGCAAGAGGCCAATCCAGTTAAACAGTTCGACTGAGTAAACATTTATTAAGCATTGACAGATATCTGCAGGGCACCGTGCTAGGTGCAGGGAAGGATACAAAGGTTAAAACTGACAGTCCTTACCCTTGTAGGGAGTGTTTGTGCTTCCCTGTAGATCTCCACGAGGCAAAATAGCTTTTAGCTGAATTTGCTTGCTGTGAGCAGGTACTTATTAAGTGCCATGCCTAATGTCCCCTGGTCTCCAAATTCTTCTTCCGAACTTAGTTAAACGCTTGGGGGTGTTGTTGAGTCCTCTCCTACTCTGAGTGGGGTTAATGTTTCTCCTTCGGGGCTTAGTTTGTTTGTTTTTAGGCAATGATTGAAGCTTTAGGCAAAAATGCAAACTTTATTGCAGCTTGCCTCCAGGAGAGGTAAGAGATAGAGGGCTACTCTGCTTACTCTCTGTTTCTGCTGGCTCCCGGTTTTCTCACTCCCGTTCTTTCTTTCTGGTGTAATCAAGAGACGGGATCAAGGAGAAGGAGGGAAGATAGCTTGCTGTTGGTATTGTCATATTGTCCCATTTCTGACCCTATTAGGAGAGTCCTCTGTCTCCTTAGCTGGATGACTTGCTGTAGGACAGTGTTACTGTTTAGTTTTTTTTCTTCAGTTGTATCTGACTCTATTTGCCGTTGCCTTCTCCAGCTCATTTTACACATGAGGAAATTGAGGCAAACAGGGCAGAGTGGCTTGTCCAGAGTCATACAGCTAGTAAGCGTCTGAGTCGGCATTTGAACTAAGGAGATGAATTTTCCCTCACTCCAGGCTCAGTACTCTGTCCTCTGTGCCCACCTAGCTGCAGTCGATGAGCATATGGATGACAGAAGATGAGAAATATTGACAGAGAAAGAGTGATTATTACATGATGGGGGAGAAAGATCCAGGTAATCCCTCAACATCCTCTGTTTATCTATTGCTTATATACAAGCTTCTGGCTTGTGCTGGGGAGGACCCTCAGACTGTGGGAGGTGTTTATAGGATCAGTCAATCAATCAACATTTATTAAGTGCCTAGTGTGTTCTGCACACTGTGCCAAGCATTAGATCATAGATCTAGAGCTTAAAGAGATCTGAGAGATTATCTAGTCCAACCCTTACCTTTTACAGAGGAGGAAAATTAGGCCTAGAAAGCTCAAGTGACTTGACCAAGGTAACAGAATTAGTGACAGCTGGGATTTGAACCTAGGTCTTCTAACTGCAAATTCAGCATGCTTTCCAAACCATGCATGTGCAGGGAAATAAAAAACCACTCTGTATGAGTTTACATTTAAGATAGGCCCTGTACCTGTGATTTCTTTGACATAAGTATCAAGAAACTCCCTCTAACGATGCAGGTTGGCTTCTTCTCTACTCTCATAGAGTTGCGCTTAGTTGACTAGGGTCTACTAAGGTCACACAGTCATTGTGTCAGGAAAAGCAGGACTCAAACCTACCTCTCCCTGTAATAACAATATTATAAACAATGGTTAAGGCCCCAGGCTAGTCCACACACACATGTTTAATCCATAGAGCAGCCGACCTAGCACTGACTACTTGCAGTATGAATACTGTCCCTTATGCCATATTGCTGTGTGAAGATGGGTTTTGAGGTCTCAAGCAGTGGATGTGCAAGCAAACTTTTGGAACACAAGGGGTTCAGAAGATAAGGACTCCCTACCATCTAACTAACTAACTAACATCTTGACTACCAGCTCCTTTCCCTCTTCCTCTTTCTTGGGTATTGAGAGCAGCTCTGCCTTACTTAAATCCAATTCATGTGCAAGTCAATACATCACCTTGTGATGTCATCACTCCTTTGAAAAACGAAGGATGAACACAATTTCAGGAACAGCATCTGCTTTCTCTATTACATCCTGCTTAGCATCTCTAGCAACAGTCGATGACAGTCGTATGGTCCTTTAAGGTTAGCAAAGCTCACTCCGCAAGTCATCCCATCTGATGCTGAGAACAACTCCTTGAAAGCTCTTAGTATCTCCATTTTGCAAGTGGAGAAAACACAGAGGAAGTGACTTGCCCTGGAGGCAGGAGGAGTCCAAGCCCAAGGATTGCCCATGTGATGACTTAAAAATTAAACTTTGCCTTTGAAATGCCCTGAGTTGTAGTGAGTGGCAGGCAGGTTATCCCTGCTTCTCCCAAATAAAGCTAAAGATGCATTTTATAAAAGATTTATCCTGCCTTTTCCTGACAATTACTCAATGCCTAGGTTGCTTTAAAATGTTGTCTTTTACTTTAGAAAAGAAGAAAAAAAAGCAGTTACTAGAAGAACACTTACTGTAAGTTTGTGGATTTTTTTTGTTTGTTTAACAGTGCTGTGGCTTCCCTTGGGTGTGTCTGGGAGATAACACCTATAAAAAGGAAACAAAGAACAATGGGACTGACCGGAACATTTGAATAATTTCCTAATAAGGAGATGTTCAGGTAGCAAAAATGAATGTTTTTAAAATAGGTTCAGCTACAAATAATCCAAATCACTTTTAAACAATTGGGTTATTCCGATAACTATGTTTATCAGCCGCCAAGGGCTGACCCTGTGACATTCATTTAATGACTCACAGATTCAGAAAAATGCTAGCTTAATTGAGCCTTCCCTCAACCAGAGTGGGGAAGGATGCCCCGATTTTTGGGGGCAGTTTTGGGACTGAAGGAAGGAGAGTTTCTGGTCTGCAGCAGAGGAGTCAGGCCGATAGTCAGTAGTTGGAACAATGGTTATAGCTTCTCTCTCTTGACCCTTTCCTCCCCTCACCTGCCCTCCCCACCGTCCCTTCCAGTGGGCTTCTGGGACAGGATATGCTTACCACTGTTCTGCAAAGCAACAGGTGGGGGGTACCCTGAGAGAGGAGGAGGTGCTTGGATATCCTCTTGTGTTATCTTTCAGGAACCCACTCATATGTAAATGCTATGAACAGAAAATTGTGTCACTGGAAGCAACAAAGGCCTTGTTTAACCATATTTCTCCTTTGCCAACTGAGGCCTTCAGGTTTGGTGTCTGTAGCCACTAAGTTATCTCATTGGTTCTTTCCCTAATCTCTATCATCAACTTAACAAGTTCTTTTCTCTGAGTGAAAAGGATGGAAGAGCTATGGAGTCGAGGGACCTTCGGTTCAAATCCCACTACCTGGACAAGTCCTTCATCTTCCTAGTCCTCGGTTTCATTAACTGTAAAATGAGAAGAATCAGGCTAGGTGGCCTCTGTGGTCCCTCCTAGCTCCACATCTCTGGTCTCAGGTTTATGCACTGGTGAATCTGTAGTCTTTGAAAATGTCTGCAGAGAATTTTAGCTAGCAAAAAGAAAAGTAAAAGAGTTTGTTATTAGAAAGATGCCATTTTAGATTCTGAGAGCCACAGTAAAAATGCCTACCTCTTATTAATATTGCATTTGTGGAGGGTAATTTTTCATTGTGTAATTGAGGAGGAATTACTTAAGCAATAGCATTTTGTTTATCAGGCTGTGCCAACTTTTGATCATTAACCTCTTTAACTGGCTCCAGGCTTAATAGCTGTCCTGTCCTGGGACTGTAAAGCCTTGGCAAACATGGGGTTATGAAAGGACGGTCTTGAACCTTGTTAGTATGGGTAGAAACTGAGTAGAACTCCATAAACTCCAGTTTTTTGCCAGACTCTTTTTTTTCTTGAATATCGCCACCATCGTCGAAACCATGGGGACAGGATGAAGCTTATGTCGTCATCCCTGTCATCCTGTCTGCTCTTGGAGTTTTCTTGAAGATATTTTTCAGTGAGTGTACAGAAGATGAGCTTGTATCCTCATCCTCATATTCAGTGACCCAAAAGCTATCTATTTACTTGGGCAATAGTCCATTAAACATAAAAATGTAGTAACAGGATAGAAACCTATCCCAGGACCATTTCTGTTTGAATTATAATGAGCTACCTTGAGAAAAATAAGATAGTAATGATGACAGTAATGATCACTATAATATAAACCAGCTCATGTTTCTATAGTTTCAAGGTTTACCAAGTGTGTTATTTTTATGGCTATAAAGTATCTTTAAAATATTGATTTGTCATTTTCAGAGTAGGGATTGATATGTTTGTATGTGCCTTTCTTGTCTCCGCCATTGGAAGGTGAGCTTCCGGCCAGTAGGGATTATTTTATTCTTTGTACTTGTATCCCCTGCACTTAACACTTGCTGCTTAATAAATACTTGTTGATTGATTGATAGGGTCGCAGATTTAGTGCTGGAAGGGATGTTGGACGTCATTTAGCCTAATGGTCTCCCTTTCATTTTGCTAAGGAAATTGGGGCCCAGAGAGTTAAGGCCACTGAGGTGTCAGAAGTAGGATTTGAACTTGGAATGTAGGCTCCTCGGATTATAAATTTGGAACTGGAAGGGACCTCAGAGGTCATCTAGAGGTGTCAAACATAATGCTGAGTACTTTTCCCAACCAGATGAAAATGTAACTGGTGAATATTTAACAAAATAAATTAAAATATAATAGAACATAGATAACATTAATATACTTTTCTTTTTTTTAATTTAAGAATTTTATTTTCAGTTCTGAATTTTCTCCCTCCCTCCCATTCT
Source organism: Trichosurus vulpecula (assembly GCF_011100635.1). Classification (NCBI taxonomy): domain Eukaryota; kingdom Metazoa; phylum Chordata; class Mammalia; order Diprotodontia; family Phalangeridae; genus Trichosurus; species Trichosurus vulpecula. The sequence goes on along the minus strand of NC_050576.1, from coordinate 100,394,808 downwards.
TCTACTACCCAATGAGGAGGCAAGAAATACGGTACCCATTATACATATGAAGTCATGTGAAATTAACTATAAAGGACACATGAAGAAAGATGTTATCTGTATCCAGAGAAAGAACCGATACATAGAAGCATGTGTAGTAATTTTACATATATACACACACACACACACACACACATATATATATATATATATATACACACACACATACACATATATGATGGCCAATGAATGCCATGACTACTCATGACTCCAAAGGTCTAACAGTGAAGCATGTCTCCTTGCTGTTGGCAGGATCATTTGACTCCAAATCCAGTGTCCCTTTCCACTAAATCTCAGTCCTTCCCATTAAAAAAAATCATTATTGATGTTCTTTTAAAATCACATTATCTACTTCCCAATGTCTCTCCTTGCCTCCTCTCACCCTTTTTCCAGACTTAGGGAACCTTTTCTTTTAGTAAAGGAGCAAAGCCAATCAACACATCGCCCTCTGTGACAACTTAGGCCTCACTCTAAATCTATAGGCCAGGATCTCTCTCTGCCAACAGCAAGGAGACATCTTCACTGTTAGACCTTTGGAGTCATGGGTGGTCATGGCATTCATTGGCCATCATTCTGAAATCTTCCAATCAGGTTTTCACATAAATTGTTCTCTTGGTTCTGCTTACTTTGCTCCAATTCATGGAAGTCTTCTTAAATTCCTCAGAATTCTTCACATTTGTTGTCATTTCTTATGTCACAATAATATTCCATTTCATTCTATTCAGCCATTCCCCAGTTGATGGGCGTCCATTTTGTTTTCATTTATTTGTATGACAAAATTCCTGCCAAACATATATGTTTGGGATTTCCTTGGGACATATGCCTAGTATTGGTATCAGTGGGTCAAAGGGTATGTACAATTTAGTGACTTTTCTAGTTTCATTCTTATTTTCCAGAATTATTGGACTAATTTACAGCTACAACAACTGGGCATTTATATACCTATTTTCACTTACTCTCTTCCCTAACATTTACCATTTTCATCTTACAAAATACTTTCCTCACAATGATCCTATGGGCGAGATGCTGTAAGGATTATTTTATGCATATCATAGATATGGACATTTTCTCAGTTGCCCAGGTAGGAGGCTGATCACCTAAGATTTAAGCAATCTGCCTGTTTTGTTCCTGGAATTTTCCTTTGTCTTATACTTCAAAATGCCTGAAAATCAGCATGAATTCTTGCTTGTGCATCTATATAGGTGATCCAGAAAAGATTTGGAGCAACACTGACAAACATTGAAACATCATCAGCCAGGAATCTGCCATGTTTACTTAAATGCCAGATGTAGAGGGCTCTTCCCTGCATGAGAAGACATCACCTGTAATTTACTTTCCTCAGGGGGAGAAAATGCAATGTTTATATTTCAGTGAGTCTGTAATCTCTTCAGTGGAGCTGTTCCCTTCACCAGTAAAGACTCCAACCCTCTAACATGCCCAAGTCCCAACTATCTTAAAAAAGCAAAAATCTTCATGAGACCTTGATATCCATCTCCTCAAGCTATCATTTTATACCTCTCCTCCCTACAACAGCCAGCTCAGCACTATTTTGTTGTTGTTGGGTTGTTTCAATTGTATCCGACTCTTTGTGACTCCATTTTTGGATTTTTCTTGGCAGAGATACTGGAGTGGTTTGCTAGTTCCTTCTGCAGCTCATTTGACAGATGAGGAAACTGAGGCAAGCAGGGTTAAGGGACTGGGTCACATAACTAGTAAGTGTCTGAGACCAGATTTGAAGTCAGAATGAGAAATCGTCGTGACTCCAGGCCCTGTGCTCTATCCACTTCACTACCTAGCTGCCCCAGCATAGAGACATGATGATATGATAGGGATTAAACTGTCTTATCCGTTTCAGTCTGAATAAGCTTCAAATTGAAATTACCCATGACAAATATGGAGAGAAGACATTGGTTCATAAACTTTTTTGGTGTCATAGATCCCAGCTTAGAATGATGTTTTTCAGTGCACAAAATAAAATACATTGAATTACAAATGAAATGAATTATAATGAAATGTAGTTATGGGACCATTAAAAAATAATCTCATGAACCCCAAGCTAAGAACCCTTGCCCTAAAGCAAAGAGTAATATCATTACAGTTTGGGCAGGGTTAAGTTGCATGAGATTGTAGATTAGAGAAGTAGTAATATTTTAGCCTAAAAATATGAATTTAGGGCTCTTAAGCCAGGGCTTTGGAATGGAAGCCTCACCTTGAGGATCAAAACTGTGTTCCATGATGTCTAGCTAATTTGGAACACATGTATGTGTTTTTATTACATACCTGTTAAGTCTTTGGCATGTCCAATCACTGAACATCCTTGAAAGAATATTGTGACTAAGGTGAAAAATGGACTGGAAAGCTAACCCTACAATCCCTTATGTCAGTATTTACGACACAGTCTAAAGATGAAAATGAAGATAAGAGAAGGCAACAAGAAAGAGAACTCAAAGGTGACAGGAGGTGAGCACAGCTGAGATCAGCTGATTAAAGACAGACAGTCTTCTCTCCTTGACCTTTCTGCCTTTGACACTGTTGACCACTCTTCCTCCTTGCTATTATTCTCTCTAGGTTTTTGGGACCCCACTCTCTCCTGATTCTCCTTCCTGTCTGATCACTCCTTCTCTGTCTCCTGGGCCCTCTTCTCCCCTATACTGCTTCACTTGGTGATCCCATCAGCTCCCATGAATATAATTGCTACCTCCTTGCTGATGATTCTCAAGTAAACCTATCCTACCTGCCCTCCCCCACCCTTCCCTGCTGCAGAGGGCAACATCATCCTCCCAGTCCCTTAGTAACACAACCTAGGAGTAAGCCTGGACTCCTCACTATCTCTTACCCCCCATATCCAAGACTGGCTGAGTTCACCTTTGCAGCAACTCTTGAATATGCCCCCTTCTCTCCTCTGACACAGCCACTACCCTGGTGCAAGCCCTCCTCACCTTACACATGGACTATTGCAATAACCTGTTGGTGAAGCTACCTGCCTCAAGTGTCTCCCTACTTCAATCCATCCTCCATTCTACCACCAAGTAAGTTTTCTGAAGTGAAGATTGAACCGTGTCACCATCCTCCTATTTAGTAAACTCTAGTGGCTGCCAATTGCCTCCAGGATCAAATATCCAATCATCTATTTGGTGTTCAAAGCCCTTCATAACCTAGCTGTACCCACCTCTCCAGTCTTCTTATACCTTACTCCCCAGCATGTACTCTTTGATCCAGTGATACTGGACTCCTTGCTATTCCACAAACAAGATGCATATCATTCAGTTCCTGACATTTGCTTGGGCTGTCCGTCATTCCAGAATGCTTTCCCTCCTCATTTCAGCCTACTACCTTCCCTGGCTTCCCTTAAGTCCCAGTTAAAATCCCACCTTCTACAGGAATCCTTTCCCAACCTTTCTTAATTCCAATACCTTCCTTTTGTTAACTATTTTCTATTTATCCTGTATATAGCTTGCATTGTATATATTTGTTTGCGTGTTGTCTCCCTTGCTGGATTGTAAGCTCCTTAAGGGAAGAAACTAATTTTTGCCTCTTTTTCTGTATTCCCAATGCTCAGTATAGTGCCTGGCATATAGTAGATGCTTAATAAATGTTTATTGTCTGACTGAGCTGATTGGAGGAAAGCTTTGTTGCTGGGAGCTGATTGGGGGAAAGCTAAGAGCTAGTTAGGGGAAAGTTGCCTTGCTCTCTAGTGCCACCTATAGTTTGAGAGAGGGGAAACCCTTTGAACACTTACCTATGGTGTCCTAGATTGTCTTTCAGGACTTGAGAAGAAAATTTCTCAGATCCTAGAGTATAGATCAGAATAACTTTATAGATTGCCCTGCTTAAGGATACTATAAGATAAAAGAATTTAACACTGCTTTAGTAACCCTAGTGTAGCAGAGACACTACTTTGTCTAGCAGGAGAGCAGAGAGGTTCAGAATGAGAATAGTCTTTGTCTAGGTGATGTGTGGTTCATGTTGTTCTCTAAAGAGATCACAGACATTAAGGCTCTAAGTCCAAAGTCATGACTCACCCCGGACACATAAGAGAGATTCCCTATTCATGTGCCTCTCCTTTCTCTACCACACATGAACATGGTATATTGAGGAGAGATAATGATCTAGGTCTTGGGATAAACTGTTATTTTTCAATTATTTCTATTATAATTATTTTTGCTTTAGCCTTCTAATTTAGTTTGTATTTCATATTTTAAGAGTTAACTGTATCATAGTGATGAATTTGTGTAAGGGAAGCATACCAGTGGGGGTTCAAGAGAATTTTTGGAAGTCTGATTCCCCAAAGTAGTAGAGTTCTCTTACCTGGGATTTTGTCCCCTATGCTAAACCGCACTCCTCCCCATAAGGAAATTATTAATCTTTCTTGTATTCTAGTGAAAAATAACTCATAGATGATTATAAAACCCTTTAATGTTTTATATTAATCATAATTAATAAGCAACACGGGTCAACCACAATAAATTAGGAATGTGGAAGAAGCAGCACAAAAGAGCCCCTGTATTCAAGTAGCTTATGCTCTAAATTACCCACTAAAAATAAAAGATGCTTGATATCATTAATGTTCATAATTAGAAAATCTTGACAATGTGCCACAGCCCAGCGGCTCTCCACCTTTCTTCTGGCTGCTGAAAGCAGATGCCAGCAGCAGGAATTCCCGAAGGATGGGCTCACTAGGCATTCTGTCTATCCTCACACGGTGAAGATGACTTGCTCAGTCACTGTTTTAGAAAACATACATAAAAGGAGGGAAAGGCTTTAATCAATGCCAGCACATATAGTAGCTGATTGACTTTCTTTCACTTCGTTGCGTAAGATAAACATTTTCATCTAACCAAGAGAATGACTACTTGTATTCTAAATACATTAGTGACTGACTTTGCCAAGTTTATAAACAAAGATAGGGATTTCTGAAGCTGCTTGTGAAATTGGCAGGAGTATCGCACAGTGGGAAATTGTGTGCTTTCTATGTATGAGGCCCCTAGATTTGTTCCCCACTATTTACATGGCTTTTGGGCTACGTCACTTCATTATTGGGTAGATTCAGAACTGGGTAGATGGCAGGAGCCAATTAGTAGCCATTAATGAATCAGTGTCAGTTAAGCAGGAAGTCTCCAGAGTGATGTCCCAAGGATCAGTGAGTAGAGCAAAGAAAGGGTAAGATCAGAGAGATGCTATGGATGTAGAAATAGCAAGATTTGGTAACTGATTGGGAATGTGGAATGAGGGCTAGTAAGAAAGGCAATAAAGCAAAAGTTGTAAACCTAAGAGACTGGAAGAATGGTGGTCATTTCAATAGCAAAATGGAAGGTTTGGAAGGGGAAAGGCTTATTTTTAAATTTTAATTCATTTTCTTAAAATTTTATTTTTTGTTCCATGCTCCCTCCATCCCTCTCCCACCCACTGAGAAGGTAAGAAACATGATACTTATTACACATATAGTCATGGAAAACATATTTCCATGTTAGCTATGTTTTGGAAAAAAAACAAAGGGGAAAAATGCATCAATCTGCACTCTGAGTTCTTTACTTCTCTACCTACAGGTGGATAGCGTTTTATATCATGAATCCTTTGGAGTTGTGGTAGATCATTGTATTGATTAGAGTTACTAAGTCTTTCACAGTTGATTTTCCTTAAAATATTACTGGTTCTTTGTTGATTCTTTTCCTAGTTCAGTTCACTTTACTTTGAATCGGTTCATATAGGTTTTTCCAGGTTTTTCCAAAACTGTTCCCTTCATCATTTCTTACAGCTCTCTAGTATTCCATCACCTTCACCTATCATAATTTGTTGACCAATTGATGGTCATCCCCTCAACTTCTAATTTCTTCCTACCACAAAAAAAGCTTCTGTAAATATTTTTGTGCACAGGAGTCCTTTTCTTTGATCTCTTGGAGTATAGACCTAGTAGAAGTATTGTTGGGTCAAAGGGTATGCACAGTTTTATAGCCCATTAGGGAATAGCTCCTTATTGTTCTCCAGAATGGGCGGATTAGTTCACAACTCCACCAAAGTGCATTTGTGTACCTATTTTCCCCACATCAAGGTGGGGGGTGGTGGTTAGGGGAAAAGACAGTGAGTTCAATTTTTGACGTGTAGAGTTTGAGATGTCTCTGGGATATCCAGCTGGAAACTTCAAACAAGGAACTGGTGATGCAGGACTGAAGCTCAGGGGAGAGACTGAGGATACACACACACACACACACACACACACATACACACACACACACACACACACACACACACATATACTAGCTATATTGATCAGTGGCTAGAGCACTGGGCCTGGAGTTAGGAAGACCTGAGTTCAAATGTGGCCTCAGACACTTACCAGCCGTGTGACCCTAAGCAAGTCACCTAACCTCTGCTTTAATCCCCTGGAGAAAAAAATGGCAAACCATTCCAGTATCTTTGCCAAGAAAACCCTATGGTTTTATGGACAGTATGGTCCATGAAGTCACAAAGAGTCAGACATTACTGAACAACAGTAATAATAAGGCAGCCTTAGGCTGAATTGAGAGACAGTGTTCAGGACTAAAAGAATGATAGTTTTCCTGTACTCTGCCTTGGAGAGATCACCATATCTGGAGGAGTATGTTCAGTTCAAGGAAAGATATTGATAAGCTGGGGAGTATGCTAAGGAGAGCAGTCAACATGGTGAGGGTATGAAATTCATGTCATAGCAGGATAGGTTAAAGAAGGATAGACTTAGAGGAATAAGCTTTTTAAGTATTTGAAGGACTGTTATGTGGAATAGAGATTAGACTTTCTCTGCTGGGCCCCAGAAGGAAGAACAAGGGCAAAGAGGCAGGTAACATTAACAGCCAAAACAACAACTTTAGTAATGATAGCTGACATTTACATAGAGCATCAGTTCTCAAAGTATTGGGGTCTTGACACCCTTTTAGAGAATCTTTGACATAAAAACTATTTTTATAATAAAACTAAGATGTTATTTGCCTATCAAAATATCCCTCCCTCTTCCAACTACATATCTGTGTGAAGCTGGATTTTCTCCATATACTTCAATGAAAACAACATATTGCCACAGATTAATGCAAAAGTAGATAAGAGAATCCAGCTGTCTTCTAATAAGCCGGACATTTCATTTGCAAAAATATTTAAAAGAATGTCACTCTATTACTAATTTTTTGAAAATATAGTTATTTTTCACAAAAGTAGGTTATGTTAACATGTAACTGTTTTATCATTTTAAGTGAGTTAATATGAAAAATGTTTTAATTTCTAATGTAACTACTGATAGACAGAACCCACATAAAAAAAAAACCTCTTTGGAATCCTTAATAATTTTTAACAGTATAAAGGGGTCTTGGGACCAAAAAGTTTGAGAACCACTGACACTGATCTTTAAGCTTGCAAAATGCTTTTACAACTCATTGGATCTTCACTACAACCCTGGGAGGTAGATGCCATCATTATTATCACCATTTTTCAGAGGAGTCTCAGTGAGGTTAAGTGACTAGCTTGGGGTCATACAGCTTAAAGGAATCAAGGTTAGGATTTGAATGCAGGTTTTCTTGACTCAGCATATTATCCACTATGCCACCTAGTGGCTGCAAGGCTTCTTATTCGGAAAAACTCAAACATATTCAGGCATCTTTTGGGCAAATCTGGTGCATGTACCCGTGCTTATTCCATTCTGTTTCATGAACCTGAAGCCCCAATTGTATCCTCCTTTAAAATCAGTAACTTCTTTTTCATCAGCAATTCTTCTTGCCTCATGCTGAACCATCTTTGTGGACACAGGAATTCCAATTGCCCTTTGATCTTCAATCCATATCTTCAGTTCCCTCTCTAAATCAGGCCATTTTGCTGACTTGCCTCTCATGGCCTTCTTCTGCTATGGCATTTTCAGTAGGGTTTCTTCTTCCCGCAGCCAGTCTCGTATTGTTGGAGGAGGACCAAACTGACGTTCAGCAGCATAATTTCCATTCACTTTTTAAAAAATCATTTTTATTTAATATTTTAGTTTTCAATGTTGATTTCCACAAGATTTTGAGTGACAAATTTTCTCCCCATTTCTACCCTCCCCCCCATTCCAAGATGGCATATATTCTGATTGCCTTGTTCCCCAGTCAGCCCTCCCTTCTTTAACCTCACTTCCCCTGCCCCATTCCCTTTCCCCTTACTTTCTTGTAGGGCAAGATAGATTTCTGTGCCCCATTCCCTATAAATCTTGTTTCCCAGCTGTATGCAAAAAAACCCAACTTTTTTTTAAAGCATCTGCTTTTAAAACTTTGAGTTCCAAATTCTCTCCCCTTTTCCCTTCCTACCCATCCTCCCCAGGAAAGCAAGCAATTCAACATAGATCACACATGTATCATTATGTAAAACACTTCCACAGTGCTCATGTTGTGAAAGTCTAACTAGATTTCCTTCCATCCTATCCTGTCCCCCTTTATTTAATTTTCTTCCTTGACCCTGTCCCTTTTCAAAAGTGTTTGCTTTTGATTACCTCTTCTCCCTATCTGCCCTCTCTTCTATCATCCCCCCCCCCTTTTTTATCCCCTTCTCCTTACTTTCCTGTGGAGTAAGATACCCAGTTGAGTGTGTATGTTATTCCCTCCTCAAGTTGAATCTGATGAGAATAAGATTCACTCATTCCCCCTCACCTGCCCCCTCTTCCCTTCCTACAGAACTGCTTTTTCTTGCCACTTTTATGTGAGATAATTTACCCCATTCTATCTCTCCCTTTCTCCCTCTCTCAATATATTCCTCTCTCATCCCTTAAATTTATTTTATTTTTTTAGATATCATCCTTTCATATTGAACTCATCCTGTGCCCTCTGTCTATATTCCCTTCAACTCACCTAATACTGAGAAAGGTCTCATGAATTACACATCATCTTTCCATGTAGGAATGTAAACATAACAGTTCAACTTTACTAAGTCCTTTATGAATTCTCTTTCTTGTTTACCTTTTCATGGTTCTCTTGATTCTTGTATTTGAAAGTCAAATTTTCTGTTCAGCTCTGGTCTTTTCATTGAGAAAACTTGAAAGTCCTCTGTTTTATTGAAAATCCTTGGAGCATTATACTCAGTTTTGCTGGGTAGGTAATTCTTGGTTTTAATCCTAGCTCCTTTGACCTCCAGAATATCATATTCCAAGACCTTCGATCCCTTAATGTATAAGCTGCTAGATCTTGTGTTATCCTGATTGTGTTTCCATAATATTCATATTGTTTCTTTCTGGCTGCTTGCTGTCTTTTCTCCTTGACCTGGAAACTCTGGAATTTGGCAACAGTATTCATAGGAGTTTTCTTTATGGGATCTTTTTCAAGAGGTGATCAGTGGATTCTTTAGTTTCTATTTTACCCTCTTGTTCTAGAATATCAGGGTAGTTTTCCTTGATAATTTCTTGAAAGATGATGTCTAGGCTGTTTTCTTGATCATGGCTTTCAGGTAGTCCAGTAATTTTTAAATTATCTCTCCTGGATCTATTCTCTAGGTCAGTGGTTTTTCCAATGAGATATTTCACATTGCCTTCCATTTTTTCATTCCTTTGGTTCTGTTTTCTAATATCTTGGTTTCTTATCAAGTCACTAGCTTCCACTTGCTCCAATCTAATTTTTAAGGTAGTATTTTCTTCAGTGGTCTTTTGGACCTCCTTTTCCATTTGGCTAATTCTGCCTTTCAAGGCATTCTTCTCCTCATTGGCTTTTTGGAGCTATTTTGCCATTTGAGTTAGTCTATTCTTTAAGGTGTTATTTTCTTCAGTATTTTTTGGGTCTCCTTTAGCAAGTCATTGACTTGTTTTTCATGGTTTTCTCTCATCACTCTCATTTCTCATCCCAATTTTTCCCTCTACTTCTCTTACTTGCTTTTCCAAATCCTTTTTTGAGCTCTTCCATGGCCTGAGACCAATTCATATTTTTCTTGGAGGCTTTTTATGTAGGCTCTTTGACTTTGTTAACTTCTTCTGGCTGTATGTTTTGATCTTCTTTGTCACCAGAAAAAGAATCTAGAGTTTGAGTTTGAGTCTGAGTTCATTTTCACTGCCTGCTCATGTTCCCAGCCAACTACTTGACCCTTGAGCTTTTCTGTCAGGGTATGACTACTTGTAGAGTAGAGAGAACTTTGTTCCAAGCTTTAGGGTCCAAGCACTGCTGTTTACAGAGCTACTTCTACTCCACTGTCACCCCAGGCTGTGTCACAGCAGTGCTCCTCCTCCCCCGAGAACCGCCAACCAGGACTGCAATACAGATCCAAGCAGGGCACGGCAAGGGAATCTGCCTTTGTGTCCACAAAGTGCTCCTTGCACTCTTGCCCTGATCTGTGGCTAGACTCCTCCCACCATGTGAGCCAGGGACTCGGGAAGCAGCCTCAGGAGCTTCCTGGTGCTGCCACTGCCACCGCTGTACACCTCCACCACCGACAGGGCTGGTGGCTGGACCACTCTGAACTCAATCCCGCAGTTTCCCTCTAACCTGCTCTTTGGCATTTGTGAGTTGAGAAGTCTGGTAACTGCCACAGCTCACTGATTCATGGCCCCAAGGCCCATTCTGGCTGGCTGGCTCTGGGTCTGGTCTGCCCTGGCATGGCCCATGCTGGGCTGTGCTCCGCTCCTAGCACCGTGTGATAGACCCTTCCTGGGGACCATCCAGGCTCTCCTGGGCTGGAGACCTGTTTCCCTCTGCTATTTCGTGGGTTCTGCAGCTCTAGAATTTGTTCATAGCTATTTTTTACAGGTGTTTGGAGAGATTTGGGAGAGAGCTTAAGCAAGTCCTTGGTTTCCAACTGCCATCTTGGTTCCGCCCCCCGATTTCCATTCACTTTTGCAAAGTGGATCACTTTTAACTTGAATTCAGCATTGTACAAAAATATTTTCTGAGCCATTTATGGGCAGAATGTGGCAAAACATAACCTAATATACCGGTAACAAATGCGAAACAATGAGTGCAAAGGCAACAAGTAAAAAAATCTACAACAATGAGCGCAAAAACAGCGTGAAAAAGCGGGAAATGCAAGTAAAAAAAAATCTACAACCACTGTATAAGACGCACTCAGTTTTTAGACCCCCAATTTTTCAGAAAAGGGTGCATCTTATACATGGGGAAATACGGTAATTGTTTTTGTTCAGTTGTTTTGGTTGTGTCTGACTCTCTGCCCGTTTGGCAATTTCTCAGCAAAGGTACTGGAGCGGTTTGCCATTTCCTTCTCTAGCTCATTTCACAGATGAGGTGGAGCTATTCAAAAGCTCAATGGGCTTCCCCAGAATGCAGCGGGTTCTCCCTCACTTGGAAGTCTTTCAGGCAAAGGCTGGGTGACTACTTATCAGGTTAGTTATAGAGGGGATTCTTGTTTAGGTTGGATTATGTGACCCCTGAAGTCCCTTAGGATTTTCAGATTTCAGTGATTCATTTGATGAGATGGTGTGGAAAGCAGATACATTTCCCCCAAAAGGTGGTGGTGATGTGATGCAAAATTTCTGTGACTTTCAAAAACCACTGCAATGAGTTGAACAGTCTCGCCTTTCACTGTTGCTCTTTGTGAAAGATTCTAGGCTTCTTCACTCTAGTGACTGCAAAGATTCAACTGAAGGTTTGTGTTAGTTGAGTTCAGGCACTGCTGGCTGTAATTCCTGCAAAGTGAGCTAAAAGGGGCAGGTGCATTCAGCCGGAACCCTCTTCTCCAGGATGACTGAGTTCCTTTGCCTCTATCTAGTCCGTGGATCACTTTTCCCTAACATGACATTACCAAGAAACAGTGCAGGACCAATTCACAAGTTCCATTTCCCAAACATAAGTAACTATGTCAGAAAGCCTGCAATTTTCCCATATAAAATATGGGGCCATTTTCTTTTCATACTTTCAGTTTTACAGTTGCACTCATCCAGTGGCTGCATGATACTGTGGAGAGGACGTTGGAGCTGGAGTCAGAGACATGGTTTTGAATCTTATCCCTGACTCAGGCAGTATTTCTGGTGGACAGAGAGCTGACTTCAAAGCCAGAGAGTTCTGGGTTCAAGTCCAGCTTCTGATGAATACTGGCAGCATGTCCCTGGGCAAATTATTTAACTACCGTGTGTTCTAGATGGGTGGTGTCAAAATCAAATAGAAATGAATGTCTAGGGGCTATGCAATGACTTAGAAAACCACAAATTAACATTATCTGTGTTATATTGTATTTTTATTTATTTTGGTGAACATTTCCCAATCATTTTAATCTGGTTTTGGGGGGTGTGTGTTTAACTGCTGTGAGTTTGACAGCTCTCTGAATCTAGGCAACTTTCTGAGACAAGTTACAGAGGTGCCAATACATATTTTTTAAAGTGAATTGCCTATATTAATGAAATCATCCCTATCCCTGTCCTCTGTCAATTACTCTCTGTCTAACCTTGGGCAAGTCACTTAAATTCTCCGGGTCTCAGTTTCCTCATTTGTAAAAGACACTCAATGACCTCAAAGGTCATCTATGACCTTGAAAATATATGATCAAAATTTCCTTAACATTTCCCAGCCACTTCCAGGCCATGCTTCTTTCACTCTGGCCATCTCCTTCAACCCCTTCTCTATGAGAACCACCCGAACCTTCTGGACCCTGCTTCTCCCTAGCTCCTCTTTATATGTTGCCGTCTCCTGTTCTGTCTCCCATTAGAATGCGAGCTCCTCTGGGGCAGAGACTTAGTTTGCTTGCTTTTATTTGTATGCTCAATGCTTAGCACAGCTCTTGGCACTAGTAATCACTTAATAAATGTGTTGTTATTCATTGCTATGAGGTCTGTGTATTAAATATAGAGAAACACTTGGAAAATGTAAAATAATCTCTGGCCATGTTTCAAATACTAATACAGCAAAGCATGATACTTCTCCTTTAAAAAGCAAGACAAAAATTCAATAATCAATCACCAATGGAAACTTGTTTATTTTTCTTTTAGGTAAATACAGTTGATACAAAGCATTATCCTATAGGTTATATTGTTACATGCCTCACAAAAGATTTTCATTATTTTTTTTGTCCTCTATATAGTATGTGTATATTTGTATAAATGTTGTCTCCCCCATGAGCTTGTTAAGGGCAGAGATTATCTTTTGCATCTTTTTGATTGTCTAGCATTTTGCCCAGTACCAGGCACATAGTAGGTACTTAATATTTACTGATGGATTGAACCAGGCAAAGGATTTTCAGGGTTCCACGCTTGAGTTATAAACCACTATGCTTGTAGTAGGTCAAAGTTAAACGTAGGGATTTTATAATATTGGGGCTCCAGACATAGTTTGTTGTCATTAAATCATTTCAATTGCATCCAACTCTTCATGACCCCATTTGGGTTTTTTTTGGTAGAGATACTGGAGTGGTCTGCCATTTCCTTCTCTACCAGACATAATTATGGGGTACAAAAACGGTAAAGGTAAGGGGAGGCATCCACTTCCTTCCATTAACATCTCTGGCTGGCTGAGGTATCAATGACAGGTCAGCCAAAGATGGTTTTAATTGGTTGTTACATTGCACTTGCTGGCCTGATACTGATTGATACCTGGGACATTCTGTGATGGGAGGGGTGTGTGTGTGAAGAAGTGTGAGAGGACGCTTGTCTTCCTCTTCTTCCTCCACTTATCCCATGCACTAACAAGGTCCAGGAAGTCATCTGAGGATGAAAAAGATGCCCCGCTATTCTAGAAAGAGGGAATTGAATTCGTAATTCCCTGGAAAGCCAGATGCAACTAGTCCTTTTGCCACTAACATGATCTGTGTGACCTGGATGAGTCCCTTTGCCTCGGTGGATTTTGGTTTCCTCACCTGTAAAATAAAGATTCGTGATCTCTTTACACTTGTATCTCTGAAATTCAACAACTCTGCTTTGGGCAAACACAGTGAGTACAAATTCAGTGACTCACCTTTACGTCTGTTTATTACAAACATTTAGGCTTCACAGCAAATGTATGAGGTCCATAAGACAGTTGTCTTTATGCTCACATTATTAGAAAATTGAGGTTCAGAGGGAAAGGAACTTAGTCAGGGTGCCATTGACAGTGGGTGTTACAGTGGGTGGTTGAACCCAGGCTTTCTCAATTCCAAATCTGTGTACTATTCTACTACTGTGGTAGTAATGATGGGTAAAAGGTGGTGCCATGGATTGAGTATAGGACTTGGAGCTAGGAAAACCTGAGTTCAAATCCTTCCTTCAGATCCTTAATAGCTATAGCTAGAATAAACCATTGACTCCTCATCTGTAAAATGGAGATAATTATAGTACCTCTGGGGCAGCCACCTCCATGGCACCATAGTGTCATAGACATCTTTCTGAGTTCAAATCTGGCCTCGGACACTAGCTGTGTGACCCTGGCAAATCACTAGTTTACCTCAGTTTCCTCATTTATAAAATGAACTGGAAAAAGAAATCATAAACCACTCCAATATTTTTGCCAAGAAAACCTCAAATGGGGTCACGAAGAATCACACATGACTGAAATGACCGAACAACAAAAAATAATACCACCCTCCATTATGAAGATCAAATAAGTTAAGATATGAAGTTAACAATGTAAACCACTTTTCAAACGTTAAAATGCTAGGTAAATGCTGGTTATTATTATGCTTATTATTAGTAGTATCATTTACTGTTTCTTCTGTACTGTTCTAATATGAAGCATCTGTCCTAATCAAACCTAATGACGTAATGTCCTAAAACGGCAGTTGCCAACATGTGACACTTTCCCTCTATGAATACCATCTTTGATTTGTTTGACCTGATAAAAGATTGATGGAGGGCATTCTTGAACACTTGTTGTTTGTCCTTCATTCTTGAAGAGGACCATGACATCAGGGAGGCGATGCCATGACTTGCAAGTCAATTGGATTTAAGTGAGGGAGAGCTTAGTCACCAGCAAAGTCACCAACCTCACTCTCCTCCAGAGCCATCTGGGTCTAGTGGCAAGTTAGAGATCAAGAAGAATGGAGATGGCCCTTCTAGAGCACTTATGGTTATAGGGTCTAGGGTTGGAAGGGAACCGAGATATCGCAGATGTGTAAGAGCATGCATTTAGAGATAAACGGGATATTAGAGGTCACCTAGTCTAATACCTTCCTTCTATGAGGTAGGTAATTGAAGGGCAGAGAGGTTAAGTGACATTGAAGGTCAGATGTCTAGTAAGTAGCAAACCCAGGCTCTTTCCACCACACCAAGCTGCTGGCGTAGAGACTTGCACCTTAAATGTCAGTTTTATCATGCAGCAAGTAAAATAATGAGAGAGAGACAGAGAGAGAGAAAGAGAAGAGAAAGGAGAGGAGATAAGGGGGAGAGAGAGGGAGGGAGGAAAGGGGAGATGGACAAACAAGAGACCTTTGTCCCTTGACTTTATAGAGGGGAAGAACAAAGCCAGTAACCTCACCCACACCCTTACTGCTGCTTGGCAGTCTCAACTGACTCATTCCCAATTTCTTTCCCCTCTAGACTAAAGTCCTTCCTCAATGCCTCATCATGGCAGAGCTGACCCAGATTTCTCACAGCCCAGGCCAATGGAGCTTGAGCTCTGGCAGGTCTTACCAAGTGACATGACTTTGGACATGGATCCAGAAGCAAAGCCTACATCTCTCACTCAAATTGCAGCTTGGTTAAAGTCTCAGAGGCTCATTACCAAGAACCAAGAACCTTCAGCCAATGAAGGCATAGAGGGCGTGTTGTCAACACTTGAGAGAACCTATACTCATGAAAGGAATTTATTCTTCCATTCACATAGTGGTCATTGCAAACCTTTTCCCATATCCTCAAGCTTGAAACACTCCCACTGAACTCACTATTGACTTCAATGAGTGGACTGAGGCCGTGCAACAAGAGTTAATCATAGTGGTTTTAATGTTTGCAAAGTGCTTTGCATGTTTTCTCATTTGATTCTCACAACCCTGTGAGGTGGATGGCAATATTATTATTCTCATTTTTACAGGTGAGGAAACTGAGGTTACGTATCCTGCCCAGAATAACACAGCTATTAAGTGTCCGAAGTAGGATTTGAACTCAGGTCTTCCTGGCTCTCAGGGATGGCACCTTACCTATTCTACCACCTAGATGCCCTCCCTAGACCTTCTTCCTCAATTCTTAAGAAATTCTTTTCTCCTTTTCTTCTATCTCAGGGGAAGTGGTAGCCTGCTTTTCCTTGCTGAAGGAAACTTCTCTTGATTCCATCTTTGCCCGGGTCCCTGCTTCAAACAATTATTCCCTACTTCTCATGAATCTTCTCTCATTCCGTCTCTCCTGGCCTCACTCCCATCTCACAGAAATAGACTAAGGTCTCCCCAATACCAAAAAAGCCTTCCCTGGACTAGTCTACCCCTTCCAGTTACCATCCCACCTCTTTCTTCCTTCATGGCCAAATTCCTTGAAAAAAGTGTTTTATACCCAATACCTCCACTTCCTTCTCACCGTTTTCTGTTCAATACTTCGCAATCTGGTGCTGGAGTAGAGTGAGATTAAAATCAGATGGCCTATATTTTCATTTTATCTCTCACGATACTAAAAAGTTAAGTGATCTTGGGCTAGTAGCTTCACTCTCAAGGCCTTAGCTTCCTCACCTGTGAAATGGAGATCTAACCTGCTTGGTTCAGAGGATTGTTATAACAGTTAAAAGATATGCTATATGTAAAGTGCTTATTCCTTCTAAAACACCGTTAAAATTATAAGCTATTAATATTGTTATCACCCTCATCATCATGAACACCATGTCGTTTTTTTCTTTCAGTGGGATTCTAAAGGGCCTTAGGACAAGTCACTATCTTGCTATTATTCTTTTACATTATTATTGCACAAGTGGATGAAATAAAAGATTTTATAGTTGAATAAAAGTATGATAATGTACATTCATCCCCTGTAGGCTCGCTGAAGGCAGCTTACCCCAGGGGCAGACAGGATGGCAGAGGTGAGAGATACCTTGTCCAGTTCTTATGTGATCTTGGCCTCTTTTGTTAGGTCTCTGTATTTCAGGGAGGTTTTGTTATGAATATTTGGAATGGCTACATCTATTAAAGACATTGTTCTTTGGTTTTTATGCATCAGTGTCTGGGAGATCTATTGATGATCATGGTCTAGTTCCAGTACAGTTTATTTTGAGATCTTTCTATGTAGTAGGGGGATTTGTCATTTGTGAGTCCACGGAAGATATTGAGTTTTTGATGTGTGATTCTAGGCACCAGGAGTTGTTTTGCAGTTTCTGCAGCCTATAGTACATTACATAGTTTCTCCTGTTACTTTGCATAATGTCCCTTGATTACTAAGTCTGGATCACTTGGGAAAACCCTCCTATATGATGACCTGATCCAGAATTGCCATCATAAACCCTTCATTTACAGTCCTTATGATGCAGCCATTTATTCCATGTGTCCTTCTTTGTAAACATTGTTAACTGAATTCAGGAAGGTTTTGTCCATTGAAGGCCTTTGGTTTCCATTCTTAGATCTTAGCTATTTTGTAAACTTCATTTGGAGGTCATAAGCCACTTCTTGTAATGTTTAACAAATCTAATATATAGGTGTACATGTGTACATCCATTAATATATTACATATACACATATATACTAATACATATATGCACATATACAAATATACCTGTATTAAATTCATATATACACATAATATAAATGTATATATACACATATAAATATGCATTATATTAAATTCATAGAACCATATGATATGAATATGTTACATATATACATATATCTGTGTATATACACATAATATATTAATGAATGGGAGGCAACATGGAATAATAGATAAGAGTGGAAAAGTCTCAGGGTCTGAACAACTGGGTTTATGACTTGCTGCTGAGATATGCTGGCTCTTTGACCCTGAGCACATGCTGAATTGGGGTGTGTGTGTGTGTGTGTGTGTGTGTGTGTGTGTGTGTGTGTGTAATCTTTCCGAAACACCTACTCTCCTTCCAAAACTCCCTATTTTTGTTGAGGGCATCACCATGCTTTCAGTCAGCCATGTTCACAATTTTGGTGTCATCAGGCAGTTGACTAGCATTTATTAAGTGCTTATTATGTGCAAGGTAAGAGCAGCACCCTAGTCTATTGGGTAGATAGCTGACTTCAGAGTTGGGAAAACCTGAGTTTTAGTTTTAAGTACAACAAAACCAGATGTGTGACTCTGAGCAAGTTATTTAATCTTTTAGTGCCCCAGGAAACTTTCTAAGGTTCTAAGCTGTAGAACAGTGGCTATTGGAAGAGAGAGTTTTCTCAGCAATGGAATCAGGCATCTTGACCAAAAAAGTTTGCCAGGCATTATCCATGTCCTTGCCCTCAAGGAGCTTACACTCAGTCCTCCTCACTCTTTCTCACCTTATGCATCCAATCACTTGCCAATTCTTGTTAATTCTCTCTCCATAACATCTTTTCATGCATCCCCCTTTTCTCCACTCTTGCAGCCTTGATGATCATGGTCCAGTTCCAGTATAGTTTATTTTGAGGTCTTTATTTGTAATAGGGGGATTTGTCACTTGTGAGTCCATGAGAGATACTGAGTTTCTGATGTGTCAAGTTCCCATCAACTTCTCTCTGGATTATTGCTCTAATCTCCCTGCTTCAGTTCTTTCTTCCCCCTTTCACCATCCCCAAAGGGAGGCTCCTAAGGCATGGGGGTCACTCTTCAATAAACTCATGTGGCTCCCTGTTACCTCTCTGATTGGACCCAAACACCTCTGTTGGGTCTTTCAACACCTGGCTCCAAGCTGCCCACCCAGCCTTATAATTCTAAGATCATAGATCTAGAACTAGAATGGACATTAGAAGCCATTAAGTCCAATTTGTTCCATTTAGAGAGGAGGCCTGGGCGAATAAAGTGACCTGCCCAGCACTGCCTAGGTGTGAAGCATCAGACATGGGGTGTTCTGATGCCAAATCCAGAGCTCTTTCTCTTGTACCACACAGACAGACAGACAGACAGACAGACAGACACACATATGCTACTTGTCTCCTCTCCCTGTACTTTTCCATCCAACAGAATGGGTCTTCTTGCTGTTCGTCACATACCAGATTTCATCTCATCTCCACACCTTTGCACAGCCTGTTCCTCATTCCTGGAATGCACTCCACTCTCTCCTTTGATCCTAGCTTATCTTTAGCCTCAGCTCAAATATCTCTTTTTTAACGGGTGCCTTTTCTGAGCCCCTTACGTCTTAGGGACTCCCTCTGAAATACATCATTGTTTGTGTTGTTCAGTTGTTTTCACTGGTGTCCAACTCGTCGTGACCCCATTTGGGGTTTTCTTGGCAAAGACACTGGAGTGGTTTGCCGTTTCTTTCTCCAGCTCGTTTTACAGATGAGGAAACTGAGGCCAATAGGGTTAAGTGACTTTCCCAGGGTCACATAGCTAGTAAGTGTCTGAGGCCAAATTTGAACTCAAGTCTTCCTGACTCCAGGCTAGGCGCTCTATCCCCGTGCCACCTAGCTGCCCCTAAAAATCTCTCTCTCTCGCTCTCTCTCTTTCTCTCTCTCTGTCTCCCTCCCTCCCTCCCTTATATCTCTCTCTTCTCTCATTTCTCTTTCTTTCTCTTATCTCTCTCTGTATATACAGATCTGTAGGTAGGTAAGTATAGATATTTCCATCTATATAGAAAGTATTTTATACATACATATAATGTGTACATTACTGTCCTCTCTCTACCACATGAACTCTTTATTTTCATATCCCTAGCCCCTGACGTGTACCTAGCAGGTGCTTAACGCTTGCTGGTTGATTGATAGGCAAGCATGTATGTACATCTGTATATGTATACACCCCTCTCCCTCTTACTATTCTTCATCTCAGGATAAATTCTGTACATAAACACATTTTATAATTATATGCTACAAGTTAGGAACTGCTACCTTAGCTAATAATCATCACTGACATTTACATATTGATTTAAGCTTTGCAAAGTGCCATATATGTATAATACACACACACACACACACACACACACACACACACGTACGTATGTATAAACCCTCACTTTGTCCTCACAACAGTGCTGTGAGGCAGGTAGACGCTCTTGTCATTGTCACTTTACAGGTAATTGGAATACCAGCGACTAGTATTTATATAACACTTTAAGGTTTACAAAGCACTTTATAGGTATGATCTTGTTTTATCCTCACGACAGCCCTCAGAGGCAGATGCTATCATCATCCCCATATTATAGATGAAGAAACTGAGGCAGACAGAAGTGAAGCGACTTAAATTCCAACACTCAATCCACTTTGTCACCCAGCTGCCTCAACAGTGGGATCGAAAGTAGGAGTGGTGTCAAAAGGTAAGGACACCTTAGCTGAGGTGCCTCTTTTGGGGATAGTGTGGCAGGCGTAGTGATAAATTAAGTGATAAATTAAGTTTCCCAGAGATTAGAGGATTTGGCAGTCTCTGGTGTTTATATAGAGAATGACTTATTTATAAAAAAGCACAAATTAGTACATTTACTTTTAAACATAAATAAGCTACTTGATTCCAAATGGAACAAAGAACAAAAAGAAAGCTATGAACAAAGGGTCTTCTTGGTTCCTTAGTCACCCTTCTGGGAGACCATCAGCCTTTTCCTTGTTCTGGTCCCTCTCAGCTCCTGAGCAGTCTGAGTTCCTGGGCTTAAGTATCGCCTAAGCGATACTTAAGAGGTCCTAAGACCTCAGTTCTTGTTAGCAGGTACTCTCTCCCTCACCCGGGTCTCTTTATTTCACTTGGTCTGAGTCGTTTCTCTGAAATGCCCTTTGCAGCAGTCTTCCTTCCCTGGCTCCTCTGAAATCATCTCCAAATCCCCAGCCCTCCCAGGGACCATTTGGTGCAAACCTGTTATCGTTTTATAGATAAGGTCCAGAATTTTTCAGTAGTTTATCTAAGGTCACATAGCTGTTCAAGGCAGAGGAGTGGGTCCTAGAGCCCACATCTCCTGACTTTGCCCTTTGATGGGTCCCTGGATTTGAGTTACACAGTTTTACTTCTTGAAGCCTTACTCCAGCCCTGGATTCATACACTGGCATTCCCCTTCCACCTCTGAGCCTCTTCTGTAGATGGGATTATTCCTCTGAGATCCCCCATTTAAGGAGGGTGCCTGGGCCAGTCATGTCTGGTGTCATTCCTCTTCAGGCTGCACTTTGGACTTCTCTCTACCATGCCCCTTTGTAGGTTACCCCTTCCCCCTTCTATGTGTGGTCTTCCCCCATTAGATTATGTGCTTCTAGTGAACAAGGACTGTCTTTCTACTTGTATTTATACTGTCAGTGCTTGGCACATAGTAAACACTTAATAAATGCTAGTTGACTGACTTGCCCAGGGTCACACAGTTATTAAATACCTGGGGCAGAATTTGAACTCAAGATGGTTCTGACTCCAGGTCGAGTTATTTATCCTGGGTCACAGAGTTAATGTCAATGGAAGAATTCCAATCCAGATCGTCCTGATGCCCAGTCCAGTGCTTTCCCCACTGTCATGCCTTCTTTTAAGTACATGTTGGGGGCACAGAGTACATTCATGTGTAAAAGAAAGAGCTCCAAGCCAAGAATCAAGAGCCCAGAGCTTTGGCACCACCTCTTTCACTACCTAAGTGAACTCCCCCAAATCACTTGATTCAACTCCACAGGCATTTGTTTTCTGTCTACTGTGTGAAAGACCACTCTGGGTTCAGCTTGCCCATCTGTAAAATGAAAGGGCTGGGTTTTGAGACATAGTGGTACAAAGACAACTTGGAATCCAAAGACTCAAGTTCGGTCTCTGCCAATTATTACCTCTGTGACCTTTATGCCAAGGCAGCCAGGTGGCCTGGCCTGGAGTCAGAAAGACCCATGTTCAAATCCGGCTTCAGACACTTTCAAGGCAAATCACTCGACTCTGTTGGCCTCAGTTTCCACATCTATAAAATGAGCTGGAGAAGAAAATAGCAAACCTATAGTATCTTTGCCAAAAAAACCCCAAATGGGGTCACAAAGAGTCAGACATAACTGAAAACTACTGAACAACGACCTTTATACCCTACACAACGGGAAGACAAGACTTATTTGCAGTACTTACCTCCCAGTATTGTTGGGAGGAAATTTTTGTTGTTGTTGTTGGTAAACCATAAAGTGCTATATAAATGGGAGTGATTAATATTAATAGATGATTTCTAAGTTCCCTACCATCTCTCAAAATTCTATGACTCTATAAAACATGTTTTATTCACCAATTTATTTATTTGGATAATAAAACTGGAATATATTTGTTCTCCTCTGCTGGAGAAAGTAAACTTAGGTCTTTGTGCTTTGCCTTTAGGGGGAAAAAGTGTGCCTGTTTAGGGTTTAGGTGCACTGCTGATAAGAACAGAAGAGAGGGCCAGGATGAGATGGTGCTAAGAGAGAGACCAAGCTCTAGTCCTGATACTTCCGTTATCCAGCTCTGTGACCCTGGGCGAGTTCATCTCTTTCCCTCCATCTCCTCACTTGTAAAATGCAGGCATTTCCTGAGCCCCTTCACCCTCTCCCCCTAGCTCCAAAATCCCTTGACTCTCTGGTTTAGAAAGGTAGTTATCCACATTGAATAATTCCTGGAGAAGCAGCATGTTATCATGGATGGAGAGCTCAACATGGAGCCAGGAAAGCCTGGATCCAATGTCTGCTTGAGATGCTCATTAGGTGCCTGATCATCACCTTCACCCGCAAGCCTCAGGCTGCTCTCCAAGACTAAGCCAGAGAGAGGATGGGACCAGCCTCTGACCAGGACATGCCAACAATCCAGAAAACACAGGCTCCTGGCCTCTTGATGGCTGATGTACTGATTCCTAGCCCGTGGTTTTCCTTCTTACTTTTCCTTTCTTTTCATGATATTTTTTTCTTTTTTTAAAAGAAATTCTATCTTGAGGATTTGCTGCTCTACATTTCTAGGTTTTTTTGTTTAGTGGCCATAGACTCCAATTCCTTGAAGTGGGAAATAATGAATATATCTGTCTATGTACACACACACACACATATTACAATACATACACACACATATATGTTTTATTCATCAATTTATTTATTTTTATTATAAAACTGGAATCTGTTTGTTTTCCTCTGCTGTAGATAGCAAACTTCGGTCTTTGTGCTTTGCCTTTGAAAAAAATTTGTGCTGATATAGGGTTTAGGTATAGTGTTGATAAGAATAGGAGAGGGCCAGACAGCAGAATTTTATACACACGTGTGTATATGCACTCACGTGCACATACATGAACAATATACACACATGGTACATATATATATATACACACACATACATGTACATCCACAATGCAGAAATGCACACGTGTGTGTAAATTGAGGAGAAAAAAAATCTAATCTCATGGGGTGGCCATTTGGTGCTAATGCCATCAGCACGATTTCTAGTAAAAATAAGGCCCTGAGTTCTCTAATAGCAATACCCTCTAAATGTTCTCCCCAGGGATAAAGGCAGAAAGGGCAAAGAGCCTATGGAAGGGCCCTGAGAGGTCTTCCAGTCTGACTTTCTCATTTCACTGGTAAAGAAACCAAGGTACAGAGTAGTTGACTTGCCCAGGGTCACACAGTGTCTGAGTCAGCATTTGAATTCAGTTCTTCCTGACTCCTAAGTACAGCATTCTATCCATTATGGCATCTAGTTACCTTATATTGACAAAACTGATGGATAGATATATGGAAAAAGCATTCAGTTTGACATTCATGTCCATATTGATAAGAAGTGAAAGAAAGTGAAATGGGTTTCAGATGGCCCTTTTTGACATTAAGGTAAACGGAAAAGTATCAAAAGCTCTTTACCAATGAAGGAATTTGTTTTGCTTGACTATAATTGTAACAGTTTTGTTTTTCTGGCTTTCTCAATGGGTGGAGGGGGAGAGGGTGGGAAAAAATTCACTTAAAGTAAAATTGAATTAAAAAAAGCTTTCTCAGGGCAACAGATGCTAGCTTTACTTTGAACCTACCTAGGAAGTTTGCGGTTTGTCAAAGCTGTTCTTTCAGCCTCTCAGTGCTCCCGGCAATTCTCAGTTACAAATGAGTTGCTCTTCATGGGTGGAGGGAATTTCCGTATTGGGGTTTCCCTCTACTGATGACATTGCAGGTCAGCATCAACCTGAGTGTGTGAGGGAGTTGTAAGAACAAATGGGATGACGTATGTAGAGTGCTTTGCAAGACTCCAGAGTGCTATCGAAAACTTGACAAACATTTATTAAGAGTTTACTGTATGCCAAGCACTATGCCAGGACTGCAAATAAATAAAGGCAAATATAGGCAAAATAAAGGCAAAAAATATCCCTGTCCTTCAGGAGCTTTTTTTCTGGGTGGAGAGACATGTAAATAATTAGGTACATACTGAGTAGAGGGAAGGTAACTTTAGAGGGGAAGGCTCTAGCAGCTGTCAGTCAATAAACATTTATTATTAAGCACTTACTATGTGCCAGGCACTGTGCTAAGTGCTGGAGATACAAAGAAAGACAAAAGACAGTCCCTGCCCTCAGGGAGCTCACAATCCAATGGGGGAGACAACATGCAAACAACTCTGTACAAAAAAAAGCTGTGGGCAAGATAAATAGGAAATAGTCAACTGAGGGAAGGCACTAGAATTAAGGGGTAACGAAAAGGGATTCCTGTAGAAGGTAGGATTTAAATTGAGACCTGAAGGAAGCCGGGAAGTGGAGGTGAAGAGGGTGAGCATTCTGGGCATGATGGAAGGCCAGTGAAAATGCTCCGAGTCAGGAGAGAGGGTGCCCTGTGTGAGGAGACTGGTGTTACTGGATCCCGCATTCATGGTAGGGTATAAAGAGGTGGGAGAAGACAGAAGGGTAGGGGAAATGGGAAGGTCCTCCTGCAGAAGCCCAGAATTGTAAGAGACTAGGGATGTAAAGAAGCAGAGGATTCTAGGCCTGGAGGGCAGCGAGGACAAAGAGACAGAAATGTGAAAAGACAGAAGAGAAGAAATGTGAAAAAGCTGAGGAATGGCCAGGAGGCCGCTAGGGCTTCATCATGTAAGAAGACTGCAAAAGGAGGGAGGGACCAGGTGGTAAAGAGCTTTAAATTCTGAACCAAAGACTTTATTTGGTCCAAGCGGAATAGGAGTCATTGGAGTTCATTGTGTGTGGGAGTGACCTGGACTTACAGAAAATCACTTTGGTAGCTGTATGAAGAAGGGTGGTTGGGAGTGGGGAGAAACTTGGGGCAGGGAGACCCCTGGGCCAAATGGCTACTGCCACAGTATTATTTTTTAATATTATTTTATACATATGGTGCTATGTTATACATATAGTGTTATTATTTTATACATATAGTGTTAGAAAATTGCCTGCGGTCAGCATGCTTCTGAGGCTGAATTTGAATCTGTCTTTTTGATCCCAAACCTGGCCTTTTGATCTCTACCCCATTCTCTCTCTCCCCCTCCCTCCCTTCCCACCCCCCTCTCTTTCTCTCTCTCTCATAAATATAGGTGCTAATTCATTCATTCAACATATATTTTTTAAAATAGTTTTGCTTGCTTTGGAGGCAGTGAGATGGCTCAGTGGATAAAGTTCTGGGCCTGGAGTCAGGAAGACTTGAGTTCAAAAGCAGCCTCACACTAGGAGGGTGATGCTGGGCAAGTCATTTAACCTTGGTGTGCTTTATTCTACTGGAGAAGGAAATGGCAAAACACTCCAGTATTTTTGCCAAGAAAACCCAATATGAGGTCACAAAGAGTTGGGCACAACTAAACAACCAAACCACAGCAAGGTGGTTTAGTCACTATGTTAGGCGCTGAGGACAGAAAGACAATGATTGAAACAATCCCTACTCATAAGGAATAATCCTACTACTAACAATATTATTAATAATAATAACTAGCACTTATAGCACTTTAAGGTTTGCAGAACTTTACAAATATAATCTCATTTTATCCTCACAACAATCCTGGAAGGTAGGTGCTATTATTATCCTGTATCTCACAGTTAAGGAAACTGAGGCAGAGAGCGATTAAGTGACTCACCCAGGGTCACACAGTAAGTATCTGAGGTCAAATATGAACTCAGGTCTTCCTGAATCCAGGTCCATCACTCTGCTGCCTACCTGCTTCTAAAATGTGGGGAGCTAGATGATTTCTAATGTCGTTTCGAGCTCAAAATCTGTGCTTCTCTGATGTAATGAGATAATTGAGGTAGATGGCTCATACTGAATGTAGGAGGACATTTGGCTTCTGAGATTTCCCAGAAAAGAAGCAGAAATTCTTTATATTGGAATTTGTTTATTTTTCAGTTATCAGAAGACATATCGAGATTGTTGGGCAACTCCTTTTCTGCTCTTTTTTTCTTCCTCCAATGTTTTTGGGAGACTTCATCTATCAAGTTTATATCTGAGCAAATCAGGGTTGAGTTAATGACAATATATTTGTAAAATATTCAACAGTCTACAGTGTGGATGCAATGAAAGCTTTGTTCTTTTCTTCTTCTTCTGTATCACCCATTGTTGATGTATTTATTTCTGGAGTTCCTGGAATGTCTGGGCAATTTGGATACTGCTGGAGGCAGTAGCAGCTGCTTAAGCCTCACTGCTGTGACCTTTGCTACCGTCTTTGGCTTTTACAGCTGTCTTTGCCCCTAGCACTAAACTCCAAGTTTCACTGGGAAAGAGTAGCTCAGGGATCAGAAGAACTCCTCCCTTTGGTTCCCTTCATTTCCCAGAACCCTCTCCTTATCTTGAGGTAGTTTGTGGCGAGAGCGGAGACCAGGCAGGGGAGAGGAGGAGAGCTGAGAAGCACCTCCCCCCAATTTCCTCCCCATAGGCATAAACATGATCCCAGCATCTCCTGCATTGCCCCGGGGCCCATGGAGAAGACAGGGACCTCTCCGTTACAGAACTGCTTGGTTGCATTTATCAAATATTTAGGAGACTTCTGAAATTTTTGCTTAAGGGATCTAAGACTTAGGAGCCTGCTTTGAATGAGGTAAAATACAAACTTTGCAGCCTAATATGTCATCAGTAATAACGGTGATAGCAGCAACAGTAATGAGGCACTGCATGGCTGATAGCCATGTAAACTCAAACACCAGTATGTTAACAAAGAAGTCTTGATCAATTAGCTGAGTCATGCAAATTTGCTCATGGAAGCAGGAGTTTATAACGGGATTCAGAATCAGGTCATTGCCACCAGCAAGTAAAGAGAGGTTATCCTTAAGGAGCCAGTATGATCGATTGATGCAGATTATACCTTGAAGTTGTGGAAACTGCAAGGTAACTGTAAGTTAGAAAAAATTTAGTGTCTTCCAGAAGCACAGAAAAACATGAAGGGGACAGCTAGGTGGTACAATGGGTAAGAGCTGAAATCAGGAAGATCTGAGTTAGAATCCTACTTCAGCCATTTACTAGCTGCCTCTGGGCCAGTCACTTATCTTTCTTTGCCTCTGTATTTTCATCTATAAAATGAGAGCTTTGGACTTTGTGGTGCCTGAGCTCTAAATCTATGGTCCGATCATTATACACTTTACTCTTACTATCTTTTATAAATCAACAGATAACAGCTCTTTGTACTCTGGATATTAACCCCAAAACATCCATGAAAATTCAGCAAGTAAATTGTACTGAAATAGAACACTCATTGCAAACAGAGCTACATAGAGTGCTGGGTCTGGAGTCAGAAGGGCCCAAGTTCAAATCTGGCCTCAGACACTTACTAGCTGTGTGACCCTGGGCAAGTCTCTTAACCCTGTTTACCTCAGTTTCCTTATCTGTAAAACCAGCTGGAGAAGGAAATGGCAAACCACTCTAGGATTGTTGCCAAAAAAACCCCAAATGGGGTCATGTAGAGTCAGGACTGAAATGACTGAAGAACAAATAGACTCAGTAGAGGTCTTTGTACTCAATAGATAGTGTTGATTGATATGCACACGATGACTCTTTTTGAATCTTGCACGGCTGGCCATTCTAATTTACTGATTCAGCATCACAGACTTAGAGAGGTGATAGTAGTTTACGTCCATGTGATGCTTACCAGTTATGAAATGCTTTACGGACAGCTCATTAGAGCCTTACGGAACGTTATGAAGTAGGTAGGGCAAATGTTACTGACCCAGTTTTACAGATGAGGAAAATAAGAGTCTCTACCTTTAACCATATTATTCTCCTTCATTTCCCTTTAAAACTTCCATGGCTTTCATGAAATTTTCCATGTCTCGACCTTCATATATTTAGGGTCATAGAATCTTAGAGCTGGAAGGAAGTCGTCTAAGATCACATAGATAGTAAGAGGGTGGAACTGGGACTAGAGCAGAAGGAAAGGAGGGAAGTTGGAAGGAAGAAAAGAAGGAAGGGAGGGAAGATGGAAGGAAGGAAAGAAGGAAGGGAGGGAAGATGGAAAGAAGGAAGGGAGGGAGGATGCAAAGAAGGAAAGATACAGAAATTATTAAGCTCTTAACTATGTGCTAGGCACTGTGCCTAGCATTGGGAATACAAATAGAAGAAAAACAATCCCTGCCCTCAAGTGCTTATTTAAGACAAACAACTATATTAATAAGCTACATACAGATAAATTGGAAATAATCAACAGAGGGAAGGTACTAGAATTAAAGGGGATCCGGAAAGGTTTCCTGTGGAAGATGGGATTTTTATCTGAGACTTGAAGGAAGCAAGGGAAGCCTGGAGGTGAAGATAGGAGGGAGAGCATTCCAGGCATGGGAGACTAGGTGAAAATGTTTCAGGGCAAGAAGGCCCCAGATACTGAAGGAGTTCCAAGATAAGAAAGCAGAAGAAATAAGATTTGTAAGTCTGGAAGTCTGGAATAGGGCCAGGAGGGGAATGAAGGCTGTCTTAGGCCCCTCCCCCAAACAGGTACCCTCAGAGGAACTCACCAGTGGGAATGGGCCTTGGAGAGGGACATTCCAGGTTGAAAAGGCTGCATGTATGATTGCAAGTTCTGGATCAAAGAGTCCACAGGCATGGAATTTCCAGGATAAGATAGCAGAAGAAACGTGGTTTTGAAGTCCATTGGTTAGGAACAGGGACAGGAGCAGAATGCTTCCTTGCTCCAAGTATGGTCAAGTCAAGCCATGCCAAATCAACAAGCATTTATTAAGTGCTTGCCATGTGTCAAGGACCACACTGAGCACATCTTCTATCTATAGGAGTCCTCCAGGGCTCTGTCCTGGGCCCTCTTCTCTTCTCCCTCTATGCTGTTTCCCCTGGTGATTTCATCATCTTCCATAGATTTAATTATCATCTTCATGCTGATGATTCTCATATCCATGTTATTGTTGTTCAGACATGTCTGACTCTTTGTGACCCCATTTGGGATTTTCTTGGCAAAGATACTGGAGTGATTTGCCATTTTCTTCTCTGACTCATTTTACAGATAAGGAACTGAGGTGACTTGGTCAGGGTCATACAGTTAGTCAGTGTCTGAGGCCAGATTTTGAACTCAGGAAAATGAGCCTTCCTGACTTCAGGACTGGCACTCTATACATGGCATCACCTAGCTGTCCTTCTCGTATCCTATCCTACCCCAAACTCTCTGCTGGCCTCCAATCTTGCTTTTCAAACATCTCAAATTGGATGTTAAAACTTAACCCGTTTAAAACAGACTCATTTCCCCCATAAACACCTCCTCCCCACCTTCCCTATTACTGTTGAAGACAACACCTTCCTCCCAATCCCTCAGGCTCATAAATTTGTTTGCTTGTTGTCTCTCCTCCAATAGGGACTGTCTTTTGCCTCTTTTTGTATTTCCAGAACTTAGGACATAGTAGGCACTTGATAAATGTTTATTACTAACTGACAAAAGATGGTTTCTGTCCTCAAGAAGTTTACACATTAATGGAGGGAGACAAAGCTGAGAAGGGGAGTAGAGGACCTGGGCCATTCCTCAAAATAGAGGTTTTTGGAGGAACTCTCTAATGGGAGAAGGGGGGCTACAGGGTTTGAGGGGTGGAGGGATTTCCAAGGTGAGAAGACCATAGGGCATGAAGAAACTTCCAGGATGAGAAGATGGATAAAACATGGTGCCAAAGTCTAGGGAGTCAGAAGCAGAACTGGGAGAAGAATGAATATAAAGTACAACTAACATGAAGCTACACTGTCTTGTAAATAGAAAATGCAGTGAAATATCAGGTTTCTTTTAAAAAAAGACTTTCATTCTGTGATTCCTGAAAACATCCAATGTCTCCATGTTCCTTAGGCATCAAGTCTACACCCCAGTTTTTCAAGGAGCTCTGTAAGGAGGCCTCACCCCAAGTGATCCACACTTATTTCCCACTTCTTACTGAACACATCCTTTATTCTAGTCTAGGAATAATTTTCTTTTTTCATTTCTGCCTGTTCTTTTGATTATGTTTTTTGTCTGTGTGGTAAACTATCTCCATTTTTAAGAAAGTCCATTAACTATTCCATCTCTCATTTATCTGAAGTCATAGAATCTGAGAGTTGGAAGGAGTTTCAGAGATCATCCGGTTCAACTTGTTTTTGTAACATAAATTGCTTCGATGGCATCCTGTTGTGCAGTCATCCAGTCTTTCCTTGAAGCCCTCCAAAGGCTTTTGCATTGCATTACTGCTTTTTTTTTCTTATATTGAGGCAAAATTTCACTCCCTGCAATATCCGTCCCCTGGTCCTAGTTCTGTTGGACAAACAGAACAAGCCTACACTTTCTTCTAAGTGACGACCCTTTTTTTCCTCCATTCCTTTAATCAAATCCCTGTATAGTATGGTTGTGAATCCTTTTGTATCCCTGGTCCTTAGCACAATGTCTGGCTCAGAGTAAGCACTTAATGATTGATGAAGGACTGGCTGGTCAACTTTTCTCCTGACATGTTCCAACTTACCAATGTCCTTCCTAGAAAGTGGACATAACTAGAGCCAATATGTCATATGCAGCATGTCCTAGCCAGAGAATTGTTGGAGTGTCACTTCCCCTAGTCTAGGGAGGACTATGCTTCTCCTAAAATAGCCCAAGATTGCTTTAATCTTCTTAATGTCTTTGTCATGTTGTTGACTCATGTTGAGTCCAATTAAAATGCCCAGGTCCTTTTCACATGAACTGTTTGTTGTACAGCCACAGCTCGGAAACAACTGGAAAAATAAGTTTCAGGAGCAAATTTACGGCCAGTTACATAGTTCCAAATATATAAATAGCATACAACAATAACAACAAAAATTTGTTAACATTTTATTTCAAAAAACTGGCAGATACAAATGGATGATAAACTACAGGATATGGAGCTAACAATAGAGATAGGAAAAGAGCACTTGAGCATGTGAGAAGAGAACCAATCTGATAGGTCTTAGGCAGAACCTTAGAGTTCCTTTAGTTTGCATTTCTCCAATTATTAGTGACTTGGAATATTTTTTCATACTTGATAGCTTGGACTTCTTCTTTTGAAAACTTTTGATCCTTTATCAATAGAGGAATGATTCTTATTCTTTTCAATTTGAAACAATTCCTTACAGACCTTCAAAAGGAGAACATTTTTCAGAGAACTATGCTGTAAATATTTTTACTAGTTAACTGCTTTCCTTCCGATTTTAGTTGCATTAATTTTGTTTGTGTAAAAACTTTAATTTTGTGCAATAAAAATTAACCATTTTATTACCTGTAATCCTCTCTATTTCTTGTTTGGTTATAAATGTTTTCCTTATCCGTAGATCTGAAAGTTAATTTCTTTTTTCTTCCAATAATCTGTTTATGCTGTGACCCTTAAAAAAAATTAGTCCCTTATCCATTTGGAGCTTATCTTGATATATGGTATAAAGTGTTGACCTAAATCTAATTTCTGCCAGACTGCTTTACAGTGTTCCCAGCACCACTCTTCCTCCTCCTCCTCCTTCTTCTTCTCTTTCTTCTCCTTTTCCTCCTGCCCCCCTTCTTCTTCTCTTCTTCCCAAATCCCAAGGGGATTTTTCTAAAGTCTAGATCTGAGCTTATCACTTCTTCCCCGCTTAGTAAGCTCCAGTGCCTTTCTATTACCCTCAGGATCTCTGACATTTAAAGCTCTTCATAACCTGGCCCCTTCTTACCTTTCTAGTGTTCTCACACTTCTCTTCCTTTCCCCTACTCTACAATCCATTCATGATGTCCTACTAACAGTTTCTTGAACACGAGATTCCATCTCCCACCTCTGTCTCCCTGTCTTTGCCTGTCTATACTCTGGCATGTCTACACATGCAGGGAATGGTAATCTCAGCCTCTTTGTTTTCCTAACTTCCTTCAAGATTCAATTCAAGTGCCATCTTTGGCAAGTGGCTTTTCCCTTTGCTACCAGCTGCTAACGCCATCCCGTTTGAGACTGCTTTCCATCCATTCTGTATAGAACTTGCATCTTCCCTACTTACAAGTTGTCTCACATTCCTTGAGGACAAGGATTGTTTTTACTTTTCTTTTTTATCCCCAGAGATCAACATAGTGCCTGGTACATAGTACATATTTAATAAAGACTTGCTCACTGACTGACTGATGTATGTGACATAGTTAAACTAAACCAAACCAAACCATACATCTCCCTTATAAACCTGTGCCACTCTCTTCCAGTACTAGCATCAGCAGGATAGGAGACACCTATAAGTGGAGAGGCACATGTATAATAGATATAAGTGGCCCAGGCCATTCTAAGTCCCACATTCCAAGTCCTTTAGCAAAAAAAACCCCAGTCATCTGAGTAAGCTACTGTCTTCAGACTTGGCCTTTCCTCTCCACCGCCCCCCCTCGCCCCCCCATACCCGCAACATACTTTTCTACTCAAATTTGTAGGTTTTCACATAGAAATACATCTTCTTGAAAAGTGATGCTGCTCTTCTGCCCCTTTTATCCAAATCAAGAAAGAAGCCAATGCCTCTACACAAATGTCCCAGAGGAATTAGAGGCAAGAGGGATTACTAATACAGAGAGATGGATTAGACCTCGAAGTCAGTCATCTAGCATTTACTAAGTCCCTGCTATGTGCCATGTCACTGAGATGTTGTGGGATGAAATCCATGACATAAAACAGGTTTATGGGTAGGTGCATCTTATTCAAATAAAACAGCAAGAGTGTATAAGCATACGAGGAGATCCAGGAACCTGGGTGAGGAAGGTAGCATGGTAGAAAGTGGTGACAATCAGTAGAGGGAGAGATAGGCAATTTTGTTGTCAGAATATTACTCTAGGCCACAGGGCTTCTTAAACTTTTTCCACTCTCGACCCCTTTTCCTGTTTTGGCAGCATTTGCTGGAGTTACACAGCGTGATGGCATGTGCAATGCAAAGTGCGCATGCTGTGTGTTCAGAACCAAGGCTGCAATAAAATTGTGCGGTGCAGACAAATGCTGCCAGAAACATCTTGGATTCAAAATGAGTTTGATTTTTAATTAATTTTTGTGTGCGCATTCAGAAACCTCTTACTGTTGTCAAATTTTTCCCATATGGGGTCACAACCCACAGTTTAAGAAGCACTGCACAGGCTACATCAGGGCTGTCTAACTTTAGGTTTTTATTGAAACAATAGACAATATATTTTGATTTGCCATTTTGGTGAGAGCTCTGCAGTAGCTCAGCTTCATTTACTAAAGCATTTAGGTAAATTTCTATGCTTGTGGGTGGCCGCATAAATCTCACTGTGCCTGGTGGGGGGGAGGGGGCATTTTGTACAGCCCTGGGCTACTTGGACAGAAGAAGAAATAAATGAGGAACTTGGGAAAAGGATCACAAGCTTGCCACTGTGGCATTGGTATAATAATATTCATATGATGCTTAAAAGTTTGCAAAGCATTGTATAGACATTATCCCACTTTATCCTTACAACAATTCTGTGAGGTAGGTGGTATTATTAGTCCCATTTTACAGATGAAGGAACTGAGGTACAGCGAGGTTAAATGCCTAGGGTTGCATAGCTATCTGGTAGCTGTGGCAGATTTTGAACTCACATCTTCCTGACTTCAGGTCCCTAGCTATGGTGTCACCCAGCTGCCAGAGTACAGCAGAACTTCAAATTTCCAGACAAGTTGCTGACCGTTTCTGCCAAAAGTAAAATAACTAACAACTTGTTTCCTTGCCTTACTGATAATGGCATTCTTCAAAAGATCAAGAAACTAACAGGGGGGAATTCTATTCTGGATCTGATTCCCATCAATGAGGAATAACTTACTGTTGAGGAGAAAAGGATGGGAATTTTGGGAAGAATTAACCATTCTCTCCTTGGGTTTGTGATTTTCGGTATTTGTTTGTTTCAGCTGTCCCCAACTCTTCATGACCCCATTTGCCTTTTCCTTCTAACCAGCTCATTTTACAGATGAGGAAACTGAGACAAAAAAGGTTAAGTGACTTGCTCAGGGTCACACAGCTAGTAAGTGTCTGAGGCTGGATTCGAACACAGGTCTTACTGACTTCAGGTCCCGAGCTCTAGTCACCTAGTTGCTTTCTCCTACAGGAGAGGAAAGCTGGGTTTAATCTCAAATTTGGGAGAGCGCATTTTTAATAGGTCAAGTGTCAGTCTAGGTAGGATCCCCATGGTCTAAAATTCTAGTGGGGGACGTTAGCTCAGGGTGATTTCCCAAGAATGAGAATTTGAAAACAATTTTGTAAGGAAAAATGAGATTTGTCTGAAGAGATTGAAGTAGTTGCAGAGGAACTCAACAACCAAATTAGATTTTAAAACAGTCTGTACAGAATATGGAAGTAAGGGACGGTAAGAAGTGATGACTATGAGACTATGACTTGGCCTTCTAATATGAGAGCCTATCATGAGGGCTAAAGAAGCAATTGAGCTGAGGCTTAAGAGGAACACTAAGAATAACCAAAAAAGTTTATTTTTTTGGAAGCTGTGCTGGTGGAGCAAAGATCGAAGAAGACAAAGGACCGCTGCTTGGGGTAGGTGGAACAATGATATATGACAGCAGAGAGAAGAAGGCAAAGTTGCCCAATTACAATAGCCATAATAATAGCCCACATTTACCTAGCACTTTAAGGTTTGCAAAGGGCTGTACACCTGTTATCTCATCTGATCCTCACAGGAACTGTCCGAGGTAGGTGCTAGTATTATCCCCATTTTACAGTTGAGGGAACTGAGTCGGAGAATAGCTAAGTGACTTTCCTGTACATTCAAGTATATCCAGTATGTGTCTGAGATATGTTTTGGATGAAAAGGCAAACCACTCCAGTATCTTTGCCAAGGAAATTTCAAACTGGGTTCACAAAGAGTTGGACAAGACTGAAAAATGACTCAACAACTTGTTTCATGATTTTTTGGGCCAACTAGGTGGCACAGTGGATAGAGCACCAGCCCTGAAGTCAGGAGGACCTGAGTTCAAGTCCAGCCTCAGATAATTACTAGCTGCGTGACCCTGGGGAGGCACCTAACCCTGTTTGCCTCAGTTCATCTGTAAAATGAGCTGGAGAAGGAAATAGCCAACCACTCTAGTGTCTTTGCCAAGAAAACCCCAAATGGGGCCACAGAGAGTCACACATGACTGAAATGACTCAACAACAGCAAACTATTTGAGCAAAGCATTTGACAAAAGGTATTACACTATTCTTGTGGAGAAGATGGAGAGAGATGATACTCCAATTTGATGTGTTTAGAACTGGGTGAATGTCTTGGTCAAATAGCAGTTGTTAATGGCTCAATGCCAACTTGGAAGGGGGTCTCCAGTAAAGTATGCCAGGGACCTATACTCACTCTTATGCTATTGGTTTTTATCAGTGACTTGGGTAAAAGTAAAAATGGCACTTTTGTCAACTTTACAGGTGACATTAAGCTGGAAGGGGTGGCTAACATGCTGGGCAATAGAGCTAGGATCGGGAAAGGTCTTGACAGGTTATTGTGACTGAATGGGTCTCATGAAATGAAATCCAGGAGGGACGAGTGTAATGTCTTATATTTGGACTCAATAAATCAGCTTCACAAGGACAAGATGGGGAAGATATAGTTAGATAGTGTGAATAAAAGAACTTAGGTTCTTTATTTGTATGAATTGCAGTGGGTTATAAGGTTCATGCAAATCATCAATATGATGCCAAAAAAGCTATTGTGATCTTGTGCTGCATTAAGAGAAATTTTGTTTGCCAAAGTAAAGGGGTTCCACCCTGGCCAGACCACTTGTGGAGCATCGTGTTTAGTATAGGGTGCCAGAATTTTAAAAGGGCGTTGTTAAGTTGTAGAGAATCCAGAGAAGAGCAACCGAGATGGTGCAAGGCCAAGAGTTCATGACATTGGGAATATTTAACCTGGAGAAGAGAAGATCGAAGGGTGATATAGTTGCGTTCAAATATTTGAAGCGGTGTCATGTGGAGGAAGATAAGACTTGTTTTGTTTGATCCCAAAGGGCAGAACCATCAATAGAGTATGAGGATTGCAGACACAAATTTAGGCTTGATGTCAGGAAAATCTTTCTAACAATTATTGCATTTCAAAAGTGCACTGAGCTTCCTTTGGCAATTGTGGGTGCTATCCATTGAAGGTCTTCAAGAAGAGGTTGGATGATTTCTTGTGTGTATTATATGGCAGATTCTGTATTGAATATAGGTTTGGGAAGGAACCTTTCCAGCTCTAAAACAGTGTGATTCTATGATCTGTTCTTTTGAACAACGTAAACCCCTTTATTGTCATCTTTCAGTCATGCGACACATCTTACCTAGTCTTAGAGATAATTATGAAGCCATATATACTTCCTTCTATTAATATTTCTTAATTGACTTGGTTCACTACCCATTTGTTGCACATTGTTATATAGATGATGACTATGCTTTTGACCCCTTTCCCTGAAATTCCTCATTTGTTAATATATATTTAGTAAGCCTGCTTTGTGCCAGGCACGGTGCTAAGTACGGGGGGGTGGGGGGGATACAGAAAGAGTCAAAAATAGTACCTGCCCTCAAGCAGCTCACAATCTAATTGGGACACAAACAAACATATGTGGGGAAAGAAGCTATGTATGGACAGGAAGTAAATCAGAGAAGGAAGGCGCTAGAATTAAGAGGGGTTGGGAAAGGCTTTGCATTTTCAACTTAATGTTCTCAATCTTGCTTGCCCATCTCCAGGCAAATATATTCCTTCTTGTCCTAGTGAGACACACTCTATCCCTGGCCAAGAGCCCATCACTCTTGTGTCTTTAGATATGGTCTAGCGCCATTCCAGGAGGCTCATCACTTGCTGTCTGTGTTGTTACTAGGGAGCTATTTTTCTTGCTCCCTTCAGAGAGAGAAAGACAAATCGATGGTAATCGTGGTATGATAGCAAGAGCACTGGATTCAGAGTTAGACTTGGGTCCACCATTCACTTGCTATGTCTAGGCCTCAGTTTCTTTATTTGTAAAATGAAAGAATGACATCTAGAGTCCTCTCCAACTCTTAAGTTCAATGATAGATGAAATCTAAATCCTATTCCTTGACATCATCTTCTTAATCAGTAGTTCACTTTCAGACCAACCCTTGTAGGCAATCCATTTAAGTCCCATTTACACTTCCCTTTTCATCTAAACTTCTTGAAAAAGTTGTCTATGTCCTCAGCACCTGCTCTCTCCTCAGTCCCTAGTAACTTGGCTTCCACACTCCACAACTTTACTGAAACTCTTCCCTCAGAGATAATCAATAACCTAATTGCCAAATCCAATGGTCACTCTCCAGGTCCTGTCCTCCTTGACCTTTGTGCAGCATTTGCCACTGCTGACCATCCCTTTCTTTTGGATAGTCTCTTCTCTCACACTCTCCTGGCTTTGCTCTAGAGAAAACTAGCCTAGGAAAAATGCCTTGAAGCCATGAAAATCTGAGTTCAAGTCTTGTCTCTGACACATACTTGGCAAACAACTCTTTAAAACTGTAAGTTGTGGAAAAAGTGCCAACCTGCATTGGGAGAAGGACTTTCCTTACCTGGGAGTTCCATATTCTGATGAAACCACAGATCCAGCTCCTGTTCCTATCCCTATACTTAGCTATGCACATATTGTCTCCCCCTATTGAACATAAGCTTCTTTAAAGCAGGGATTGCTTTTGTCCTTTGTATATTTCTCCCCTGGCTCCTAGGGAGAGCAGAGTGCCCAGCACACACTAAGTGCTTAATAAGTACTTGTTAATTGATTAGTTGATTGTCATGGGATTCTGCTTAATGTTTGATGGTTTTCTAGGGGTGAATTAATCTTAGTTTCACTTATCTTATAGTCTCAGCTTGCATAATTTTAAAAAAGTAGTTCTTATCTTTTGAGCTTTGAGTCCTGTCCCAGAGAATTAGAAGTTGCATTTATGTAAATCTTTTGGTACAGACTTATGATTTCATGAGTGCAGGAGACTTCTGTTAATGAATCTCCTTCTATCAATTCTAAGGGGAACTCATCTATAATATCTAGTCTTGGAGAGTTGTTTTGGGGCACTGAGAAGTTAAGTGATTCGTTGATGGTCACACTGTATGTGTCAGAGGCTGGACTTGAGCCCAGGTTTTTTTTTGACTCTGAGGTTGACCCTCTATTTCACTACACCACGCTGTCTCTCCCATTTAGGTAAATGGTCCCCAGAAATAAGTTTGAATCATAAACAATATATTTTTAGTAACAGACACTGACTGGTAATTAGATTCCTCACAGAGCTATACAATGAGTCTTAATGACAATATATGACTTTAACTCTTTTGCCACCTATGTCTCAGATGTATTTATTGTTTTTTTCTAGGTACAGATCTGCTTCTGTAAATAAAATGTGCTTTCAACACAGGTTCAGGACCAGGAATTACAGAGTCACTTGCCTTGTTGCTAGTGGCCACGTGCGCTGGTGTGGAGTTGACAAATTGTGAGTTGTATAGGCTGTATGGAAACCCATGTTCATGCAGTTGCCATTATGCTGCTGCGACACGTGCTTTATGATGGCACTCATTATAGTTAATGGTCTGTTATCCTTTTCATTATGAGCCTAATTTTTTTTAGAGGCCTGTAACCTGGCTATAACAATTTGTTCCAGGCTGAAATTGAACCAATGAGGGTGCAATCCAGTAGCACTTTTGCTCCCGTCAATTTTGAAAAAAAATTTTTTTTGAGCTATTTGTAGATTTATATCGATACAGGTATGGGAAAATGGATGGATGCTGAAACTGAGGAGGAAGAGCAATCCAGGCATGGGGGATAGCCTAACAAAATACACAGAGCCAAGAGATGGAGCATCTTGTTTGAGGAGTAGCCAGGATGCCAGCATCGCTGGATCAAAGAATACGCATGTATGTGTGAGTGGTGAGAGAGAGGTGAGGTATAAAAAGACTGGAAGGGTGGGGCAGCTAGGTTATGAAAAGTTGAACACCAGAAGATCCTGGAATTTAAAAGAAGGAATATAAATCCATTTGATCCTGGGACTTAAAGGAAGCCAGTAGGTGGAAATGAGGAGAAGGAGCATTCCAGGCATGGGAGACAGCTGAATAAAATGCCCAGAGCTGACAGATGGAATGTCTTATTTGAGGAATGGCAAGGAGGCCAGTGTCACTAGATCAAAGAGTATGTTTTGGGGAGTAAGGTATAAGAAGACTTGAAAGGTAAGATGGGGCTAGGTTACAAAAGGCTTTGAATGCCAAACGGAGCATTTTTCATTTGATCCTAGAGGTGATAGAGAGCAACCGTAGTTTATCAAGTTAGGGCATGGTGGGAATATGATCAGAAAAATCACTTTAGTGGATGAATGGAGGATATATTTTCTCCTCTGCCTCTTTTATTTTTTTTTCCCAATTCAGCTGTTTTTGCCATGAGATATCTTACATTTTCTTTTATTTTTCATTCTTTTGACTTTGTTCTAATATTTCTTGCCAACTAATCAAAAATTATTTGTTTAATACCTCCTATGTGTTAGGTACTGAGCTAAGCACTGGGGATAAAAAGGCCAAAAACCAATCTCTGCCCTCAAGAAGCTCACAGTCTAATGAGAGAGACAACATGTAAACGACTATGTACAAACAAGATGCATACAGGAAAAATTTGAGGCAGTCTCATAGAGAAGGCATTAAGATTAAGGAGTTGTTGTATTATAGTCTTTACATTCTGTTTGGTCCATTCTAATTTTTAGGCAGTTTGTTGCTTGGGCAAGGTTTTGTACCTCTTGTACCAAGCCGTTAATTCTTTTTCCAGTTATTTCTTTCATTCTTTTCATTCCTTTTTCATTTTTTTCTTCTAATGCTTTTATATAATTTATAAAGTCATTTTAAACTCAAAAAACTCTTCTCAGAATTTTAGTTGAATTTGTGCCCAATTGCGTTTTTCTTTGAGGCTTTGCTTGGAGATGTTTTGAAATCATTCCCTTCATCTGGGTTTATATTTGATCTGATTCAAAGCAAAGTTTAATTTCTGCAAGCTCCTGCCCAGGGTTTGGGTTTGAGCAACATACCTATGAGCTTGCCCTGTATGGAGTTCCAGTAGATAGCTGCTAGATTTAGATTTAATCAGCCAATTGGAAATTTTTGCTAAGTCAGAGACACAGAACTGTAGGCTGCCCTTTGATCTGAGATTTCTGCTCTGGTTATTCCTCCGCAGGCCATAGCCCAAGCTGAAAGCCAGAGCCAAGATCCTTCTCTACTCTTTGTCGTTCTAGCCGTGGAGCTGCTGCTTGCCTCTGAGGTTCCTCTTTGTTTGACACACAGCTTAGGGCCCATTAACTGCTTCTCACCTGGAACTGAGTAGTGAGCAACAGACCTGCAAGTTTGTATCTATTTCTGCACCCTGCACAAGTTTAGGCTTCTCTGTGCTGTATCGAGGTCCATTTTGTGCTCTGGTGCACAGCCTCTTTCAGTGCTGAAAACGCTTCATGTTCCCATTCCTTGCTAGACTCAGTGTCTACAGACTTTTCTGTCTGTCTTTCTCTGCCAACCTGAATTGGAAAAATGATTTACAGTGATTTCTTCTTGGATCTCCCAATCAGGATCCGTTCTCATGCATTTTCTAGATCTTTGTGGAGGAGTTATTGTTGGGCGGAGCTTGCGGTGCTTTTTCCTTCTGCTCTAACATCTTGGCTCCCTCCTTCTCTGCTCAGTTACCTTTTTCTCAAGTAATGGGATGCATGCTTTATCATTGGTTCTCTGCAGTTGTGGTTGATCTGAAACTTTTTCAGTTGTTTATTCTTTACACTACTGTAGTGCCTAATAGGTGCCAGATGCTAGGTTAGGTGCTAGGGATGTTGTTCATTTTTTTCAAAATGAATGGCAGCTGTGGCTGTAATTTTTCGTTTTCACAATGGCAGTGGGGATCAGGAGAGGGAAATGTGTTGTGCGCTTATCTCTCGATAGACTTCCAGATAGAATCATTCAATAGCTGACGATTCTGTCCCCAAGGTAATGCTTTATTCACTTAACTTCTGTTTGAGGCATCATATGGATGTTTCTATTGATTTTTTTTTAATATTGATGTCACTTTTCAGTGATTCCTATCCTCATCCATCTCTCTCTCTTCCTCTTCCTCCATAATAGAGATATAGTTAAGTAAAATAAGGGAATACAATTTTTTTTTGTTTTTGTATCCCCAGCCCCTAAAACTATACCTGGAATATGATAAATACTTCGTAACTGTTTATTGAATTGAATGGAATGTCTGACAATGTATGCCTCATTCCACACCTGTAGTCCACCACATCTCTGCCATGAGTCAAAAGGCATGCTTCCCTTTCACACTCTCTGAAGTCATGATTGGTTACTGTATTAATCTGATTCCGAACTGTTTTAATGTTCTCCAAAATAACATCTTTTGTCTAGGGGAAGTGTAAGTATGTCACTTTGGTTCAGTCAACTTCACTTTGATGCCGTAATGCCTTTAATGAAGGTGACTGTCCTCAGTTAAAGAAACCATTCTTTTGAGAACAGAAAT
The DNA here is from genome assembly GCF_011100635.1 of Trichosurus vulpecula. NCBI lineage: Eukaryota > Metazoa > Chordata > Mammalia > Diprotodontia > Phalangeridae > Trichosurus > Trichosurus vulpecula. The sequence goes on along the minus strand of NC_050576.1, from coordinate 100,353,065 downwards.
GTCAGCAGAGGTGAACATCTATTCATTTGCAGTTTATTTATGGACATCATCTGGTTGATGGCTCTTAGTCAATACTTGTATTGATACACATTGGATTTTTCTATATAGGCTTATCTATATATCACAGTAAATAACTTATTTATGTAAAATCTTGTCTCCCAATACATTCCAGTTTCTGGGGAGAAGTTGGAGCGCTGCCATGCTATATTTCATCAGACTAGGCAAGATATTAGACAAAGATATTAAGGAAAAGCTGAAGTGGGTTAAGTAAAGGGAGAACACGTGAGAATACTCCAAGGCACTATTTTAAATCAAAAAGGTTTTGATGTACTGAAAATGTCATTGCTATCGATTGCCTTTCCTCAAAAACTTTCTACTTTTTCTCATGATTTGGTTGAGGGGAGGGGCCGAAGACAATCAATTTTATGCCTACTGTATTTAGGTGGAGATTAGTTGAATTTATATTTGCATATATAAATCAATATGGGTACAGATATATCCCTTTTCTCATTATAGAATTGATTGTACATTTCATGTCAAGATGTTTTTGTGTGTGGTTTTTTTTATAACTGAGCATTTCATTTCTACAGCAACAAATTACTCTTCACTATATTTTTGTTTTAAATTAGCTAACAACACTCACGCAGTCATTCAGTCATTCAACAAATGCTCATTAAACACCAACTTTGTGTCTAGTGCTCTGCTAGGTATCAGGGAAAATGTAAAAAGTAGCTAAGACACAGGTTCTTGCCCTCTTTAAGATTATAGTGTACTAAGATGAAAAGATACAAACCTAGATAATTATAAAATACAATATTATGCATGAACTGTATTAGAAAGGTAAGAAAAATAGGGAGGGAGACCAAGGAAAGCTTCCTGGGGGAGGTGAAAAAAATGAAAATGGAAATTGACTAGAAGCAGGAACAGGAATAATGAACACTAAGACGTGGCCTTTGCTAAATGGATGCTGAGCTTTTATCGCTTATCATATTTTATTGACATCAGTGATGACTAATTGTTCAATGTTTGAGTCTATGAAATAACTTTGGTAGCTATTGTTCTTAGGGGTCAGCTGTTTTCTTAGCCATTTATCTTGCAGTAAATATCTTATGGACAGGGTAGATGGGTTTTTTTTCAACCCCCTCACTTTATTAAAAAATTTTTTTTAATTCAATTTTATTTTCAGTTCTGAATTCTCCCCCTCCCTCCTCTGTCTCTCTCACCCACTGGAAAAACAAATGTGTAATTACAAAAATGTATAATTATGCAAAACAAATGCTATGGCTTTTTTTGTTATATATCCACACTCCTTATACAGTGGCATGCGTGTACTTTCCTCACCTGGGAGTGCTCTATTCCAGTGAAATCACAGATCCAGTCTTTTTCCCTAACTCTATTAGACTAGCTAGGGAGGGGACAATATAGCCAGTGATCCTTTCTGGTTTTTGTCAGAAAGACCCTCCCTAAGCTCACTGCAGGTAGGGAGGCATGCTGTAGGCTACTGATACAGCTCCCAGGAAGCATGTGAATTGAGAGTCCTGTCAAACCTGGGTAATACAGTGAGGAAAGGGGCTTCTGAGGCCAGCCTTCTAATAGTCCTACAGCGGATCTTCACATAGCATCTAGCTTCTTAGTCTATCCCACATCCCATAGATTTCATGAGGAACAGAGGGGGCAGCTGGCCATGATATACTTGAAACAGCCAATAGGACAATTAAACGATTACCCCTCCGACTAAGCTGTCCATCAAGCAAGGAGGCAGCGACCCAGAATAGCGACCCCTGGCTTTCTCTAGCATCTTTCTGGCCTTAGCTCCTTCTTAGCAGCCAGTTACCAATCTAAAGCCTCACAGCAGAAGCAGATTTGCAATCACTCCTCTGTGTTTGCTGGGATAGTTCAAGATATTAGAAAGTACTGATAAGATTCAATTTGACCTCTCAAATGAAAAATGTCATATAATTCTTTTTTTTAAAATTTCGTAAGACACAGGCATACAGATCTCATTTCACTTGATGGCTGTTTCCATTTAATCATTCAATTTTAAAACCCTTTTTGGGTGCATTGCACCATAGAGCTGTTGCACAGGCGGGTGGTTATTTTAGTTGATTAGCAAAATTAATAGGTGGAAACAAACAATGATTATGCTGAATTGGAGGTGAAAGAAACTTTTGCCTTATCTTTGGTTTCCAAAATCCAATCACTCTAATTATGATACAATGAGGATAGTGGTGGATTTTGGGCCAGAGACCTTATATCCAAATCTTATCCCTGTCTATTACTACCTGGGTGACCTTGGAGGAGGCAGTTAACCTTTTTGGATCTCAGTTTTTTCATCTGTAAAATGAGGGGGTTAGATTAAATAAGGAGTTCTTAACCTTTTTTGTATCACAGACCTCTTTGGCAGTATGCTAAAAAATATGAATCCTTTTTTGGAATAATGAATTTAAATAATAGAAGGAAATGCTAAATTTCAATTAGAGCTTAGTGAAAGTAAGATGTAATATTTTTTTCCATCCAATTTAACTGTTCCCCACCCCCCGAATCTGTCTGCAGTCCCTTTGGGATTCTTTGGATTGCAAGTTACAAATTCTTGGATTGAATTAAACTGAGGTTCCTTATAGCCTTAGATCCATGATCTAGAGATTCTAAGGGTATGATGCTAAGGGATTTGCCTAAGGTCACACAGACAGTCTAGGCTGCTTCCTTCATCTTCTCCTGGCAATGTTGTACCAACATTTTGAACAGGAGTTTAATTTTGTGACTGAAGTGTGAAATACATGAAAAGAAAGGCTGCTTATTGTCTAGTATTTTTCTTGCCATATTTCTTTCTTAGGAATCTTGCTCTTTAGTGGTTAGCTTTTTTTTTTTCAGAGAAGAACCACGTACCAAGAGTCCAAAGGCCTAGAATGGAGCAGGAGTCTTGGCTCTCTATACCTTGATTAACAACCTCAGTATCTCTATTTTTCAAATGAGAAATTACATTTACCCTATCCACTTTACAGAAATGTTGCGAAATCTACTCCTCTTTTGAACTTCGCTGTTTCTAGTGCTGTCACGCCAGTCCACCTGTTTTGCCTCCTTGGAATCCTCCTCATTCCCTCACTCCACATATCCCAATGGCTGCCAACTCTTGGCAGTTCTTTATCTTCATCCTCTCTTACATCTTTTCTCTTCTCTCCAGTCACATAGCCACCTAAGTCACTGGTTTAGGCTGACACCACCACTCTCCTGGAATATTTCAATGGCCTCCTAATTGATTTCCCTGCTTCTAGTCTCTCTCTAATCTGATCCATCCTTCACATATCTGCTAAAGCGATATTCCTAAAGCACAAGTCTGACCATGTCTGTCCTGTGCTTAATATACTCCAATGATACCAATGATAGCTAATGCGATATAGCTATAACCCAGTTCTATGTAGCTAGACATTCCAATTCTGTATAGCTAGACACTCCAATGATTTCATTGATAGCTAATTCTATATAACTACAACCTAATTCTACATAGCTAGACACTCCAATGATTTCATTGATAGATAATTCCATATAGCTAGGCACTCCAATGATTCCAATGATAGTTCTATATAGCTATAACTTAATTCTATATAGCTAGACATTCCAATTCTATATAGCTAGACACTCCAATGATTTCATTGATAGCTAATTCTAGATTAGCTCTAGGATCAAATACAAAGTCCTCTGTTTTTGCATTTAAAGTCCTTCACAACTTGGTTCCAGACATTATGTATTACTCCCCTTCACATATTCTGTGATCTCACCAAATTGACCTTCAGCTATTCCTCATACATGATATTCTCTCTCCCGTTTCAGTGCTTTTGTACAGGCTGTTTCTTGGAATGAATTCCTTCTTCACCATTGCCTCTTGTAATGTATAGTTTCCTTAAAAACTCATTTCAAACACCACCTCCTACATGAGGCCTTTCAGGATCCTTCTAGCTGCTAGGGCCTTCCAATGACCTATTCTGTATCTGCTTGCATTGTATATACCTACCTATATGAGGACATTTTTGTCTCCTCCTTTAGAACATAAACTCCTCAAGGATAGTGATTGTTATCAGCTCCTAACCCAGTATTTGGCACTTAATAAGTACTTACTGATTGATTAAAGAAACCTATAAACGTACTTCTTGCTCCTTAGGGAAGAAGCTGAATAGGTCATATTTCTTTAATTGATCAGTCACAATTTTTATAATACGTGCCTATAGGACAAAAAAATTTCCAAGTCCCCAGCTTGCTTATTTCAAGAAAATTTTTGATACCACATAGTACTAGAACCAAAAAAAAATTGAGATGATTCTTTGGGATTGATAGGGTTTGAACCTGTATCCAGTGTTTTTCTATGTATAATGTTTTATAGTTATAATAAAATTGTAAATGGATTTGGATTCAGGAGATGTGGCTTAGGATTCTGGTTCTTACACTTTTAGTGCTATGTGACCGTAACAACTGGTGATAATATTAGTTGGACTACCTGCCTCGCAGGATTGTGAGGAAAGAGATTTGTAAATCTCAATGCATTTTATATGTATAATAGGCAATACATACATTTATGTAAAGCATTATGCAAAAGTCAAAGCTGAAAATGGAACTAAGACTTTTGGGATAAAGTTAGAATTGTTATAATTGTATAAACAGTGGGGACTAGTGCAACTATTTATTACATATAGGGTTGTTCAATTCAATAAACATTAAACTGAAGTCTCCTCTGTGTGCAGGATTAGCTCTAGGGTGGGGACGATTGTTTCCAAGACTAAGATGTTTCTCCCTAACTCCTCCCTACCCCCATTCTCATAGAACTAACAAGAGAAATCAAATGAAATAAAGCATGTAAAGTGCTTAAGCTATTTTTATTTGTAATGATATAGTAGTGATGGTGAGTGGTTTGTTTCAGGGGTGTTCATAATATTTATATTCAAATCACAAAATAGTGTGATTTATGTCACCAGTGAGAGACAATATGGGGGAGTCAGTGGGTAGAGAGGGAGCTGGCCTCAGAGTCAGACAGATCTGATTTCAAGTTTTGTCTTAGACATGTACCAGCTCTATTACCCTGGGGTAATTGTTTAATCTCTCCATGTCCCAGGAATATCTCAAAGACCATAAATTGAGTAAAAGGCCTGATTTGTGCTGGTAGAGGGAGCTTCCTCTCATGGAATTTTCTATGCCAATGGAATCACTGGAATGGACAGGAGCCGATTGTTAAATGTTCATTGTAAGCATTTACACTTGGACATAGGCAAATACTGCATATCAGGGCTTGATTTATTGTTTTGTTGATTGTCTAGACTTCAGAAAGTGAGGGAGAAAATGTTAATAATGCAGATTAAACTCATTAGCTGCTTGTTAAATACTTACCAGCACACTGCTTGGGTACAAAAAAACCCCAGTAACCATTAGTGAATTCTAAAAGGCAACTAGGTGGTGTAGTGCGTAGAATGTTGGACTTGGAGTCAGGAAGACCTGTATTAGAATCCTGCCTCAGATACTGGTGGTGCCACACATGCTAAATCACAACTTTTCTTGGCCTCAGTTTCTTCATATTGAACATGAGGACAATAATACTGTCTAACTCACATTGTCAAATGAGACAACGTATGTACGGCTCCTCACAAATCTTTTATTTTTTTAGATTTTTTTTTGAGGGGGGAAGGCAGGGCAATTGATGTTGTGACTTGCCCAAGGTCACACAGCTAGAAAGTGTATCTATCAAGTGTCTGAGGCTGGATTTGAACTCAGGTTTTCCTGACTCCAGGGCCAGGGCTCTATTCACTCTGTGCTCCTCACAAATCTTAAAGTGCTATATAAATATCAGTTATTGTTATTAAGCTAAGGAACCAGGTCAATGTGGAGTTTGTTACATGGACAAAAAATTGACAGAAGGGCAAAGATGGTTCATGTTCGCCACAGGCAGAGGAGACTGAAGAAACTCAGTGAGACGGTGGAGATCTCCTGGTACAAGCAGGCCGTGTCATTGCTATAAGCTATTGCCCAAGTGCTACCTTCACTTGGGTTCAAGGGGAAATTCTCCAGGATGTAAAGTAAGGGAACTCTGAGATCCCTAAGAAAAATGAATTCTGTAAAACCATGTTTTATGAGCCTGGAATTTAAAGTGACACCATTTTTTTTTTCATTTGCTGTTTTGTCAGGGACGATTCCCTCAGAATTACCTTTCATAACGATCATAATAATAGCGAAATTTACATTATGCTTGCTAGGTGTCAGACACTTTGATAAGCACTTTACAATTACTGTCTCATTCGGTCCTCACAGCAGCCCTAGGACGTGGGTGTTATTATCCCCATTTTAGGATGAGGAAATTGAGGCAAACACAGGTAAAATGACTTTCCCAGGGTCACACATCTAGGGAGTGTCCAAGGCCAGATTTTACCTCAGGTCTTCCCGACTCCTGGCCTGACGTTTTATTCACTGAACTACCTAAGTGCCCATAATAATTTATTTTTGAGTTATTTGTTCTCAGATTAATTCAAGTAAAAGAATCATCACGAATTTTTGTCTTCTCTCCAAATCACTCATCGCTTCCCAGACACTGTTTCATTGATTCTCACCACAACCCAGCCTCACAGGGAGGGACTGCATAGATTGTAACTCAGTATTATTTTCCAGATTATTGCCTTCAGCCTTAGGAGTGGAGAAGTTAGAAAACTTGATTAAAGTTCCCAGGAAGGTTAGTAGTTTATTCTTGCAGAACCAAGGTCTCCTGACTCTTGCTCCTTAGCATTATTTTTTTTTAAAGGAAAAAAATTATTAAGGAATTGCTATAGTTACTTGGATTTATGAATTTTGTCCTCAGAGAGTCTGACATACATCCACCTTTCCTTTGTTTTGAGAGAAGAATTCGATATAACTTTGGTCATTACTACTAGATTACTGAAAAAGCCTGGTTCTTAATTCCAGCTCTCATTATATGACCTGTTTTTCAAAGAATTACAAAGGCTGCGGAGAAGTGTATTTAGATAATAGCCTTTGAGTTTTATGACTGACTGTTTTCTCCTTAGGACTTCTCCCTAAAATGTACTTAAGGAGAATTAAAAATAGTATCTTACCAAGTTTGTAACAGAAAGGCATAATGTTTGAGGGAACTGTCCATTGCTTTTGTCTTTCTGTTTCCTTTCTACAAGGATGTTTGGGGAACCTCACTATCTGATTGTGAAGGGAAAGGATACACAGATACCCCTAAAAAGCAAAGTGAAGGTTCAGAGATGACATTGTTCAAGCTCTCATGAACATGGAACTATTAAAGTTTATTTTTCCACTAATGAGAAAAATCTGAGGGGAGAAGGAAGTCCTTATGTCCTATTGATGAAGAAGCAAAATCTAGACTAAGAAGCTTTTGATACTCCAATGCTGCTGCTGCTAATGACACTGGATGGAATAACTTGTATTTAGATGGTACTTTATAGTTTATAAAGGCCTTTACACACAATAACACCCATAAGGAAGGTAGAGCAAGTGGTATTGTTTCCCAATTTACAGATGGACAAACTGAGGCTCAGCAGATAAGTGACTTATCTAAAAGTCACATGCTTTGTAAATGATAGACTTACAAATCAGGAGGAACATTGGACATTATCTAGCCTCCACAACAGTCCCAAGCTTTCCCTTGAAAGGTGCCTGTGAGAAAGAAGGCCATTACATTTTAAAATAGTTCTAATTAGTAGGAAGGTTTTTCTCACTTAGGATACTGCCTGTTTCATATGCATATGTGTTTCATATGTGCTTGGCATGTGGACAACTTTGGACTCCTATGATCCTACGATCTATGATTCTGTGGTTGCTAAAAAGGTCAGAAAGGAGCTTTTGTGTAACAACTTGAAAAGAAACACAGAAACACAGTCTTTCAGATAAGATGGTTGAGACACAGTGTTCTGTGGACAGAGGGAGAACTACCCCTCAGATGAACTTACTGGGAGAGGACCCATTTGAAGGCAGAACAATGATGAGGTAGTGAGGGCTATAAGACATTCTGGTCCATCGGTTTATTTGTATTTTTTTTAAAGTTTATAATTATAAATATATAATTTATAAAATTATATATAAATTTATATTATATATTATATAGAAATAATTATATATTATCTTTATATATTATCTTTATATATAATTATATATTATTATATAATTAATAATTATATGTATTATATTATATTAAAATTATATATAATTTATATAAAATTTATAAATAAAGATTATAATTGATGAAATTATGAACCAAATAATTGGGTATTAAGGAAAGGTTATATAAGACCTGTTGGATTCATGCTTGACAAAAACATGGATTTCTTGAGTTTTAAAAGGTAGTGATATACATTACTGACCACCAGGAGACTGACCTGAGGAACTGGAAGATATAGGAAGCTAGAGAAGATACGAGACCTGATAAGCCATAGAAGGTTTAGACAGAAAATAAAGCAGGAGCTTAAGTTGAGTGTAGGAGGGGCTTCAAGAAACTGGGACAGAAAACATAGGTTTCCAACTGAGACAGCTTCTTTGATGGGAGCTTGCTGATTGGAAGAGAGATATTCCTTTGATGACTAGCCTGCCTGGAGAAAGTCTGGATCAGCTGCTGGAATCTCATTAGAAGAAACCTCAATACAGTGGCTGTGTGAAAAGCTGTTAGGTCTTATTGCTCTCTACTGCCACCTAAAGGCTGAGAGAGGAGAAACCTCTCAGGGATATCTCTTGCTATGTCCTGGCCCTCTGGCTTGAGGGGGAGAAATAGAGAGAAACAGGTTTTGTATCTGTTTTGCTGTGAGAAGAGTCTTGGAGCTGATTGGACACAGCAAAATCTCCTGCTCTTTGAAAGTATTGGGAGATTGGTAGTTCTTTGGCTTAAAGAAATGGCATATTATTGAAAGAGTGAAACACTTGTTTTTGGCAGAAGAGGAGTATCTTTGCCTAGCTATTGGGATCAGAAAGGGAGTAGCTGGCATAGAAATGAAGGAACCAACATCACCAAGTCCAGAGGTTTGAGTTGCACTAGGCACGTGTATTTCTACTTTCATGTATCTCCCTGCTAGGTTTTTCTGTGTGCACACTTTACGCCATGCTCACTCTGCACATTGGCGGGAGAGCAAGAGTGCACATTGTGACGCAGCTTTGTTGTGTTGAGTATCTTGGGTAAAAGATCAGATCAATTGCTGGGAAAATCACTTTTGCAGCTGGGTGGCAGATGGAAGGTAATGGAGATAAACCCAAGGCAGAGGGACTAATTGGTCTATTGCAATTGTCTAATTAAAAGCTATGAATATGAATAAGCATGTATCAAAAGGAGAGTAGCAAGCTATTAACTACCACATGAAAGATTATTCCAAATCACTAATAGTAAATGAAATAATAATTAAAACAATCGGAGGTTTCAATTCACAAGCTGGCAAAGATGACAGGATAGAAAGTCATCATGAGGAGCTAGGGAAAGACAGGGACATCAACATACTGTAGGTGGAATTCTGGATTGGGCTAGCCGTTCTGGAAAGCTATTTGAATTATTATTTTAAAAAGTAGCTAAAACATTTATACCCTTCACTGCTAGGTGATGAAAGAAAGTTCCTATGTACAGCAAAATATTCATAGTAGCACTTGTTTTTTACCAAATAATAGAGACCAGAAATCAAAATAGGTGATTGTAAGCTCGAAAATGGCTAGACAAATTGTGGTACATGAATGAAATAGAAGGTTATTATACAGTGAGAAATAGTGAATGTGGAGATTTCAGAGAAGTCTGGGAACACAGAGAGGTACTGTATGGCAGTGTAAGTGGAAAGAACAGCAGTAGTAACCTGAAAGTTGACTAATTATAATTATCAAACTTAGCTCTGGAGAAATGTTAAGAAAATATGTCTTCTGCCATTCATTGCAGAGGAAACTGGGCCATGGTGTTGGTTAGTTCTGTCTTAATTTTTTTAAGGGGACAGCTTACTGAATAAGGGAGAGGGAAGGCTATATTTCAAAATGAATGTGTTATAAAAATAGAAGGTATGAAAAATGAGATAAAATTAAAATAAAAAAATTGGTCTGTTCTAGATTATTGTTTGTAAAAACTCATCAATTCCCTTCTCATTCCTTTACCAAGGGTATAGTTTATTCTCCTTAAAATTGAATAGTTCCCCATTTCTGCAATGCAAGGGAGGTCAATTTTTTTCTTTCTTCAGGGCCAACCTTGGTTATTATAATTATAACCACAGATTTTATTCATTCCATTTAAGTGGTAGTTTTTATATATATATATTGTTTTCTAGCTCTGCTTACTTTCCTTTTTCATCAGTTCATATTAAATCTTTCCATTACATAAGATGATAAATGAATTTATACTCCAAATTCATGTTGCTTGTTTACATATTTATGGCTTCATTCAAGTCAATGATAAACATTTTGGAAAGAGTCAAGTAAAGATGGGATTTTACAAACCTCTCTTAATATTAACATTAATTCTCTTTGGTCCTGGTTACTCAATCAGTTTTGAATTTACTCAGCTGTACTATCATCTAGTCTACATCTCTCCATCTTTTCCAAAAGAATAGCTGGAGAAATTTTATCAAATTCCTCACTGAAATTTAGGTATATTATATAACTTTCTCCTGATCTATCAGTCTACTGCCTCAAAAAAGTAGGTTAGTCTGGCATGATATAGTCTTGATAAACCTATGCTAGCTCTTAGTGATCTCCAATTTCCTTTTGAAATGCTCACATACCATTCCTTTAATATTTTTTCTAGGATTTTCCCAGGAATTGAAATCAAGCTCACTAGCTTATATTTTAAAGATTATCCCCCTTTTTCTTCTTCCTTGTTTTGAAAATCACTGAATTACAGAATCATAGAATTTGAGAACTGAAGGGGGCTTTAGCATCCATCTGGTCCAACTTGTACACCAAAGTCAATCAATCAACAAGCATTTATTAAGCACCTACTATGTACCAAGCACTGTGCTCACTATAACATACCTGACAAGTAAATCCAATTAAGACCATAATCATAAAACACGATTCTTACTCTTATTAATCCCAAACTCTGGAATGGATGATCGTCATGGTTCTTAAAGCTTTCCAAGTTGTTTATCTTTACAGTGTTATTGTATAAATTGTTTTCTTGGTTTTGCTTATTTCATTCTTCATATTCTTCAATATTTTACAAAAGTCTTTAAAATTGTTCATTTTAATAATATTGGTATTATAGAATAAATTATTCTTCTGGTTCTGCTTACTTCATTCTGTATCAGTTTATACAAGTCTTTCTCTTTGAAATTCAATTCAATAAACATTTATTAAGCACCTACTATGTGCCAGGCACTGTCTTAAGTGCTAGGTTCATCTGTTTCCTCATTTCTTATAGCACAATTTATTCCATCACATTCATATACCCCAATTCATTCAATTATTTCTCAACTGATGGACATTCTCTTAGTTTCTGGTTATTTGAAAAGATGAAAAAAGCTGCTATAAATATTTGTATATTGTAGAGGACCTTTTCATTTAAAAAAAATCTTTTTGAGTATAAGCCTAGCAGTGGTTATAGTTGGGTTAAAGGGCATGCAATAGTTACTTTTTGCGTATAATTTTAAATTGCTTTCCAGAATGGTTTGTGTCCACTCATAGGTCCAACAGTGCATCAGTATGCTGGTTTCCCACATACCCTCTAACATTTGCTCTTTTTCTTTTTTGTCATCTTTCCCCCTCTGATGGGTGTAAGGTAGAATCTCACAGTTGCTTTGATGTTCACTTCTCTATTTGTTAATGGCTTGGAACATTTTTTCTTATGGCTATACATAACCATTTTTCTTTTGAGAACTGTCCATATCCTTAAGCTATTTTTCTATCGGGAAAAGGCCCTTATTCTTAGAAATTTGAATCAGTTCCATATACATACACACATCTGTGTGTATATATATATATATGTATATATATATATATATATATACATATATATACATGTATACACATGAGTGTGTATATATATATGTGTATATATATATATACATATATATACATGTATACACACGAGTGTGTATATATATATGCATACATCTATATATGTGTATATGTATATATATATGAACTGAGACCTTTATCAGAGAAACTTGTTGCAAAGGTTTTTCCCAGTTAATTGTTTCCCTTCCAATTTTAGCTTTATTAGATTAGTTTTTTCTAGAAATTTTTACATTTGATTTAACCAAAATTATCCATTTTATTTTCTGTAATTCTCTCTATCCTTTGATTATAAACTTCTATCTATAGATCTGATAGCTAATTTTTCTAATGTTTCTCTAATCTGTTTATGATGTGACCTTTTATGTCTAGGTCACATATCTATTTGGCGTTTATCTTGATTTAAGGAGTGAGGTATTGGTATAAATCTAATTTCTGTTGTCTAATTTTCCAATAATTTTTATTAAATAGCAATACTTTATCCCAGTAGCTGGGGATCTCTATGTTTATCAGACCCTGTGCAACTAATTTAATTTGCTTCTCTGTGATGTATACCTAATCTGTTCCACTGATGGGTCATTTTCTATTTTCTTTAAACCAACACCAAATTGTTTTGAGAATTGCTGCTTTGTGGTATACTTTGAAATCTGGTACTGCTAGGTCACCTTTGTATCTACTTTTAAAATGATTTCCCTTAAATTCTTGATTTTTTTGGTCTGCTTATGAATTTCATTGTTCTTCTTTCTCTCGTTATCCTTTTCTGTAGTTCTATAAAATAATCCTTTGGTGGTTTGATTGGTATAACCTATAAAATAGGTACATTAATTCAAGTATTATTTTTGTTATATTTACTTGCCCTACTCATGAGGAATCACTATTTACCCAAATATTTAGGACTGCATTTTTGTAAAGGGTGGCTTTTAGTTGCATTTATATAGTTCTTACGTGTTTATTTCCTGTTTTTTTAAACCCCTCATATTTGACTTTCTCTTTCTAGGTTTTTTTCTTTTAAGTATTTCCAGATATCCAGTAATTTATTTTGTTACTGTGTTTTCCTTAGTAGTTGTATTTATTTACCTTTCTTGAGTTTTTGTTGTTTGAGGTATTTACAAATCAAATAATCTGCACAATCTTTTTTTTCTTTTTTGAAAGAGTGCTTCAAATATCTCTCTTTTATTGAACATCTGTCTTTTTTAATTGATGATTATGTTCAAGTTGGCAGGGCATGTCATTTCAGGTTTTACCTTGGGTTCCTTTGCTTTTTGAAATATATTCATTTTCCTTTTCTGGTTTCTGTTGGGTCCAGAATGGTCTTGTATTATTTTAATTAATTTCCTTTCCTTTATTCTATTTGAAGTTCCTTCTCCTTGTTGTATTCAGAATTTATTGTCATTGCAATTGTTAAATTTAAGCACTGAGCAGGATTAGGAGGTCCTCTTGGGTGAAAAAAGGGAGGAAAGGAGACAGCCCAGGGACCTGACAGGAACATGACTTCTTGAATCCGAAGGGCTGTCAGATCTGAGAAAGCAGCCTTGTAGAGAGAGTCTAGAAGAGGATCATAGATGTCCTTCCTTGTTCTTCCTATGCCAGAACCTCAGAAAATGGGAGAGGAAAATCAAAGGAAGGAAGCAAAAGTTGCAGAGTGCCTACCACAAACTGGGGGCCCTAGAGACTGGGAGAGTTGCCTCCATCTGCTGAGAAATTCTGGCTCCTGGCCAGCCCTGATCCTGATCAGTCAGCACCTTAGCCTGTACTTGGCCACACCTAATATACCATGTACACATGCTTATGGTCAGAGAGGAGACTTGAACTGAGGTCTTCCTGACTCTGAAGTTATCTCTTTATCCACTATTCTATGTTGCCTCATGCCATTATTTTCTTCTACAAACAAATGTTTCATAGCTATGTAAGACATGATCTTATGATCTTCATGGTCTTCAGAGGGGAAACCTGCGTATGAAACTGGAATTACTCCTACAGCACCTGACAAGTGGTCATTCAGATAACATCAATGATGGGCAGCTTACTACCTCCTAAGAGAGCTCATTCCACTTCTGGACAGCTATAGTTGTAACTTTTTCATTATTCAATGGGAAAATTACCTCCTTGCTACTTCTATACATTGGTCTCATGTCTGCCCATCACTACCAAACCAAATAATTCTAATCTTCCCCCCTTCCACAGAATAGCTCTTCCAAAACTTGGATAACCAGTGTCTCTCTTAAACCTTCTCCAGGCTAAACCATCCTAATTTTATCAACTAATCTTTATCTGGGTTTGTCCATCTTCATAGAGCATGCTCAGAAGGAAGAGACAGACTCAGGACTTAGAACACTTGATAGGAGTTTCAAAGCCTAGTTACTAAAAGTTTTCAGAAGGGAAACAGGAAAAAAAGAAAGAGTTCTTCACAAATAGTGAGGACCTAGAACTCTGACAAGATTCGGGAAAATTTCCTATTCAGGAAGTAGCATAGTCTCTATGCTATTTGCTAGGTACTTGTGTCTTTAATCACCAATCCATAAAACTTATAGGGGCTGTTTATTTCTTCTGATCATTTCTGACTCCTTAAAACACTGATTCTACCAAAAGGGATGCGGTCAGATTTCTGGAGAGATGGTAGAAACTAATTTGTGTTTAAGAGAAAGTGAGTCCTAACCTCGTTTCTATTCAATAGAACTTAATTTAATCCTGAGTTAAATTCCCCAATGCTTCGAGGGAGAGAGTTCTAAACCTGACCAATCAAGGAATCTTTTTGCTTCTCATTCAGAAACTTACAAAGTAATGGGGAAGAGAGATCACATGGATAAATGAAGTCCAGAGACAATTTGAAATACTTATTGTTGCCTTTGTTAGTTTCAATCTCTCCATATCAAATTTATATTCTCAGGCTGGCTTCCCATAGCCACATAGCATGCTTCCAAACCACTTCTCCCAATAGGCTGTGTGTATATAAAAAACAAACCCATTTAACACAAACCAAAAAAACACATAATTGTAAAGGCCAGACTGCTGCCCTCACTCAAGTTTGTCAACCTCATGCAGTTCATTCTAAATGTAATGACTATTGTATTAATTGCTGTGTTGGATTGTGCTTGTTGTTTTCTTTCTCTTTCAGTCAACAGTTTGACTATGCCACAAAATGGACTGATCCAGTGCCTTCTACCTGTCCTTTCTAGTGGAGGTATTCGTAAGCAGGAGAATGACCAAGAGCCTAGAGGAAGAAGTAATAAACTACAAATCACATAATGGGCACCCAAGTAACCAAGAATTAACATCAATGAAGTAACCACCATGGTGAATTGTCACAGTCAATTATAGGGCTCTGAGCCAATAGTAATAAAGTATTTGAGTAAGCGAATGTATTAAATCTAAAGCTGTAATCTCACGTGTGGCTCATAAATGAAACCAAGTGAATTATTTATATAAATCATTATGTTGCCAAATTTTTCATGGGATTTCAATATGACTTCCAATATTTTTGATGGCTACTAGTTTAAGTGGGTGGAACTCCAAGTGGTCTGGGACACTTATTATAACATCGTCTCTGGGAGGCAAATGGGATAAGACTTGGAGACAGAATACTTGGGTGCCAGTCTTGCGTCTACAACTTTCCAATCAGTGTTCTTGAGGAGATATATATGTGTGTGTGTGTGTGTGTGTGTGTGCATATATATATATGTGTGTATATATATATATACACATATATGTGTGTATATATATATATATGTATGTATACACACACACACACACACACACACACACACACACGACCTTGTGTAAGTCATTTCGTCTCAGTTTCCTCATTGGTAAAATGAGGAATTAATGCTACTACTTATCTACAATGAAGAAATACCAACTTCAGCACATATTGCCCTTAATATCTGCTATTATGCAAAGCACTGTGCTAGGACCTAGGGGAGATGCAACAATCCAAGACACTGTCCTAGTGGGCAGCCTTGAGAAGCAGCACTTTATCCAGGCTTGTTGACGTTCTGTTTTATATGAACTTGTTGATTTGATGACCTGCTTCTGATAGCACAGATGAATCACCACTCACTTCAGTCATTTTACCAAAGCTTTGCTTAGTGATGGTAGTTGGAATCTCAGGGCTTTCCCTTTATCAGCTCTTGCGTTCCTGTGATTGTCTAAATGTGGTTTCAAGAGTAATTTTAAGCAAACACTACATATTTCACCTGCCTACGGATACAACTGATGGCAAATAGAACCCAAGACTTGGCTCGATTGTGCCTTTCCCCCCGTATTGTAAAAGTCAAGTTGGCAAAACCATGTGAAAAAAAGGTTAAATTATGAACTGCAATAAGGCTTGATCAGGTCCATATTTTTTAAAAAAAGCCATATTCTTTTGGTGATGCTGTATGGTTGTGAGTCACTGAACAGCCTTTAAAGAGCTTCAGTTGAAGGTCTCTTACAGGGTAATGGAGAGAGGCATAGTGGGTATGAATAGGCTGCTAGTCATTACCAACTTTGCATTGTGCAAAAGGGTTGTAAAGCACATCATCAGAGAGATGCATGCTTAGAAAAGAAGGTGGGCTAACCACGTTCCCAGAGTGGGGGCTTTCTCTCATGTCTCACTGCTGTCTAGGGTTGGGAGATATAGATGAAGAACCTTAGAAAATTGAGTGAGCCTCCTTGTGTTGGATTTATGGGAGAACATGGATGAGAAGGCAGAGATAAGTTGTGATCTCCCTTGTTGGAAGGAATCCCCGTGTTGATGAGATTGTGGATCCATTGGGGGAGGTTCAGACTCAACATTTGTCCCTAAAGCTCCTTGTGTTTGCCTTTCTTATTTCCTTCATTATTATATGACTCCCTTCTCCATTCATTCATGTTTGTTTACTGGGCCACTATGGCCAAAAAATTTTATCTTCTAGAGGTGGGCTTGCAGGTTGTGAGCCTTTCAGTATTTAGATGGGCTCTTTCTTAGACAGTAGACCATCTATTTCCAGGACTGTACTTGTAGCCTTTCCAGTCTAATGCATAGCATAACAAGTATATTCCATCAGGCTGGCTCTGAACAGCAATACAAAAATTCTATTTTGAAACTAGGAAAGACTATCTAGATCATTTCATCCAACACCTTTATGTTATAGGTAAGGAAAGTGACATTCAGAGAGATGATTGAACATGCCATGGTCATATGACTAGTGAGTGTTAGGGCAGTTTTCCTGCCTTCTGGTAGAGGGCTCCTTCCACTATAATGCCCTCTAGCTCTAAATCTGTGACCTTATGTTGCCTTGTAACCAGTTTAATTTTACTAAGTACTCAAGGAACAGGTATAGTTTCTGACCTGTGGATGTATTCATGGTGGTACATTCAGTCCTTCATCCTCTTAAAACTCTGAGGAGGTAAGCTTCCAAAACTAACATATTCAGAAATATATGTGAATCTGTTATGACTTTGTCAAAAATTTTGACAGATAATTTATATTACATGGCTGCACGTTCTCCATTGAAAACAAGAAATCTGCTCAGAGCAGCAGAGGATGGCTTTCATGGTGTTGAAGGCCATGTGTGAATCACTGACTAAGTATTCTACGCTTTGGGCTTGTACCCAAAGGTCATGGTGGGGAAGTTAAATATGATCCCAAAGAGTACAGGTGAATAACAATTCCATAGTTAGGGTATTGAAAGCTCCAACTGTTTTTGAAATATTACCATTTTAGATTTCCATAAAGAAATCAATGGATTACATGGAGAATATTTAATAAGCTTGATGGAGGTCTTCAGTGCTAGGGCCTGCCCTTGGTGATTTAGAATGCATTTCATGTTGATTTTCCAAGGCTTAAGAGGGCATTAGATTCTACTCATGGAACCAAGAGTCTGTTCACTTGTTGTTCTCTGATTTTGAAAGCTGTTTTTATCCAAGGTATCATGTTGCACCTAGAATGAATGCTAATTTCAAAGACTTTATCACTTCTGTCCCCTTCTCAAAAAACTCCCCTGAAATACATACACACAAAAAGAGATAAAACAAAAGCTACAAAACTACTTACATCGGTTCTAAACAGCCATGGGATTTTCAAAGACAAAAACCTCTGGGGAGTGAGTCTATTAAAAAAAAACAAATCCAATTTTTGTTTTCGTGTAATTTTCTGGTTGGTTAAATATTTCCATTCCTTTTTATAAAATGTTCAAATTGGAAGAGTTTGGTGTATTTAATAAAATATAACAATTTAAGATTTGTGAAATGCTCTATGAGTATTATCTCGTTTTATCCTTATGATAACCCTGGCAGGTAAGTGCTATTATTATCCCCATTTTACAGATGAGAAATGGAGGTGGACAGAGACTAAGTGACTTGCCCAGGGTCACACAGCTAGCATCTGAGGCCAGATTTGAACTCAGCTTTTCCTGACTGCAGGTCCAGTGCCACCTAGCTCTTAAAAGGACTGTGCCACTTAGCTGCCAAATCTTACGTAATTTACAAGGTACCACATTTATTCATGGAATTGTAAATATCCAATTTCTAAGATGAAAGTGGGAGTGTTACTAATGAGTAAGACATTTTAAATTGAAAACCTCATTTAAATAAAAAGCCTGTTTTGTTAGGTGAATGAATATCTGAGCCAATATAATGGGCCTCATAAATATTTTAAGGACCCATGATTTCATCTGTGTTAGTGCTTACGGAACTGAACATAATAGATTGAGAGCTGCCCTCAAAGCAAGGAAGACTTGGGTTTGCTACCTCTAAAACACACTGGCTATGTGAACATGGGCGAGCTGTTTTACCACTTGAGGCATCTCTCTAAGTTACAGAAAAAGGGTTACTATTGGCTAGTGTGTGTGGTGGGGTTCCTCCTCCAGGAATTCCTATGCCAATGAAACCATCATCCAGTCCCTCTTCCTTGCACTTACTGCAGTGATGCATATTATGACCTCTCCAGGCCCAGGCTGTTCATTGAGTTTTTGTCCTTCCTTCCCCCACCCCTTCCATTCATCACCTGTTGGCCATCATGCTGGCGATCAGCCTCTCTGAACTTACCAGGGTGGCCCTCAGATAGTACTTAGAGACCATCCCACTCTAAAGGAGAACGGCATCCTTACATTTCTCTTAATGAAGAAAAAGAGTTTAAAATCCCTTTCCTTTAAAAAAAAAGGTTCTCATATGAATGATAAATATTATTTATGAAGTAATTTACATCCCTCCCCTCCCCCCTTTAATTTTTCTCTGTTAAAAACAAGTGAATGGGACTGGGAATTTGGCTTCAGTGCAGGTGTGTGGTGGGGACAGATACTTCCAAAATAAATAGAAAATATCCCAGCTCATCTCAAACTCAGAAGAGACCTGAAATAATGGAATAAGCTTAAGTATCACAGCGAAAACAAACAAAGAAATGTGGCTTGAGAGCTTGTCTTTTGAGATGAGAGAGGGACAAATGTTCAACTTTTTGACTGGAGCCTTTTATCAGATGAACAATCGACATGGTGTTTCCCTTTCGTTCTTCAGGAGATTAGCTGTGATGGATGTAAGATGTAAGATGGTGCTGGATAATAAAGGCTTTTGTTTTCAAATCAAGCAGGAGGATATAGTTTCTTTTCATAACTAGTGGGATGATTTTATATCATCAGCCTTGCCTGACTGGAGTTTCTATCCTTCTTTGGCTCTTATGAGATTTTATTCTGTATCATAGTTACTGCAATAATAAAGATTAGTAATACTAATGATAATTAATAATAACATGGGGAGACAGTATGCTATAGTTGATAGAGAGCTGACTTTGGGTGGTTTGGGTTCAGGTCCTACATCTGACTTGTGTGACCATAGTCAAAACACTTCTCTCCTCACATAATTTTCCCAGGGAGTTCTCTAAGACTATAAATTACAGATGAATTGCCAGTTTGCATTGGAGGAGACAATTTCCAAACTGGAAGTGCCAACATGTATAAATATCATAGTTTGAATCAGCATCTGTGTCACTAATGGTGGCTCACATTTATTTAGCCCTTTGGGTTTTTTAAAGGCTTTTCTCACCTCAGCTCGAGATAGGTATATGTGTTATTATCATCCCAATGCTGCTTGTGTGCATCACATAGCCACTAAGTGTCAGGACTGTGACTCAGGCTGGGGTAGGTAGCTTGATTTCAGTTTTAGGGTTCTTTGCACGTGTTCTTGTTACAAATAAGAGATAAGACAGCAAGGATTTAAGAATCCCTAGAAACCTGGGGATCTGTGAACTTGTTTTGGTAACTGGAATTTCAGTATAATTGGCTACCATTGTGATCCTAATGTATTTTATTTTGTGCATTTAAGAGCATTATTCTGAGGAAGGGTTGACTAACCTACGAAAGGTACCTATGACATAAAATAAGAAGATGCTCTGCAGCAGAGACAGCCAAAGTACTATATCCCTGGAGATCTTAAAAGAACCAGAGAAGAGCTGTCTGACCCCTTGGGTCAGTCTTTAGATTATTTATGAAAATCCCTGAATGAAAAATTTGCAGGATGAGGTATATAGAAGTTTCAATCTGTGAGGAGTACACACATTTATAAGATCTTGGGCCCACTGAATCGTTTAAGAAAGCATGGTTGCTTGTATAGTCATCCATTCATTTACCCAGCAATTATTTATTAAGTACCTGCTGTATGTGTTCTGTACTGCTAGGGAGCAGCTTGGTGGCACAGTAGATAGAGCGCTGGGCCTGGAGTCAGGAAGATCTGAGATTAAATCTGGCCTTAAGACACCTACTAGCTGTGTGACCTTGGGCTAGTCATTTAACCTCTGCTTTAGTCCACTGGAAAAGGAAATGACAAACCACTACAGCAACTTTGACAAGAAAACCCTATGGGCAGTATGGTCCATGCAGTCACAGAGAGTTGGATACAACTAGATGGACTGAATGATGAGCAACAACAACAGGGGAGGTAGAGGATTTAGATGCACCATGGTTCTTGCTGTCATGAAGGTTACAGTCTAGAAGGGAGATAAGATCACTAGAGGAAATAAGCTATGCCTACTATAACACACAATTCTATGTAATTTACTATACTACTGAATATTACATGAAAAGTGACTTAAAGAGTTACAGAATGAAATGCTGTGTGAGGTCCAAAAGGAAAGGCCATGTTGTCTCTCCATTAAAGGCAGGGTTATCTCTCCATTTGTTAGATCCCAAGCTCCATTAGCATAGGGACCATGAATTCTTAATGTTTGAGTGAAAGTCTGCAGGCAGGCACTATTAACTATTTAATGTATTTGCTGTCTTGGGTTCTCTGCTAGTGAAGTTAGCAACCTGTCTATACCTTCTCCTCCCATGCATTCATTTCCCCATCCTCTCATAGACCCTGAAGAGGGGGCCTGCCCATTGTGCCAGGGGCCTTCCTGACCCTGGATCTCTGACCATTTCATAAATACCAGCGGAGGAAGCACATAGACTGCCCATTTGTTATTGCTTACTCTTTCCACATGACTGGCCTACCTTCTTTTCCTGTGTTATATACTTTTCTGATAGGATCCCTTATGTGGTTCTCTGCAGCAGTCTTTTTATTTGTATTATTTTGCAGCTTACTCACACTCACCACATGCCTCTCCAGTGTCTAGTAGGCAAACTTCAAATTTGTCAGACTGATATTCCATGATTCACAGCCATCAGAATACTGATGCTAAAAAGATGAGCCTTTGTTTCAGGGAGAAGCATGGGGCCATTACAAGGATGGTGTGATTTTTAAATGGCATCTAGCTCATTTTCCTCCTAGTCAGTTTTGGCCCCAGTGGCTATCCATCTGCATTTTCTGATAAGGTTATACATGCTGATGGGCCAGCTCTGTGCATTTTAGTCAATAATTTGCTCTATCTTATTGTAGTCAGAATAACCAACATTCTTCATCCACTTGCTTTTTTCTGTGTGGATGGTTGGGCCAAACTCTTTGAGTGGTTAGGGCTCTCATAGGCTCTGCAGTGTCCTGTAGTTTAGTGCAATGATCCTAAATAGAAAGCATCTGTAAACAGAAGCATCTGTAGGACTTCATCATCTATAGGGACTTTTGCTATATTTTGAACTCTGCTAGCCAGCTTCTATGATAGTGGTAAACACCTTTTGCAAGTGTATATATGCACATGCATATGAACACATCTCTATCTGCAATAGATATGTACACTTACCTATATCTACACAGATATATCTATATCTGTGTACATGGATATAGATATGTATGCATATATGTATATGCATATACCTATACCACCATTCTTCTAATCACCCAGCTTTGCAGCATTGGAGACATCTTTGACTCTTCTCTCTCCTACCCCTGTAGCCAATTAGTTGTCAAGTCTTGGTGATCCTACCTACATCTCTTGGGGCTATCTCCTTTTATCCACAAACACTTCCTTTACTCTAGTTCAGGCCCTCCTCACCTCTCAAAAGGACCAGTCAGAGGCAATAACTTCCTCATTGGTATCCTTGTCTCCAGCCTCTCTCCTCTTCAATCCAACCTTCACACAGGTGCCAAATTGATAGTCTTAAAATAGACCTTATCATGTCACCTCCTCTACTAAAAAAAATCTTCAAAGACTCCCAGTCGAATTTAGGATAAAAATACAAATTCTGAGGCCTGGAATTTAAAGCCCTCCATAATTTCTGCCACCTTCCTTTCCAGTCCCTTTCATACTACTACCATTTCTCTAGGGCGAGCTAGGTGGTGCAGTAGATAGAGCACTGGGCTTGGGGAGAGTCAGGAAGACTCATCTTCCTTAGTTAAAACTTGGCCTTAGACACTTAGCTGTGTGACCCTGGAGAAGTCACCTAACCCTGGTTGCCTCAGTTTCCTCATCTGTAAAATGAGCTGCAGAAGGAAATGACAAACCACTCCAGTATCTCTGCCAAGAAAAGCCTGAATGGGGATTGGAGGGCTGAAGGGGAGGGGCTCTAAACTCCTCCCAAAGCCTTTCTTTGTAGAGGGCTCATAAACTTCCTGGTAACTCCAGTTTCCATCAGCTGCCCTGCTTGACTACTCCTCTACAGGAATGACATGGCCCTCTTGTCCCCCTGCACTTGCACTTTTCAGCTTCCTTTTGTGTGTCGTCTTCCCCCATTACATTATAAGCTCCTTGAGGGCAAGAACAATCTCTTTTTCTTATTTGTATCCCCAGCGATTAGCAGCATAGTGCCTGGCACAGAGCAGGCGCTTAATCAATATTTATTGAACTGAAGTGAATTGAACTGTTGTATCTCCCTGGTAGCTCCTTGAAGGCAGGGCTGGTTTCATTTTTGTTTTGTATTCCCAGTACTTAGCACAGTTGCTTTTACATAGTAGACACTTAATAAATGTTCGAGGGATGGAAATGGAATGAAGAGTTTACTTTCAAGGGGGGGTATATCCCTCAGTGGCCATTTTTCAAAAGACAGCTCTTTGTTTAACATGCTTTAAAACACACTTTTTTGGCTTGTAGCTATATTATAGGTAATAAGCAGTTTAAAGGAAAATTTTTTTATATAGTACCCTTTAGGATATAGACCTCTTAAAGCCATTTATACCCCTCTACTCACCTACTGCCTCAGAGTTGCTAGAGGTTAGACTTTGGGAAATAGATTATTGACTCATAATAAAATGTTACTACCAGGAGTACTAGGGCTGGGTCAATATTAGAGAAATAAAACTGTTGTTCATACAAGTCCCCTGGAATAGAATTTCCACTGTTACAACCATCCAAAGCAGTATTTGAGTTCTGTAGGTCTAGGGAATATTTGTGTATTTGTACCCAGTTGTTAATAAACAACTCAGTGTGGTTGTAGAATTGTTTCTTAAACCTATTTGGCTTAACTTAGGGACACAATTCTGTGTTTTCTCTTCCCTCTCATTCTTAGGTCAGGCCATTCACAGGTATTGTGAAATACATGCATGAGAATGTGTGTGTATGTACTTGTGTGAATGAACAATTACTCACTGACTTTGGGCAGTATAGTCTATATCAGAAGATAATTAGGATGTTTGGATATTTGTCTAATAAGTGCATATTATTTTGCTCTTTTCTGAGAGTAGCAGTAAACTATTACCCCAAACATATGACCTAGTGTAATGCTCTCCTGGGATTGGGATATGGCAGATTTGTTCCAACCTTTGCCTAGAATCTATTTCATGTAATTAAGTCTAATCTGAGCACCTACTATGCGCAAAGGATATTAAGTGCTGAGGATACAAAGACAAAACAAAGAACTTTCCCTTCCCTAAAAAACTTCACTCTTTTGAGAAGGGGGTAGATACAACAAATAAGCAACCACATACATATGTGATTATATGAGGCAAAAAGGCATTAATAATTAGGGTGATAATAGCTTCCTTCAGCACCAATTCTGACTCTGTTGGGGCACGGAATAAATGAATGCTCTCTCTGGAGTGACCCCAGGTGCATCAGTACAAGTAAGACCTGGTTCACATCCCAGCTCTGATGTGTCACTTAAACTAAGAGCACCTCATTTTTCTCATCTGCAAAGTGGGAACAATAATACCTATTGGTAACTCTCCACAGGCTTGTTGTGAGGGTCAAATGAGATCGTTCATGTAAAATACTTTGCAGATCTTCAAATACTATGTGCATGATTTCTTATGTCTTCCTTACCATCGATTACCTTACTTTAACTTAAAAACATGAAGGTAAAGAATAAAGAAGCAAGATACAAACTAAACAAACAAAAAGAAAAACCAAATAGGTAGATGAGCCCAATTGCCCTATAGCACAGTTTGCCAACATCCTGCTGCCTTCCTCCCCTTGGCACGATCCTCTACATTTTTATAATAAATCCGTATTTGTTGTGTAAAGTGTCATGATGATTTTAAATTAATCAATAGCAGGTATTCCTATTTTCTTACTATTATTAATAATAATATAATAATCTAACCCCCACACTTGAGGGAATTTTAAAAATTTTTATTAAAAAACCCTTACTAATGATGTAAAGTATCATGATATTTTTGAGATAATTGACAGCAGTTTCTTCTATTTTAATAATCGCCGCCACTCACATCATACTTTGCGTATATTAACTCACATGAGAGATTTGGTATGGTGTGATGAATAAAGAACAGACTTTTGAATTTGGCCTCCGGAATGACCTGGGTTTGGGTTTAGCCTCTGACACATACTGGTTGTGTGACCTTGGGCAAATCATTTAAACTCTTTCTGCCTCAGTTTCCTCATCTCTAAGTTAGGATGATAATAGCACCTACCTTAATAGGTTGCGGTGAGTATAAAATGAGATAATATTTGTAAAGTGCTTTACAAATCTTAAAGCACTATATAAATGGTTTTGTTGTTGAGTCGTTTTCAGTTGTGTCTGACTCTCTGTAACCCCATTTGGGGATTTTCTTGGTAAAGATACTGGAGTGATTACCATTTCCAGCTCATTTTATAGATATAGATATGGACATGGATATGGATATAGATATACAAAAGGCAAAGAGGGTTAAGTGACTTTCCCAGGGTCACACAACTAGTACGTGTTTGAGGCCAGGAAGGTGAGTCTTCCTGACTCCAGGCCGGATATTCTACCCACTGTGCTGCCTTGCTGCCCAATATAAATGCTACCTATTTTTATTATTTAGTAGTAGTATTCCTCTCAGTGGCCCAGGCAACACTTCCAGACTGTATGTTGCAGGGTAACTGCTGATAGATTAAAAAACCAAAATCCCAAACCTAAGTAGCTAAAAACAAAAGTCATTTGAGCCACAATCCACCCCATGAAGTATTCCTAGGTTCGCTTACAGATAGGGGAAGCTGAGGCTCCAAGAAGTTATGAGAATTGTTTGTGGTCATTCCGCTAGTAAGTGACAGATGGGATTTAAGCCCAAATCTTCCTAAATTTAATTGCCCAACTCTATCCACTCTCCTAAGCAAGCACTGCCTCCTGGGAGGAAAGAGAAACCTGAGTCTGTGAAATAGTGGCTTCCAACAGAAACTTCCAGATTGCCAGAGAAATTACTAACAGGTTATAATAATTAAAGTTGAAAATAACATTTCCCGGCTAGGGGAGGGGCCAGAACTCTTTAGACTAGTGCTGGAATCAGTTGCATATGTTAAAATGTTTATCCCCTGCTTTCCTGTCCACAGTATTTTGTGAGTTGGTTCAAGAACTTTCACTGTATTTGTACCCTGCCGGGAAAACAAGCCGGGTACAATTCTGAAGGATTTTTCCTTGGAAACTTTTGTAATTACCTAAATGCCAAGGATGGAGAGCCTGGAAGGTTTTGAATGCCTCTCTCCCAAGGAAACTTGGCATCCCTGCATGGTAGACATTTCATTCTTCTATTTACTCCAAAGGAAAAAGGCTACTCAGGGCGGGTGGTTGATTCTAGACTTTTTCTTTGGGCCTGACTCCTGTGACACTGTGTGTGTCACTGTGACTCCAGTAAGTAATGCCAGGAGCACAGGTAGATGGATCTGACAGGGCTGAGGACTAACAGCATGTCAGACGCTTTTCTCCAATGAAGGCTATAGATCAGACCCGGGAATCTACTGGAGCTGGAGAGGGTGACAGGGGAATAACATCCCTTTCTCTTCCCTCGACAGGGGTAATAACTCCTCGCTCTCTAGGGACAGATTGTAAAAGCCAATAGTCAGGAGCTGTGAAGCAGGGAGGGGAGAAGAATTGAAAATTAAAGAGGGAGTGGAAATTTTGCGTAAGGCTTTAGTGAGATGTTGGAATAAACCATCAAATGTCAGCCTTTTAATTGCCTCCTTGTTGATATAGAGGGTTCTTGAGATTTTAGTTTTTATTGCTTAATTATTTTAACTAGTCTGTCCAAAGTCATGTCTACTGTGTATATATGGATACATGCTTATATTTTCTGACTTTCTATGTTTGAATGCTCTTGGCTATAATGTGCTTATTTTTAACATCTGGCTATTTTTCAAGGCTTTGACAAAAAAAAAAGATTTTTTGTGCATATACATTCATGGTTACATATTGCTTGATTATGCATATACATATTCATGGTTATATGTTGTTTGATTATGTGGCGTAGTGAAAAGGCCCTGCTCTTCTATTTATTACCTGTATGACCTTAGAGAAGTCACCTGACTTCTCAGCTCCTCAATTTCTCCATGAGTAAAATGAAATGTTGGGTTAGATGCCTCCAAGTTTTTTTTTTTAACCAGGATCTATAATCCCATAAATCTCTGAATGTGCTCAAATAATAGAGATCTCATATTGTTTATTTATACAATGTCCTGTAAAATTTCACCATTTTATTTGCTGATAAGGCTGTAACTCTTGTTTCCAAAGCATTTGGGTAGCCAGTGGACGCTAATTTCCTAGTGCTAATGTAAACTAACCAGATACTTATCCTGAAGGCTGGTAGGGTACTGTGAAGTTTAGGTTTGATGGCTCGAGAAACCAGGCCTGGATTCAAAGACACCCTTGCCCCCACCTTCAAACAGAAAGCAGTGGCGATGCCAGATCGAAGTTTGTAAAGGAGCCTTCTTCAAAAAATGGATGCTCTGCAATGCTATCTCCTCCATAGGAAATGTACTTAGTTAGCTTTTAAACTGTGGCTGGTGTTTAGTTAAATCTTTTACAGACTCAGTTCACTGAAGGTGACAGAAGCACTCACTTGAGCTCAATGAAAAGTCGACATGACAGTAAATTTTTCAGTCCCCGACAGGAGATCTTGTTATAGGAGTCAGTATGGGGGTCAGGGCAGAGCCTGTTGATGATTGAGGAAAAGAGAAGTAAATTCATTCGGCTTCAGGCACTTTGTCAAGTGCCAGTAGCTTACCATTGAGAACTAGTCACCCGTTGGAGTCTTACGGCCCTAGAGGTCACTCATTGGATATAAATCATAGCCCCGCATGGGCTCAGCAACCTATCGCCATTCTGGAGGAAATAAAAAAGAGGAATGCTTCGTCCGGAATTGAAATGACTCCGAATATCCCACCACATGTTGCTGCTGAATGCAATATGTGGTTAGATATTGATCTCCAGAATCGAGTCATTAAAATGTGCAGTTTTTGTTTATTGGAACGAGGCAATTAAATGGTCCAGTTATGCCAGACCTTACCTTTTCTGATGAAAACTATTGATTTCTTGCCACAGCTTTATAAGCGACAATGTTTTTGATTACTCTTGACAAACCTCCTTGGAGTGTTAATTAAAATTGTACCAGATGAGCAGGTGTGGGAGATCATTAGATCGCCCAGATCACACATCTACACTTCATATTCTGCAGCCTTGCATAATGAATAGGGCACAAGAGGGGAAACACAATATCTTCATCAGCAGAATTAGCATCTTCACTTTTTTATTTATTAAAAAAAACCAACGAAGTGACATTACATTTTATAGTCCAGACGCTTCTGAGTTATTGGGTCACTTCTAACACTACATTTGATATCTGTTACATTCATTTTTTAATGAGTTGCTGGGTTTTTATTTTGTTTCTAAGATGGTAAATATTTTAAAATATTCTATGTCGATTGAAAATTAAGGAATCAAGTAAATGGGGTTGTTCGCAGATACAGTCATGAATATTGATATTTTTCCATCTAACAACTTTTTTCATTCTCCTCGATTTCTGTCCTGAATTTGAATTTTTAATATTTCTGGGCTTTTTCTCTTTGTGTCTCTGCCTCTACTGTCTCTCTGACTGTCCTCCCTTCTCTCCCTATTCCAGTATGAATTTTTCTTTCTTTCTCTCTCTCTCTCTCTCTCTCTCTCTCTCTCTCTCTCTCTCTCTCTCTCTCTCTCTCTCCCCTCTGTCTCTCTCTCTCTCTCTGTGTCTCTGTCTCTGTCTCTCTCTGTTCCTCCCTATCCATCTCTCACTTTTTCTGTCTCTTCCTTTGTTTCTCTTTGTGTGTCTCTGTCTCCGCCTATCTCTGTTGTCTCTGCATCAAACTATGCTTATTCTGGATGAGACTCTGAAAGGCTAAGGTCTGAAATTGTAGCTACTTGTGATGGTATTTTCTTTGGGAGACTATAATCATTTAATCAAATTTCCTTTCAATCAGTTAAAATGCCTTATGTGAGTTCTTCAGTGTATTAAAAGAAAGGGACTTAGGCTCAGAAACTTAGAACATGAAGTCTCTTTAGTATTCAGTATATTAAGAAATGAATGAGTTCTTTTAGAATGCCATTGATTATGAGGTTTGTATTATTATTTGCTGAGAACATAGGTAGCCAGTGAATTGTATACTTTGAGAATGTGCAGAATTAAAAGAGTTAATATTAGAATTTGGTTTTGGCACCTTGTTGCCAACCATGTAAAACATCTGGTTGGTAAATTCCTCACTTGTAAGTGGAGAGTGTAATTTTCCATTAATGCGATCTGGGGCCACTACTACTTTGAAAGACATATGTGCACTCACCTACCATTTCAATGGCTCCTAAAATCCTTTGGATCTGGTTGCAGTGGAGTCTATATATAGTAAGACAGTACACATTTCTTGGAATTCTAGGCTAAGGGACATGAAGAGGTCATCTAATCCATCCCCCTGCTGCCAAACTGAGTTGTTTAAGATGCATGATTTTTTGTCTGTGAGGAATGTAAAATGGGTCAATGAATTTGGAAATGAAATAGATACAATGTTGCCATTTATGGATAGACTAGTACTTGGTTGGACTTGGGATAATGATGTTTTTCTCTTAATTTTAGAGGCAAAAAAATCTGTCTCAGTTGATCTGGATAATTTAATAATATTTAGATCTTGAATTATTTTGTTTTCAAATTCAATTCAATTCAGCAAGCATTTATTAAGTGTCATCAGGTGCAAGGTGTGATGCGAAGTGCTGGGTAAACCAAGCCAAAAATGAAAGTCCTTGCCCTCATGGAACTTTCCTTTTACTGCTTTTTAAAAACAATAATAGCTACCATTGATGGAATACTTTAAGGTCTGTAAAGTGATGCTTCAAATGCTAACTCACCTGAGCTTTCTGGTAATGCTGGGAAGTAGGTGCTATTATCTTCTCCCTTTTCCCAGTGAAGATATAGAGAGGCTAAGTGTCTTGCCGAGGATCATACAGCTAATAAGTGTCTGAGGTAGAATTTGAATGCAGGTCTTTCTAATTACTGTTCTCTTTACCCACTGTGCCACCTAGCTGCCTGTTTTTCATATGATCTGCTAGCAGGTCACCCTTTCTGTGCCCCAGAATAATCACATCATTTCATCAAGTTACAAAAAGAAGACACCAAACTGTTTAGGACTGAGGAGAGTTAGAAACAATTTTATCTTTATTTTTTGAAAGAAAATTTATGTTTTCTTTCTTTATTTGTTCATTTTTAATATATTTCTCTCTATCCACTTATTTATTTTTTATCTGTTTATGTATGGTATAGTGAAAAGAACATTGGATTAAACATCAGAACATTGGGATTCCAATCCAGACTCTGCCATTTAGTGTCTATGTTACCTAAGACACTCTGTGACTCAGTTTACACATCTCTAAAATGTGAACCTATAAAATAAATACCTGCCTTCTCTTTACCTTACAGTACTGTTGGAAATAGGACCCAATGGAACATTACCTGAAAAGCATTTTGTAAATATAATTATAATTTACAGAGTGGGAATTATGAAGCTTAGAAAGGTACCTGGGTCTAAGTTGGTAAGGGTTAGAGTTTAATCTGATATTTCAGAATTCTTCTAATCACTCCTATGCAAATGCTACTGTCATGAGGAAGATTAGATTTCTTCTTCTTGGCCTGAGAGGGCAGAATCAGGAGAAACAGATTCAGGTTTAATGGAATGAAAAACTTTGTGACATTTGGAGCCATCCAGAAGTGGAGTCAGCTACGTCCAGATGGAGTGGTTTCCCATGACTATACAGGGGCTTCAGGTGGAGACTAGTTGACCATTACCGGGAATATAGTAGAGGGGGATTCCTTTCAGATGCATATTGGACTAGATGACCCCAGAAGGCCTCCTCCATACTGAGATTCTGTAATTCTATCTAAGGCTGAAAGAGTGTGAAAATTACAATTTGTCTCAGAACTGAAAGAGAAAATTATAGTTTTTAGAGCTTTAAGGAGATAGATATTTTTCTAGTTATCTCCCTAATATAACAATTGAGGAAAGAGGTCCAGAGAGAACTTATCTTGTAGAATCTTCACCCCCCCCATATATTATATATAATGTACATATACACACACACACACACACATATAATACACACACACACACACACACACACACACACATATTCACTCCTGTGTCTAACTGTAAGGAATGCTGGATTGAAGGGCTAATTCAGATTGCAGTAATGAAAGAACTCGAAACTAGTGATTCAATTGCAGTTACAGTATTCTTTAATAATTCTTTTAAAAATACTTTACTTGATTTTGTATTTTTATTTTATTATCCATAGGAGATAGTTGTTCTGCTACATATAAAACCCTGACCCAGGGGCAGGCTGTCTCCTTATGATTTAGCACCAGGTTGTCAGACGTCACTGTTAACAGTGGCTTTTGTTTAACAGTTTTTCTTTGCTACCAGGCAAAGTTCAATTGAGGGGAGAAAACTATCCAGAAATGTGATGTAAAAACAAAAAGGCATCAATAAAACTTATTAGAAAAAGAAAATAAAGTGTGGTATGGTAGATAGAGGGCTGGTGTTGGAGTCAGGAACAATTGGGTTCAAGTCTCGTCTCAGTGTGATTCTGGGTAATCCGCTTAACCTTTCAGTACCTCAGGTAACTCTAAAACTGTGAGAGTCACTTACCAGCCAATCTGCAGCAGAAGAGGGAGTATTTCATACTGGGAATTCTCAGAACCAGTGAAATTCCAGATCCAGACTGACAACAGAGACCAACAAAGTCAAAGACCTGAAAACCATACAATTGTTTATTGTTTATTTTGTCTCAATATTTGGATGTATACCTATTTCAGCATCAACTTTTACAGTGTGAAGTATCTATGGGAAGGAACCGCATTGTCTGTAATGCTTCCATTTATTTATTATTTGGGCAGTTTCCTCTTCCTCCCCTCCCACTCCCCCTGCAGGAATAAATCTTGGCATCATTTGTTGTGACCTCCTAAAGTGGAGATGAATGCCCCTGAAGCATTTCCTTTTCACTACTTTGAATAGTTCTTAAAAAATCATTTTCAGATATGTAGCATTAATAAGTATCATCAGCATTATTATTTTTGAAAAGGAAAATAATAATGGAGAAAAAAAGATGATGTTACTTCTTCCTATCTAAGATAAGCTTCTCTGTGCTATTTTCTCTTTCACTTTTGAATGGCTAATTGTTGCTTAATTAATTATCCTGAAAGGAGTCAGGAAACAGAGACTGTTTTCAGAAACTTCTGGAAAGTATATCTTACTCTGAAGAGCATGATTTAGCCACTATAATTTAAGATGGTCTTTTTGACCAAACAGTCAGTGTTCATTTCAGGAACATCTTGTCATTTTTTATTCTGGTGGAGAATTTTTAGAATGGTTTATTGAAGGTCCCCCCCTCAGTTCTTTGTGTTTATTCATGTATTACGTTTTTGAAGAATTTATTATGGATCTTTCTTTGCCATTATGATACATTTACAATTCTTCAGTTGTATATGACACTTTCTGTCCCTCCTTACCACTGACATTGAGAGTTGGCAGTATTCCAAAACCAATGAAATCCAGATCTTAGTGCAGTGCCTGGCACATGGTAGGCATGTAATAAGTGCTTCTTCATTTGACAATGGAATTAAATTCATTTCAATTCAAAAAGCATTTATTGAGTTATTTACTCTGTACAAAGCACTGTGGCAGTAGGGATACAGACATAAATAAAACTTGATTCTTGCCCTCAATATACTCATAATCAAGCTAGGAAAGTAAAACATTTACATGATTTACTCAATTAATTAATAAACATTGATTAAGTGCCTACTATGATCCAGGCACTACGCTAAGCGCTAAGGATGCAAAAAGAGGCAAAAGACAATTCCTGCCCTCAAGGAACTTAAAATCTAATGGGGGAGACAACATGTAAACAAATATATGCAAAACAAGTTATGTACAGGATAAATAGGAAATAATTAACAAAGGGAAAACAGTATGATTAAAACATTTTGAGGAAGACTTCCAGCAAATAAGAGAATTTTAGTTGGGATTTAAAGGAAGTGAGAGAAGTCAATAGTTGGAGCAGAGGAGGAAGAGTGTTCCAGGCATGGAAGGCAGCCAGAGAAAATGACTGTAATGTATTGGGAAATGAGCTAAGTGGCCTGAGAGAGGTATAAAGTGCTATAGGAGTACAGGGCAAGGAGTGGTCATGTCTGGTTGGCAGGATTAAAGAAAACATCATGGAAGACCCGGCTTCTGAGAGGGTTATTGGGGATTATAAGATGTCACCAGTCTTCAAATAGGATGGGGATAGAAGAGTGAGGTCTGGCTATTGGATGCCATGGAATTTCTCCTTCAAGATGCAATGGTGGAAATGGCTGGCAAAATCCAGCTTTCTTTCAAAAGGAAACTGCCAGTTAGCGTTCACTGTCATACAGAAGAATGTTTCTTTGACTTTTTCTGACTGTTTCCTACTTCCTATTCTGGCTCTCTTCATTTTGGTCCTGTAACTGTCCCACCTGACTTGGTTTTGGCTGCTTTTCGTAATATTTGTTTGTCTTGGTCTTCATGTTCAGTTTCTGCTCCTGTGTGCGCCTGTGGCCGTTCTAGACTTAATGGAAGTTGCCTATGTAGTTTTGTTAATCTCCAAACTCTCTTCTCCCTCTCCTTGAGGTCATTGATACCTAATCTCATGCTGTGCAGTTGTTGGTGGTTGGGGGTGTGGGGGTGGGGAGGGAATAGATGAGGAGGGAAGCATTTGCATATACAGAGGGATTATGCAGTAAAGTTATGCCTGTAAAATTAGACAACTAGATGACATAGTGGGTAGAATGCTTGTTTCAGAGTCAGGAAGAGCCAAATTCTTGCCAGACAATTGTTAGCTGTGTGACCCTGGGCAAGTCACCTAACTTTTCTCAGCTTCATCTGTAAAATGGAGATAATAATAGCCCGTAACAGGGTTGTTGTGAGGATCAAATGAGATAATAAAGGCAAAGTACTTTGCAAACTTTTTTTAAACTTTTTTTTGGGGGAAGGGAGAAGGCAGGGCAATTGGGGTTGTGACTTGCCCAAAGTCACACAGCTAGTAAGTGTCAAGTGTCTGAGGTTGGATTTGAACTCAGGTCCTCCTGACTCCAGGGACAGTGCTCTACTCACTGAGCCACCTAGATGCCCCTGCAAACCTTAATATGCTATATAAAAATTATTATTATTAAAGTGAAATTCTGTTTATCAACCTGTATTTTTTGGAAACTTTTAAAATGTTAAAAGATCTATGAGTTCATCAAGGCAGGTATTTTCTCTACCAGTACAGGCTACAATCCCATCAGCACCTTAGTAGATAATTTCACAACTTGCTATGACCAAAAAAAAGTCATTATTTAGTGTCAACCTTCTGGCAATGAGCCTTTCTGAACTTAGCTGTGCTCGTCCTTAGATGACACACATCCAGTCTATTGCTGGGCCCATATTAAAATCCTTTCCAGCTTGATAGAATCTGTCAGAGGCTGAGCTCAGCCGGCATAACCTTTGAGAACCTGGGAAGACCTCCATGTCACAGTGATGCTTCAGAAGAGGATTTTAATAAAACCTCTTTTAATGACATCAAAAAACTCCAAACGCAACTGTGGATGTCTTTCCATCCTGGAAGTCCCCTGTGTTTAAAGAACAGTGGGAGAAATGCTTTAATGGGATTAAAGAATATATATGTATATATACATATATGTATGTGTATATATATATATATATATATATTCTCTCTCCCCCAAGTTCCTTGATCATGGATTGAAGCAGTCCCTGATTCAATTAAATTCAATAAACATTCATTAAATGCCTACTATGTGTCTGGCACTGTGCTGGATGCTAGGGATGTAGACATAAAAAGTGAACCAGACTCTGACATCAAGGAGGTTGCATTCTTTTGGAGTAGACAAAACATATCTATGTACAAACATATACAAAATAAACCCAAGGAAATTTTTGTGTGGAAGTGCAATAGCATCTGATTGGGGTGGGAAAGAAGAGGGGACAGGAAGGGCTTCATGTGGAAGGTATTGGTGGAGCAGAATTCTGAAGGAAATGAAGGATGATATGAGTTGGTCATGCACTTGAGACACAAAGGATGGCCAGTGCAAAGGTGAGGAGACTAGAGATTAAGTGTTATGTATGAAGAACAGCAGGGCCAGTGTGACTGGACCAAAGAATGTGGGACAGAAAGTAATGTATAATAAGGTGGCAGGTAGGTTGGGACCAGATTGTGAGGACTCTGAAAGAGAAAGAGATCACATTGGAGCCTAGAGGAAATAGAGAACTAGTAGAAATCATGAGGAGAGGAATGAAACAAGCTCTCCTTCATTTTAGGAAAATCATTTTGGCAGCAAAGTAGAGGATGCATTGGAATAGGGGGAGACTTGAGGCAGGATGGGTGGTGCCATAGAATGGAACTTAGAGATCATCCATTGCATACCTGAACAGCAATCTTCTCTCAAAAATCTTGCACAAGTAGTTCTTCAGCCTCTTCTGGAGTCAAAACTCTAGTGATATGAATTCAAAGTAATGTGTTCAAATGTTTTCTCTGATTTGTAAATTCATGGGCCTATGGGGATGCAAATACAAAAGTGAACAGTTCTTCCTGTCTTGGGCTATTATCCCCATCTCCTCTCCAAAGGAACATTGGCCTCACCCCTCTACCACCCTAGGTTCTGAATGATAGATAAGTGTTCATCTCATTTTACCTAAACCATTTATATATTATGATGCTCTCCCCTCCTTCTAGCTCCCTTCTATGTATTATATTCTTTCATTAAAATGTAAGCTCCTTGGGGGCAGGGAATGCCTGGCTTCTATTTGTATCCAAAGTGCTTAGTATAATACCTGGCATATAGTAAATACTTAATAAATCATCCATCCGTCTATCTATCTATATGTCTGTCTATCTATCTATCTAATTTATTTATCTATCATCTATCCTACTTTCTACTAGACACATTATCTTCTGGTTATGGTATTGTTGATAAAGGTGAGGAATTGGGGAATTTACCCAATTGGAAGGTCTAGCTGTACCATTTTCAGCCTTAATTCAGTTATGCATAGAAGACAGAATTCAGACTTGTTTATGTCCATGATCAAGTTTACATGTTTTGATAACACATAGGGCACTGGATTTGGAATTAGGAAGACCTGGATCCAAATTCTGACTCAAAACCTCACTTCCAGTGTGACCCTGGGCTAGTCACTTAACTTCACTCTGTTTCCTTTTTTATAAAATGAGAGTGTTGGACTCAAAGATCTCTAAAGTCTAAAACCTCTGATCCTATGAGTTGTAGTGTTCTCTCCCTCAGGCTTCCTTTAGCAACTGAATTGGTAAAGAAACAACTTTGCCTTTCTTTGTATGTTAGGGCTCAGCAAAGTGCCTGGCATGTGGTAAGCACTTAATAAATGCTGGTTGCCTGACTTTGCAGGCCAAATGAAAAAAAATATGAGTTTTCAGTAGCCCAGGGCTTTGGGCAGGTAGAAGAGTATATCGTTTTAAATGACAGCCTCCTCTCCTTCTTAGAACAATAACCACGTCGTGTTTATTGGTGAGGTTTCCTTTCGGGGTGTTTTAATGTCTTGTTTGTGCACTGAGCTGCATGTAAAACAAGCCAAGCCAGGGATCTCCCAGGATTAGTGGGTCTCTTTATTCTTTGCTCCATATTGAAAATCATTCCTGTCAGCCAATGCTCTCCAAGCTGCCTGGAAGAACTTTGGCATAATTTTCCTAACCTTTCAAACAGTAAAAGCAAAACTCTCCTTTGATAAAAAAGCCGGGAGGACTTTGGCGCTGTGCCATCAAGGATGCAGGCAACTCAGCTGTGATCTGACAGAATATTCCACAAAACACTGAGAAGTTCTCCTGATGGTCCCCAGAGTGGGCTGAGGCACTTTGCTTGTACTTAACATATATCAACTGTCACCCGACGGCAGTTAGTGTGGAACTGAACACAATGGAACATCCAGATGGTCTCAAACAAAGCGAACAAATGTTCGCTGCTATTAAAAGCTGTTTACATCAACTTCCAGTATTTCATGCAGTGGATAGAGTTTATCTTGTGCCATTGCTGAGGTGTGGAGCTCCAACCAATGGCTTGGGCTATGATCAGCCTGTTATAAACTGCTCCCGCTCATAGACCTGGTGGTATGGATGACACACAGGGAGAGCTCTTGGTTATGTGACTCTGGGTGGTATATTAGGAAACCTGAAAAATGTCCACCAGTCGTGAGATGGCAGATATTTGAAGTGCTTACCCCCACTTCTGTTTAGTTGATCTCCCTGCTCTGTACCCAGTACTGAGGACTCGTGGCTGTCTTCCCCCCTGCCTCCTCTTCTGAACTCCCCCCTCCCCTCTTTGGCCAGTATAATGGATGGATGGGTGGTTGAGCTGCCTATCTCTCTCTGCAGACAGTGCCAGGGATTCTTATTGGCCTTCCAGTGGGAATGTTTATGTTGAGGATGTTTTGTGTTTTTCCTCTGTGGAAATATCATAGTATCAGGTCCTGTCTTGTTGGCAATTATGCTATAGGAATGATAAATGTACTTTCTCGGGTTTCTTCCTTTGGCCTGTCCACTTTATACGTTTCAGACCTATTGCCTGACCCTAGTGAATCCTTATCATTGCTTTTGATGATGATAGCAATTTCAGGATCATTCAGCTGGTTTCTTGATGTTGAGGAGTCTAGGAAAAAAAAGACTAGAAAAATGACCTTTGTTTATTTCTCAAATTATTATTGTCAATTGATAGACTATTCAGAAAGAAAGAAGATGACGGGCACTGAAAGCAGACTGTTATCTTGCCATTTAATTAAGAAAAAGTAATAAGGGGAGACAAGACATCAAATTTGACTCCATTTCAACCCAACCCAACAAACATTTGGAATGGAATAAGCATTTATTAATTGCCTACTAAGTGCCACTTACTGTGCCAAGCACTTTACAAGTATTATCTCATATGATACATATTTATTAAATTATTAAAATATTAAATTATTAATATGTAAAGAACTGAGATAGGTGCTGAGTAATAAAAGGAAAAAAAAAACCCTGAAACAGTCCCTGCCTTCAAGGAGCTTATAGTCTACTTGAAACATTTAAAAGTACTCATTAAGAATTTCTGCAAAATTTAAACATTTTATAGGTTTTGACTTTACTTTTATATATGAATTTCAAGAACATTTATTAACTTATGAAACAATGCCTAGAACATAGTAAGTGCTTAATAAATGCTTGTTGACTTGATATATGCTTCAAATGATATCTATATGATGCTTCAAAATAACTTTTTGTTGGCATTTTTAAAATATCACTGTCACTTCTCAGCATTTTCCTCCTCCCAAGAAAACCCTCCCTTGTAACAAAGTAGTTAACAAAAACAAGCTGACACATTTTGACAATATATGCCTCATTCTGTGCTCCCTTATGATGTGAAGGAGATACATTTCGTCATCAGTCCTTCAAGGTAAGTTTACAATGTACCAGGTTCCATATCCTTTTAAAAAGATTAATAATCTTTCAGAGGCAATACGGTAAATCAAGGAAGCCCGAGGTTCAGGCTCTGACATAGACTCATCAATGACTGTGTTACCTTGGGCACATCACCTGACCTTTCTGTAATTCTGGGCACTCTCAGATAGTTACAGAGGAGAGAGTGTTTTCACATTAAAGTTACCCACATGATGAAATTACATTGGGATCCATCCTTTCTCATCGCGGGGCAGGGGGAGGGGGGGTGGGGTGGGGTGGGGCGGGGAGCTTTATAAGGAACATATTTAGACAGCTTGCCTCTTTAAAAATAGATCGATACATTCATGGTTTTATATTGAACCCTCTTTTTATGTTGTGCTGTGTACATAGAAATGTTCTTTTTTGGGTCTTTTTGTTTTTAAGTTCAAAATGAATAAAAAATAAAAAGTATCTTTTCTAAAAAAAATAGATTTATATAATATTTTATAATTGATTTATATGGGGGGAGGATGAATAACGGCCGGGGGCTAGAACTTTAATTCATTGGTACAGGGAACAACCAGTGTAGAAACCTCTACCAATGCAAATTGTCACCTGCTCTGCAATCTTCGTGTTCCCTGGGGGCACTGAGAAGTTCAGTGACTGGTCCAGGGTCACACAGCCAGGAGGCACCAGAAGCAGTACTTGAATTTTTCCAGTTCGAGGCCAGATCTCTATAGACTGGACACCATGAATAACTATTTCATTTTGTCATTAGATCAACAATTTTACTTCTTAACCATGCGCCCTAAGAAATAGAGGCTACCCATAAAAAGTCAATTTAGTCTGGAACACGAATGGCTTCCTTATAAGGCTTGTAAGTCTGTGTGAACCATTACATTCTAATGATTTTATTAAGTGACATCATAGGAAAGGAAATTTGAAAAAAGAACCATTTAAGCATCAAACATGCCTGTATTTTTGGCTCAGGAAAATGGTTTTTAATTGGTTCTCAGCAAATGCAGTACTGTTCTCAGTCCTCTGATTGAGAATTGAATTTAAAAAATAAATATGGCAATACAGATATGAAAGAATATACAAATGTAGTAAAACTCTGGCTGCAGTGCAGGACAAGAGTCAAGCATCATGCCCCCTTCAGATGAGCCGTTCTAAGGCCGCTTGTCATCCCCTGCACAAGCTGCCCCGTTTCCTGTTTATGCCTGAGCAGGGCTCGGTATCCTGACTCACTTGCCTTCAGCTGCATGGTTTTCCGCCCTCCCCAGGAGACCTCTTCCTTAAAATGGTTCATTATTTATCATTTGAATAAGCCATTGGAATTTTGTTAATTCCTGTTTGACTTAACACATGCAAAATGCTATCATTAGGTGGAAAAAGATAATGGGAAGGTTGTAACTGTTACAGATAGGACTAATTAAGTGACCTTTGCAAAACAAAACCTGGGAGTCCAGGCAATGGAGATGAGATGAGAGGAGAGTGGAGGGGAGTGGAGAGGAAAGGAGAGGAGAGGAGAGGAAAGGCAAGAGAAGAAAAGGAGGAGAGGAGAGGAAAGGCAAGAAAAAGAAAGGAGAGGAAAGGAGAAGGAGAGGAGAAGAAAGGCAAGAGAAGAAAAGGAAGGGAGAGGAGAGGAGGAAAGGAGAGGAGAGGGATGGAGAAGAAAGGAGAGGGAGAGGAGAGGAAAGGCAAGAGAAGGAAAGGAGAGGAGAGGAGAGGAAAGGCAAGAAAAAGAAAGAGGAGAGGAGAGGGATGGAGAGGAGAGGAGAAGAGAGGCAGACTGCCAAGTTTACTGCTACCTAAGAGGTCTGTCCATTGTCTATTTGACTTGAGGTTATCAGTGATTAAAGCCTGTTCTGGTTACTCTAATATAGGTATGGAGTAATTGAGGGTATTTTGTTTTATTTGTCTTGGTGCCTCATTTACAGGCATCACCATTCTTTCTTTCATGACTAACATAATGCCTTTCACTTAATATTTGCTGAATTGAATAGTTTTGCACCATATTTTTTTTTTTACCAATTTTCTCAAAATTTTGACACACGTTTATATCATGGGGGAAGACATGACTTGGATGACCCTGGGAGCAGAACCATGACGCAAAGTTTGTTATAATCCACACCCCATGCTCCGTGTATTTTCTCTCTAGCCAAAGTCCTAATGCTCCCTCTTTCTTATCAAATCTCCTCTGGCAAGGACTTAACAAACTCCATACACAATAAGTAATTGACCTGTGAGACTTAATATGTTTAACTAAGACAGAGTCTTAAACTAGGGGTTCTTAACACGGGATGGTCTGTGGATCAATTTCAGGGCATTAGTAACCTTGGATGGAGAAATTAGATATTTATTTTTGCTAACCCCTAATTGAAATTTAGCCCCCCCTTTTTATTATAGATACAGGCAACAATATGCAAGAATACACTGGATTCTTCAGACTGCCAAGGGAGTCCATGACACAGAATAAGCTCAAGAACCCCCCATGTCTTAAGCTAAAGGAATACATCTTTAATGGTGCATTTTAAAAATTAGCAATCTAGTGTAAGCTATTTTTTTAAAGGTCAAAGGTACTTTCTAGTGATGCTGAAATCTCATAGATAGCTTTTGCTAAGCCTATATATATATATATATATATATATATATATATATATATATATATATATATATATATATATATATATATATATATCACCCTCAGTTGTATTAGGTGATTTGGCATCTATGTGGTAATTTTAAAATTAGAGTTTGGAGATAATGTATATTGAGAATATGCGTAGGTTGCGTACTAGATTTCTCTTCTGAATCACTCTTCTAGTCTGACAGGAACTATATTCATTATTTCATTTTCTCTTCCTCTTTCTCTTTCTTTTCCTCTTCTAATTCCTTCTCTTTTTCTCTTCACTTCTTCACTTCCTTTTTTCTTCATCTTCTCTTCATTTCCCTTCACCCTCTCCTTCTTTAGTTCTCCAGTAGAAAAGAAGACTTTTCTAAACTTTTTAAACTATTATATGATTTGGTTTCTGAGTACTGATCTTTAAATGAGATCCTCTAGAGAGTGTGTTGAGAAAAGTTCATAGTCTGTATACCTAAGATTTCAGATTTGCTCTTTTTAGTAACACTTCTCTGAGTCAGTCCTTCCCCTAACCCCCCCCCCCCACACCGTGCTGCGCCCCCCTCCCCTCCTTGGCAGGAACAGATATATCATTACACCTTTTCATTTTTCTCCTCTTCCTTCTCCTCCTCTTCTTCCTCTGTTTCTTCCACTTTTTTTAAAAATCTACTCTTTGTGGTAGAGTGGAAAGCTTGTTGAATGTGGAATCATACAACTCAGGTTCAAATTCTACCTTGTCTACTTACTATTTCCTGTGTGACCTTGGTCAAATCCTGTAACTTCTCTGGGCCTCGGTTTCTTCATCTGTAAAATGAGAGAGTTGGACTGTGTGACCTGCAAGGGGTCTCATCTCTAAGTATTTGATCTTTTTCCTCTCCCTCTTCTGCCTCCCCTCCCTTTTTTTCCTCATCCTCCTGGTGTTCTTTTCCCCTTTCTCTTTTCCTTTTGCTTCTCTTCCTCTACCTCTTCCCTTCTTCCTTCTAAAAAAATCCTCCCTTTCCTTTGTATCTCCTTCTTCGTGTTACCAAAGAAATTTAGATGCTGGAAATGAATGCCTGTTGGCTTGGAGTAGAAGTCTCCTGCGCCTCCTTCCCCCTCCCAGAGTTTGCCCTAATCTGGGGATTGGTGGAGGGAAACTGATGAGACTCATGGACCTGTCCTCCTCTCCTAAGGCATGGCAGGCAGCAGGAGACATGAGGAACAGTAAGTGAAGGGAAGCAGGAAAAGGGTGGCAGTAACTGAGAACCTGTGAAAGAAGGGAAAGGTCAGTAGTCCTGGAAGCAGGACAGGGGTTCTGAGGATGAGGTTACCAGCTTGGACTCTGGAGCTATGTGAAGTATGCCTGGGAGGAGCCTGCTTTCCTGAAATTTGTTTAAATGCAGAGACTGAAGGCCAGGATATGCTGTGTCTCTTCTCGCCTTTCCCCTCTCCCTTTTTTCCAAGAGGGCATGTACCCATAACCCCACAGGGACACTTATTTCTTTCTTAAAAAAGTTTATTTACCTTTCAATTTGCTTTGTTTTTAAACCAATAATTGTGCTAAATTGGGTTAACTATCATAATGCTAATCTATGTGTGTCATTGCTCAAATGAAGCAGAGAAGTGCAATTAGGAAATGCTTCAGAAGAGACTGAAATAGATTTAAAGCTGCAGGATTTTTTTTTACTCCCAACAATACATTGACTAGGGGCTCAAAGCAGAAAACAGAAATTATCAATTAACTTTTTTTTTTTTTTTACAACTTTCATGACGGAATCAGAAAGCTTATACCAGGATCCTCCTATGAAAAGGGTGAGAAACTGTGACTGAGAGTGACCAGATAAACACCAAATACCAATTTCCAGTATGGGAAATACCCTCCCAGAGAAGAGGGGCCAAGGAAATGGATCAAAGGAGAGCCAGACCAAAAAGAAGGGGCAGTTCCACCATTGCAAGAGTGAAGGCTAGTAAGAGGAGGTGATAACCCTGCTCACCTTCACAGTCTAGAACCATACCACCCTATTACTATATTTGCTTTTTTTGATTTGAGTGAAAGCTCCATGGTTAGATTATATATTTTACTTTGCCCTAGCATAGGTGCTTTCATTGTCCTGTAGTCAGTCAGTCAATAAATATTTATTAAGTGCCTACCATTGTGCTAAGCAATGGCGGTACAAAGGGAGTCAAAAGACAGTCC
Organism: Trichosurus vulpecula; assembly: GCF_011100635.1. Lineage (NCBI taxonomy): Eukaryota > Metazoa > Chordata > Mammalia > Diprotodontia > Phalangeridae > Trichosurus > Trichosurus vulpecula. The sequence goes on along the minus strand of NC_050576.1, from coordinate 100,309,837 downwards.
TTGCTCTCAAGGAGCTCAGTCTAATGGGGGAGATGAATTATGTATAGGTGTGTATGTCTGTCTATCTATCTATCTATCTCTCTACCTACCTATCTAGATATATAGATATATTTTTATCTATCTCTCTACCTACCTACCTATCTAGATATATCTTTATCTCTCTATCTATAGAGACACATCTTTATCTATTTTCTCTATCTCTCTACCTATCTAGATATATAGATATATCTCTATCTATCTATCTATATCTTTATCTATCTATCTATCTATCTATCTATCTATCTATCTATATCTTTATCTATCTATCTACCTACCTACTTATCTACCTATCTATTGGCAGCTAGATGGCACAGTGGATAGAGTCTGAAATCAGCCTGCCAAAGCCTGAAGTCAGGAAGACTCATCTTCCTGAGTTCAAATCCAGCCTCAGACACTTACTAGCTATGTGACTCTGGTCACTTAACCCTCTTTGCCTCTCATTTGATCTGGAGAAGGAAATGACAAACCACTGCAGTTTCTTTGCTAAGAAAACCTCAAATGGGGTCACAAAGATTTGGACACAATTGAAAAGACTGAACAACAACTATACACATGTGCATATATACATATATGTACACACATGTATATATCAAATACACACATAACACATATCTATCTACTGTATACATTATGCATCCACATGTAGAAATACAAAATAAATACATGTATTATATATACATACATACACATATATATGATAAATATCAGATAATCAACAGAGGGAAGGCATTCCTAGCAGTACATTTTCCCTTCCTGAGTATCCTAGGGGTAGAGAGTAGGGGTGAGGGGTGGTAATTTTTCCCCAATGGCACCTGCCCCCAGAAGTAGGGGCTTAGTTTGTAAATATCCTGAAGGGTTAATGCGCAGGTTGGAAAGGTAGTTGGGGGCTCGCACAGTTTTGGGAGGGGTTGGAATAGAAAAGTAAGGGTGAAGGTAAATAGTGGCTGTAATGGAGGTAAAACCCCACGACTGCCTATCAAATAGACTGAAATCTGACACATGTGATTGGCTAATCACATACCCTTTGGGATCAAGCTATGCCACACTCCTGTGATGGCAGTGGTGATGGTATTAGGGGAGGCAGCACTGGGGGAAGCAGACTCTCCTTTGTATACCATTGCTCAACAGGACTTTATAAACAAGGCATTTAAGCTGAAATATCCAGGTCACTTCCCTAAACTTTTACATGTGAGCTTACCATAGTTGTCCAGAGAATCACTTGGGCCACATGTCTCAAGGATCTGGAATACTAAAGCATAGCATATACAGAATGAACATTTCTAGATGAGTGTTGTGAGGTGGGTGAGAAAAATGAAGATACTAAATGAAGAGGTTACTGTTGAAAAAGCAGCTTGAATGTTTGTTTTTGTAGGATCACTGGCACTGTTTCTCTACATTAAGTAGAACCGCAGTTTTCCTTTACCACGATGGAAGTGGAAGTCTTCCAGAGCAGAGTGAGCTGTTCTGATTTATAATAATCACAAGAATAAGCATTTGTATAGTGCGTTAAGGTCTGCAAAGTGCTTTACAAATATGATCTCATTTTATTCTTAGGACATCCCTGGAAGGTAAGTGTTATTATTATTCCCACTTACAGATGAAAAAACTGAGGTAGACGAGTTAAATGACTTGCCCAGTGTCATACAGCTAATAAATATCTGAGGCTAGATTTGAACTTACGTCTTCCAGACTGCATTCAGTACTCTATCCACTACGCCACCCAGCTGCCTGTTTTATTTTTATAAAAGAACATCAGATGAAAGTTGGGAAGAGTCTCTTCTTCTGACAGTAGGCTCCTCAATAACATGGCTAATAGAGAGCAGGATCTTAGTTAAAATGGATTAAAGAGTTCAAGGTGTATGCATAAGTCAATATAATTGGGGAGATGGGGTGAAATACCTAGTACTTAGTGGCTTTTCAAAGTCTGTTAAAATTAATAATCCAACAATTACATTATGTGTAAAGATGGGACATAGTATCCAGTCACAGAAACAAATTTCTTTGGCTCTTCCCATGGAGGGGCCATCTTGCCCATGCTCTTGATTTAGGAATGCATTTACTGTCTGGCTATTTTCTGAAATCACCTTCCCCCCCAACTATTTACATGTGCAATCTACTTTTACTATCTTGAATAGCTTGGAGCTATTTCTATTCAGATTACAATTTAGTATTATTTACCTACTATATTTTTTTGAAAAACAAAAACCACACACACACACACACACACACACACACTCTTCATGCATTGTTTTACCCCTGCATAATATTGCTATTTGATTAAAAGGTACTAACCTTCCCAGTATTTTAAACAGTTTCTCTCAATCAGCCTTTTTTATAAACACAGCTTCATTCAGACATAGGGCATGATACCATGTTAGCCACAGAACGGCTAAACAGTCAAATCCTTAGAGACCTGTGCTCATGCTATGTGACGCATCAGCACACATGTTTTATCTATCAGACCAAGAGAGCATCCCATTTGAGGCTTTTCCCTGTAGTAATCAAGAAGAAACTCAAAGAAAAATGGTATTCTCTTCAGAGGCTCTATCAAGATGAACTGAACACTTCCAGAAGACCAGCCTAGTGTACCACGTCCTCTTGAAGATAATATTTTAACTTAATTGGACTTCTGTAACTTACCACAAAAAGGTTCCTGAATATTTACTTGAGAAAATCTATGCTCCTGATATCTTTGATACGGTGTTAGGCAGAGAAATGAATATAAGACTTTCTTTTTTTTCTTAGCTTACTTTCTTTTCTCAACTGGCCTTATTCATTGTTTGGTTCTGCATTTACCATCTCACTCGTTTTAAGGTTTTAATTTTTTTCTTTAAAAATCTCTTGATATTTTATTTTTATATCACTTTCATTTCCAAATATATTCCTTCTCTCTTCCTCTAGTCAGCATGTCTTTCCTCACAACAAAGAGATAGAGAGAGAAGAGTGGGGGAAGATGGGGGGGTGAGAGAGAGAGAGAAAAAGAGAGAGAGAGAGAGAGAGAGAGAGAGAGAGAGAGAGAGAGAGAGAGAGAGAGAGAGAGAGAGAGAGAAAGAGAGAGATTCAGCAAAGTCAAGTAACATATCAGCCTGGTCTGTGTATTTGATATTCCACATTCTTAGATTTCCAATTCTCTAAAATAAGGAGGAAGTTACATTTTATTATAACAACAGAAACAACAACAATGCTAGTATGTACATAGAGCTTTAAGATTTGCTAAGCACTTTACATAATTATCTTATTTCGTCTTCACAACAATCCTGGGAAGTAGGTGCCATTATTATCTCCACTTTACAGATGTGGAAACTGAGGTTGAGATGAGTGACTTGCCCAAGGTCATGCAACTGGTTCATGTTAGTGGTTACAAAATGCTTTGGGCATATGAAGTTCAGGACTTTTGAAGGGTTAGTCCTTTTTACCTTGGGAGTATTATACCTTTGGGCTTCAGAAAGACCTCAAAGTAGGATGGTGGAAAAATCAAAGTGGTTTTTTTTTTTTTTGGATAGCCATGGGAGTACTATATGGTAACAACAAGAAAAATTCACACGCACACATGTCCAGGAACCATATTTTGGTGCTATATGTATGTGCATGTATGTATTACTGTTAATATAACAACTATATATTATTTAACACACAGTTCTATATTACATTAATTTTTAGTTATATTAGATAATAAAATATATGTATATGTGTTTTATTATATGTTGATATGTATGCATATACATATTGATTGATCTTGCTTTCTTTATGACAAAGCCTGTGAAATAATTAGCAGAGGTAATAGTGAGCTATTGTCATCTCATCTTACACATGAGGAAACAGGAGGTAGCTGATACTGTAGCACCTTCAGGCGCAGTTACCAGGCTGCATCTCTACAGAGGTGGCTTCCTAGGATGGTGGAAGAGGCAGTGGATTGGAAGCATTACTAGTACCAGTTCTCTTGGGCTAAGGGTTATGGACTGGCTCCATAGGAATCTGAATGGAGATGGTGGTCAAGGCAGTGGCATTGGTCTGACTTGCCTAGTACATGCTGCCTCCTGTCTCTCTCTCAGGGTGTCTTACTCCTTCAGGTAGGATGGCTTGCCCATCCTCCGGGTGGCCATTAGTGGGGATGGCTTGCTCCTTCTCTGTAAGATGTCCTTCCCCAGATGATTGCTGTGAGGACTGATTTAGTAGAAGTAAACCTCAAACTTGAGCTTTTTTCTTTGTTATTTGCCTTTAGGTAAAATTTAGAAAACAGGTAGGACCTCAGAAACCACCTAATATAATCTCTTCCTTTATGAATGAGAAAACTAAGCCCAGCAAAGTTAATTGAGTTGTTCAATGTCACATGGTAGAAGAGCAAGACTCAAACCCAGGATCCCTGACTCCATATCTAGGGTCCTACCACTCTGTCACTTGCATAGTTCATGAACCTTACCCTCCTACACAGAGGAGGGGGGATTTGAAATTTCTGGACAGCCTTAGCCAGGGGGGTTACCTTCTTGGTGACTTCAAGTTTGAGATTTTGGGCACCAGACCTTCTAGATCAGGGGTTCTTAATTGTATTTATGTGTGTGTGTGTGTGTGTGTGTGTGTGTGTGTGTGTGTGTGTGTGTGTGTGAGAGAGAGAGAGAGAGATGCCTTTGGCAGTTTGGTGAAACCTATGGACCTCTTCTCAGAATAGTTTGTAAGTGCATAAAATATATAACATTATAAAAGAAACCAATTATATTGAGATATTATCATCAGAATATTTATTTAAAAAAAAAACCAAGAACCCAGACCCCAAGTCAAGAAGCCTTGCTCTAGAGAAAGAAGAAAACTGCCCACACAGTTTTTGAACGACATCCAATCTTAGAGAAAAAAGATCCCTTTGTATGACCCCATCAGTTTAAGGCCCAAAGCTGCCACACATGGAGCAAAAAATTTGAACTTGACCCTCTCCTGCTGTTATGGTGAGTTATTTGGACAGAGCAGGTATGGTGAGGAGATTGCTCGTTCAGGGGAATCTTTATAACACAGGATGATAACAGTAAGGTGGTGGTGGTAGCATACTGTGTAGGATTCTGCAAGAAAAAAACTCTCCAGAATGTCAAAGAGCTTTATCAATAGCAATCCCATGTTGAATTCCCCTCTGATATCAAGGTAGGGAAAGGAACAAGCATGTATTAAAGGCCTATTATATGCCAGGCACTGTGTTAAGCACTTTACAAATATCTCATTTGAAATGAACTTAAAATATTTGTGTGCTTTCTGTGCTAATGTAGCTATTTGTAGAGTTCTGTGAATTCTTTGTGTTTTCCTTATTTTCTCAAGGTAGGGGAGAGACAAAGACTGTCCCTCCCATAAGCATTTGCTAATCGAATGCTTGTATGGAATCTCTAACTATATTTGGGAAACCTAGGTACGAGTGATACCTAAGTTAATCTTGGGGGATTTTCCTGAACAGAATGAACAAAAGAGAGAAGATGATTCCTTTTAAGGTCAAGTCTTTAGGATGAAACCACTCTGGGTGACCCAGGACTATGAGTTATGCTATATTCATATATAGATGTATTAAAATGATGAATGTCTCATATTTAGCACACGTGACATTTTGCTTTCTGTCTCTATGCCTCATGCCAGGAATGCTCTCTCTCAATACCTGTGCCTCTTGGAACCTGTAGCTCCATTCAAGGCTCAGCTCAAGTGTCACCTCTATGAGCGGCCTTTTCTTATTTCCTTCATTGTCAAAATCATTTGAGTTCAATTTGTGTCTCTCTTCTATTTCCTTATCTGTTAACATGTTAGATCTCCTTCCCCAACTCTATAGAATCTAAGTTCTTTGTGGTCAGAAAGACTGGTATATAGTAGCTACTTGATAAATGATTGTTGATTGCTTTATTGGTAGCCCACCGCTACTCAGATTTAATTTTTTTTTGCATTTGTGCTTGTCAATAAAGCTTGATTTGGGCAATGAATTTCATATTCTGGGCTTGGTTGTATGGTTAAATTGCATATGGTTTTTCTCTCTTGGCCGCAGAGTAGGGCATGGGAGTAGATATAGAAAACTGGTCATGGAGAAAATAGTGATTAATGAATACAGAGTAATCTTCTTTTTTTTTAGAGAGCCCTTTTTATTTTAGATTTTTAAAAAAGTCAGTTTTGGGCTTTTCTTCTTAGAAAGTTGCTGTTATTCAACATATTCCCTTGTTTTGATTTGCTGCCTTTGTTTTTGGCCAACTTGGTTATTCACAGGTTGATGATTATCCAATCTGAATATTATTCAAGTGTTCTCCTTTTGATTTTAGTTGGCTGCCCATTGCATATATCACAGAAAGAATAATTCCTTTTCCAAGTGATATCCCCAAAGCATTGGCATTCCTGCTTATTACCAGCTGTGGGGGGGTAGTAGGGGGGAAGCTTATTGCAGGGAAGCAGGTAAAAACCATTGGTTTGAAAAGAGGTTTTTGGAGATGATCTGTGAGTTTCAGTGGTTATATTCTATCTTTCATTTGTGATTCCTGACCAGATAAAGTTTATAGTATTTGTATTACCATTTCTTGTTGTCAGCCATAATTTGTCTCCAACCTATCATTCTAGACTTACTTCCCACCACTCACTTCCCTTTACAATCCTGTGGAGCCAAACTGGACTTCTGGTTATTTTCTGGTGTCATTCAGCACCCCTTTTTCTGCTTCTATGTCTTCAAGAAGACTGCTCCTCATTCCAAGAATCCAAACCCTCTATATCTCCACCTGCCGAAATCTCTTTCTTCCTTAAAGGCCCAGTAGCTGAGATGCCTCTTCCTCAGTCAGGTTGTCTCTGGTTTCCCCAGTTGAAAGTGATTTCTCCCTTATCAAAATTTCCTTAGTATGGATATCTCTTTTGCTGTCATCTTGATCTATCTCTCCAAGGTTGCCCAGGCTTTCTGATCATGTCTCTTTTTGGGGGGAGTTGGGGAAGGAAGAGAAGAGGAGCAATTATAACCTTATCTAAGAGAATGACTGAATGGAAACCTGGCTTGTGGGGAAAAATGAAGCTATGAAAGTCCCAAACATAGGAAGTTACTGAGTCCAAGAGGTAAGGAATGTGTGTCTGAGCTCTGCATCCCTACCAAACTTGGCAATTCTCTGCCTTGGAGCTATTTCTTTTCCTTCTTGGCTTGACTCCCCACGCCAATCTGTTTTTCTAGTACAGGTCAGCTGGCTTTGGCGTGGTTCACCTTCTAGGTCCTAGATCGCTAGCGTGTATTTATATTTGGAGAAGAGCCAAAGATAGCATCTGAAAAGGCGGATGATTAAAAGTTTACTCTTCCCCCCCCACCCCTGGCATCTGTACCCTTTTTTTTCTCACAGGGTTGTATTTATTTTAATGCAGAATTTACGAAAAGAAAAGACTTTTCTCTGCCACATTGCCATGCTAGTGTTAACAGAATGGAACTTTCCCTAGTTTCTCCTGCAGACTTTGGAATAAATAGATGTTTCCACTTACCACTGACATCTGTGTGAGGAACAGCCCCACCACATGATTGAACTCCATTGATTTTTCATAAAAGTTTAATAAGATGATACAGGTCAAAAGCTTTGCAAATTTTGCGATAAATTTCTGTGAGGAACTGAGCAAGACGTAATTGGTTAAGATGACGTAAATTAAAATTGTATGCATCTAGCAGAGCAGGAGGGAGAAGAATGAGGATAAGCAACCTTTTGGGGGGCATTTTTTTTTTGGCATCTTCTATAGCATCCCGCAGGCAATCAAACACTCTGGAGTTGCACATCCTCCTTTCAAATTGTCATCATGGAAGATTTAACAAGCAATGTTTGCAGTCAGGTTCTTGGGATTTTTTTTTTTAAGTTCGGTATATTACCTTAATTAGATAAACACAGGTCATACGTAGCATAATCATTTGTGTTTGCATTTGACTCCATTTTCAAAATTTTCTCATTGAGTCACTGTTTAAAATACAGAGGAATTTAAATTATTTTTCAACACCTGTTTAATTTCCATAGCTCTGTGATCTTTATCAGATTAGTCTCCTTAAAAATTCCCTGTTGGATTTGAATTGGTTTTACTTCTACGTGACAAAATACGCTCTCTCTCCTTTCCATTTCTCCCCTTACTTCTTCACTGTCATAATATTTACTTTAAATGAAGATTTCCAAAAACGGGGTCTAATTCAACGTTAAGAACTGCAGCTGTGCCAGAAGCACCGTAAGTGATATCAATACTCATGTGCCTCATTTGCCTCATTTTTCATCTTATTAAAAAAGCCTGATGGTCTTTTGGAAACCTTTGGACATTGTCTGTCATTACTCTAAATTCCTCTCTTGACACTATACCCTCTGTTTAACTTGCCCATTTATGGTCCGCCTAAGATCAGGTTACACCAAGTGAAAACTAATGGTGTTACCAAATCACAGGATTTCTCTTAAACCCAATTATGCTGAGGAGATACACCTGCTAATGAATTAATCCTCCACAGACCTAAGGGGTTGCATGATGTAGTGGCTACAGTGCTGGTCTTGGAGTTAGGAAGACATGGGTTAAAATCCTACCTCTGAAAATTACTGTACATATATATGGACAGACCATGGACAAATCTGAGACTCAGTTTCCACATCTATCTATAAAATGTCATATATAGTATCTGTAATACCTACTTTCAATGACTGCCATAAGGTTCAAATGAGACCATATACTATATATAGCTGTATATAAATGTTAAACATTATCATAAGCCGGTTTCTCTATCACTACTTCAATAATGCAAACTATACCATGCCCTCTGCACCAGTTATAGTAGGTAAGTTTTGAGAACGAAGGATGAACAACAAATAAATGACAAAAAAGAAAGATTTTAGATAATGCTTCTCCCTCCTCAATCAGACTGAGGCACTTAGAATATGGCCTCTGATGAGTACAAAGCAATCTGTTCTCATTTTTGTTTAGGAGACATCCTACCAGGGACAGAAAAAGAAAAATGATGCAGGCAGGGCATTTTTTTTAAAAGCTCAAGCTTATAATTTACTCCTGCCAGTAACTTATAGGGAAATTGTGCAATTGTATTTTTAATGGATGTTGACTTAATATGGCCTGAGAGTAGTGAGTCCCATCCTGTGGATATTATTGAAGAAGGAATAGCACATTATTAATAATATACCTTATTAGCTTGTAGGTCCAATCTTTGAAAAAGGATTTCTTTTAAAAGTAGCATGGCCAAGAAACAGGCTCTGGCAATGTGGGAATGGATTCCAATCTGTTGAATATTCCCACCATCCTTGTACATAGATCCTTTTTGTTAAATTTTTTTTAGTCATGTCTGACACTTCCTGACCCCATTTGGGAGTTTTCTTGGCAAAAATACTGGAGTGGTTTGCTATTTCCTTCTCTGGCACATTTTACAGATGAGAAAACTGAGGCAAACAGGGTTAAGTGACTTTCCAGGGTCACAGTGCTAGTAAGTATCTGAAGCTGGATTTGAACACAGGTGTTCCTGACTCCAGGCCTGACACTCTATTCACTGCGCCACCTAGCTGCCCTGTACACAGATCCAAATGCCTTAAAATGCCTGGGTCCCAGAAGTTTTCATCAGTGTGCACATGTGTCATTAGTTGCCTTCAGATTGATTGATGTCCTTCCCTGTCTGACTTCACCATCTCCATCTCCTTCAATTGCTCCTTTTACACCGATTTTTCGACATGCCTAATATGGGAGTTTGTTTTTCATAATTGTTACAGGGATTTTTTTTTGTGTGGAGGGGGAGGTTGGGAGGAGAGAAAATAAATGCTTGTTAATTGAAAAAAAATGCACACACATGTGTATATACATACACACATAGACAATGTAATCAATTGTTACTCTTCCAGGCAGAGAGAATAGATGCACTTAACCTGTAGCAAACATACTATAATCCCTTCTCCACCTCTTCCCTGGGTTCCAGGACTTGTGTCAACATGGAAATTAAAGTAAAAGTGAGTATAAGAAGAGTAAGAAAGGAGGAAACATTACTTTGACTTGCTTACTGCATGGTTTCATTTTAGTCTGGGGCTTATTTTCCTTCCAATTTGGTCATCACGCAGCAGAGCCAATGCCTCCCACTGACACAAGAACCAGGGTGTTGGGGAGCAGGGTTAGGGTTAGGCTTTCTCTAAACCTGTTGAAACTAGGACAGTCAGATATGGCTTTGTGTCACACTACTCATACTAACCTGACCAGAAGGGCTGGTGGAACTTTCCCCAGATGTAGCTCTTTGAAGGTAGCCCCTGCTGCATGTGATCACAGATTGAGAGCTGGAGAGACATGGAAGGGCATTGGCCTTACTTTATGGAAGAAAAGGTTGAAGCCCAGAGAAGTGGCACCTTTTCCAAAATCCCACACATTTTAATCCATGTCTTTTAACCCCAAATATAGCATCTTTTCTGCTGCCTCCTTTTCAACAAGTTCAATTCAGTTCGATGTCCATTGGCGCATAAGTACCCGGGTGCAGAGCACTGAGCTCGGCCCTGAAGGTGAGAGGAGGTTTATCCCTGGCTTCGTGAAAGTGTTATAGCTAGAAACAAAAACAGAAACATGATTCAGAGATGTTCAAAACAAAGTGAAGTTTGTACAGGAAGGGATTACAGATGGGGGTAGGGAAGTCAGGAAAGGCTTTATGGAAGATATGTATCATTCGAGCAGAGCTTTAAAGAATGGGTGAGAATGCAGTAGGAGAAGAGGGGGAAAGGGACAGAAGGAAAAAATGGCACGGAGAGGAAGGCATAGAGTGGAAGATCTTAGGATTGTACATTTAGAACTTGAAAGACCCCTCTAGATCATCTCGTATGGAGCTGTCAGACTGGAGGGCTGGAGGGCTACAAGGAGCTACAAAACTCCTGAGTGTTGCCTGAACCATATTAAAATGTAATTGGAGGATGTTTAACAAAATAAATAAAAATATAGTACAATATAGATAATGTTACTTTGTGGTTTTCTAAGTCAACAAGCTGCTTGCAGGGATTGGTTTCTATATGAGTTTGACCCCACTGATCTAGTACCTCCCTTCATTTTACAGATGGGGAAACTGAGGCCAATGTGAATGAAATGACTTGTCCAGGTCCCGCAATCTGTGTCTAAGGTGGGATTTAAATTTGGGTAGTGTTGATTCCAAGTCTAGTGCTCTATCTACTGTTCCATGTTGCCTAAAGAATAAAGAATAGTCCCTAGTTGAAGGGTAGAGTACACAGAGGAGGGTAATATGAAATAAGGCTGCATAGCTTAAATGGCTCTAGGTCCTCCAGAGATTCAGTCAAAGGGCTGTACTTGAGGACCTAGAGGGCCACACGTGGCCTCGAGGCTGCCAGTTCCCCACCACTGTGTCCAGATAATGGAGGGCCTGGAGTGTGAAACAAAACACTTCAACTCCATTCAGGGGGCAAATAGGGAGCTGCTGAAGTTTTTGGGGCTGAGGAGTAGTATGAACAGTTTTATTCATAAAGATTAGCAATCTGACCTTTATATAAAGAGTGGATTAGACAGGGGAGAAAATGGCATGCTGGTTTAGTAATGTAAATGGTTTTCTTCATTGTTGCAGCCCAATTCAATGTCCTGTCTAACAATAGCACAGTGTCTGAGAGATTCATATGGCGTAAGGATCAATGTGTGAAGGGACAAAGAAGTCAATATGTATAAAAGTACATGTTGGACACTGCAAGGAAGAACATCTCCAAGCTGGGGTGTGGGCTGGATTGCTTTTGGAAAATGGCACAACTCTTTGAATGACCCTAAACTTTTCAATAAAAAGCCCATCTTCCTATTTGAAAAAATCTTTCTTGATATTTTTTGCTTTTACATTGCCTCCATTTCCAAATATTTCCATCCTAGAGACCTAGCCCTTATAACAAAGCCAAAGAAAGAGATGGGGAAAAACACCATTAAGCAAAACGAACACACACTCACACACACACACACACACACACACACACACACACACACACACACCCCAACAAGTCTGGCATTATATACAATATTCAACACCTGTAGTTCCCCTGCTTCTGAAAAGAAGAGAAGGAGGTGAGACCTATCACCAATATTTTTCTGGCAATGTTAAATAATCTCTATGGTTACTGAAGAAATGAAATTGAAGGCACATGAAAGGGAGTGGAGAGATGCATAGTAGGCAGGAGCAGGTTATACCTTAATACAGACAAGGAGTTATGCTGGAACAGTAGTGAAAAGGATATCATCAGAGACATGCTGTTCGTCCTTCATTTTTAAAGAGGACCAGTGACATCACTGGCAATGTCTTGACTTGTACATGAATTGAATTTGTGAGGCAGAGTTGTACAAAGCCATCAGCCTCACTTTTTCTTCCTGAGTCGTCAGAGTCTAGCGGCCAAGATAAAAGTCAAGATGACTGGTGATGGCTGGCGATGCAGTGGATGATCTTGGCATCTTCAATATCTGACCAAGCTCTAAGGTCTATGTGGCACCAGCTTCAGCCATCTTCATGGCTGTTGGAACAAATTGTTCTCATCTGCCCATTCCACTGGGGGAAGTTTTCACATGCTTGAGGTAGACATACCCCTAACTCACTGACAGGTTTGTCACTGATCCTCAACCTGGTTTAGCCTGTTTGCCGAGATGATTTACTTGGGTGCGAATGCTGCACATGCTATAGGTTCTTGGAGCCATTCTCACCAGAGAAATGTACAATTGGGGAAAAAGAAGAGTGTGTTACATGGGAGTGGGGTGGGGCAAGAGATGACTGGTGCAAGTTGTCCCTGAAACTAAGCTAAGTAGGACTGCTTCCCTATAGCAGAGAAAGGATATTCAGCTGGGACATAGCAGCACTTAGCTTGCAGAGATCTGCCCCGTACCCCTGCCTCCAATGGAAAAGCTTATGGTGAGTAGGGTGTGGTAACTCCCTATATATACTATATCCTAAATATACTCCCTATATGGAAGACTTTAAAGCACTGTCAGTTTTGGTTTCTTCCCCTTCAATTGGCTCCTCTTCAGGAGTTTAGCTGGAATGCTTTCTCCTCCCTGTTCTCTATTCACTGGACTCCCTCCTCCATTTTCTGCTTTCTGGACTCTTCTCTTCCTGTTCATCACTCATTGGATGCTCTCATCTGAAAGTGGCTTTTAGAGCTGATCTGCAGAGGGTGACTACGTGTCCTTAGCCAGTGGGAATACCCTTCATGTAAATGTCCCGTTCATCCATCAACTTTTTACACTTGATCTCAATTCTTTGATTTATTGATTGAATAGAGGTATTTAGGCCTTGTTCCTACCTCTCATTTCATTGGTTCGATATTTATTCTCTCCTGACAAAGGCATTTAGGCTAAAGGGGGGCGGTTTGATATAAACATCACCTTTACATTATTATTAAAATAACATCTATGCCGGGTTAAGGAGATTCCAGGTGGCGCTTTTGTAATGGGGTTGGGTGCACGTGAAGAGTGCTTCAGATGGCATCTCTTCAGCTGGAGGTTGCTTCCAAGAGAATTTTGATGACTCAGAATGAAAGTCACTTGAAAACTCAGTGGCACATGTATGGATATTCTACAACTCCACATAGAAGAAGAAGCTTATTGATTGGCTGTGAAAACATTCAAAAAAGCCTATTAGCTTCAGCCCTTCTTTTTGTGAGATGCAATTCTGGAAGGGGAGAGGCCTTGTGGCCCTGTGAAATGGCCCTTGTACTTAGCCTCTATTCTTTTCCTTCCTAGGTGAAGGGAGTGGAGCTGCTGCCATCTTTGGGGAGGGCACCTCAGCATCCTGGCATTCCTGAGTATAGAGCTCTTTGGTCTCCTGGAATTCTAGGAAAGGTTTTATGGCAAATTTATGTTCTGGGGAGCAAGGACTGACCTTCTGGACCCTTCCTGTCAGAAGATGAGACAAGAACCCATCCTTAAAGATGCTACCTTTGGATTCAAATGTGGTGGGACCAGTGCTAAGCAGGAACTAAGCTAAATTTGGAACCTCTGCCTTTCCCCCTCTCAACTTTAGGTGTTGGGGGAAAGTTTGTGTTTGTTTTTGCTAAATCTTCAAAGTAAATATCCTTTTGTTAACTTCTCAATGCCCCAAGCTGTTTTTTAAAAGAACTATCATTTATATGTGCATGTGTATACACACATATACATACACTATATATATATACATATATATGTATACATACATATATACATATATTTATTGTTGTTTTTCAGTTGTTCCTGACTCTTCATGACCCCATTTGGGGTTTTCTTGGCAAAGATACTGGAGTGCTTTGCCATTTTCTTCTCCAGCTTTAATATTTGCAAAGCACTGTACATAAGTTATCTCATTTGACCCTCACAACAACCCTGGAGGGTAAGTGCCCTTATTATCCCCATTTTACAGATGAAGAAACTGAGGCAGACAGAGGTAAAATGACTTACTCAGGGTCATACAGTGTCTGAGGCAGGATTTGAACTAAGGTCTTCCTGACTCCAAGTTTTAGGATAGTTGCTAATCCGCATTGGTGAAGAGAATTTCACTGCCTGGAATTTTTTATACTCAATGAGATCACAGGTCTGACTACAAATAGAGCTATAGATTTGCTCTAATATATGTGCGTGTATATAAATATATATATATATACATACATGTGTTTATATGTCTAGTATGTAAACATTTAAAGTTCTTTCCACTGTATATATATTTGTGTACATGTGTTATATTTATTAGGCTAGAGATACATATCTATGCATATGTATATACATGCATATATATGTAACACATAGATAAGAAGTAATTATGGTAGAATACTTTGGATAAATTGCTACCTCACCCCTCATCTGTTTCCATACCTATAAAATGAGAGCGTTGGACGTAAAACCAAAGCTTTCCTAAGAACAACTTCGAAAAACTGTCATTTTGAGTATTATAAATACTCAAACTACAAAGGACCTGTGAAGGAAGATGCTATCCATCTCCAAGGAAAGAACTGATAAGTAGAAGCATGTATAGTATGGTTTTACATATATACACTTTTGAGTCTAATGGTAGCCTTCTCTGGGGCAGGATGAGGAAGGAGGGAGAAAAAAAGTGCTTTGCAGAGAACAAAAGAAAACTTAGAAGGAAGCACAGAAAATCAAGGTAGCTTTGAAAACTATGCATAGTATTTATTACATAGTTTTTCAAAAAAAAGTCAACAGTGTGAAATGGAAATTCATGGTTTTATATTGAATATTTATATTGAATCCTCTTTTTATGTTGTGTTGTATACTTGGAAATGTTCTCTTTTTTTTCTTTTTGTATTTAAGTTCAAAATGAATAAAATTTTTTTAAAAAAATCACAGATTTAGAGCTAGAAGGGAACACATTTAGAGATCAACTAGTCCAACCCCTTTATTTTAACAGATGAAGCAATTGAGGTTCAGTGACTTCACATAGCCAGTAAGTGTTCCAGGCAGGATTCCAATCTGGTTCTTCCTGACTCCAAATTCTGGCTTCCATCTGCCACCCCACACGTCCTCTAAGTTCCCTTTTAGTCTTGCAATCAAAAAGGCAGAAAGGAACTAGGTCACCTCACCTTTCTGATCTTTACCAACCACCCAAATCCCTGTTCACTCTGTCTTGTTTTGCTTCCTCCAGACTTGTTAACAAATCCGGGTACATCCTGGATTTTGGCCTCTGGTTCATTTCCCGGCATTCCCTTCCTTGTCTCCTCCCCAGACTTTCTCTTTCTCTATCTGCTGATTGAGACTAAACTGATCCTTTGGCACATGGCTGGAAATCGCAGGCTGCTGAATCAGCATTTCTCTGCTAATCTATTCTCACACAGCTGGCTTCCTCCTCCTAGCCCTTCAGCTCAGATGAAGAGAGAAAGAGGCAAAGAGAATTCAATTCTGAAGTCTGGGCACTAGAAATGAGGAAAGGCTTTCATCGAGTTGAAGGGTGTTGGCAGGCTGTGTTTGAACTGAGCCTTTGAGAAAGATAGAGAGAAATCCACGCAGGAAACCTGGCTTCAGCATGCCTCAGACTGCTGGATTGGGGACTTTGTGTTGATTAAGGGACTTAACATTTCTATCATTTAAGGAATTTGAAACTGTATTGAGGAATTTCAGAAATGAGCTCTCTCTGTTTCTCTCTCTCTCACCCTTGACTCCCGACTGATTCTTCCCTCTTCAGATAACATTGATGCTGAATTTAATTCAGGGACTGTGGATTCAGGTTTCCTTAGTGATCAATTAAAGGGAGATTTAGTTTCTTTTTATTAATCTTGTTTATTTTGGAGAAGCAACTTGGACTAGCAGATAGAAAGACCTGTGTTCAAATCCTACCTTGGACAGACACTACTTGCTGTGTGATAAAATCTGATGAAATCATAGATCTAGGACTTCTTTTTTTCCCACCCCTACCTACCCCGGCCAAAAAAAAAAAATAGAAAAGAAATGAAAAAAAGACTGTGGGGTCATCCATTTTTCTTCCCCACTGACAGTGACATTTGGAGCCAATGTCATACACCCTTGTGGATGTGTTGCCTTCCATGTTCTCCTCAGCTAAAGATGTTCTCTCTCTCAAATTTATCTAGAGTACTTGGGGTATCTCCCTTGACCCATAACATTCTATCTTGTATGATGCTTTTCTATGGACATTTCATCTTCTGTCAGAAGAGTATAATCTGCTTTGGGGGAAAGATTATATTGGGTTTTTTTCTTTATCTTGCACAGCCTATTACATATAATAAACACTTCACATATTTGATTTGATTGAATCATAATAACAGGCACTTTTGTATGACTTTAAATTTGTACAACTTGAATCTTTCCTGGTTCTGCTGCTACATTTTGGCCTCTTCTTAGTCTATTTTGTTGGATAATAGTCTGCGTACTATCCCCAAACTATGGGTCCAGTCTACGGTGTCTTGGACTCTCTTCTCTCTCTAAAGCTTCTCCAATGACCTTATGAACTTCTATGAAGTTGATACCTAAATCTACATCTCCAACCCTAGTTTGTCCCCTGTGTTCTAGCCCCATATCACCAGCTGCCTATTAGACATTTCAAATTAGGGGTTCAAAACAGATATTCTTATCTTTCCCTCTAACACCACCCCCAGTACCTCTTCTAATTTTCCTTTATTTTCCTGTTGAGATCACTACCATCATTTTAGTCACTCAGATTTGGAGTTATCCTTAATTCTTCACTCTTCCTCACCTGCCCTCTCCCATATCTAATCAATTTCCAAGTCTCGTTGATACTATCTCCCTAACATCTCTCACATCTGTCCTCTTCTCTCTACTAATATGGCCAGCACCCTAGGTAAGACCCTCATCATCCCTTGCCTAGACTATTATTATATTCTCCTGGTTGGTTTCCCCTTCTCCAATTTTTCTCCTCTCCAGTCCACCTCTCACAAAGCTGCTAAAGTCATATTTCTACAGCGGGAATCTGACTTCAACTCTACCCTGCTAACAAAGTTCCAGTGGCTCCCTATAGTCCCTAGGGTGAACTGCAAACTTCTCTGTTTAGCATAGAAAGCCCCTCAAAATCGAGTTTATATCTTGCTTTCTTTCATGATTTCTCTGTTTCAGTCAGATTGTCTTACTTGTTGCTCCTCAAGCAAGACATCTCTGTGCTTTCACATAAACTATCTTCCATGCTAAGTTCTGGAAATTAAAAAAAAAGAGTCAAAAGACAGTCTCTGCTATCAAGGAGCACACAATCTGATGGGGAAGATACTAAGCAAACAAATATAAAATTTGTAAAAATACAAAGCAAACAAATATACAAACAAGCAATATGTAGGACAAATAAGAAATAATTAACAGAGGAAAGGCACTAGAATTAGAGGAGTTAGGAAAGGCTTTTGCAGAAGATGGGATTTTAATGGGGGCTTGAAGGAAGCCAGGAGAGCCAGTTGGCAGAGATGAAGTGGGAGAGCCTTCCAGGACTGGAGAACAGCCAGAGAAAATGACCAGAGCCTAGAGACAGAATATCTTGTTTATGGAATAACAGGGAGGCCAAGGTTAGCACAGGGTAGCTAGATGGCACAGTGGATAGATTGCCAGATCTGGAATCAGGAAGACCTGAGTTCAAATATGGCCTCTGATACTAGCTGTGTGACCCTGGCAAGTCACTTAATCCTGTTTGCTTCAGTTTCCTCGTCTGTAAAATGAGCTGAAGAAGGAAATGGCAAACCAGTATCTTTGCCAAGGAAACCACAAAGGGCGTTATGAAGAGTTGGACATGACTGAAATGACTGAATAACAACTGAACAGGGTCACCAGAGTGAAGAGTACATATCTAGGAGTAAGATATAAGAAGACTGGACAGGGTGTAGTGGTAGTAGGAGCTAGGTTATTGTAACAGTAAGGCAATAAACACAACATCAATGATAATCGTGAATATGCCTATGTAGTTCTGTATCACAAGGTATGAGAGTTTCTCCATAAAGAAAGCAAAAGAAGTATAACATTTATTCAGATGCCAGAAAATCATATCCCATAACGAAATGTTCAGCTCCCACAGCCAGTCAGCCCACTTTATCATAACAGCAAGGAACTTAAAACACCATATGACAGCCTGGAGCCTTGCCATCCCAAAACCTCTCCAACCCCCTGCTGGGGTGTCCCCCAAAACAAACTCACAGTACAGTTAGGTTGGCCTGTTCACCTGTAACTATCACGACAGTGGCCATTAGCAGCCACAACTGCTCTCTCTCTCTCTCTCTCTCTCTCTCTCTCTCTCTCTCTCTTCCTCTCTCTCTCTCTCTCTCTCTCTCTCTCTCTCTCTCTCTCTCTCTCTCTCTCTCTCTCTCTCTCTCTTTCTCTCTCAGCATTTCCTGTTACATAGCTTCCTTTTCCTGTCAGGAAGCTCCTCCTATCACATGTGTCTTAGGCTTCCTGTGACATAAGCTGGTCACATGGCCTATTAATGAGTGGGAAAGATCTTCAAATCTAATTGCTGCTACAGTTATGAAGGGCTTTGAATAACAAACAGTGGATTTTGTATTTTATCCTGGAAGATAGGGAGCCATTGGAATTTATTGAGTAAGGCATAACACGGGCAGACCTGTACTTCAGGAAAATCATTTTGATGGCTGAAGGCAAACTATTGTAATAGTCCAGTGTGAGATGATGAGGCCCTGTCCCAGTGTGATGGCAGTATAAAAGGAAAGGGGACATATTTGAGAGATGTTGTGAAGGTGAAATCAACAGGCTTTGTTTGGCCTGTCTCACTTGAGCCTCACAACAGCCCTGAGTGATAGGTGCTACTGTTATCTTGATTTTACAGTTGAGGAACCTGAAGCAAACAGAGGTTAAGTGACTTGTCCAGAGTCATACAGCTAGTAACTTATCTGAGGCTGGACTTGAACTCAGGTCTTCCTGACTCCAGGCCCAGTGCTCTTTCTACTGTGCTACCTGCTGCCTCTAGGTGCACATACAGGATAAATATAAAGAGCATAAATACCAACTAGTTAAATATGAGGTGGTTTGGGAGAGAGGACACCGGCAGCTGAGGAGTTTTTGTATAGACAGTTGTGCTTAAGCTGTATGTTGGAGGAAGAGAGGTGGAGATAAGGAAGGACTGAATTCCAGGGATAGGAGACAGCTGATGCAAAGGCATTGGGTCAGTTGTATGTAGGGAACGTTTGGTTGATTATAGAATGAAGGGGAATGAATAATGTCCAATGAACCTGGAAAGATGAGTTGGGGCCAGGTTGTGAAGGACTTTAAAAGCTAGTCTTAGGAATTTATATTTTATTCTAGAGGCAATAGGGAGCCAATGAGGTTTATTGAGTGGGAGAATGATGTGACAGGTGCACATTTGACCTTTACAATATGTCTTTACACCCCTGCTTTTCCTCTTACATTGTAACCACCTTGGTTCAGGCCCTCATCAAGCTCACTTGGGATTATTCTAACAGACCTCTAGTGGGTCTGCCCACCACAAGGCTCTCCCTACTCCAGTCCATTCTCTACTCAGCCCTCAAATTGATCTTACTAAAGTGCAGGTCTAACTATATTGTACCTCCCCCCAATCCCAGTTTAGTAAACTCTGGTGTCTCCTTATAACATCCAGGATCGAATATAAAGTCCTCCGGCTTTTAAGCTTTCCATAACCTGCTATTCTTATATACCTTCCTAATTTTCTTATGCCTCACTCATCCTGACATATTCTATGATCACTGACACTGGCCTCTTTGCTGTTCCCCCAACAAGACACCGTTTGCTGACTCTGCATTTTCATTGGCTGTCTTTCATGCCTGTAATGCTCTTCCTTCTCACCTCAACTTACTGGCTTCCCTGGCTTCCTTCAAATCTCTGTTAACATCTCACCTTTTGTAAGAAGCCTTTCCCCCTCACTGTTGGTGCCTACCCTCTGAGATTACCGATTTACCTTTTATATATCTTGCTTGTACATAACTTGCTTGAATTTTATCTTCCCCATTCACTCTACCATTAGACTGTTAGCTCCTTGAGGGCAGGGACTGTCTTTTGCCTCTTTTTGTATCCCTAGGGCTTAGCACAGCGCCTGGCCCATACATAGCAGGCACTTAATAAATGCTTGTTGACTTAACTTGATAGCAATCAATCAAAAACATTTTTAAGATCTCATTACGTGCCAGGCACTGTGCTAAGCCCTAGGGATCCAAAAAGAGGCAAAAGACAGTCCCTGTCCTCAAGGAACTTACAATCTAATGGAGAACAACATGCAGACAAATATATACATGATACAAGCTATATACATGATGTACAAACAGACAAGCTACATACGTGATAAATAGGAAATAATTAATGAAGGGAAGGTACTAGAATTAAGAGGAGATGGGGAAGACTTCCAGTAAAAGAAAGGATTTTAGCTGGTACGTAAAAGAAACTAGAGCATTCTGGGCATGGTAAAAGGCCAGAGAAAATGTCTGGAACCAGGAGATGGAGTATCTTGTTTGAGGGACAGCCAGGAGGCCACAGTCACTGGATTGAAGAGTATATGTCAAGGAGTGAAGTGTAAGAAGACTGGAAAGGTAGGAGGGGGTTAGATTAAGGAGTGTTTTGAATGTCAAGGGCCTTGAGTGACATGCTTTGGAAACAGTGCATTGGATAGATTGGAATGAGCGAAAATAATTAGGGAGTCGGTGCAACAACCTAAGCAAGAAATGATGAGAGTCTGAACTGAGTTGTGACATTGCTTCAGAGTCATGTTGTGACATGAGGCTTTGAAAGGATGCATTTTCCTGTCCATTTTTTATAATATATTTAAGAGCTTCAGATTTCTTGAACAGGCTCTAACTGACCCCTTCTTCTAGTATATGAAATGGTTAAAGGGTTGGATGCAAGACATTTTGTGAAGGTAGAAGTGGCTGTGTGATTGAGGTAAATTGACATTACAAAACTGAAAGCCTGAAAGAATGATGGTATCTTTGATAGAAACAGGGAAACCTTGAAGAAAGATAGGTTTGGGACTGGGGGGAACAAAATGAATTCTGTTTTGGACATGCTGAGCTTGAGATGGTTCTTGGACAATTTAATTTGAAATGTCCCATAGGCAATGGGTGTTGCAGGCCTGAAGCATGGGAGAGAGAAGGGGCTGGAAATCTAGATCTATGAATCATTTGCCCAGAGATGATAATGAAACTCGTTACAATTGAGGAGTTCACTGAGAGAGAATATAGAAAAAGAACAGAAGACGGCCTAGGACAAAGCCTTGGGGAACGCCCCACAGTTAAAAGACCTGACATAGATGATGGAGACCTAGGAGGAGTGGTCAGACAGCTTGATGGGAGAGCCAGGAGAGAGCAGTATCACAAAAACTCAAAGAGGAGAGAGTATCCAGGAGGATAAGGTGGTCACCAGCATCACATTTTTGTCTTGTTTCTTTAGTACCCAGCATAGTGCCTGGCACGTAGTAGGTACTTCATTGTTGGCCCTTGTTTATTACTTGAACACACTTAACAACCATAGAATCATTTGATCCCTGCACTAACCCTATGAGGTAGATGTTATAGATATTGTTATCTCTGTTTTATAGATGAAAAAACTGAGTCTCAGAGAGCGTAAGTGGCTTACCAAAGTCAGATGAGGGAATGTGTCAGAGGCAGAGTATGAACAAAATTCCAAGCCCTGCACTCCATCCACTACACTTCCTTATACTGCATTTAAGACATTTGCTATAGTGTACTCAAGACACATATGAAGCTCTTACTGTACAGTAATTATATATAATGAAAATCTGTAAGGAAGAATTTCCTTGCTTCTTTTTTTGGTGTTAATTACACCATTTCTAGGCCATAACTGTCCCCGTCTTTGGCTAACAGTACTGGCTAGTAGAAATTTTGAGATTTTGGATTGAATTCTAAATTCCTATGATGTTCTGGGCACACTGTGAAAAAAGAAATACAGTATTTTATTTTGGGGAGGGCACAAGTTGATTCCGATTATTTAATCACAATTTAAAGCTTAACTGGGGGATAGTTCCCTGTAGGTATAGGTGAACCCTCAGAGCAAATGAAGAAAAAAATCCTTAGGGGAAGTAAGAAGACTGACTTGAACTAGTGTCAGAAACCTGGCTGCTTATGCAAGTGTATGGGTGTACTGTTAGAACAGACAGCATTAGAAAATCCACAGAACCCCACATGTACCCCAGCGTTGTCTTTCCAGAGGTTCTGAGTATGTATTTTAAAATACATTTAGGAGCAGTGAGGAGAGTAAAGTGTTACCAGTGGAAGGCAGTCAAGAAACATCTCCAGGATTATTAGGAGAGCTTGCATCTTCTTATTCCCAGTGAAGATATATTTTATTGTGGAAACTTAAAAAAATCCCTTATTTGCTGTGAATAAGTTTAAAAAAAATACAAAACCGATCTTGATCTTTCTAGCTGTTGCTAGGGTTTTGAGTCATACATCCTTAAGGCAATGGCACTCCAATGATGTATTAAAGCAATATATCATAACAATGCCATGGCTCTGATGATATATTAATGAAATACATCGTTAAGGCGCCATTGGCCCCATGATGTATTATCCAAAACACTACCAATTGGTAGGATCAACACACAGGGACCTGTGTATAAGGGACAGGAGAATGGCAAATGATTCTGAGCCAAAACACAATTGAACTTTTCAAAGATGTCTCTCCAACAAAAGCAGTTCAGTAATACTGGCTGGAGTTGAAAGGGTTGCTCTAGAGTAGTTTGGTTGAATTGGATGTGAAGGACGACAAAGAAGATCAAACCTGGCTTCCGTTGGAACTTGTGTTTGGAATCAACTTTTCATAAAGGCTCATGGGAATAGTTTGTTTCCCATCATTGTACCTTCACTTAAGGGGAAAGTATTTTCTTCTATATTTAATAGGGAATAGGAAAAATTGGGGATCAGCTGTTTTTCCAGGTGACTGACCTCAAGAATATTATTTCTGAGTGCATTCTCTTATTTGAAGGAGCAGATATTTGCTCCCTTCTTTTGACGGGAGAAAGAGAGAATGTTGAAGGAAGTGGATTTGGTTTCTTTTGGGAAAAAAAAAATCAGAATATTAGTACAGGCTTACGCAGTAATCGTAAGAAACTAGAGAAAGCTTAACGTAATGTTAGGCACCTGATGATGATTTAAAGGAAGCTAGAACATAGAAAGCCAAAGAAGAACTGAAGAATTATAAGGTCCTGAAGGGCAGTAATAATGTTGATTCTTTTAAATTAAATTTTTTTTAAAAAAAATTATTTACTGGTTTATTTTTAGTTTTCAACATTCACTTCCATAAGATTCTGAGTTCCAAATTTTCTCCCTCTTCCTTCCCTCCTCCCACCCCAAGACTGGGTGCAATCTGATATAAGCTCTGCATAAACTTTCATATTAAACATATTTTCACATTAGTCATGTTGTAAAGAAGAATTAGACCCAATGAGAGGAGCCATGAAAAAGAAGAAAAAAAAAGGAAAAAATGTAAGCTCTGATCTGCATTCAGATCCTGTAGTTCTTTTTCTGGATGTGGATAGCATTTTCCATCATGCGTCTTTTGGAGTTGTCTTAGATCTTTGCATTACTAAGAAGAGGTAAGTCTATCAAAGTTAGTCATCATACAATGTTGCTGTTACTATGTACAATGTTCTCCTGGTCCTGCTCACTTCACTCAGCATCAGTTCATGTAAGTCTTTCCAGGTTTTTCTGAAGTCTGTCCACTCATAATTTCCTATGGAGCAATAATATTCCATTGCAATCATATCCCACAACTTGTTCCGCCATTCCCTAATCGATGGACATCCCCTCAATTTCAAATTCTTGGCCACCACAAAAAGAGCTGCTCTAAATATTTTTTGTACATGTGGGTCTTTTTCCCTTTTTTATGATCTCTTTGGGATACAGACCTAGAAGTCGTATTGCTACGTCAAAGGGTATGCATAGTTTTATAAGTCCTTTGGGCCTACTTCCAAATTGCTCTTCTGAATAGTTGGATCAGTTCACGACTCCATCATTAGGGTTCCAATTTTCCCACATCATTTATCATTTTCCTGTTTTGTCATGTTAGCTTGTCTTATAGATGTGTTGTGGTACCTCAGAGTTGTTTTGATTTGTATTTCTCTAATCAATGGTGATTTAGAGCATTTTTTCATATGACTACAGATAGTTTTAATTTCTTCATCTGAAAACTGCCTGCTCATATCATTTGACCATTTATCAACTGGGAAATGACTTCTATTCTTATAAATTTGACTCAATTCTCTCTATATTTTAGAAATGAGGCCTTTATCAGAGCTGTTTCCCAGCTTTCTGCTTCCCTTCTAATCTTGGTTGCGTTGTCTTTTTTATTTTTTGAGGCTATTGGGGTTAAATTATAACTCTTTTAATATAATTGGTTTCCTTGGTAATTCTGTGTGTTTTATGCATTAAAAAATGTTATTCTAAGAAAGGGATGCATTAGGTTTCACCAGACTGCCAAATAAGGTCCATCCCCAAACAAACAAATAAAAAACAAACAAAAAACCCCACATTAAGAACCCTTTTTGTAAGAAATAAAGGCCAAATTCTTTCCTCATCCCAGTTGAAAACTTACCTATCTGTGTCTTATTCCTTCAGGCCCTTGTGACATGGCATAGGCTTGTACATTGAAAGCTTAGAAGGATCTTGGAGGCCATGTGGTCCAACTCCTTCGTTTTCAGATAGGAAAACTGAGGCCTGTGTAGATGAAGAAACTTGCTCCAAGTCGGCATAGACAGTAGGCAGCTGAGTCAGGATTTGAATCTGGGTCTTATTACTCTGCATTCATGATCTTTCTCCTGTACCACACCTCACCTATTAAATTAGTTTATACTCAAACGTTCTGTATGAACATTGTCGTGTTAAATGAACTCACTGGGTATTTGATTTATATGTCTGTCATCCCTAGGAAGCCCAGATAGCTCCAAGCCTCCTTCTCAGCCATCTTAGGAAATTTCCCAACAGTGACCTAGTCTGTCTTAGGGAATAGCTTCTCAACCTCTGGATTCATTGAATTGATCCATATGTAGGCTGAAGACAAAGGGTGAGAGCAGGGCCTGAACTAGGGTACTGGTAGTACTAGTGCAAAGAAAGGAAAGAAATGAATGTCATAGGTATTTGGGAAGAAGAACTGTCTGAGAGCTAGTCAGTTTGCTGATTTGACTGGTAAATAGGATCATGGATGAATTTGATTTTTTTCCCCTGCTGTTTGCCTTCTCTACTGTTTGTGAGTATTCATCTTCAAGAAAGGAGCAGCTAGGTGGCACAGTGGATAGAGTGCTGAGTCTGGAATCATTTTCTGGCATTCAAATCTGGACTCAGACACTTACTAGCTATGGGACCCTGGGCAAGTCATTTAACTCTGTTTACCTCAGTTTCCTCATCTGTAAAATGAGCTAGAGAAGGAAATGGCAAACCCTTCCAGTATCTTTGCCAAGAAAGCCCCAAATGGGGTCACGAAGTGTTGGACATGACTGAAATTCCTGAATAACAAAATCTTCAAGATCATCAGGCTAAGTTCTAAGTTCTATTTGTGATTTATTATAGTTATAGCACCACAGAGTCCCTCTGTTTATCACATAGCATAGGCCCTTCCAGAGATCCAACATAAAAAATCTTTGGGAAATGCTCATTGAAATAACCTTTGCTTTCTTGGTTTTTCCCAGATTATTACTTCTGCATTTCCCCAGTTGATTGCAACTTATAAATCTTTAAAAAAAAAAGAAGAAAAAGAAAAAAAGAAACATTAAGCCTCTTTCTTTTTGTGATTGTTCCTCAAGCCTTGCAGCACTTGACACCATTCACTACAGGTGGCACCGTTACAAGTGATAGTTGCCATAGGCCACAGGTAGCCTGTCACTTTGGCAAGCATGGTGACAGGAGGAAATGCTCAGAGCAGAGGCTGATTGGCTGCGTTCAATGGCTTTCAGGGCACTCTGCTTTTTTTTTTTAGCTGTTTCTTGTTTCAGGGCTCTTGAGATTAAATGACTGCTGACAGCAGCATGTCTATGGTCTGTCTGAAAAGAAGGAAATGGAATATTTACTCAGGGCATGAACGAGAAGCAGACTGGATAGAGAGATGGCTCTGGAGCTAGGAAGACCTGTATCCAAGTGCCCTCTGTGTAATCCTGGCAAGTCCTAACCTCTCAGTAAGACAATAATCATTGATTAAGCCCTTATCATATGCTAGGCACTGTGCTAAGCACTAGGAATGCAAATGCAGGCAGAAAGAGAAACAATCTCTGCCCGCAAAGAGCTTATGTTCTATGGGAGGAAGAGAATGCATAGAAAGGAGCTGAAAAGTGGAGGTGTGGGGGTATGGGGGTGGGGGAAATGAAGGTATCCAGCACTGTGTCATGGTAGACAAAGTCCTGTGGCGAGTCAGGAAGGAAGCCATAGCCTGGGAGTGAGCTTGCAGGGTGAAGAGGTTTCTATGGCATGGTACCTTCCAGTTTTGGAGGCAACTGTTTGAGATATTAGGTCACAGAGAAGGTGCTGATCTGCATTGGGAGAGGGAGATTCCTTATTTGGAAGATCCCTATAGGAATGAAACCATAGATCTAGTCTTCATCTCTATGAGAGACACCAAGTATCTCATACTCCTTTTCATTTCATGGAAGCTTTGAGGTCAACACAGAGTCAGATTGCTGTTAATGAGCTAGAATAAGATTTGGTTTGGCTGAAGCTGCCAAAGATAGATGTGACAGCCCACTATGACAAGAACCACTTAAGTATAGCCTATGTAAGCTCTGAGGTATCCTTAGCCCACGTTCACTCCCACTAAGTCAGTTCCCTGGTGCTTGGCCAGCTACATCTCCCAGCTTCTAGAGGTACCTGTGCAGGGTGATTCTCTAATGCCATTGACTTGAGCCCTCACCAGTGTTCTTCTCCCCAAGATCATAGATTGAGAATCATTTTTTTTCAGTCAACCTTGTGTAGTTTTTAGAGAGGAGTATTTATGGAGGTGATGCATTAAGAATAATATAAAACATACTTCCAAAGATCTGTGACACATTCTCTGGGGCAGCAAGGTAGCATTGTGGATAGAGCTCTGAACGCATCTTCTTGAGTTCAAATCTGGCCTCAGACACTTCCTAGATGTGTGACCCTGGGCAAGTCGCTTCACCCTGTTTGCCTCAGTTTCCTTATCTGTAAAAGGAGCTGTAGAAGGAAGTGGCAAACCACTTAAGTATCTCTGCCAAGAAAACCTCCAAAAGGGTCATGAAGAGTCAGATACTACTGAAACAATTGACACATTCTCTAGCAGGTACGTACATAGTCCAGATAAAGTAAGCTGAAGTTTAGAGATCACATGTGGCCAAGAGGTAACTCAAAGTTCCTGATTGTTGGAAGTGGGTAGCCTCGTATTATTGTCATTTCATCTTGTTCATTTTTAAAAATTCTTTTGTTGGTTTGTTAACCTTTTTAATCGGGTTGACTAAAAGTAAATCAATTTTTGTTTGCCTCTCTTTCCTCCCCTTTATACCTTCAGCTGTGCTGGAAGGTGCCCCTTTCAAATGCATTGAATACAATGATGTTTTAGCATACTATTTTCCTATTATTATTTTGAGGAAGACAATACTTGCTATTATTTTGAATTATACTGAGCGTCTAATTGTATAAACTCTTGGTTGTCTGAAGATGTAATTTTTTGCGGTGATTTTTATTCTGTTTAGATTTCTAAGGACTCAGAATCAGTCAGGAAGAAAAAAAATTGTAATTTGATATAGCGTATCTGTATTGATTCTAATTATCTTTTAACCAAGATGGAGTCTGTTTCAAAGCTTTAACAGTACGAATGCTATAAATGGGGTATAGTTTTCTACTGAAATTGAAGATAATTTATTATTAGTCCTCTAATAGTTGCTGGCCAAATTATTTCAATGGAAGTTGAAAAGAGGCCAATTGAAAGGAAGAAATTCCTAACAATTAGAGCTAATAGTTCTAAAAGTGGAAAAGGCTGCCTGACAAGGCAATACGTTCCCCACATTGGAGATTTTTATGAAAAGCCTGGGTGACCACTTGTCAGGAGCTTTGTAGTGGGGATTTCTTGGTGTGTGTGTGTGTGTGTGTGTGTGTGTGTGTGTGTGTGTGTGTGTGTGTGTGTGCCCAGATGACTTCTGAGGGCCCTTAAAACTCTGAAACTTCGGTGATTTTAATAGTCACCCTATGGCTCAATTACATAACAAGGTTCAGAGCTAACTTTAGAGGTTATGCCCAGGCATAACATTATAAGGCTTTACATTTGTGAAAAACAGGATGTTTGGTATCTGTTCCGGACCAATTTGGTCTCTAGTTATAAGGTCAAAAGATGGAGCCTGTCATCTTAACATGCTGTAGACCTTGGGAGTCAGACATATGTGGTTACAAGGCAGCCAACCCGGAGCACACCACCCAACGTATACCAGCATCTTTGAGAATAAACAAATTGTATTTTTTAAAAATGTCATAAATATAAACAATTGCTTTCTTTCACAGACTCAACCTCAAAGGCAATGCATTTCGCAGTGACAACGCGAACGCAGTAACCGGGCGATCTCGGAATTGTTCCTGCCGAGACTAAAGAACTTAGCAGTAACTCAGGACAGTAGGCATGGAAGAAGATGGCAGCGGCCGCTTGTATTCGGAAAGGCCCAAGGCTCCCCCAACTAGTGGCAGCAGTGTTTCCCCTCCCTCTCCTATTGCCCTTAGGGGACTTCCTTTCCTGTCAAGGCTGCCCTTCATGCTTATTTTAAACAGATTCCACCCTCATAAAGATGTCAGGAGGGGTGGTAGCCCACACAGGGTGATTTGTCCTGGCTCTGCTCCTTGCCAGCAAGGGCCCCTGCTCCTGTGACATAGGTCTGCATTCACTATCCCTCGTCACCCCAACCTTTTTCCTCTCTAGTATTTAACGGTGTCAGGCTAGATTTCCCATTAAAGGTGTTGTTAGAAACTGCCAGTGCAGAGCACCTCTCATTGAAAGAGACACTTGTCTTAGAAATCAAACTAGCTCATTTTTATCTATTAGCTTCATGAGGAGTTTCTTATGACTAGAACCACCGAACCAATGAGCCAAGCTCCTCCATCAAATGTTTCATTTAATGGTGTATTTTATTACAGTTCAGCAACCCAGGAGGCGACATATTTGCGTGGTGTGCGAAACTCCTCTTAAAGGCGGGCAGTAAAACTTTCCACACGTCAACTGCTTGCTCAGTGAATGGGCGTTTCTCATGCTCCGTCAATATCAACTCGGGGCAAATCAAATGGGAAAAATCAGCGGGCTCCTTCTCCGCCTTGATTGCAGTTGTTTGGATGAATCCCTCGATGCGGTATAAAATTGATGAGAAAAATACAATGATAGAGTACTACCTTGCTCTTTGAGTTCCTGCCTTCCCAGAACTGTTCTACATGGAATTGTGCCAAAAAGCTGTTAAAAAATAGACCACATTTTAAAAGTCTTTTTAATTGCAACAATCCTGAGCTAGATATTATGAGTATTATTATGCCCATTTTACAGAAGAGGAAACTGAGACAGAGATTTTGAATAGTTCAGACTCAGACGATCCCCTGTACTAGTATCGATTCTTCTAAGTCCTGTACTCTTTCCATGATGCCTTCTTGCCTCTCCAGTTTAATTATAATTTGGAATTAGAATTTTATCTTCATTATTCTCAGGAGGAGTCCCTGTTTAATTAAGGAACCTTCACCTTTGGATTCACTTCTGGGAAAGTAAAAGCTGGGAACTAGACTGTCATTCTGCCTTTAATCTAGGAAACCTAAGGCACAGTAAGTAGTCCTAGTGTTTGCTGTTCCTACAACATAGATGTGATTTTTTCTCTCCCTGAAGGGAGGAGACTTTTATTATTCTTATCATTTAGATGCTCTTTGATCTCTCTTTGCTTAACTGGAGAGATTTTAAGAATACAAAGAATGAAAACCATTAGATAAAAAAAGATTGATATGATTTTCTAATTGAATAAGAGGGATGTAAGCCTTTGAAGAAAAAAATCAAAGAAACAAAAATTACCGGCAATTTAATATTTAAGCTGTATGTTCCCAAAGCCATTCTGATAAAGGAGAAGGAAATGGAGATTCACATTCTGAGTGAAGACACGGTGAGCCTTTCCACTTAGGAGAATGGCTTTGGAAAACAGTATTTAAAAAAAATATGACTCCATAGCCTCAAATCGATTTTTTCCCCAGCTACATTTGTTCAAGTTAGTAGCAAGCCAGCCTAGCATTAACAGACTGAGGAATCTAAATAGGCTATTTCTATTTTCAAACATGGATTTTTTCATATCTGGGTTATCATCACTTAATTATTGGAATGCTGAACATTCTGTCCTAATAATGGAAGGTTCCTGACTGTAAGCAAAGGGAAGCCTAATGGATACAAGGGAGATTCTTTCAGCCTGGTTTTTATTGGCTTTCCCTTTAAATCCATTTGTGAGAAATTATGTTTTTGTAAATAGAATTGCGCCTTCAGTTTCATCTGTATGGCATCAGGTAACCAGATAATTTTATTGGGGCTTAGCAAATACGAATAATGATATACCATTGTTCTTAGAAGTTAGGTAATATGAGGTAATGACTGTCCTGCCCTAGCAAATATGGATGTAGTTTTAATAGAGTATCTTTAAATAATGTAGTTTTAAAAAAAGTTTTATTGATACCTTTGTTTCTATACTGTAGTAATTTCTGAATATAGAGGCAGTTCTACTATAATAAACAAGACATTTATTGCCCCCAAACTATGGAAAATATGCAGTATGAAATTATGCTATTCACATTTGCTATGCCAAATGGCTCTATTCAAAATTGTGCAATAAAAACCATGGAGCTCACGGGGTGTATGGGGTTGGAGGCATAATGCTTGAAAACTTCGTCAGTGACACACACACACACACACACACACACACACACACACACACACACACACACACAAACAGGAACCTAAAAAAGACATTGAGCAAGATGGGGAGCTGCAGTTTCCAGCTGGAGGACATGGCAAAAAGGAGTTGGCGAAGGGGTGGTATAGACCAGCCCTCCTATGGCCATCTACTTTGACAAAAACCTGGAGTTTGCTTGGGCAAGTGGGCATCTTCAGGGTTGCAGCTTGTGAGATACTGTGAAGTGGTACAGTTTTCTCCATTCTTGCTGCTTCTGAAGAAATCTCAAAGAAGCAAGTTGAAATTCATGACATGCACAAAATGTTCCTTTATGTATCAATCGCTTAGGAACAAGTTGGTGTTTTTGAAATGTGTTATAGCAAAACTAGCTGTATCTTCTTTCTCCACCATTGAACTCTTTCTAAAATGAAAAACACTGGAGGAAAACTGACCCATATACTGACAGCATCTTGGCCACACAACCTGTATTCCTTAATTTATGGAATAAAACAAGCATTTCCATAGCATAGTACAATTTAAAAAATGATTGCACGTGAAACTTCAAGTCTTATGTACAACTTGACATTTCTTTTAAATATATAATAATGTTATCATGTAAATTTCTTCTTTTTCTTCCCTCCCACCCTTGCCTTTCCCCAAGTCCTTGTAGCTTTTCTGCAATAGATTATGAACTTTTTGAGGGCAAAAACTGGTTTTTGCCTTTCTTTGTGGTATTAATGTCAAACCAAGTCAATCAGTATTTATTAAGCACCATCTATATACCAGGCTTTTTGCCGAGTGCTGGGTGCCACATTCCTCACCTATAGTATAGCAGATTTTATGCATACTGAGAGGGGGAACTGTATTTTGGCTTCTGTTCTCTAGGACGCAGACTGGTCTTCGCAATCAATCCAGTTTTGGCTGATTTAGAGTGATTTTCACAGATCTGTAACTAGCTGGGGACTTCTAGGAGAGACAACAACCTCTAATGATTCAATCCTGGCCCTGTTTCCTTGAGAAACCTCTGATCAACATGAACAAAACTGAAGAGACACAACAGTGAGCTCCTCTGTTTTGTCTACCGCTGGAGATACTCTGAAACCTGTGGATGTCCTGGTAGGGGAGGGTAGGAGGGGACTAGGCCTTAAGCCAAAGTAGTCTTTGACAGTGGGTGGGCCTGTTCCCAGCTTCAGGTCTGGCTCTTGGAATGATTTCAAGTAGAATTCTAAGAAAGGGCTAGGTGGTGTTGCCAGGAAGACTAATTTTCCTGAGTTCAAATCCGGCCTCCGACATTTACTAGTTTTGTGACCATGAGCAAGTCTGTTTACTTCAGTTTCTCATTTTTAAAAAACAAGCTGGAGAAGGAAAAGGCAAACCACACTACAATATCTTTGCCAAGAAAATCCCAAATAGGGTCACAAAGAGTCGGGCATGACTGAAATGACTGAATCACAACAGAATTCTAGGAAAAAGGATGGATAGTCAGTCAATAAACATTAATTAATCTCCTGTGCTGTGCCAGGCACAGTGTTAAGCACTTGGGATACAAAGAAAGGCAAAAACCAGTTTTTGCCCTCAAGAAGTTCATAATCTATTGGAGAAAGGCTACAAGGACTTGGGGTGAGGCAAGGGTGGGAGGGAAGAAAAGAAAGAAATTTACACGATAACTTTATTATATATTTGAAAGAAACATCAAGTTGTATATAAGACTTGCAGTTTCACATGCAATCATTTTTTAATTATATTATGCGATGGAAATGCTTGTTTTATTCCATAAATTAAAATAATAAAAAAGGATTGGATGGAAGAAATGAAGGAAAAGCTGAAACAAGAAGTAAAGACTGAAATTAGAATACTTGAAAAGAAAATAAATAGTTTACAACAGAAAGTGTTCTCTCTTGATGTGGGTGTCTTTTCTCTGAGGTTATTTCCAATTTACTCAGTATATATCTTTTTACATATATTGTTTGTACATAATTATTTGCATGTTGTCTCCTCCATTAAGCTGTGGGCTCCTTGACGGCAGGGGCTATTTTTGCCTTTGTGTTTTTAGCTTTTAGCACAATGCTTGATATATATTAGGCACTTAATAAATGATTCTTGTCTCATGGACTTGAAAACCTTACCTAAGTAGTGGAGCAAACAAAATTCAACGATTCAATGACATTAGAACAAAATCTAAAGACTGAGAAATGAGAAGAACTCATGTACTACCAGAAAACAAGAGAATTGGAAAATGGGACAAGGAGAGATAAGAATCACTGGACTCCTTGAAAAATGACCAAACAAAAATCCTGGATACCATTTTTCAAGAAATCATAAACGAAAACTATTAGAAACAAAAGTTAAAGTAAAAATAAGAGGCACCCATAGGTTATCTGAAAAAAAAAACATCATAAATTGAATTCACTCAGAAAGTCATGATCTAAATCCAGAACTTCTAGGTCCAAGAAAAAAAATACTTCAGGCAGCCACAAAGAAAGAAATCAACAAGAGATTGATAAGCGAGAGGCAAAATCAGACCTTTTTCTTGATTGGTGACATCAGTTTGGGGGACATGCCTTGTCCTCCCTGTGACTACCATCCCCTTGCCATTGTCAGCTTGCAAGCAGCCATCTGCTCCAGGATCCCATGGCTATAGCGCCCTTCTCCTGGACCCATCTCCCCCATACCCCCATATGAGGTTAGGGACCATGTACCTTGTTTCTCCTAATACTCTCTGCTCGTGAGCTTTCCTCTTCCTCTCCAAGACCATTATTTCTGCCTCAGGGGAAGAAAAGTCTAGTTAGAGCTCCATTAAAAACTTATTGGAGTCATTGTGTATATTGTTTTTTTTTGTTTCATTTTGCATCGGTTCATAGAATGATGATTGTTAAGGATCTAAGCATTAAAGTATTGTAGAGATCATCCAGTCTAAACCCCTCATCTCCAAGGCGAGGAAAGTGAAGCCTAGAGAAGATAAGTGATTTGTCACACAGGTGGTGCATCTGGGATTTGAAGCCACGTTCTCTGGTTCTCAAATAAGCTCTCTTTCTACTAGACATTATATATATATATATATACACATATGATAGCTAACATTTTTAAAGAAGTGCTTTCACAAACATGATCTCATTTTTTCTCACAACAGCCCTGGGAGGTAGATGCTTATATCATAGCCATTTTATAAATGAGAGATTAAGCGATGTACCCCCCAGGGTCACATAGCTAGTCAGTGTCTGAGGCAGAATTTGAATCCAGATCTTCTTAACTCCAGATCCAGAACTCTATCCACTGTACCACCTAGTTGCTTCCTAGAGGTCTTCCTATATTTCCCCGAATTCCTCATATTGATTATTCCTTAGTATACCAATAACATCCATATCTCACAATTTATTGAACTGTTTTCAACTTAGAGGTACCTACTTTGTCTCTTTTTTAATATATATTTTGGTCTGGACAATGTTTTCAAGGAGTAAGTTAATTGTAGATGTGCCTAGAGGGGATGCCTCTTACTTTCCCTCTGCAGAAGGGGAAGACCAATAGAATGCATAGCACAGGGTATGCAAATACACCTTACACGTAGTCTTGGCATACCTATGCTTAGCTAATGCTAATTGAGGGCTGCCAGTGTGAGCCTCCCTTCCCCAACCCCATGTAGGAAGTAAAGCATGTGATAAGATTTCTCTGCATGTTAACAGATGAAACCTGCCATTGATGGAAGGACAAGAGCTACCAGTGTTGGACATTGTGGGGATAAAACAGCTGATGGGGGTGAAGAAGAAAGATATTTACTTAACACAAGGACAAATAAAATAGCTATATGCCATCCCAATAGCACTAAATTGTGTAAGGGTCTGGGCTAAGGAGCCTGCAGCACTAGGAAGAAGGGAGCTTGGGCTTTGGAAAAAGCTACAGAAGGTATCCAATGGTGCAGCAGAAGTGAAGGCATAATATACTGCGTTCCCTACTTTGATAATGGCTCCATTTCCTGATGAAAGTAAAACTCTACATACATAAAGTGGAAAATTGTTGACAAATGAAAAGGAAGAGGCTATGATAGGATGGCTTTCTAGGTGAGTGTACTTTGTCCTCACTTGTTTTCACCCGATATGATCCTTGGGGTGACCCTAAATGATATTGCTCACTGGGAAGATGGTTCCCCGTTGTGATTAGGAAAGTGAAAACAATGGGTCTCATAATAATAGCTAGCACTTATATAGTACTTTAAGGTTTAGGAAATACTTTACAAATATAATTGTATTTTATCTTCATACCCACATAATGATGATGATCCTCATAACCGTAATGTTGTTGTTCAGTTAAATGGATTTCAATCTATTGAAGATTCCTGCCGTACTTGAACATAGATTCTTTTTGTTCAGTTGTTTTCAGTCATGTCTGACTCTTCATGGCCCCATTTGGGCTTTTCTGGGCAGAGATACTGGAGTGGTTTGTCATTTCCTCCTCCAGCTCATTTTTTAAAAATGAGAAATTGAGACTTACCCAGGGCCACACAGCTAGTAAGTATCTGAGGCTGGATTTGAACTGAGATCTTCCTAACTCCAGGCCCGGAGCTCTATCCACTGTGCTACCTCATTCCCTTTATGACAATAATACATAAGTGCTATCATGGTCACTATTTTACAGATGAGGAAATTGAGGCAGACAGGAAGTGAATCACTCAAGGTCACACAGATATTAAGTGTTCGAGGCAGAATTTGAACCCAGATCTTCCTGACTCCAGGTCCAGTGCACCTGGCACCTAGCTGCTTAATAAAATACTAAGACCTCTACTGCCATATAGTAGAAGTACCTTGGTGACACTGTTTCTCAAGAGCCACCCTCTGTAACAGCTAGGAGTGGAGAAGAACATGGCAAGGTGGTGGTGAGAGGGATGTTCCCTCTCTTCGTCTCAACCTCCCAGCTTCTCTGGCTTACTGCAAGTTCCAGCCAAAACTCTTCCTTTTAGAAGAAGCCTTTCCCTGCCTACCCTCTGTCGAATATCTCCAATTTATCCTCATTTGTGCATGGATGGTGGCATGGTGTGTCTCATGGTGTGTCCCTCGAGGGCAGGCTCTGTCTTTTGCCTTTCTTTAACTTCTCAGTGAGAAGTTAAAGTGCCTGGTACACAGTAGGCACTTAATAAATGAGTATTGATTGACTGACAGTAGAGAGAAGTGGCAGGAGCAAGGTGGTATGTGACCTTCTACCCCAGTCCAATGAGTAACAGCTCCCCGAAGGAAAGGAACATTGGTGTCACATTCTCTACTAAGCCTGCATGTTAAACATGCCTTCATCCAATCAGTACTTACTGCGTTTAATTGGGTAGGGCACATGCATAGAAACAAAATCATAGCCCATTGAGGCTAAAATGTGCCTTAGAGTTGCCTCATTCAAACCTCTCAATTTAATCGAGTAACTATTTACTAAATGCCTACTATGCAGAGCATTTTACAGATGGGGAAACTGAGACCCAGGGAGGCTGTGAAGGGCCTAATTTCATATAGTTAACTATAATTCAAGGGAATATGTCATAATCACAAGATGATTAAAAAGTATTGAATAAGCCTGAAAGGATGGTGAGATCATTTATGATTGGTGTAATCAAGGAAGGCATCACATAAAGCTTCTGAGTTAAGCTTTAAAGCTCAGTTAGGATATCAACAAGGGCCACTAGTGGCACACTGGATAGAATGTCAGGCCTAGAGTCACGAACACTCCTGAGTTCAAATTCAGCCTCAGACACTACCTGTGTGACCCTGGGCAAGTCACTTAACCCTGTTTGCTTCAGTTTCCTCATCTGTAAAATGAGCTAGAGAAGGAAATGGCACCACTCCAGTATCTTTGCCAAGAAAACCCCAAAGGGAGTGAGTCATGAAGCATTGAACACAGATGAACAAATACTTTTCTACTTGGATTCCCTTCAGTGCTGACATAATCAAATCAATGCTCCTCTTCTATTATCTCCATTGGAGGAAAACAGATTATAGGCAGACGCTATTGTACTGGCTAAGGGTTAGAGGTAGTCAAAGTAATATTATGGCTAAATCCTGTGACTAGCTTGCCTTTCTGGTGGGAAATGACACCATTTCACTAAATATTTAGCTGCTTGACCAATAACCTTGCTTGGTTAAGGGTCAGATGGCTCCACATTCTGCGTTGACCAGGCCCAATTTCTGTTCTTCCTGTTGTGACACACTCTGGCTAATTTTCTGCTTATGACATGGCCATACCATGGCCTGGGTTCTCCATGAACCAGTGTAGGATTTGATTTAGGCCTCTCAGTTATGACAGTCAAGGCTTATTTTGAAAACTTATTGCTTTGGGGGTATCAGAGGAGTCTCTAATGGCAGCTCTCTTAGTTCATGTTCAATATTGGCAAGAAATAAGACTCTGGCAAGTCCGTGAAGTCAATCAAAGGAGATTTGCTTTGCCCTAACAAGTAAACAGTGATACTTAGCTTCTCTGCATTCCGTCTACCTCATCTTCATATGGAAGGGCATCTGGTCATTAGGGAAGGATATGGTGAAATACATGATGACTCATATGGTCAGCAGAAATCCACTAAGCCAGAGGGGTTTTTTATACTGTTAGGTGACCAGGAAGCCAAAAAACAGGAGCCAATTAGGTCCAGGACTGCTTTATTTCCTTTTAGGAGAAATGAATCCCTGCCTCAGGAAAGGAGGATGAAAATTGGCCTGACCCGTGTTGTAAGGATGTGCTGGCAGATTAGTCCTTGCAAATATTAGTCCTGAAGCATATTACCTGGTTCTCTCTTTTCCCAGGAAGATTGTTCTGAATGCTGTGTTTCTAGGGTCCTCGACCTCACATTTAAAGTCTTCCAAATTCTGGAGTCTTTTGGTCCACTTTAGGATTTAGTCCCATCTAGTCAAAATCCTCCTTTTATGGGGTTTGTCAGGCAGGAACTCAGAATTGGGAGTCTGTGGCAGAAATATCCAGAAAAAGGAGAAAGTTGAGTATTGGAGCCTGTCATTAACTATTAGAAAGTTAGAAGTAGAAGGGACCTAAAGTCCCTCAAATTGGCAACCTCCTGACTCCCCAGATGCTTTTATTTTCACTTCCATGCTGTCTGTGAGAGCTACATAGAAAACTTGACAGCAGGGACTTCTGGGTTAACTCTTTAGAAGCTTACCTGTAGATTCTTGACTTTGCGTAGAAAAATCGAATGCCTAATGATTATCATAATAATGAACACAATAACTAATAGCTCCAAAATGCTTTAAGATTTGCAAGATACTTCCCTCAAAAATTAAGCCCAGAGTATCACAGAATACCGTGCTGACCTGGACCTGCTCCCAAGACAAAACTGGAGTGGTTTGTCCTAATTTATTCAACAGTCAAATGATCTGTTTAATTTTTTCTTTGCAACTGGAGTTCTGACCCTGGCTGTTGAAGCCATGGGAAATTAGACCTTTTTGACACACGGACCATACGGTGATTTTTGAACGAGCCTCTGAGCCTCACCTGGACCAGGGTTGCCTTTGTCTCCTGCAGCCAAATTACCTCAGGATACTGGAAGCTAGCTGGGTCCCTTTAGCTCTTTCTTTGTCCTCCACCTGGGAGATAAAACCATTGCATGCATCACTGAATAATTCAGGAAATAGGTTCATAAAGCTAGAAGGGACCTTAGAAAACTTCTATTACAACACCCTCATCTGACAGATGAGGAGGCTGTTCCAGAGAGGGTAAGTGACTCGCTGAAAATTACAACAGCTAGTTAGTGTCAGAGTAGAGACTGAAACCCAGATTTCTGGACTCCTAATCCAGTTTTCTTTCTACTATAACAGATTTAGATCCATTGTTCCCCCAACTCAGAGAGTATAATTATTTACTCAATAATGAAAGATTTACAGTGTAAGGGGCAGGGTATAAAACACCCCAGTCCCAATTAATGTAACTAATAGGATGCTCTATAACCTGATACCTTTATCAACTGAGAAAGCCTCTTTGAGTTAGAAAACCAATACATCAATCAAAGGTACAAAATGGGTATGAACAATTTCTTAGACACAAATGAAGTGCAACTTGGTTAATCTAGCTGGGAAAGAGTGAAGCACTTGGGGCTATTGGATGAAATCAGATGACAAAATGTGTTGGAATTAGTTGAAAGAATTAGACCTATTTCTAGACCTATGTATAAAGATTCTCTAGAAGTGTTCTAGTAAGTGTTTCAGGAATCAAGCTTCAGTGACTCCCTGAATCTCTTTGAGTCACAGTTTCCTTATCTATAAACAGGGATAGGAATGGTTGAACGATCTATCTCATATTCTTGTGTCTTTCTTTGTATTACCAACACTTAGCACAATTCTTGGCACATAAGTGCATATTGAATGTTGAGTGTGTAACTGAATAATTGTCTGACTTCCTTCTTTCTCTCTTTCTTTCACTTGTTTCCTTCACTCTAGTCTTTCTCCAATGCCTTTTCATGGTGTAGAGGTGTCCTTATGCTCTTGATGCGATACCAGCGGAGTTCAAGCTTGGGTGGGTCCTACCAAAATGGAAAGGCTAGCAATGGAATATGTTCCTGTTATCCAAAGACTGGGCTACTGTAAATTCAGAGGTTCATCATTAGAAGGTTGGTCAAAAGGTGATGATTGTTTTTGAATCCAACAATTTATGACCTACTAAGGTATGGAGGGGTTGTCTTTGGGAGGAGTGTGTGTAAAGTTAAGCAATTTATAGTGGAAAGAAACCAAACCAATCACCTTTCAAAGATGGACAGAAGTGGAATGATTTGTCCAAGAAAATTCCTTATTAGCTTTATACAGCTAATATTTTGCTAATATCTTGCTTACTAGCTTTATTCAGCAAGTAAGTGACAGAGTTAGACTCAAACACAGATCTCCTGCCTCTGAGTCCAGGACACTATACTGGACTTCACTTTGTGACCTGTCATAGAATCTTAGAGTTGGAAATGATCTTATTCACGTACCAGAACAGGAACCTGCTCTCAAACAAATGAATTAAGACAAAAATAATCTTCTAGTTGAGGACCTACAGTGAGTTGGAACTTACTATCTTCCGAAGTCATCTATTTCACTTTTGGACAGCTCTAATACCTGTAAAAAGAGCAGCTAGGTGGCATAGTGGATAGAGTATAGAGCTTGGAATGAGGAAGACTTATTTTTCATGAGTCCAATTCAGCCTTGGACACTTCTGATCCTGGGCAAGTCACTCAACCCTGTTTGCCTCAGTTTCCTCATCTGTAAAATGAGCTGGAGAAGGAAATGGGAAATCACTCCAGTATATTTGCCAAAATAACCCAAATGGGGTCAGGAAAGGTTGGACACCACTGAACAACAGTACCTGTAAAAGTCTCTTATGATTGCTGCGTGGACAAGAAGGACTAATGTGAGTTAGGCTCCAGTATCTTAAGGTAGATTCAGAACAGAGATCTCTGATGCTAGCCATGATAGAGAGATGGGTTAGGTTTTAATAACTTTGCTTAGATTCAGAACAGGTTGAATGGCCAGACCCAAAGACTTACAGTGCGTTGTAATAGTCATCAATGTTTCAACCTGGAGAGGTCTGTACGATAGTAGTGCAGCCCTGGAAACTAGGTTTGACCCAGTGCTGTTTGATGTTTTAATCAAAGATTTGGATGAAGGTACAGATGGCACGCTTATCAGATTTGTGAGTGACACAAAGCTCGGAGGGATATGACATGTTAGATGACAAGAGTCAGGAACCAAAAACATCTCAACAGGCTAAAACAATGGGCCAGACTGAATAAAATGGAATTTAATAGAGAGAAATGTACAGTCCTTTCTGTTCAGTCATTTCTGTCTGACTCTTTGTGACCCCACCTGGGGTTTTCTTGGCAAAGATACTAGAGTGATCTGCCGTTTCCTTCTCTGGCTCATTTTATAGATTAGGAACTGAGACAAAAAAAGGTTAAGTGACTCGCTCAGGGTCACACAGCTAGTAAGTGTCTGACGCTGGATTTGAATTCAGGAAGATGAGTCTTTCTGACTCTAGGCCCAGAACTCTATCCACTATGGCTTCCTGGAGATAATCTATCATGTTGCTAATCTTCTCTGAGTTATCAGCTTTCGGTTCCTTTCCCTGTTGCTTGTTTAACAAGGTTTCTAGTCCCCTTACCATCTTGGTTGCTCTGCTTTAGATGATTTCCAGTTTGCCAATTTCCTTAAACGTGGCAGTTGGAATTGAACACTCTATTACTGGATGTCACATTGGAAGTGGCCTCTACCCATATGGTCC
The DNA here is from genome assembly GCF_011100635.1 of Trichosurus vulpecula. Taxonomy (NCBI): domain Eukaryota; kingdom Metazoa; phylum Chordata; class Mammalia; order Diprotodontia; family Phalangeridae; genus Trichosurus; species Trichosurus vulpecula. Next base: position 100,268,325 of record NC_050576.1, on the reverse strand, counting down.
CTCTCTTTGAGTGGTTGGTTCCTCTCAGAACCTCCATTTTAAGTAGGCCACTTAGGCTACCCCTCTACATGCCTTTCCAGGCTACCCTTCTGACTCTCATCCTCCAACAATGTCCCCCTGCATTGCCTACCATCCCCCCTCACTTCAATATGTTGTCTTCCCAACCATTAGGATGTAAGCTTCTTGAGGGGAGGGACCGAAATGTCTGATGCTAGCTTTCTTTCTGCTTTTATTTGTATTCCCAGAGCTTAGTACAGTGATTGTCACGTAATAGGAACTTACTAGATGCCTCTCGACTTGGCTCCTTTATATTAAAACCAAGATTACACCTGAAAACCCCCTGTATTTTTCCCATTTCGGTGAACACACATGATTCCAGTGATCTCTAGGACCTCTAGGCACCCCTTGGATTACTCTAAAATTCTTCATTTGTGGGAGCAACAGTTCACTTAGCTTTGTTTTTCCACTGCCTTCCTTGTCTTTCCCTCTGCTAGGAAGCCCTGTTACATTTCAGATCCCATTTGGAAAAGTTTTCCGCCGTACTTAAAAACAGGAAATTGGCATCTAGATGAAGCATAAATCAAAATGTGGTTGGAAAACCCCTTCTTTTGACTCTCAAAGTGCCACCTACGTTAAGCAACATTAAAATAACTCTTAAGATCCCCTGCCAGCTGCTTCCTCTCACTCATGTTAGTACAAGAAGTTAGGGGCAGAGCAGCTATGCTGATAAAGATAGAGCAGAGAATTGCATAGTCCACAGAAGAGACATCCCCAACCTGTGAAATGACACTTGGCTTGGCAGCAAAGCTCACTCCCCAAGGGAGATAACAAAGTGACAAGTTTTATACTAGAAGGAATTACATTTGTTCTTCACCCAGTTTATACAAAATGCCTTTTCTAAAATCATTGTATTTTGTCAATGTGACAGCCTCATCACACAATCCCTTTGTGTCCCCGTGTGGCTTTCAACTAAAACTTTTTTTGTCATTTTTTAGGCGTCGTCATTCATTCTTCTCTTACCTACCTCACTTTTCTCCTCCTCCTCTCTTCCTTACAAATTCATCTTCTGTCTGTCTTCTGTCCTTCCCATTCCCATTTCTTGGTGTGTGTGTGTGTGTGTGTGTGTGTGTGTGTGTGTGTGTGTGTGTGTGTATGTGTGCTCTCTACATTCTGCTTCCTGTGCCTGGAAGCGATTGAGATATTATTTTCCCCAAGCAGTCTGCATCCTCTTTTCAATTTTTTTAAGATTAAAAATGCTTTGTGGATGATTTTCTTTTTTTTTTACTCCACAATCACTTCCTAATATCACCTCCAGAATATTGCTTTACATAAAAGAAACATCACTTAAAAAAAACAACCAACAATGACCTTGTCTGACAATATATCTGCAACATTATACACCCCTAGTTTACTTATATTGTTCACCCTGGCAGAGGAAAATGTGTTTCATCATTTGTCATGTGGAGCCAAGACTGGTCATTGCATTAAATATGATTTATTTTTTAAAATTTCTAAATTTTTACTTAATTTTAACATTCTTTTTTAAAAAAAATGAGTTCTAAATTCTCTCCTTGTCTAGCCCCTCCCCCACCCATAGAGAGGGCAAGCAATGCGATATCATTTATACATGTAAATCGCGCAAAGCGTATTTCCATATTAGCCATGTTGCAAAGCAAAAAAGGCAAGAAAAAGCAAGTGAAAAAAGTATGCTTCAGTCTACACTCAGAGTTCATCAGTTGTCTCGCTGGAGGTAGATAGCCTTTTTCATCATAAGTCCTTTGGAACTGTCTTGGATTATTGTATTGATCAGAGTAGCCAAGTCTTTCACAGTTGATCATTGTTATGATACTGCTGTTCTTGGGTCCAGTGATCTAATTCTGCTCACTTCCCTCTGAATCAATTCACATAAGTGTTCCCAGGTTTTTCTGAAACTACTTCCTCTTCAGTAAAATATGATTTCTGATGTCATCTGATAATAGTTGATACACATTAAGTGCCTACTATGTGCCAGGCGCTTTGCTAAGCACTTTCAGTGTTATTTACATTATTGTAGTCATTGTGAATATTGTTCTTTTGGTTTTGCTCTTTTGTTTTGTCCTGAAAAAGCCAGGGAGACAGAATGCTAGACTTGGAGTCAGTGAAAACTGAGTTTAAATCCTCCCTTAGCCATTTAGCTGTATAAGCCTGAACAAATCGTTTAACTTCTGTGTGCCTCAATTTCTTCATCTGTTGAAAGAGGGAGTTGGAGTCCATGACCTCTAAGGCCATATCTGGCTCCAAGTCTTTTCATGTTTCTCTGAATTCCCCATAGTCATCATTTATTACTTAGAGTACCATAATATGGGGTCACTTCATAGACCTCAAGTTGTTCAACTATTCCCTATTCACTGCACACCTGCTTTGTTTCTTGCCATTTCTCACTATACAGACTACTATTGTGGCTATTTTGGTTTCTTCCTTTGAGTATACTCCCTCCCTCCCTAAAATTCTCAGCTTAATAACAAAATTTCCAGAGCAAGGGTTACTGCATCTGATATCCACATTTTAGTAATGAAAATCCAATGAAATTCCAAGCAAGTCTTTACAATATGAGATTTATTATATCTTCAACAAACAAAGCCCTGCAAACACCAGAAAATACTCCTGAAAACAGACCTGAAAATAAACAAAACACCCCTAAACCAAAAATATAGAAAACCTTTTGTATTTGGTTATCTGTTAAATGGAGAATGTCCCAATTCTAGTGCTAATAGCTAATGCTAAAGGATTTGGAGAGGCAGCATGATATGTGGGAAGAGTATTGGACTTGGCATCAGGAGTCCTATCTCTGACATATAGTTGCTGTGTGACTGTGAACAAGTCACCTTACTTCTCGGTTCCTCAGTTTCCTCATCAACATGACTTGAAACACCCATGATTTCGCCAGCATGGATCTTCCCTGTACCATCACAGCTGCAGAAGCTCCTTACTTTTAGGAGATGATCTTTGTAAATGGATGAGGCTAAATATTTACCATCGCACTATGTCTGCCCTGCTGATCAGCCTCTCCCAACTTAGGGAGGCTGGTCTTTGGACAGCAGGCATTCAGTCCACTGTCAGGGTTGTATTCATGGTCTTCACCTCTTCTTAAAAAATGGGAGCAAAAGCATTCAGACTAATAATAACCCCACTGGGTTGTCGAGGTGAAGTATTTTGTAAATCTCAAAGTAGACCTATGCAAATATAAGGTAGGTTATCATCACTTGCCAATGATATGTTTTCCTCCATAGTGTGGTTGGGCTGGAGACCTGTGACTGACCCAGCCCCTAGGATAATGATGGTGCCAGGAAGCCTGGTGGTCCTTTTGCTTTATTTTATCCCTCGTGGAAGCAGGATGGAGGGGAAGACTGGCTAATTTCTGAGCTAAATGATCACATCTAGATGTCTAGTGAGAAAGACTTACTGGTTTCTAGAGGCATAAAGGATGACCCACGGCCAGTAACTGAACCATCTCCCCAAAAGTGTTACCCACTAAAAAACGGCATACAAGAAATAATAATGATTATTATTATAATAAACTGCTTTTTGGTGGACTCATTCTGTCGAACATGGATGGATCCAGCTGCAACAGATAAGGGATTTTGTTGCCTGTTTTTTTTTTGAAGGAGACAAAGTATGGTATGTTTTTCAAAAGTAAAAGGAAACATGGTACAAGGAAACATGATACAAACATGGAACAAGAAGGTGGAGGTGGAGTGAGTCAGTCCCAATGGAGCTTCCCCCTTCAGAGGCATCGCTAAAACAGAGTTTTGCCCCAGGGGGTCAAGTTTAGAGGGCACCAAGAGTTCTTGCATCCCTTGGTAGGATCCTATAGCTAGAGAAAGATAGCATTACAGAAGCCATCCAGGCCAGCTTCTTCATATCATAAATGTAAGTAGGCTTTGCAACATGCCCAGACCACTTGAGATGGAAGCACCCATGTAGGAGACAGCAGAGACCTGCTTCTGGGAGAAGACAGCTTGAGTTCTTCTACCATATGGCCTCTTTCTATTGGGTGTGTAGCCAGAACTGGCTTCAGGACTGGCATAATCCTATTCTCAGGGGAGTAAACATCCTGTTCATGTCAAGTACGGGTGCCATGAACTGAACTGGGTGTGGGGGAAGGACCACCTTTCCCCCTTTTAGGTCCTACTCCCCTGAGAACTCGGGTTGGGGTTTTGGTCTGTTTCATTTGCCTTTTTCAGTTGTAGGCACAGGCAGCAGTATTCATGGACCCTTAAGTTTGAGCAATGGCCACCTCGAATCCAAGATTCCCGGCTAGATGTTGCTGTTAGCCCAGTGGGGAAGCCTTGAAAATCTACTTCCCTGGGACAAAAGCCCACAGGACTTCGAACTTGGGACGCAGAGAGACTGATGCTATGTAGGCACTGAGTTAAACAGTGAGCGTAATCCCCTTTTGCTCCCCAGAAACAGTTGTTATAGTGAGAATTGTGTCCCCTAGGTTCTGGAAAGATGTTTAAATATTTATTATTGTTGTACCTTTGAAGTGAATATTTCCTTGTAAAAGTCGTGATGAGTTAAGTGCTTAATTGGAACTGGAGTGCAGGGGGTACCCTAAAACTGAGGGAACACAATTGGTGGGAGCCTGAGCCATTGGCAGAGATACTAAGCCCCTCTAAGGGTCCCAGAGAATCCTGTGGGAAGCACAAAATGTAGCATACTTAGCCTTCAGGCAATGAAGATCAGAGTAGTCACTGTTACATAAATGAGGAGACTGAGAGCCAGGGAGTTTTTTCTCACCCAGATTTACTCAGATAAACATCAGAGCCAGGATTTGGAAGGCTAACTGTAGAGTCAGCTGGCTATCACCTGTACCACTTTGCTTTAGCCTGAAACAGCCAAACAGCATATGATTTGAAACCTTAATTAGATAAAATACCTCGTGCGAGTTCCTCCCCAGACTGATGGTCCCACCATCCTCTCATGCATGAAATCTTCACTTGTGTCTGAGGGAGCATTTCATGCTATTTGCCCTTGGTGCAAAACTTGCTAGTGACAGATCTGCCTCACGCACAGTGACTCACAGTAACATTCGGTGTGTCTGAGAGTTGCAAGGGCAGATGCCCATTTTCTTTGAGGCATAGGGCCTCCAAGGAAGCTGAGCATTCTCTTTCCAGTCTTCTCCCTCCACTGATGCTGTTCCAGCACAACATGCTATAATCTTGAAGGCTGCACGGTCAAGGGAGGATGGGAGAATGGGGCTGGGGCATTACCTAGGGAACTTGGCTTCCATCCGGTCCACACAATGGTCCTAGGAACATTTGACCCTCAAACAACACAAGGCCGCAAGGCCGGAACAAAGGGGAAATAAAACCTGCTAATGCAACACTCAAGGGGAATGTAGCACATGTGTTTCCACACTTATTTATAGTAGTGTTACCTTTATTGCTGAAGATTCTTAACATTTTACATTCATTTTTTTTTCGAGGAGGGTGGAATAGGGGATTCCATGGGACAAACATGTTTTCTCTTTTTAAATGGGATTACTTTTGATTTACATGATGCCTAAGGACTTAGCCACATAAAATATGTTTTCATGTGGCCCCATGATGAACAGATAGTGTAAGACAAATCACACATGTGAATAAACTGAACTAGAACAAGGCTGGTCTATAGAACTTCCTATGGGTAAGATACGGCAAGGCTAATAATAGAGCAAAGAAGGGGGCATACTTACTATATTAAGAAGAGGCACTGTCAAAGGGCCATGTGGACACTGGTTACTCCTCCAGATTCTTACAGTGAGAAGAGGATGTTTGTCTTGTAGACATTCCCAAAGCACTCACAAGTTGGCACCTGCTTAAGCTGTCAAAAGCTTTTTAATGGTCTGTACTCATTGACAAACAGCACCAGAGATGCAAACCAAGTCCTTTTAAACAATGCTACAACTTCGAAAATCGTACCTGACACCACTGCTTCCTTTCATGCGCTTAGCTCAATGCTGGTTGGGTGATGTGAATAGCGACACTCTGCATTCGCTTCACATGGGCTTCCATTTTTGCATTTGTGCCTTTACTAGGTGGCATATGGTGAATCACACCCTCCCTCCCCTTCGTCAGTCTTCCCCCTCCCCGAATTCAGTGACTTCTTATCAGTTTCTCATGCAATTAATTTCATGCTTCTCTTTTAATCACAAGCAGGAAACATCTGTTTCAGAAGTCACATGTGGCATGATTGACATCGAGCAGAGAGCTCTTTTTGCATTCTTGTACCCTCTTTTATGCTGTTGACAACAGAACAGAAGGTGGACGTATGGTGCAAAGCAGTGTATGTGATTGTAGGTTCAGAGCTCCAAGAGACCTTAGAGGTCATCTTGTCCCACTCCTCTCTTTTATGGAAGCAGAAACTGAGGCCCGGAGAGGTAGTAAGTGGAAGAGGCCCAATTTGAACCCAGGTCCTTGAACTCTAAATCAGTGCCCCGTCCACCACACTGTGCACCCTCCCCAATTTCTCCCCATTGATCATGTTGTATCTGACCACAGGAATGAGAAATGGTTTTCTCATCTGTCCCAAAATGGTCCAACTTCATTGTAAGTAGGCAGGGGCACAGGTTTGGGAGAGAATTCAATGGACATTTTGTTCTATAGAGGGCCTTTCTAAAGGTGAGGAGGACTATGATAAATGGCAAGTACTATAAGAAGCCTGGGTAGCTAGGTGGTGCAGTGGAGGGAGTGCTGGGCCTGGAGTCAGGAAGAGCTCAAATGAGTTCTTGAGTTCAAATCTGGCCTCAGACCGAATAGCTGTGTGACCCCGGGCAAGTCACTTAACCCTGTTTGTTTCAATTTCCTCATTTGTAAAATGAATTGGAGAAGGAAATTATTATAAAATCTTTGTCAAGAAAACCCCAAATGGGGTCAGGAGGAAATGGAAAACGACTAAACAACAACAATATAAGAAACCAGCACCTGTTTGTTTGTTTTTCCTGGTTAATTCTCCTGTTGACTCTTGTTTCTCATACCTTATGGACTATATGGTGCCATCTCTATTCTCTAGACATTGCCATGATGACTAAGCTGCTTTCTCCCCCTGGAAGTTCCCTAGTTTCTGTATCTCCCTTCTCCCTTTGATGAATTCACTCTAGAACCTCCATTTTGAGGAAGGACTAGCCGTTCTTCATTCTTCTTCCAGGTCTGCTTCTGACTTTCTGGACTTTGCCACCTTGCCTCTGTGATACTCTACCTGTTCATCTCTTTTTTGTGTTATCTTTTCTCATCATAATTTTAACTCTGTTTGCTTGTATCTGTATCCCCTATGCTTAGCACCATGACTGGCACTTAGAAAGCATTTCAGAAATAAGTGATCGTTGGCAGTTTCCTTCTTTGTCAATGAGGGGAGTAAGACTAGATCTCTAAGGTTGCTTCCATTTCTAACTGTGGCAAGGCTTGTCTCCCACAGGTAACATGAGGGTGTCATGGTGTGGCTTGACAGGAGGCAGAATACATATCTTTAACCTCTTCTTCCGCCATTCAACTTCAAGGGAGACTTGAATTCCTGCCAAGAGGAGAAGTAGGAGGTTGGGGCCAGAAGCTTGACCATTCTGCTCTCCTCAGAGAGAAGGAATACTAGGTTAGAATTATATCTATCTGCTCCCTAAAACATTGTTAGTCCAGGGGATATAGATTTCAGGTTCAAATTAATTTCTGATCAACTTTTCTTTGATCCAAAGCATGATTCCATTCCCACCAAATACTAATTCCACAATGAACACACATAGCAAGTAGCAGAGAAACCCATTTATCCAAGCCCACAGCAACACAGAAATCAGAGAAAGTATACATATGAGAATATATATCAGACAATCAGAGTGAAAGGGTTGTCCCGTTGGGAGTAAGGCAATTCAACGAGAGAGGGGGGGAGGGAGGGGGGAGAAGGAAGGGAGAGAGAGAGAGAGAGAGAGAGAGAGAGAGAGAGAGAGAGAGAGAGAGAGAGAGATAACACTAAATCTTACCTAAGGGGAAGTTCCCTGAAGTTTCTGCTGGGGCTAGGGTGATAATGGAGACTTAGCTCCTCTCATGTCAGCTTCTCCCAGAGTCTTATTTTCCCTTCAGCACCTTGAAATGAAGTTGGCATCATCCATCTTTTCTCTGGAGGTCAGAAGTGCCTGAAGAGACTCAGTAGCCTAGAACAGACCTAAAGATTCCCTGAAACTCTCTTCCTCTCTACTCCTCCCCTCATGAAGACTCAGGGTATTTATCTTCACAAATGAGGATAGAGTCCCATACCAATGGGCTTTGAGATTCAAATTACATAACATGCAGTTCTTTGACTTAGAAAACATAAAGTGTCAGGATATCCTCTTCATGAATAGGTATCTTATCATTTGAACTAATAAATAAAACTAATAATAACTAACATTTATATAGTGTTCAATGTATGCCCAGACTTTTATTGATAAGAGAACAGTCAATTTTTTATTTTTGCAAATGGGCTATCCAAATCTATTCTGGATTTGAAGACCTGGGTTTGAATCCTAGCTCTGCCATTTGTGACCGCTGTGACTTGAGACAAGTTATTTGGTTTCTTTGGTTTTCAATTTCCTCATTTGTACAATAAAGGAAGTGGATTAGATAGCTTCTAAGGTCTGTTCTAGCACTAAATCTATGATTGTTTGCAATAGTTATGTTGCTAAGACTGAGACCTGGGCTGCCAGCAACTGGAAGAGTGTAATAGCTCAGCATGAACTGTCCTATGTATGTACGTGTGTATACATGCACTGGAGACGTATGCTGGTAAATGTTTTATAACTGGTTCTTAAGACAATATACCTATTATGTACTTTTAAGTTTAATCTGTGTCAGCAATATTTTCTCCATCACGTTCTTAAATCTAGACAATCAACAAAACAATAATTAAACCTGATTTAGTTTGCTGATTTCTGAGGTATAAACTGAACCATCAGCCCTCGTGAGCTTGAGCTAGTTACAGCACACTACCGAAAGACAAACAGAGAAGATTTGAGTGTTATCTCTATAAATCTCTTTGCTCTTCCATTAGTGCATATAATTGAGAGGCAACTATTTTAACAGCTTTAAAACTCAGTGGTGGGTGATGAATCATATAATTTCAGAGTGGAAAGGATCCTCAGTGCCATTTAATCCAACCAATACAGGTTTGAGTTATCTGCTAATATGATGAACCTGCTATCTCTGCCCTTGATCCAAGTCATTGATAAAAAAGCTAAACTGTATGGGGCCAAACACAGATCTCAGGGATACTCCGGTGGAGACTTCCTTGTAAATCAACATAGAATTATTTATTAATAGCTACTCTTTTTACCTGGCCACCCAGACTGTTCTAAATCCATCTTATATTATTGCCTGTACCACATCTCTCCCTCTTTTTTATCTGAATATTCCGAGCAGCTTATATCAAATGTTTTGCTAAAACTGAGGCAAGCCATATCACAGAAACACAGAATCACAGAATTTTGGAGTTGGAGGGGATGTCATTAGCCATCTAGTCCAACTTCTATCTGACAAAAATGACATCCAACAAACAGTCATTCAGCCTTTGTGTGAAGACCCCCATTAAAGGGGAAGCCAGTGCTTCCTGACGCAGCTCATTCCTCTCGAAGAAAACTCTAATTCTTAGGAATTTCTTTTCTTCTGTCAAGCAAAAATTTGCCTCTTTTTAACTTTCATCCATTGTTCCTAGTTTTTCCCTCTGAGGCCAAACAGAACAAGTTTAATCTCTTTCACATGGTGGCCCTTTAAAAACTTGAACCCAGCTATCATATTCCCCATGAGTCTTCTTTCTTCAAGGTTAAATGTCCCAAGTTCCTTCAAGTTTCAATATGACATGACCTTGAGACCCTTCACCATCTTGGTTGCACTGCTCTGGACTTTCTCCAGTTTACCAATGTCCTTCCTAAAAAGAAATGCCAAGAATTGGACACAGTACCGCATGTGTGGTCTGACCAGAGCAGAGTAAAATACAGGACTACCTTAACCTCATTCTTGGAAACTCTGTCTCAGTGCAAGGCAACAGCTTCTTTTATCAGTTGTATCACAGTGTGGACTCATATTCAGCTAAACCTCCAGGTGTTTTTTTCAGACAAACTGCTTTCTAATCATGCCTCCCTTATCTTGCACTGAACAAAATTAATTTCTTGAATGCAAGTGTAAGAATTTCTCATTTCCCCATATTAAATTTCATCTATAGCAAACTCCTCATTTATTTTCTCTTTCTGCCTAGGTGGACTCTTCAGGGCTTCTTAACCCTTTTCTACTTGTGACCCCTTTTCACATTTCAGCAATGTTCATTGGTGTTGTGTAGTACAATGCGACAGCATGCGAAGCGCAAAGTATGCATACTTTGTGTTCAGAACCAAGACTGCAGTGAAGTTGCATGATGCAACATGGGCAAGTGCTTCCAGAAACATGTCGGGAGTCATTACACATTTGATTTTTAATTAATTTTTGCTTGTTGTGCGGTCAGAAGCCTTTTACTATTGCCATTTTTTTTTGCGACCCCCGTATGGGGTTGTGACTTGAAATTTAAGAAAGGCTGGACTCTATGATGATGATATCCTTTCTGTCAGAGTGTCCATTGATCTTTGATAAAATGCTCTCTATTACTTCTCTTCTCTTTGTTTCTTAGGCTTCCTCACAGAAGTATATCTTCCAAATATATAATCCTTTTAATTTTCCTCCTCCTCCTTCCTTTTGCATATGGTATACCCTTCCAGAGCTGTAGTCCTATCATGAATTTCATCCTTCCATATCTGGGTGAAACTCATGAGGCACAAATTTGCCTCTTTTTATTGGAACCTCTAACTTACATTGCTTGTTATGCATATTTTATGCACGCTTACATGGCCATATAAAACTAGTTTTTTTTCCAACTGGCTTTTTGTATTGAATTTTGTCTCATAGACTTTTGGGTTTTTTCTGCCTACATGGTAGCTATGTTTCATTGCATTTAGCTTGATGGATATAAATAAGCAGTTTTCTCTCTTGCTCTTCTTTTTCAGTTTTTGTTTTAAATTAGATTTGTGGCGTTAACTTGCCTTTATGTCCAACTTTGACCACTATTCCTCTGCGTTATGGTTAGTCTCCTTTATTTGTTAGTTTCTCCTCTCCAAGCCAGGGTCATTTGTCTCTGTGTTTTGATGCAAGTCTTCATTAATAGAAGATCTAAGACTAGAACATGAATCAATGGACATTCAGATCCATATACTTTGTGTTTGGGGGTATTTTTTGTAGCTTGATGTCCTACATTGGCATGAATTAATATATTTAGTAGACAAAAAATTGACCACCATTTGAATGATAAAATGTATGTATGTGCTTGTCAATGTTTTCTTTTCTGCTGTGTTGCCTTTACAATTTAGAAAAGTATTTTTATTTGTTGTGTTTACACTTGATCTCCCAATAATGGAATGTAAGGTTCCTAAGGGGAGAAATCATTTCATTTTGGTCTTTGTATCATCAGTCCTAGCATGGTACTTGGCACATAGTAGGCACTTAATAAATGTTGATTGATTGATGAAAAAATGTGAACTGTTCCTGAAATTGCCTATATTTCCTGAATTTTCTGAACTTATTGCCTTTGTCTTGACTATCCTAGATTTATCGACCTGACCTATTAGTAAGAATGTGATTTACAATATTCTGTGACTTTCTGACTGAATTGAATAACTGAGGAAAAAAAATCTACTTGATTAACTGAGGAAAAAATCCTTCTTTCCAGCTGTGCCTGGGGTTATTCCTAGGTGTGGCCACCCATATGTGGCCTGAACTCACACTGACACTACCACCATTAAATGCAGTACCTCAAGCCTGGACTATGGTAATAGCCTGCTGGTTGGTCTCCCTGCCCTGTCTCTCTTCATTCCCTTCTATCCTTCACTTAGCTATCAAAATGTTCTTCTTAAAGCTAAGGTCTGACCATGTCACACCCATATTCAATCAACTCCAGTGGTTTCCCATTTATTCAGAATCAAATATAAAGCTCCTTGTTTTTTCTTTTAAGGCCCTCTATAACTTTTTCCCTTCCTACTTTTCCAGGCTTTTTACTCCTTACCCCTGTATTCTGTGATCCAGTGACACTGACCTCCTTGCTATTCCTCCAACTAGAGACTCCATCTCCTCACTCCAGGCATTTTTATTGGAACTCTGTCCCTTCTCATCTTCACCTGTTAACTTCCTTGGTTTCTTTCAAGTCCCAGCTAAAATTTCACCTTAGGCAAGAAGCCTTTCTTGATCCCCTATAATTCTATTGCTTTTCCTCTGTTGATTATTTCCAATTTACTTTGTCTTTATCTTGTTTGTATGTAGTTATATATATTTTGTCTCTCCCTTAGACTGTAAGATCCTTGATGGAGGGGCTATGTGTTGCCTCTTTTTGGTATCCCAAGAGCTTAACACAGTGCCTGACACATAGTAGGTACTTAAATAAATATTTGTTGGCTGTCTGAAATGGAATCAGCTAACCAAAGGACTGGCAGAGGTGGTTGGAGTATGACCCTTGGTTATCAAGCAGGTCTCACTGCAAACTCTACCTCTCTCCATATCAGCTTCAGGAATCTAATTATGCTTCATGATTATTTTAGCAATACCACTGGGCACTGAGAGTTCCTAGCTTTTCTACAGACTAAACCACAAGAAAGACTTGATGTATCCGTGGATTATTAATACCTAACTTGAGGTAAAACAAATGCTTATGTGAGATAGTTAAAGCATTGCTAGAATATTTACGTTGAGTGACCAAACTACATACTTCCTGTTCAGAGTTGAGGAAAATTATTCTTCAGTATTCCAGGAAAATGTCAAGATCACTAAGTATTGTAGCCTGTTGACCTGTGCTATGTGGAACAAACTCTCTGTATGTTTCTAATAAAAATATACATCAGAGGTCGCTTCAAACCGAATGTCAAACTTAGTTTAAGGTACAAACCTCTTCAAAGTTATTGGGGATATTAACTGTAACAATAAAATGTGCATCAGTGTTAGGGTTTTTTTTCCCTTGGGTAATGGGGCTGCTGGATTTGAAAATCTATGTGGGTGTTATTCTGAATGATGGAATTCAGGTGGCTTGGTTTGTTGAATGACCTTTTGTTTTTGTAGCTATTTTAGAGTGGTTAGACAGAAGAAAAAGATTGAATTGGAATCCCCTCCCCCATCATTATTTCTTAACTTATAAAAACAGTTTCATATACTCTTTCAAGTAAAGGAATTAGGCAGCAGGCGCTGAGTTTGGTATAGGGCTATTTGGTCACTGTAGTACAGAGTCCCGGCACCATGCTGCCTTTTGCAAGAGAGACCTCTACTTGAGGTTTCCCTCTACTTAAACACAAATTTGGATGCAATTTTATGAATGACTATAGATATAAAATAAAGGAAAAGGTTTGGATTTTTTCTGGAATTTACTATAGATATATGTCCCCCCGCCTTTACCAAGACTGTAGTAGTTGTGATGCAATTAGAACCGTAAGGAGGAATTCTAGCCCATGGAGTCAATTTCACTGGAAGGTGAGGTGTCAAAGATATGACCATTCCTAGGCATGTGATTGTTTTAGGTAATCTAGAGTCAGAGGTTATGGGAGTGGTAGTAGATAGAATGCTAGGCCTGGAATTAGGAAGATGAGTTCAAATCCACTCTCAGGCATTTATTAGTGATGTCATTTAATTTCAATCTGCCTTGGTTTCCTCATCTGTACATTCTAGCAATACTTTAACTATCTCACATAAACATTTGTTTTACCTCAATTTAGGTATCAATAATCCACAGATATATCAAGTCTTTCTTGTGGTTTAGTCTGCAGAAAAGCTAGGAACCTTCCTCCCAGGGTTGTTGTTAGGGTCGAATGAGATAACAACATGTAAAATGTTTTGTAGACTTTAAAGTGCCACATAGATGCTAGTTATTGTCAGTGATGTGCAATGGTGGTGGAGAGAGGGTTTGAAATTGTTCTTGTTTTATTCCATAAATTAAAAATAAAATTAAAAAAGAAAGAAAATAGAAGGGAGGAACAAGAAGTTTGCTAACTTCTTTTCTTGGTCTGTGTCAGGGGGTGCAAGAGAAGGAGCGGTTGGTTTTCAAGAAGGTTTCAAGAGATGTGGTATCTTCAGGTGAAAAGCAACTTTCAAAAAGAGCAGAAGATAGAGAGAATAAGGGAAGAAAACTTGATTTAGGGTCACAAATTTGAGCTGGAAGGTACCTTAGAGTCCAGAAGACTGGTACAATAGTCCAGACAGGAAGGGATGAGGACTTGTGCATCACCTGGCAGTGTCGGAGAAGTGGGTATATACTAGAGATGTAAGCTAGATGGCGCAGTGGATAGAGCATCAGAACAGGAGTCAGGAAACCCTTTGTTCAAATTTGTCCTCACATACTTACTGGCTTTGTGACTCTGGGCAAGTCTCTTAACCTCCATCTATCTGAATTTCCTTACCTGAAAGAGTTGTTATGAAGATAAAATGCGCTAATATTTGTAAAGCATTTTGCAAATCTTAAAGTGCGATATAAATACCTTTTACTATGACTACTACTACTACTACTACTACTACTGCTACTACTACTACTACTACCACTACTACTACTATTACCACTACTACTACTGCTACTACTACTACCACTACTACCACTACTACTACTACTACCACCACTACTACTACTACTACTGCTACTACTACTACTACTACTACTACTACTACCACTACTGCCACTATCACTACTGCTACTGCTAGCATTACTACTATCACTACTGCTGTCACTGCTGCCGCTGCTGCTGCTACTGCTCCTATTACTTCTACCACTTCTTATGCTACTACCTACTGCTACTAATCTGTTGTGAAGGTAGAATTGACAGGATTTCACAATGATTGAATATGGGGGGGCAGTGAGAGAGTGAGGGATATGCCTATGTTGTGAACCTAGGTAACTGCAAAGATGATGGTGCCCTTCAGGATAATAAGGATATCAGGAAGAGGGGAAGGTTTGGAAGGAAGGATAATGACATCAGTTGTGGATACACTAAATTTAAGATGTCTGTGAGACCTCCAGTGGACATGTCTAGTAGGCAGTTGGAGATGTGAAACTGGAGGTCAGGAGAGAGGTTAGGGCTGGAAAAATAGACTTGAGAATTGTGTGCTTAGAGGTGATACCATGAGTATTACTTAAATATTAGGCGCTATCCTTAAATATTTAAAAAAAAACTCTGTTGTGAAATAACATTTTCGCACATGAGCCTGCCAACCTAGAGGATAGGATCTCACTTTGAAGGTCTATTGAAATTGATGACAGAGACCAAAAGGAACCCCAAATAATTAGATATTTTCTCCTTTCACAGAATCACACAATCACAGAATATGAGGGTCGGAAAGTATCTCATTTGACATTGAATCCATCCCATACTTCAAAGGAATTTCTACCGTGTACACTTCATGAGTGGTTATCTAGCCTCTAAGGGTGGGCTTCCAAGAAAGAAGGGAGAAACCCCTATCTCTCAAGGTAACACATTATGCTTTCATCCAGCTCTCATTGTTAAGAAGCTATCCTATTTGTAACTTTTACTCATGGTTCCTGCCTTTAAAAAAAAGAAAGAGCAAAATTTAGTAAATAAAGGAGTATGACTTTCTGGGGATGGGTGGGAGGGAGACTTTTCTATATACGTGTTCTAGAGAAGCTGAAATTCTTGTTCTTTTTTTTTTTACAATGGAAATATAATTTCCATGCTCTAATGTTGTGTTTTGATGAGAACTGCTTAGAGTGATTTGGGACTTCTAATGAAAAAGATATTCCTCACTTCTGGGACTAATAGGTAGGAAGTCTTGTGTTCTCATTCTGACACTGGGTTAAGGACAATTGCTTAGTTCAGGTGTTTGTTTTTTTGGTAAAAGAATTAATGAAGTGTTCTATCTCAAGGGGAGAGGGGGGCTGTTTGCTGAATTGTATATATAGAATCGTGGCACCACAGAATCTTAGAGTTAGAATAGACTTCAGAGACTATCTAGTCTGGCCCATACCTGTAAAACACTCTTCTCTACAATTTCCCAACAGGTATGTGGACCCCTCCACTTGTGAACTTTATGGATGTCTCCACTCTTCCCACTGTCCTGTGTGAACTTTTGAGAGAGTGCAAGATCTTTTGTTCCTACTTTTCTTACTATGCTATTTCATTAAATGCTTTTATTGTGGCCTAATTGCATTCTTTGACTGACTGTAGGACAGTAAACGCATCAGTGAGGGCTCTTGATCCGTAATTTTAAGGAGCATGGACCAACAGATTACCTTTAACCTGGGGTTATCATCTCCTGTGGAACCCAATCTGCAAGTATAATTTGGAGGAGAATCCCAAAGAAGTGCTCCCCACTTCAAGGCTTTGTTCAAACAGTTCTGCCTCCTTAGACAGCCCATTTTATTTTTGTTATGGCTCTAATTATTAGAGTTTCCCTTTACCTCAAATCTAAACCTGCTTTTCTGTTACTCCTCCTCTTCTTCCTCGTTCTTTCCTGTGGGATTATAAAGGACAAGTCTCATCTCCATTTCTCATGACAGTCCTTCAGATACTTGAAGACAGTAGCCATATTTCTCCATCCCCAGACTTTTTTCCCCTCCCAAACTAAACATCCATTATTCTTTTAAATAATCCCCATTGAGCACTGTTTTGAGGCAGCTCTTCGTAGTAATAGTCACCTCTGCCTAGAGCCAATGGGAGAAAAGAATCATAGGATTTATAGCACATACTGCATTTATTTTCAATTATAATGAAGTTCCAGTATAAATACGGGTGTATTATATATGTATATATGATGCGCATTATATATACATATATATTGCACACATATATGTTGAACATGGGTAAATTTAATCAGTTTGTCCTAGTTATGTTTTCATATGGGGGTTTCACATAATCATTTCCGTATGTTCTGATGTTTCTCTTCATCCCCCTCCTTTTTACCTACCTACTGCCTTCAGGCTGCTGATCAGCTCAGTGGAACAAAGTAGAAATATGGTACAAAGAGTTTAAATGAAAGAAGCAAAGAGTCATATTTAGGCTTGATGATGTAGGGAAAAACTTACTAATAATGAGAGACATTCCTGGTAGAATAGGTTTCCCCAGAGAATAGAGCCCCTCCCTGGAGGTCTTAGAGCAAAGATTGTCTACCACTTATTGGTCTTGTTCAGGGATGGGTTAGACTGGATGGCCTCTGAGGTCCCTTCCAAATTAGGCTTTGTGATTGAATAATTTTCCTTGGAAAATGACTTTAACAATCCTTAGCAGCGTTGAAAACCCTGTTAGAACTTTAAGTATGGAAATCAACCAGCAGGACCCTGTTTCCTGTTGACTTCCTGTCCTGATGAAGTTGTGCTAGCCCAAGTAAGTGCCTGCTTAGTGTTGTTCTACCAGCAGGAAGTTTACTGTACTGTCACTCCAATAAAAGTTACTTTCAAGGGAAACTACAAGCAGCCCTGCGCTCATCTTGGTCATCTCTGGCTGCCCTGATGACTCCTGGGACAAACTAAATGGAATGCTTTATGGTTCTTTGATGATAGGGGTTGCCCAAGAATAAAAAGGTTGTCACTAACAATTAAAATGGTCTGAGAAACAACTTTGTTATGTTAAGGGTTGTTGTTTTCTCCTCAATCATATGAGGAGGCTGAGCTTGGTGATGTCTCTGCTTCTTTCTAGCTTTAAAACCTATGGTCTTGTGATGTAAAGCTCAGTAAGCCATAAGGAGGGAAGGGATGTGTACATATGTGTGTGTATGTACATGTTTGTGTTTGTGTTCCACAGAGCAGCAAATTCTTCAGGCAGCTGTGTTGGGTAGGTGCTGGGTTAGAAGTCTATTCATTTGTCACCTGAAGACCTATTTTCTCTAGTGTGTTCCCTTTGGTAGAGAGGGCAGGTAGTGTTGTCAAGAATTTAGTGAAAACCCCTTGTTAGATTTTCTAAAGATCAGTTATGATTAGAAATGTGGACCCCATTGACCTGATACCTTGTCTCATGGATGATGATGCATAATTTGCATTGTATTGAATATTTCATTTCCAGGAGAATGCAAGTTTTTTGAGGGCAGGGACAATTTTATTTTTATCTTTGAATCCCAAGCATCTAACATAATTCTTGGCAAATAGTAGGTGCTTAGTTGTAGAATTGGTTTGACTATGTCTGACCAAGTTAATAGGCTTTTCTATATAAAAATAGTATTTGGTGAAGGAAATATTTTTTCCTCTTCTTAAATCCTATTCAATTAACTCGATCTTTTAGGTGTCTAATGCAATGAAAGTTTCATAAAAACAATTTTAAAATGATCAGGCTGGGCATATCAATATTTATTGAAATACTGAAAAAAAATTTCCATTGGTGTTGAGAAACTCCTGGCAAAGAACTGACATGACAATATGTATTTCACTGATACAGTAAGAGAACTCCAACAAGTAACTAACTGCACACTCTACCCAAGGCAGCTGCAGAACATCTGTAATACAAATATTCAGACATTACAGATTGTCTGTTTACAAACATAGAACAACTATGGTAAACCAGCCAAAGCCCAAACCTTTTCATTTTCGTCTGCTTTTACTAATATGTCCTGTAATTGATAAGGCAGTCATTAAGTAAATGTCTGGTTACAAAGTGGTTAACAATTAACATTAGAGAAATTGAGTTCACAAACTTTGGCAAGCTGGAGGGATTCTTAGAACCACAGACACTGGCAAATATACATTCTAGTTTATCCGCTTCTGAACTTTCTGTTTCCATCAGGGTGGATGCAAAATTTGACTGGTGATTGTTGTTGTTTTAAACAAACCTTTCTGTCACATTCCTCTCTAGTGAGATTGTAGCGCTTTATATATAGTTAATAACACACTTATATTTGACATTTTAAAGGTTTTAATATTCAGTGAGGAGCACTGTATTAGAAAAAATAGAATTTACAGAATGTAATGCATTTGTTTGAAATGTAAAAAAAAAAAAACCAAAACAACTCAAAACAGAAACAATCCACAAACCCCTCACCCATGTTGTACATATATCACTGGACCCACTTTTTCAGCTCACTGGTAAAACAATTGGTCTCCATATGTGACTGGGTCAACTTAGTATAACTGGAAAAAATTCCTTTTTCTTATGTTGGATATGCCATTCTGCTGAGCTATTTTTCTGGGATCCTTTGAACTGTTTAGATTAGAATGAGTGGTTAGAATTGGCAGTAGACATACAGCAAGGAGTCACAGATGCTAAACTTTGCTAAGTTTGTACCCTACTCACGGACAAAATAGTTGAGCTGAGTCATGGAGGTGATGAAATAGACAGCTTTGAATGACTAGAGAAGCATGGACTGATGTCTTTGGTATACAATGTACAATGCTTGGAAAGGAATTTAAGGTGAAGAGCCCACCTCTCTAAGTTAAGATCACTTGAAACAGAGGATGCTACAAGTCATATAATTTACAACAGATTTTAAATAAACTACCTTGAGGATTAGGAAGATTTACAGGCATTGAGTCAAGTGACTGATTTTCATTCATTAAGACTCTTGTATGTCCCTGAACTATATATTCTACTAACTTGAAGACATGCTACAGTAAACACATAATATTTGGCTTCTTCATTCTTGGCTATATCTTATACAAAGGGGAAACTAAGGAACAATAAATTAGCATCATAATTGTCTACAGTTGAAACTATGATATACAATATAAATAAACTATTTAAAAGCCAGCAATATTTATGAAAAAAAAATTAAAGGACTAGGAGGTTTCTTTTTTCTTTTTCTTTTTTTTTTTTTTTTACAGTTTCAGCAAGTGATTGTGCAGCCAATAATCTTTAAAAAATTAGAGTTTAAATGAGATTCCCTTTTGATTTTAGTGTCTCACGACATACAGTAATTAAGAACTGGTAAAAAATAATTACCAATCAGAAAGCGACATCAAGGAAATGACTGCGTTTGCGATGTGTAGTATCACAGTTCCCCTCCCCCCACAGGACCTAAAGAATGTAAACACTAGGTTTTCTTTGAATGCAAAAGTAGTAATACTTTATTTTAAACATTTCTTGATCCACACCTGCACAGTTAACTCTTGGGATAGTGAAATAAGGCAAGACTTTCATAACTGTGACTTCACATGTCATAATACTGATATCTTCATTTGGAAAGAGATTGTTTGTAATTGTCTTTCACCAATATTTGTTCTGCAGCAGACTTTGGTCTACTTAGAAAGGCCAGTATCACTCTTCTTTTTTTCCTCTTTGTCAAGCTTTTAGTTACTTTTCATAGTCTTCCCCTCTCTCACCCCCAACCCCAATACATATTAAAAACAAGTCCCTTTTTCCCACCTTTTGGCAATGTTCAATTGCTGTGAGACTAGGTGATTTGATTTCCACTGCCTTTGCTTGTCAGCTCGAACAACCTAGAAATGCTCTTCGAAACCCAAGCACAGATTTTTTAAACATTTTTTAAAATGAACTACAAATGTGAAGGTGAAAAGACCGATGTGCTCTAACAAGCCATTTGGCACGAAAACTTTATGGATACCAGCACGTGGTGATGTCCAGATGCCACATCACCACCACAGCAGCAGAAATGGGTCTCCTTAAAGCTTTAGCTTTGGACCAGTTGAAAAGCATGTGAAAGCATGTTTTCCTGTATCATGCTGACATAGACCAGAAGAGGGATACTGCCTCCATTTTTAAACAACATGAACACGTGACAAAACAAACTTCAGAACATATTAAGAATGGCAAGCTAACTTATTCCTACACTGTTCGTACTAGCGGTTTGCAGACCCGGCACGCAGGCTTTTTATGAATTGGTGGCATGGCTGTTGTGTGTGTGGCCTTCCACAGGTCTTTGCTTTCCTTCTTTTAAAACAGGTTTCTGCATAGAGAACACATCCATGATCACAGAAGAGAATAGGTGTAGGGTCCTTGGAAGGATAATGCAAAGGATGCTGCCTAAAGGTGCAGCTTGCATCCTTTGGAATCGTTTTTTATTCCAGCTATCTGGTGAAGGAATTCAGTGCACGCAAATCCCCCCCATTACAATAGCTTAATAACACAGGTCAATTTGTTCCTAAATTTCTTCATTTAGTGGAGATCAGTTTAAATATACAAGAATTGTTCTGTCCTTTCCCATCTGACATGGTGACGGTGTCCACCTGCAAAGTTCATTAGTTTTATTGTAGCGTCTTATATTCCTTTGGGGATGTGTAGCATTTGATTCACAGTTTGCAATACAAATACCCTGATACATCACTTATTTACTATTAAGTATTTGATTATTATACCATTTTCTCAGTGTCTGAAAACCAAGTTTTTAATTAGTGTTGCTTGGAGCAGTTCAGAGTATTTCTTTCCTTTTTTCAGCTTTTTTTTTTCGAAAGCAGAAATAAGCTCTTGGGGGGGAGGTGGGGGAGAATTTATGCTCTCTTTGCATGCAGCATTTCAATGAGGAGGTTATTACATGGCACATCCCCATTCAGGTGTTTGTAATAGAGGTATTCTTCAGCCTGCATGCTGATGGCCCGGATCTCTGGTAGCCGAAGGAGAAGCTGCCCAAACTTGTCTGTCTGTTGTGGATAGTTGCACATTGTGTAGTCCAGCAATGCAGCATTCACTTGTTCTTGAACCCCTTCCACCAGCTGGAAGTTCTCAAGGTTTTTGACATCTGGATTAAAAAAAAAAAGAAGTCACACCATTTCAATTGCATTTTAATTCCTGTTTACCAAAGCCTTGTGTTCAATTAATGGGTGTATTTTCCTCCTGACATAAAGCATACTTTACATGCTGCTGAATATTCAGTAAATCCCACTCACCAGGCTTCCTACAAAAAAGGATCACAAAAGAAGTGGAGCAGAGTATCTTGTTGAAATTCTGCATATACCTCAAATCAATTAGACACCAATGGATTTTGAGCAAGGTCAACTCTTTTCATATCTTACAAAAGGGAAAGGTTTGTGGATTCCTAAAGTAGAGGGACCATAATATATTGCCAGCAAATGAGTCCCCAGAGAAAGACCCATCTTAACCCAGTATATTACACAATTCATATAATTCTGTATTAATTTTTCTGACCCAAGGTGAAATCTGTGTCCAGGGTATGATGTAGTTAATTCTAATAAAAAGTGACAGGGTTCTTGTTTCTGTTTGACATTTTCTAAATGATTCTGAAAGCCTTTGACTTGTCTAACCCATGCTAATGAACCATCTGGTACACTCCAGTGACTGCCAACATAATCTTCCCTACAAGAAACTCTCTAAAATATATATCTTGGTGACTAATGATCTTTGCAAAATGAAAGCCTTGTCCTTTCGGCAAAATAACAGGACAGGACAGTGCCCTTTAACCTGATACTAGCTTCTCCATTTTTCTTTGAGCACCTCAGCATTCATATATGTGGGCCCTGGAAGTTCATTTTGCCTTAATCCAAGTGGTCATCTATAGTTGTTTTAGGGCATCTCTGCCTTAGGGGAACACTATAAATATTGAAATAAAAGACAGTGAGACTAGCTCATTGAAAATTTCTTTGATGAAATACCACTTCTGTTGTTTATTTACGCAAACAGCCCCCCTTGTATTCAGTGTGTACACAGCATGTAGTTACACACACATGCAAATAAATTCAAACATGCACGTGTGTGAAGTAAGCAGATGCAGGCCCTCTCTCTTTCCAATTACACAAAAATAAATAGGAAAGAGTTAGGGCTATCTGATCCTAAAGCAAGATCAGTGGGGCTCTTGTTGAAAGCTGAAATGCACAAAATCCAATCAATTCTGTTAATGGTTGTCAAAGGAACCATTACTCTCTCATACATGATTTTGTATTATATACCCATTAAATTCACGTCTGTGTATGTATATAGGTGCATTTAGTTTTCTCTGTATCCATACACAACAGGGTTGGTTTACAGTTGCTGGAGAAATGTGTCTAGAATGATTTGGGTGTTTACATTTTTCTCTATAATTTCGCATCAATGTGCCCTTCATCCCCCTTCTTCAACTCTCCACCCCAAATTAAAAACAGTAAGGGAGTTGAGTATTAAGGTAAATAAACATAGGGAATGTGAGATGCAGAGTTGATGTTTATTTCGAAGCCGGGGTGGTAGAATCAAATATGTTGTCGAAGTGGATTAATGAGATCCTCCAATAATCACTGATGCAAACAAAGTCCACTGTTGGGAGGGCTGCGTCTCAGTATGGCATTTAAACTCAACAGACAAGTATCAGAGTGCATTGTCAAGATAAAAGCACTGTATTAAATGATCAGATAAGATATGTAAATGGGTTTTGCAGGCCTTAAAGTGGACCATAAATATGTTATTCCTACTCATCCTACTTTCAGTTTATCCAGGTACATAAAAGTCACTCTTCACTTTGGAATGCAACTCTTCAGAAGTAGAGACATGAAACAGTGTTTATAATTCTTTAAAATGCCAGGAAGCCTGAGGAATTCTCACACCTACATCCCTTACTATAGACAAATGCACGTAATTATACTCAGCTAACTCCAACAGATAAAAAAAGATATTTTCAAGATTCAAATGCCTTTCTGACTCTGAATGATTCCCTACAGCACTCTTTTTCTTTTGATTAAATATTTTCTTCTTGATTACATATGAATCCTCAATTCAACACATATTATGAAATTTGTGTGCAGTTTTTAAAGAAATATTTCATTCTTCATTAATTGCAAAATGAAGCCTGTCACGCGTTCTAGAGCTTATCATCTTGCATTTGATTCCTCTTTATAGGAAAGGCTGTAAAGATAGAATTTTTCTAGGTGTGTGTGTGTGTGTTTTCAAAAACACACCAAAGTTGTACTTGGCTAGATACTGTCAAATGTAAGTGATAAAAGAAAAAAACACTTTGTTAGGACATTGCTACTATTTGGTATAATATAAAAACTCTAAACAATGGCTCTCCTTGTGCTCTCGATCCTAATATTACAAACAGGTTCTATAATACTTATAAAATCTTGCTTTGCTGATCTCTGATACAGGACAGTCATGTGGCATGAGAGTAGAGGGGGTAAAGGTGATTTTGAAATTTCCAACTGAAATTCTGATTCCCTTCTCAGCAAAATTCTTCCCTCTAATCTTCACCCATCCTACAGGAGACAGGCTTTGGCTAACTCTGTGGGAGGATATAGAAGAAAACAAGTAATATCCAACACTACACTGACTTTGAAACAAGTTACTTTTAACGATAAAGTGAAATAGTGGTTTATGTTACAATGAAAGAAGTTCTCACAAGCAAGGCTAAGTGAACAATGGTCAAATGGGCGACCAGGGAGGGTGTAGGAATTTGTCCAGTGGAACATGTGAGATAAATGAATAGTAGCCTATTTAAAAGTGAGCATTTGAAACATGTTTGCTTTGATAAATGTAACTCTGAGAATCAGTTGTACATTTGGGGGAGGGAGAACAGGATTCATGCCAAACTTAAATTCACACAAAGGAAAACAAAAGGACCCCATTGGTAAATAAACTCTAGATTAAAAAAAATTACTAATAGGCATTTGAAAACCTTTTTTCATTTTTGAGTAATGGCTCACAAGCTGATCAGGCCGGGTAATTTTACTTCCAAAACCTGAGAAAGTATTCAATTTCTCCTTTTTTGCCATGAATGAGCACTTATTAAGTGTCTAATATTTGTCAGGTACTACACTTTCACATCATTACTTGAAGAGAAACATACAATTTCTGTCCACTGAAGCCAAATTCTCTTCAATTCAATTTCCACTGGAATCCTTCTGACCCGAGCTCAGGCAACTGTGTGTCTTCACTCTCAGGCTGTTGCCATGGCTTCTTCTATTACTCATAATAGGAATCATGGAGCTAACTGTACCATACAGGCATGTTGACTGAATGTACTCTTTGGTTGTTTCTTTCTACATCTCCCAGGCAAAGGGAGCTGGGATTTGAGGCATCCATCCCAAAGTTCAAGCAATCAGGGAAAAGAGAAGAAAATACAGCTTGTTTTTGATTCCGAAGATTATTTGATTATAAGAGTTAACTTTGTTGGATAACTACTCTTTTCTCTTCTTAACTTTATCTGGATGGAAATAAGCTCATGCTACATTCAATTAAATGTCCAGAATAGTTCTCATATCATTTGGGAAGAAGAGATATGTGACTATTCCTATCTTGTAAGAATAAGATATAAAAAATTTTCAATTAGGGCTTTTTGGAGGATATTGTATTTGATTCATAGAGAGCCCTTACAGTTTATTGAGTAGAGAAGCAACATGGAAGAGCTTTGAGTGATGAACTGTATATCTGTTGCCCCAATTTTGTTGTTGTTCTGTTGTTTCTTTGGGGTCCAAGTCTTTGTGACCCATTTTTTGGGAGTTTTCTTGGCAGAGATACTGGAGTGATTAGGCAAACAGGGGTAAGTGATTTGTGCAGGGTCACACAGGTAGTAAGTGTCTGAGGCCAGGTTTCAACATAAGTCTTCCTGACTCCAGGCCCTATATTCTATCCACTGTGCCACCTAGCTAGCTAGCCTTGTCTAGCTAAAACAGAGAGACACACCAGCAGATTGACTACAGGGTGATTAAATTTTGGCTGTGGCAAATCTAAAAGTTCATCCAGTAATAAGCAGAATGGCTGTGATTTGTGTTGGTGGAAGGCATGCCCACACTAACAAAAGAAGAAGTTATGGAAGTTTTGAAGAAAGGGACTCCTGTTACTCAAAGGAATCCCCAAGGTAAACACTTTTGTGCAATGAATCACCTGTTTACCTATTTCAAAAAAGTGCATTTTTTTGCACATCAGTTTTATGTAAAGTACTGTACTGATATGTGCACTGACAATTTCAAGTGGCCTCAAAATCACCTTGAAATCATCTAATTCAGATTCTTTGGTCAGTGTAGAATGGCAATTTATGTTGGAAAAGTCAAGACTTTCAACTCTTGTCTAGATGGCACATAAAACCTAAAAACATGAGGAGAAAAGTATTGACCCACAGATAGCATCCCCAGCGAGGTGGTTTCCAATTTGTTTTGTTTTTTTTTACCCCATTCACTTCCTCTCCCCTAGAATCTAACAACTCTTTAAGCCTGCATGCTGTTGAAATTATTATTAACATACAAATCACAATAATATTACACTTACGTAACATTTGCAAAGCAATATATATATTATTTCATTTATGACTCACAACAATCATGTTTTATCCCCATTTAACAGAAGGGAAACTGAAGTGGAAAGAGATGAGATGACTTGACCAGGATTCTGTCAGTGAGTATCTGAGGCAGGATTTCAACCCAGATCTTCCCCTCTCTAGAACTGTTAACACAATCCATTTGGGTGTACCCTCTTTTGTAGAAGTTGAAAATGTTAATGATTTCCTTCAAATTGTCCATATTCCAAATCAAGTCCCTGTGGCATTAACCTTTTAATGGTTTCTGAGATCCTTGGGAACCATAACTAATCAAGAAAAGGATTCCGGCAGGAGGAGAAACTCTCGAAGGAACTGACAATGAATTGTTTGAGAAAACAAAAGCATAAATTCTGGAAAAATAATTACATAGTGGTGATTCCTTAGAAAAATAAATTTAAGTGCTGATGAGCGCAAAGTGTACAGTTTCCATTTGGTACTGCGGTGTATCACATCTGGCTTGGGGAATGAGACTCATGATCATGAGAAGCAGTGATTTATTGATTTTTACAGGACCCAAATCCTCCCAAGCCTTCACAGAGGGTTTTTTTTTACTCCAGCATCACAAAGTCTCTTGCACTTAGGGCTTTGCACATTCCTTTGAATTTTATGTATGCTCTATTTAATACAAATTGAAAGCATAGATTGTTGAACTATAACATTACACATTCAGAGTTATAAAGGTTAGAAATTGTCCATAAGTAGAAATAGGTACCCACATACCAATCTCTGTAACCTTTAAATTTTGATGACTAGAAAGAGCATTTTGTGTTGCCACTCTAGGTAACAATTCCTTATCATCTATTCTACTTTATTCACTCAGGGACTAATTACCAACTTTTTACATGAAACAGCCTTACTATGAGCTCACAGTGGGGCACGTAGATTTTTCCATCCTTATTGGAGAGTAAACCCTTAGGTCTTCTTGAATATATAACATGTTTTACAAGGCATTGCACTAGCTCTTCTGTCATGCATGGAATTTATGTTCTCTCTGAAGATGAAGACACTTTTTTTTTGGCTCCAGAGGGGTCAGTAGCAGCATTTTTCTTGCTGGCACAGCCTGTAAATATTCCCATTCAATGCTCTTTTTTCAGGGTTGGAACCTCTGTGTTGAAACAAGGGCCTCTAGCCTGAAACTTCTGAGAGTCTCAGCTGGAAAAGATAGATACATAATTCATTTATACATTTATGTGTGTGTATACATACATACATATACACACATATGTGCATAAACACAAATTTTCCAAAAGTGAAATATCTTGCTTTGCCCATTTAAAAAGTATACTTCACAGAATCATAAGATATCAAGTTCCAAAGGAACTTTCAGAGGCAATCTCATACAACCTCTACGACAAAAATCTCCTCTACATAGCCTTTACAAGTAGTCAGTCTCCATTTTGAAGACTTCCAGTTAAGAGGAGTCCATTATCTCCCAAGGCAGCCCATTACTTTTGGACAGTTCCAATTGTTAGGACTTTCCCCCACCCCCCCACTGACCTTGAGAAGAAATCTGTCTCTCTGTAACTACTGCTTCTTGTCTTATCACGTGAAGCCAAGGAAAAGAAGCCTAATCCCCTTTCCTCTTGACATGAGATACTTGAAGATGCCTATTATATTCTCCTCCAGTCTTCTCTCATCCCAATGAAATCTCACCAATTCATCGTGATTTACAATCCTCTCACCACCCTGGTCACCCTTCTCTGGAGATACCCTAGTTTTTCAACTTTTCAACCTTCCTCAAATGGGGAGGTCAGCAATGAACACAATGTCCTAGGAGTGGTCTGACCAGGGTGGAGTATGGTAGGATCGGTCAACAGGCATTTTAAAGCACCTACTACATGCAAGGCATTGTGCTAAGTGTTGGGGATACAAAGAAAGGCAAAAGACAGTCCCTGCTCTCAAGGAGCTCACTGTCTAATGGAGGAGACAATATGCAAACAATTGCATACAAATAAGATCCATACACGACAAATTGGAGCTAATCCACAGGGAGAAAACACCAGCATTAAAGCCCATTGCCTCTCTTATTCTGGATATTACATTTCTATGAATATAGTCCAAAGTTGTGTTGAAAATAAGTTTTATAATGTATAAAGACAGTGAAGCTTTTTTTCCTTTGTGAGACTTTCAGAAGAATAAGATATGACAAATAGTAATTTGTCCCCAGAGAAGGCTCCCTGATTTGACAACTCCTGAAATGGGAGAGAAATGCCATGACATTGCTGTAAGGACCTGGATACTAATATTAAAGAGTGGTGGTTCTGAATAAATTATGTAAATACTTTCCAGGGAAGTCATTTTCCCTTTCTTTCTTTATTGTGTGTGTGTGTGTGTGTGCGTGCTGATTAGTGTTGGTTCTCTTGAAGTGTTCTGTTATCTCTTTTCTTTCTTCTTTTGGGGGTGGTAGTGGTGGTGGTGGTGGTGGTGTATTGAACTATAATTTCATTGGCATAGGGAACTCCTAGCATAGAAGTTTGTCTCTCTCTCCATCAATGCCATTTTCAGAAATTCATATATAACTTATCATTTTAATTGCCTAAGGGCAATAAGAGTTTAGATGGTTTGCCCAGGGTCGCACAATGAGTGTGTGGTACAGTGGATAGGACAATGGGTTTGGAATCAGGAAGACTCATCTTCCTGAGTTCAAATCTAGCCTCTGACACTTACTAGCTGTATGACCCTGGGAGACTCACTTAACCCTGTTTGCCTCAGTTTTCTCATCTGTAAAATGAGCCAGAGAAGGAAATGGTGAACTACTCCACTATCTTTGCCAAGAAAACCCCAAATGGGGTCACAAAGGGTTGGGTATAACTGAGACATTTGGACAACAACAGCAATAACAGAATGAGTATATGAGGCAGGACTTGAATACAGGTCTTCCCCAGTCCACAATTATCTCTTTATTCACTACACTGTCCTTCCCTTGCTATTCTAGCTCTACATACCTATTTCCAACCAAATAGAAGTAATTCCAAATAGTCTTTAATGATTAGGCCACCTACAACTGAGCTGACTTATTCCTTCATTTTGTAGCAAAGCTTCACACAAAGGGCTTCAAATATACATGTATAATGTACTTTTGTTTAAAAATTCTGCTGTAAACCATTTGTGTGTAACCCATGATCCAGTGCGTCCAAGTGCAGTGTCAGTAAATCCCAAACCCCAAAAGATAAAGTCGCCCCTGGCAAGAGCAACGTGTGTAACTGGCCTTTTGCTTGATCTGCTATATTCCTTCCATGCTGATTGTTTGACCAACCAGCCTTCTGTTAATGACTTGGCTAGAGGCTGGTCCTTAGGTGGTAGCCAAACAATCTGTCACTGGGCTCTTGCTTGCAGCTTTCCCTTCTTGGTAGGACCTTCCAGAGCCCTATCTTGGCTGGCATAGCCTTCAAGAACCCAGGGTCACCTCCATCATACGGTAAGGAATCAGAGTAGTGATATAATCATCAAATTGAGTAAATTCACAGAACTTTAGACTTCGAAGTGATTGAGAAGGCCAATCCTATTTGACAGAAGAGGAGGCTGAAGTTGTGAGTGGGTAAGTTATTTACTTAACCTTACACTTAGTGGCAAAACTGGCATCAGAATGCTGGTCTTCTATTTCTCAGACCAATGACCTTTACACTCAACCATTGTGTCTTTTTTCTGTCTTGACTGATTTAGGAATGGAAAATTTTACTTTATGGATGAGACCACAGGTAAAACATCAAGGATCATTACTAATTTTTGGAGAGTTTTCATATAACTTCATCTACTTAACACTAATATATTGAATATTTCTTTGAGGTTTGATGTTTCAATGTCAGTTTTGATGTTCGACACAGCTGATGATCTAACGGTACCAGAGCTCAATCTTCATTCATTCAGAAGCAACTCTAAGATTCAGGCAAAAATGTTGATGGTAATTGAGAGGTGAGGTAGCATGTCTACTGAATGTAACTTGGACCAGAAGTCTGGAGACTTGGATTATAGGTCTGGCATTTTTATTGGTAGTCTCTTAATTGCTCCAGACCTCAGTTTATTTATCTACAGATGAAGGCAATATATTTATTATGATGACCTCTCAGAGCTTTTGTGAGAATCACAGTATCTTAGAAGTGGAAAGGATCTTGGAAATTACCTTGTTCTGCCTGTACCTGACTTGGGTACCAGTCAAAATAACCTCAATTCCTCAGATTCCCCCTTAACCTTGAAGGTAGATATAGCTGGCCAAGCTCTAGGGAAACAACCTACCAATGGGAGTGAGATTAGGAGAGCAGCTCCAAAGGTCATATACGCTATAGATGTAATATATAATTTCTATTATTGGGAAGACAAAAGTATTACATTAATAGATTATATTGTCAGAGGATTATATTATTAATAGAAGATTACATTATTATAATTATATATTTGTATTCCCAGTGAAGCTGCGAGGTCTTAATAAATATTAATAAATGTGGTATTGCATTGTAGAATTTATTTTATGTTGAAGCTTTTTTTTGGCTTGTTTCCTCAGTGCTTATCACAGTGCCTAGTACACATTAGATCTTTAATAAATGCTTGTTGGTTGATTGGTTGACTGCTTCTGGTTTTGACCTCCAATTCCATTGGTAAAGGGAACTGCCAACCTGAAAACTCTATCTGTTGATGCACAGAGAAAGCTCATCAGCTGATCTAACAAGCACCTATCATTGGTCAGGCACTGTGCTAGGCACTGGGTAAACAAAGACAAAAAAGACAGTCTCTGCCCTCAAGGAGCTTACTTTTTATGAGGGGAGACAGCATGTACACATATAAGTATATATAAAATAAATCTGTAACTCAGAATTTTAGAGAGTTATCTGTTGCCCATGGTCACACAGCTAGAATGTGTCTGAAGTAGGACTAGATCCCAGGTCTTACTGATGACAAGGTGGACATACTATCCACTAGAACATTCTTACTTCTCATTGTATGTTGACTGTGTATTATCATGAAGAGTAAATGCACGTATTCGAGCCAATTTTATTCCTAACATAGATATGAAATTCTTGGTACATTGTTTTCAAAGTCTAGAGGCATAAATGGAATAGCTCTCCCTGAACTAAGTTTCATGTAAAAGGGAAAAAAAATAATTTAAATGCTAAGTGGGAAAAATGATGAAAAATTCTTACAACTTAATCAATGCAGATAAAATGTAAGCTTTCTTCTTTTTAGATTTTTTATTTTTAGTTTACAACACTCAGTTCTACATGTTCTTGAGTTTCAAATTCTTAAACTATTTAAGAAATCCCTACCTGAATATTGCTACATTATCTCCTATTAGGTAAATGCTATGGAAAACAAAAATTCATATCAATTTTTCTAGGTTATAGATGGCATACTCACACACACACGCACACACACACACACACACACACAGTCATTGAAATCCAAATTAGCTGATGTTGATGGCTACTGTCTAATCTAGAATTAATAACAACAGTTATAATTATAATGCAATCGTGCAGTATCCCAAAAGACGTAGGGTACTTTTAAACCGTTAAAACTGCCCTAAGACTTTTGGGACATCCTGTATAACACTTTCACTCATGACGGCCCTGTGAGCTAGACAGACTAGTAATATTCTCCCCATTTCATAGATGAAACAAGTGTTCTCAAAGATGTTACAGGACTTGCCCATGGTCATATGGTAAGTGTCAGAGCCAGGATTTGGATGAAAAGTCTTGTATTCTTTTCATCATATCATGCTATTTCTCTAGAAATGCAACTCATCTTGTGCTTTAAGCCTTATAAAGTGCTTTTTTGGCAACAATTTTGTGAAGTAGATGGTAAAGATAATCTTATTCCTATTTCATAAATAAGAAAATTTAATTTTGAAGGGGTTAAGAGAGTTGCCCAGGTTTCCATATTTTACAAGTGGGTTGAGCCTGGACTCAAATCTAGTGTTCTTGCGACTTCACTGTGGTGCTTCCCCTCACTGAATAACGTCTATCAATTTTTGGGATAAGCTTGAATAAAGAACAAGATTGGATGCAAATTTTTATCTCTGTTTTCATTCTGACTTTAGTTAATATCAAGCTAATGTCAACATTCTCTAGCCATAGATGATGAGTCAGGTTTGGACTTTAGCTCGGATCCCTCCCCAAAACAACCACATTACAGCAGATTTAATATTTTAAGGACTGGTGATTTTGTTACAGCTATTTCTTCAACTGAAGCAGTCAAACAATACTCTATACTTCGACAAATTACATCTGGTGATTTCTGTGTCTAAAAAAGCCATCACTGTGTGATGAGCCTCTCCACACTTAACTTGGCTGGTTTTAGTACTACATACTTTTGGTCTAGTCCTAAGCAAGTATCTGAAGCTTTCCCAGATTAGTAGCAACTGCCAAAGCTCACATTCGCATTGGCATAATCTTTGAGAGCTAGGGTTATAGCTACTCCTTAACGAGGTATAAAAGTGGGACTTTAGGTAAGGCTGTACAATGTTTACATAGAGAGAAAGAATGGCGTAGTGGATAGAGCATGAGTCTTGGAAGCAGGAAGCCCTGCGTTTGAATTCCATCACTGACACAGTTTCTTGACAGCATGGACGGTCTCATTTTGGTCTGTGAATTTCCTGTGCCTAGCACACAGCAGTAGCTTAATGCTTGTTGATTGATTAGTCATGTGACCTTGGATAAGTTACATAACCACTGTGAACCTCAGTTTGCTCATCTGTAAATTGGAAAAATTATAGCTTTATCATAGGGCTATTATGAAGATCTATTTAGATAAGCAAATCTTAAAGTACAATATGTATTCATGGTACACATATTATATATACATATGCTACATGTATATATGTGTGCATATATATGTGTGTATGTGTGTGTATGCATTTTGTCGTTTAGTAATTTCAGTTGCGTCCAACTCTCCTTGCCCCCATTTTTAAGGTTTTCTTGGCAAAGAGACTGGAGTGATTTGCCATTTCCTTCTCCAACTCATTTGACAGATGAGAAAACTGAGGCAAAGCGTTAAGTGACTTTCCCAGGGTCACCCAGCTAGTTAGTGTCTGGGGCCAGAACTGAACTCAGAAAGATGAGTTTTCCTGATTTCAAGGCCAGTACTCCATCCACTGTGCCACCCCCTCTCCCACACGTACAAGTCTCTCCTAGTTCACTGTCTTGTCATAATGGAGAGACTTGCATAGGTCAAAGAAACTACAAGATATGCCATGCAGGATTACCCAAGATAGACAGGTCACACTAGAGAGTTCTGACAAAAGGTCATTCACTTATGAAAGAGATGGCAAACCTTTCCAGTATTTTTGCCAAGAAAATCCGGTGGATAGTATGATTTTGGGAGACAGTGGAGGACAGAAGGGCCTGGCATGCTATGGTCCACGGAGTCATGAAGAGTTGGACACGACTAAATGACTAATCAATAACAATGTACGTGTGTGTGTGCACGTGCATGTATGTATGTATATTGTCTTGGAAGAAGATGATTTTTCTTGCAGTGTGTGCTACTTGGGTAGAAGAATATTTCTATAGGTGATTTCCTAAGTATTAATGGGACAGAGAACTTAATAGTGTAATAGCTAACAAGAATATCTGATTCAATCACAAAGAATATTTGAGATGATAAGGCCAGCTTCCAAGCTTATATACATAATAAATACATACATACATATATATACACACATACATGCATATATA
Organism: Trichosurus vulpecula; assembly: GCF_011100635.1. Classification (NCBI taxonomy): domain Eukaryota; kingdom Metazoa; phylum Chordata; class Mammalia; order Diprotodontia; family Phalangeridae; genus Trichosurus; species Trichosurus vulpecula. The sequence goes on along the minus strand of NC_050576.1, from coordinate 100,234,505 downwards.
TATATATATATATATATATATATATATATATACACACAAACTAATTTTGGGGACACATTTTTCCAGGTAACACATGATACACAATACAAAATACTGCAGGTTCCAGCAGTGTTACATATTCTTATCAATATTTGAGCCCAAATCAGTGAATGTCCCTCAAGGTAGAATGTATTAGAGAGTCAGAAAAACATTTCACCTTGTTTTGAGTCTCATTTTCCTTCTCTGTAAAATGAGGGGACTGGAGAAGATTGCTAAGACCCCTTCCTAATTTGACATTCTTTACCTATGGTGGGAATGTGAAAGGAAAGAGGAAAGGAAGGGTAGAACTTGTGGTATATAGATATAAAGGAATGCTACTATTGTGCCACAAGGAATGCTAAGCATGAGAAATTTAGAAAAAAACTGGGGAAAATGTATATGAACTGATGCAAAGTGAAGATATCAGACCTAGGGAAAGTAGATACCCAAAGCCTATAATAATTCAAATGAGAACCACACTAAAAGGCAACAGAACTCAGATCAAATGGCATGCTTAGTATCTGTTCCAACTGGCAGATGCCACAACATATTTCCATCCCTTTGGTACAGAGGTGTTGGTTGGCTAGTATGGAATAGTACATATGCTGTCATGGTTGGTATATCAGATGGTTTTGCTTAAATGAGTGTTTGTTTTTTTCTTGTTGTTATAAGAGAGAGTACCAGGAGAAGGGGATTATTTGGAAATGATAGTGTCAAAAAAGCCTAAACTGTATCAATAACAAAAAAAGAAAGAAAAAAAATCCAAATTCAAATCAATGTCTGCATTGTAATAATATTAAGAAATAGTTGTGGGGCAGCTAGGTGGTGCAGTGAGTAGAGCACCTGCCCTGGAGTCAGGAGGACCTGAGTTCAAAACTGGCCTCAGACACTTGACACACTTACTAGCTGTGTGACCTTGGGCAAGTCACTTAACCCCAATTGCCCGTCCTTCCCCCCCTGCAAAAAAACAAAACAAAAAAGATTACTAAAAAGAAATAGTTGTACTACTCTGTGATCCCAGACCTTTAGGCTCTATGTCTTTTTATGCCCACAAACATCCACTCCTGTTTTTGACTGATGTATCTGGATTAATTACCTGAATTCTTTTAAATGTCCATTTGTTTTAAACTACAAATTACACTGCTTTTGGCTATCATTTATTTTGTATATAGTCATAGTTCATCTTGCCATTGGCCATCAGAGTTTGGCAAGGGAATTAATAGTATGACTACCACATTCTTGTGTAGTTTTAGCTCCCCACACTTTGAATTCTACTAAGTATATGAATGAGGCATATGGACCCTTCAAAGGGAGCCCCATATTTATCCTGAAAGGCTGAATTTAACCACTGGTTAAAACCTTTAAGGGTCATATCCTGATGTTCCATGTCTTTTCAGTGAATAAAGAGAATATAGTTTTGGAATTTCAAAGTCCAGAATATGAGTACTTAAATATTTTGACAGTAGAATCTTAGTCTTGGTTTGTTTCTATTAATTGGTAGGAATTTGTAGCTTGATTCACATGGTTTCTTCCCAATAGACTAAAGTTTTTATTTTTTCCCTCTCCCATGATTCTTTTTCCTATCAAATCCACTGTCTGATTCTATTTTGGTTGAACAGAGGTTTGTTTTGAAACAGAATGAATGCCAAACCCCTGCTGTGTGTTGTTCTTTGTTGGCAGGGCTATCCAAACAGGAATTAGGGCTGTGTGTTGCCATCATAACCCTGAGTCTGTGTATGTGTCTTGCTAAAATGCCTCCAATTCTGCATGCACAGGAATCATTTTACTTTAATATTTTCTGAATGATCGACACTTGGCCAACTAATAGACAACTGAGTCCCATCTACTATAGGCTGCCTAACAGTTGTCCTGCATTAAGGACAGGAAATAATGTGCATATTCAGTTGGATGCAACCATTAATACACATCTCCAAATAGAGACCTCCCAGTCATAGCTATTCTCTTTTAAGAAATCTTGATTATTTCCTTTATGAATATTTATGCTAAAATAAGAATTTATAGTCATAAATGGTGTTACTCAAAATTTCAAGGTAAGATGTCCAGGACTTAATCCTTCAAGTTTTCCACCAGAAAAGCTCTTGTTGAAAATCAGTGGGAGGTCTGTCTGTTCAAAACCAACTGGGTCAGTCAGTCAGTCAACATTTATTAAGTGACTGTGCCAAGTGCTGGGGATACAAAGAAAGGCAAAAGATAGTTCCTGAACTCAAGAGACTAAAGGAAGAGACAATGTGCAAACCACTATGTACAAATAAGATATATTCAGGATAAACTGGAGATAATAGAGGGTGACCACTAGCAATAAGGGGAATTGACAAAGACTTCTTATAGAAGTTAGGAAGGATTTTAGCTGACACTAAATACCAAAATGGAGATGAGAAGGAGGAAAATTTCAGGCATGGGGGGCATCCACTGAAAATACCTGAAGTTGGAAATGAAGGGTCTTATGCAAATATTTTTTTGAACTAGATAAGTTAGGTCTGAATTCCATGGCAGTCTCCAAACATTTACTGAATGCAGGTTTTCATTTTTGGTTTGCATTAGTTTACATTGTAAAAGTTAAGGCAGATCCCAATTTTTTGCAAACACTGACTTTTCTCTCCCCCCTCCCTATATTTCTAACACTTTCACAGAATGTATTATTCACTTCTGTTCAATTTTTGGCAAGTCATTTAACCTCTCATTATTCTTAGGCAGCTCATTAATACTAAAAGTTGAATAGAAGGATGCTGAATTGCATTGGTAGAGAGAGTTTTCTTACCACAGAGTTCCCTATACCAAAGAAATTATAGATCCAGTTACTTATTTTGGTTTAGATGAGAGCCAAGATGTGACTGAAAAAACAAACAATCTAACAACTTGGTTAAATGCTACATAGGATAAAAGAGAAAAATAGGCATCAACTTTTTTTCTTCACTAAAATACTGTCAAGAGTGGGAGGAAACCCTGGAAATAGGCAATATAATTTAGAAAAGAATAAGCCAGAATCTAGCTAGCCCAAACAGAGGGAATTGGTTATTACTCACACATGGGTAACAATTTCTGGTGAAAAATAAAACACGAAAACAGCCTGGCTGTGCCATAACCCAGCCAAATAATAACCAATGAGCTCGTTTTGTGATTCATGTCATTTTTAAAGTACAGTGTTACCAAAACATCTGCTTGTCTCTTGGTTTCTTTCCCACCAATGTGCCCCTGCTCCCATTTGAAACAAGGTATATTTTTACTGCAGTCATTAAAAATCACCAAAAAGAAAAATATAGCTTCAGTGAATTTTTCCCCAGGTCTTGTTTGGAGTGGAAAAATTCTGTGTTTTCATTTGGATTTGGATTTTTGAATTTGAACTAGGGTGACAGAGAGTCAAAAGCATTTATGATGTGCCTACAGTTTGCTAGGTACAGTGCTAAGTGCGGGGATACAAAGGGATACAAAGAAAGGCAAAAGACAATCCTGCCTCTCAAGCGTAACTGGGGAGACAATGTAAAAACAGCTATGTATGAAAATGTTATATACAAAATTGGTGATAACTAATAGAGGGAAGGTTCCGTGGGACCTTATAGGGGCACCTTGGAAAATAAATTTGAATCTAAATGTTTCTGTAAAGAGCAGAACCCATAAGAAGCAAAAGAGGGTTACGGCCCTCAAGTACTTTACGTTCAGTGGGGGCAAAAGGGACATGTATTTTAAATGACAATAAGTTAACATAAGAGTTCAAGATAATAATAGCTGTCTGGGCCAGTTCTGGAATAAAGGGGAAAAAACCTCCGAAAATGAATTTGCATAGCAGTTATTCATCTATGAGACTGATTCTGCCTCTTTCTTATACATCTGGGCAGTTTCTGCCAGCACATTGAAGATTTTAACACATCTGGTGTCTGCCTTCCTCTTCACAAAATGGACAGTTTTGGTATTTAAATAAGGTAGGAATTCGTCATTCAGGGATTACATAGAGTGAAGCTAATTTTCCATGGTGAAAAGACACTTTGCTGCCTTCAAAAAATATTTCCCATTCTTTCCAATACCCTGACTGTGAAAACAAATCTAACCCATAGTTTGTTAGAGAGCTAAGTACTTGTAGTGTTTTCCAGAAACGTTTCCTTATTCTCCCACTTATCAGCTCTCTTTCCCTCTTGAAATTTCCTTCTGTTACTTTGTAAACATATTTTGGATTTACTTACTCTCGTAAATGGTACATCCCCCAGTAGAACTCCCAATATCCATAGTAGACACCTAATAAATGAATTATGTTGTCTTTGAGGTATGTCTTTACACATAAAATCAGTTCCCAGACCTAGAGCTTAACCTTCTCATAGCTATACTGTAAGTAGTAAAAGTTATTTCAGCTACAGCAAAGTTTGTAAATTCAGTATAATGATTGTGTTCTTTGAGCAAGTACAGTATGTGGAAAGGAGAATTGAGGGACAACTTTGGTCTAGGCAACAGATGTTCAGTCTGGTCTGTGAACTTTTAAAAACTAATTTGATAACTGAATTTCAATATAATTATTTTCCTTTGTAATCCCATGTATTTTATTTTTTATTAACTTAAAAACATTATTCTGCTAAGGCTACAAGGCTTTATCAGACTGACAAACGGGTCCTTGATGAAAAAAAGAAGAACCATTGAGTCTGGTGGAAGTTTTTCTTATTTCTTGCTGCAAACATCCGTAATAAACCTTTGTATCATATTTGATTAAGGACAGCTATAGAAGACTTCATCTATGGGAGGTATATATCTATACTCTGCCATATGTATAGGGTCCTATCTGAGATTAAAAGCCCTCATCTAGGACCATGTTAAGAGTTTTTTGCCCTTATCTCATCTGCCTTTAACACTACTGATCACCTTCTCCTCCTTGATATTCTTTCTGGGTTTCTGGGACACCATTATCTCCTGGCTCTCCTCTCACCTAACTGATTGCTCCTTCTCTGTCTCCTTTGCTGGATTCTCCTCCAGATCATGCCGTCTAACAGGAGACGTCTCATAGAGTTCTGTCCTGGGCACTCTTCTCTTCTTCCTCTGTACTACTTGGTGATCTCATCAGCTCCTATGGATTTGATCGCCATCTCTATGCTGATGATTGCCAAATCTACCTATCCTGCCCCAATTTCTCTGCTAACCTCTGATTACACATCTCCAATAGCCTCCAAGATATCTCAAAGAGATGTTCAGTAGATTTTTGGTAGACATCTTAAACTAAATATGTCCAAAACAGAACTCATTATCTTTCTCCCTAAACCCTGTCTTCCTTCCTACCATCTTATCAATATATAAGGCAACACCATGGTCTTGGTCCCTAGACTCAAAACCTAGGAGTTATTTTTGATTCCTCATTATCTCTCACCCCACCTCCAACTTCAATCTCTTGGCAATGCCTGTTGATATCACCTTTATAACATCTTTCAAAATATACTCTTTTCTCTCCTCTGACATTGCTACTACTCTCATCACCTCACGCCTAGACTATGGCAATAGCCTGTTGGTGGGTGCCTGCCTCAAGTCTCTGCCCACTCCAAACCCTTTTCCAAAGTACAGGTCTGGCCATGTCACTCCACTACACAACAAAGTCTAGTGGCTCCCTATTGACTTCAGTATCAAATATAAAACTCTCTGTTTGGCTTTCAAAGCTTTTTATAACCTACTTCCCACCTACCTTTCCAGTCTTCTTACACCTTACTCCCTGACATGTACTCTTCAATTCAGTGACACTGACCTCCTGGTAGTTCCTCAAACAACACACTCCATCCCTCTTCTCCAGGGACTGGCTGTCCCTTATGCCTGGAATGCTCCCTTTCCTCATTTCAGCCTATTGGCTTCTCTGGCCCCCTTTAAGACACAGCTATAGTTGCATTTTCTACAGGAAGCCTTTGCCAACTCTTAATTCTAGGGCCTTCCCTTTCAATTATTTCCTATTTATTTTGTATGTAGCTTATTTGTATATATTAGTTTATTGTTGCTCCCCCATTAGATTGTGAGCTCCCTAATGGCAGAGACTGTCTTTGGTTCTTTTTGTATCTCTGGCACAGAGTGGGCACTTAATAAATATTTATTGACTGCTTTAGGGATTGATTCATCTATCCACTGGGTACATGACTAAGGTCCAGCAACTTTACACTGAGAGAAAACTGGATATTTTGACTGGGAGTTTGGAGAAAGAGAGAAAGAAGGTGAAGATGGCGCTGAGGTAGCTGTTGTTACTGATGGGGCATTTCAAGTTCTAGAGATACGGAACTTCTAAGAGTAGGACTCACAATTCCCATTGTATTTGATTGAAGGCAATATTCTTAGGATTGGGCCTTTGAAACCAATAAGAGTAAGAATTGTATCATTTTAAAATTTGTATCCTTGGTGCCTGGCACTGTGCCTGACATATGAAAGGTGCTAATAAATATTTATTGATTGAGTTTGTAAAACATGAAGTGCTTTACTTTGGAAAGTGGTAATTTTAGACCATTGATAAAAGATGTTCAGCACAGGAGCAGTCACCAACAGTGCCCATCACTACCTTATTTGTATATATTTGTATATACTTTATATACATTTTGTTTTGATTTACCTACATAAAGGTTGTCATTCCCCCCACCCTACCCCTTCCACCCCCCAGGAGCATGTAAGCTCCCTGAGGGCAGGGACTGTTTTTCTTTTGTCTATCTCTAGCACCTCAGACAGTGCTGGTTGCAGAGTAGCTGCATAAATGCTTGTTGAATGAATAATGGCTATTAGATGGATAGGTGGTGAAATTAAAGCTAAAAGGGACTTGGAGATCATCTTCTCTGATCCCTTTATTTTATATATGAAGAAACAGATCTAGGGAAGTTGAATATCTTCCTTAAGGTCACATTAAGATCTATTAATAGAGCTGGAAATATTCCATAATCAGGTCCTAATCTACTTTTTCCATCTCATATTACCCTCTTATATAAACCTCATTCTCTAATTAAAAAAACAGTTTTGCTTTAAAGGCAGCAGCATGCAGTGTAAAAAGTATTGGATTTGTAGTCAGAGGATCTGAGTTCAAATTCAAGTTTTGCTACTTAATAGCTATGTAATCTTGGTCAAGTTACAATTTCTCTAGACCTCAGTTTTCTCATCTGTAAATATTAGGAAGTTGGATGAGATCACTTCTAAAGTCCCTTCTAGATTTAAGCCTATGATCCAACACACTCCCCCATCACCCAACAGCCCTTTCCTTTCCTCATTCCCTTCCCTCTCTCCAGAATACCCTTTCGCTTCCTTTTGGCCCATCTAAGTTTTATTCATTCATCAAAATCCAGGACGAAGCTCACCTTTTGAAGAATAAAAGCCTTCCTTGGCTACCTCAGTTATGGTGTCTTGTCTTTTCAATGATACTCTAAGCTCTCTGAGGACAGGGATTGTGTCTTATACTTTACATGTTGCTCAACATGCAACAAAGTACTGTTCACTTGTCAGGAGCTCAATAAATACTTGTTAATTCATTTGATTTACTTACCTGTACTGGGTGCCCGTGAAAGTGAGGCACCATATCCTTGTGGCTCATCTACCTCTCATATTGCTTCTTCTCTATTTCTCTTGCTAGCTCTCAATCTTCTACCTTAAGGAGAGTATTCCCCAAACTTCTGTCCTTAGCTCTTTTCTCTTTCTACTTCTTTCCCTGGCAATCTCTCTCACTCCTATAGGATGACAAATTCTCTATGCAGAGAAATTCTCTACACAGATAAATTCAAAATCTTTATTTTTTGCTTTGGCCCCTCTTCTGAGCTCTGGATTTATATCTCCTACTGTCTACTGCACATCTCTACCCACCTGTCCCATCAACATCTCAAATTCAAAATAACCCAAACCAAACATCTTTTTCTCTAAACCTATTCCTTGTCTAGATCTCACTATTTCATGCATTCTTCCATGTTCAGATTTTTTTGGTGTCCTCTTTAACATTCATCTTCCTCATCTTTCATACCTAACTTGTAATCAAGTCCTGTTGATCCTGCCTTCTGTCCTGCATCCATGCCCTATCCTCTTCCTACTGTTGACACACCAAACCAAGTCCTCATGACTATTTGCTCAGACAGTCACAATAGGTCTTCCTACTTCTGATTCCCCACATGAAATTCATCCTTTACACTGCTGCCAAATGTATCTTCCTTATGTACAAGTCTATTTATGTAATCTCTTTGCTCAAAATCCATCAATAGCCCGCTACCCCTATTACCTAAAACTAAAGTTCCAACTTTTTTGTCTACCATTCAGGGCCCTTGACAATCTGGCTCCTTTTTTTCATTCTTCAAGTACTCTCTTCCATTAACTTTGCACTTTACTCAGGTTGAGCTGAGCAAGTTTTATTTGGTATGTCTAGCATTTTCCCATCTCCATACTTTTGCTCATATAATTCCTTCCACTTAAAATGTGTTCCCCCCATGCCTGTCCCCTGCCCCTGCTGCTTGTCTAATTCCTACCCATCCTCTAATATCCAACCTAAATGTCACCATTTCCTCTTGGAGGTCAGTCATGATATCCCTCAGATCTCATGCTTTTATGCGTTATTTTGAATTACAGTCACTTATACATGCTAGTATGCCTGTTATCTGAAGACCAGCCTAGATAATTTCACACAGCCTTGAAACCAGATTTGTGAGAGGGTGACAAAGTTTTGGCCACAGCAAATCAGAATGACCCACAAGTGTTTGAACTCTACCATGCTAGTGTTGGTAGAGGGAAAACCCACAATGGAGAAACTAAAGGTCCTTCAGGTATTGAAGGAAACAGTTGTTTACATAGGGTACCCCAGAAATCTTAGTGCTGCTTTGAGCTTTAATAGGCATATATACCCTGTATATGTGTCATTTGAATCTCCTAAAATATAAGCAAAATAAAGGCAGGGATGAAATATGCTTTATCAAAACTTTCTATCTTACTAACAGCTGTGTGGTATATGTGGGAGCTAATTAAAATTTGTGTTGAATTGAGAGTAAAGGGTTTGCATGTGGCATTAGAACCTAAGATGGCTAACATGACATCATGTTTAGTTGGGGTAAGAAGACTTGAATTCAAATCTGACTTCTGCCTTTTTTGTAGTAGTATGCATGTAAGCCCCTCTGAGTCTCAGTTTACTTATCTATAAAATGGACATACTGATTCTTGCCATGAACACCTCACAGGGCTGTTGCAAGGAAAGCGCTTTGTAAATTGTAAAGCGCCATGCAAATGCAAGTCCTTACTGTTATTCTCACCTAGTCCAAAGTGTATTGGGACAAAATAACCCAGCGACTACAGTTTTTCAACATTGGAAAGATTGTCATTGGATTCAAGGCTGAATAATATCAGATAAGCAAGAAGGAAAAAATAAAGTAGCAGGTGGCATGTTTTGCTGTGAAAAGTTGGATTGGATATCCCAGAGCAGTAACTTCGCCAATTCTGTTTTGGTCTCTCTTCCAAATGATGCCTCTTCCTGGCAATGCATCAAATGACACATGCATTGGCATCATTCCATTGTATATATATTGTTCAAATCAGTGATTTGTTTCCCAGAATTCCTGGCGATGAGATTAGGGAGGGAAGGTTTCAGAATTGTGGATTGAAGCAAATTGTATGTTGCCCCAACACCCATCTATCAAATAATAGTGAAAACTTAAAAAAAAATGCATGGAGAAAGAAAGGAGAAAATAAATTCCTTTGGTAGTGTATGGATGAAATATTTTCAGTCAGGGATAGATGGCCTAAAGGGATGTAGGGGGTAGGAATAATTTCCTGGTCTTCCCCCTCCCCACCCCAACCTTTAAATAGATTACTGTTTAAAGCAGAAATAATAAGAACAAATATAAATGGTTCTTGGTGGACTAGGTGGCATATAAAGTTTCAAGTTCAGCTGCTGGGAAAAGCTGAAAAGCCTCTGGAGGAGTAGGCCATAACCAAAGACCATCTGTCTCCACAGAATACGAAAAATCCACATTCATAAAAAACACAATGAAACAGTTCTCTCCCAGAGAAAAACTTCCCAATCCATTCTTGTAGTGACTTCACAAAACATTTTTTTTAAACCCAAGTTTGCATTTGATTTCTATTCAAGAACTTTTGTGGTTTCTGCAAAGTTTTCTTATTCTATTAGAATAAGATATGGGGTTCAGTTTGTTCAGGTGGCAAGTCCAGACTATGAATAAACCAACGTTATCATATGAAAGAGAATTAAACAGGCAGATCCAAGTGGGGATATATTAAGCCAAATTTAAGCTCCAGTTGTTGAATTTAGCCTGTACTAGATGTCTGGTTTGCCTCAGGATAAATTCAGCTTTCCAGCTAATCGAATGAGGAAAACTGCCTCAGGTATGATAAAATTTACAAGAGAGCTCTGTCGAGCAGTTCTTGTTAAAAATATTAGCTTAAAGGCATTCTTATGGTCTTTGGGATGAAGACTGTATTTGCATTTAATTATTCTGTTTCAAACTTTTATGAATTTGGGTAAAATATTAGCTTAGCCAATTAAAATATTATTTTTCTTTGTGCATAACTGCCGACTTCAGCTCCCCTTACTCAAATTTGGAATTGTTCTCTGAGTTTCTTACTGAAATTCTAAGTAACTTCTTATCAGAAGAAAAGATAGATAAGAATCTGTGCTTAATTGAAAAGATGTGATTCTCAGAATAGAGTAAGAGTCACTATAACATGGCTACAATTTTTCAGCCTTCTTCAAAATTTAACCCTCCACAGATACAGTTTTCAGGATATTTCTGCCAACATAATCAATACTCCTTCATAATTCAGCATTTTAAAGAAACCTCTTCCTTTAAATTGTGGGTGTTAGTCCACAGTCTATAATGCAGTAAAGATTGCCAACTGCAACTTCCTGTTTCTGGAATTGGATTTTCCACGGAAGGGTGGGTGAATGGGCTGTTCTTCATCCCTTAGGTCTTATAGCATGGAGAATACTACTTGGTGCCTGGAGCTCATTCTCCATTCTCCATGAAGGAGAATGGCAAAGTTGCTTTTGGGGAAAAATTAACGTGAGTCCAAAGAATATCAAGAAATTTTTCTTTCTTTCTTTCTTTCTTTCTTTCTTTCTTTCTTTCTTTCTTTCTTTCTTTCTTTCTTTCTTTCTTTCTTTCTTTCTCTCTCTCTCTCTCTCTCTTTCTTTCTTTCTTCTTTCTTTCTTTCTTTCTTTCTTTCTTTCTTTCTTTCCTTCTTTCTTTCTTACTTTCTTTCTTTCTTTCTTTCTTTCTTTCTTTCTTTCTTTCTTCCTTTCTTCCTTTCTTCCTTTCTTCCTTTCTTCCTTTCTTCCTTTCTTCCTTTCTTTCTTTCTTTCTTTCTTTCTTTCTTTCTTTCTTTCTTTCTTTCTTTCTTTCTTTCTTTCTTTCTTTCTTTCCCTTCCTTCTTCCTTCCTTCCTTCCTTCCTTTCTTTAATGCAGATGACAAATGAGGTTGACATAGATAGATTCATATGCATATATTCTGTTGGCACATTTATAAGCCTGTTTCTGGTATAGAGGAAGATCCTTTTGGCTTGGCTGTTGAGTGTCTTGACACCCACTTTTCTCTAATAGTGGATTGGACAGTCCAAATCATATGATTTCCAGGCAAATTTACCCTTTGGGTAGCAAGTACCAGTGAATTTCCTGTGAGGAAGATCCAACATTTCAGGATGGGCAAACATCTCCAAGAGAATCCTTGCTTCTCTCTCCTCTCCCTACCCCAATAATTGTTGAAGAATGCAGTGATGGAAGAATTCATTGGCAATTAAGTGGCTCTGTATGGGACTTCCTTTCCCAAAGCGTATGGTGTAAAGTAAATCATATGTTGTACCAACATCTTTATATCCAATGATAGTGATAGCTGCAGAAAACTACATGGACCAAGAAAGGAGAAAAGCTTCCTGGCTAGATTAACAATGGCTAACTAAAACAAAAGTGTTTGTTGTCCTGGGTCCTAGTTTTTATCCCAACCAAATGACAGAGAAGTATTAGTGATGGACATAGGTATTCAGAAGGTATAGACTGAATTCAGTTTGACAAACATTTATTAAATATTTCACAGCCAGTTTGAAACCAGAATATGAAATTATCTTAGAATAGCTGGAAAAACAAATATTGATAAGTTAAAAATAACCAAACCACAAACTGGCCAGGCTAAAGAAGAGAAGTTGGGCAAAAATGTTATCTTCAGTGCAGTAGGAATAAAGTAGTTAGACTTGATGCTCCCTAGGGTCTTTTCCAGCTCTGATATTCTATGATTCTGTGAATAAATAGTGAGGAAAACAAAATGTTTAGAACACCTCACTAATTAGAATTCTATTGACCAGAAATTTGTGATAACTTATGTATGTTTTTTTTGATAGGGAGTTTGAAATAATTTTTCTTCTAGAAACTTTTTTTGTGGTAAAGAATAAGGGGAATTCTAGTCTAAAATCAGTAGGTTTTAAAAACTAAGTACCCAGGAAATTAGGAATTTCTTTAATGTGCCTTCAACTTCTGAGACCAAGAAGGAGTAGTAGTAGTAGTAAGTTCATTAGAAGATAACTTTTTAACCAAAAAAGAAACAATGCACATTTTCAGATGTTCCTTAATAGTCATAATGAAATATTCTAAAAGGTGGGAGTTTCTCACCCTGGCACTGATGATATCACAGGTCCTTTTCCAAATGTGAAATGGAGTTTTCTTGTGAGTGATAATTTTTAAGTGATAGCCTCATGTTTTTATACTTTTTATATTTTCTAGGAACATTCCCATATTTTTAGATTAGTTCTCATAAAACTCCTGTGAAATAGGTAAGAAAATTATTATTCTTTCCATTTTAGTGATAAGAAAACTGAGACATAAGCATTTACCCAGGGTTACACACTTATGTTAGTATTAAAGGTGGCACTAGTGTTCAGGCTTCCTGGTTCAATCTGTTGTCATTTCCAGTCGACCACAGGGCTAATTTATCCATTTTTACTCATTCTTGCATCTTTGTATCTTTACAATATGTACTGTACTTGAAGAATGTAATTGTATTTCTTTAAAAAATTTTTTTATAACTTGAAGTTTTTACTGTCGGAATGGCCTAAATTATTCTGAATAAATTAAGTTTGTCATACCCAGTTTACAGTCACATTTACCCTAGTAGTAATATAATATCCACATTTTAAATGCAGATATAGTTGAAAGAACACTGAATTAGAAGCGGAGAGACCTACTTTCTTGTCTAAGTGACCTTGAACCTGGCACTAGTCACTTGGATCCTCTGTTTCTTCCTAAAATGAGAGGATTTCAATGAGACACTCTCCAAAGTCCCTTACATTTCTGGTATGTTACAATCCTATGCCTTCATAAGTCTTATGTATATGTTCCTCCCTCCCCCCAAGACAGAGGATTTTATTATTTTGTAGAGTAAATGGAAAAGGTAGACTTTCTATTAGTTATAACATCATTTCCTTTATCTTATGGAAAATTCTGCTTGTTTAAGATCAAGTTAGAGTGAAAGAAAATCATTGGGTGGACCAATACTTGCTCTAAAAAAGAAAAGAAAAGAAAAGACAGGTCCCAGGATTGGGGGGAAGGGAAAGAGAAATCCATTGGTGAAAACTGATTATCTAACAAGGTCATTAAAACGAAATTCTTATCAATTTTTGGACATAATTTAAATTAATAATTCATCCAATTGCCTAGGGACATGTATTTGTGTGTGAAAGACAGCAAATCCATAGCACCAATTTGTTTTGTGTTCATTTGAACATGTGGTAGAGCAAATATCATGAACAGTCGATCCTTAACTGTGTGCATTTTGGATCCTTGAAGCTGTCTTTATTTTGTACCCACAACTTCTTTTTGAAAGCTAAGCTATATTATACAAAAAAAGTATTTCCATGGGATGGTACTAATTTTCACTGAACTTCAAGTCAGGAACCTGGGTTCAAGCCCATTTCCATTTAATCTCTCTCAGTTTTATCCTCTATAAAATGGGAATAATAACACGATTGTTGTGAGGAAAATTCTTTGTAAATCGTAACAGGGTACAAATGTGAGTTATTGTTATTTTTCTGTTTCAGACATGAGGCAATTGGTTGGCCCAGTGAACAGAGAGCTGGACCTGGAGTCAGGAAGACCTGAGTTCAAATTGTGCCTCAGACTCTAGCTGCGTGATACTGGGGCAGGTCACTTAACTTCTGCCAGCCTCAGTTTCCTTATCTGTAAAATGGGTATAAACACATCATGTATCTGGATGTTGTGACAATCAGCTGAGATAACATTTGCAAATCACTCTAGAAACTTTCAAGTGTGAAATAAATGCTAGCCCTTATTATCATATATAACATGAAATAACCTAAGCAACTAAGATTATATGAGATTTTATATTAGGAAATAATATACCTTGAATGAGATAGAGTTGTATAGTGGCCTTGGAGTCAAGAAGGACTGGGTTCAAACTCTGTAGTTGATAAATAAGAACTATGTGACCCTGTGAGGCATTAAGGAACATCAGAGAGCAAACTGGCTCTGGAGCCCATGGACCTGTGTTCAAAATCTCCCTAAACACTTAACCTCCTCAGGCCTTAGTTTTCTCATCTATAAAATAAGAGATTGGACTAGATGGCCCCTAAGGCTCCTCCCAGCTCTGATGATATTATGATCTATGACTATAATGCAAGTACTTGAGCACTCAATGTCCTGGGCCATGCTACAACTCCTCAATTTCTGATGAGTTGGTGATCTCTGTCAGTGGCAGAATTTCCCATAAAGGAGTTCCCCATCCATATTACAGGCCAGTCATTCAATGAACATTTATTAAGCACCTACTGTGTGTCAGGCATTCTGCTAAGTGCTGGGAAAATAATAGCATTTGTGTCGCACTTTTTAAGGTTTGCGATTGTCGTTGTTCAGTTGGTTCAGTTGTGTCCAACTCTTCACAACCCCATTTGGGGTTTTCTTGGCAAAGATGCTAGAGTGGTTTGCCATTTCCTTCTCCAGCTCATTTTATAGATGAGGAAACTGAGGCAAACAGGGTTAAGTGACTTGCCCAAGGTCACACAGCTAGTTCATGTCTGAGGCCAGATTTGAACTCAGGGCCTCCTGACTCCAAGCCTGACACTCTATATACTGCACCATCTAGCTGCCCATAAGGTCTGCAAAGTGACTTATAAATATTATCTCATTCAATCCTCACAACAACTCTGCTATCAGACGCTGTTATTATGCCAATTTTACAGATGAGGAAGCTGACGAAGAAGAGTTTAAGTGACTTGTCCAGGGTTAGACAATTGGTTAGTGTCAGAGGCAAGATTTGCATTCAGGTCTTCTTGCTGCCAATTCTAGTGTTCTGTCCAGTGCAGCGTGCAGCTGCTGCTGAGGCTGAGATGGACGAAAGATACTGAATATTCTTACGCCTAGCAGTTACCATTTAAGCTGAGAAAGCTTGGTGGCCCTTTCTGTTGTCTCGGTTAACTCTGGATTACCCAGTGCAGGAATTAGCCAGGTCTACTTCTTCTCCTTTCTCCTGAACAATTTCAGATTATACAGAGCTTTGTCCTACTAGCTGAAGGGTGAGACTTCGAGACCAGTTTCTATTCTTGAGACAAAAGCAAAATTCATGGTACCGGTGTGTGTGTGTGTGTATGTGTGTGTGTGTGTGTGTATGTGTGTGTGAGTGTGTATATGTGTATGTGAGTGTATATGTGTGTGTATATGTGTGCATGTGTATGTGTGTGTATGTGTATGTATATGTGTATGTGAGTGTATATGTGTGTATATGTGTGCATGTGTATATGTGTGTGTACATATGTGTATGTGAGTGTATATGTGTGTATATGTGTGTATATGTGTGTGTATGTGTGCATGTGTATATCTGTGTGTGTGAGTGTATATATGTGTATGTGAGTGTATATGTGTGCATGTGTATATGTGTGTGTGTGTGTGTGTGTGTGTGTGTGTGTGTGTGGTGCTTCTTGATCACTATCTAAAACATACTCACTTTGAAAAGAGACATTCTCTCTTAGTGTCCTATTTCCATCAGGGCTTGAATTTTGTCATTGGGAATTCCCACTTTGCTCATAAATGTTTCAGTAACTTGCCAGAGTTGCTGGGACTGAGGGAGAGATGGATTGTTCTGGAGACGGCCCAAAGGTATTATAGTTGCTCTGGGGATTCCTTCACCCTCCCCAAAGCTCTTAGGAATCTTTACTCTGAAATATGTGGACAGAGTTCAGAAGGCACATAGCCGGCTGGGGTTCGAGGGCAAAGACATGGTAGGCCCATGCCCTTTGTATTCTCCAAGTGGACACTAGACTGAATCTCGTGATTGTGTGCTGGAAGTCTCTCAGTCAGTTATCATTCATTAAGGGCCTACTATGTGCCAGGCACTGTGCTAAGTGTAAAACACTGGCATAGACAAGCATGCCACCAGATGAGTCTCAGATTAAATGTGTGTCACAGTGCAAAGAGTCTCCAAATCAAAATCATGAGCCTACACCCCGAACAATGATCCTCTCTCAGTCAGTGAGTCAGCTAACATTTATTAAGTGCCTACTATGTGCTGGGTAAGTGTGGGTGACACAAAGAAAGGCAAAAACAGTTCTTGTTCTAAAGGAGATCACAGTCTAATGGGGAGACAACATATAAACAATGTATAAATAAGATATAAAGAGGATAAATGACACATAAGCTGGGCAGGGGGCGGGGGAGGGGGAGAGAAGAAGAACCAGTATTAAAGAAACCTGGAACAGCTTCTTGCAAAAGATGAGACTTTAGCTGAAGCTTGAAGGAAGCCAGGGAAGCCATGAGATGGAAACGAGGAGGGAGAAAGTTCCAGAAATGGGGCACAGTCAGTGAAAACTCTGAGTTGGGAGATGGAGGCCAGTGTCACTGGAGAGTACTTGGACAAAGTATGAGAAGACAGGAAAGGCAGAAAGGGGCAACATTATGAAAGGCCGTGAGAGCCCAATGGAAGATTTTATATTTGATCCCACCTCATAGTTAACTGGGCAACTAGGTGGCCAAGTGGATAGAGTGCTGGGCCTGGAGTCAGGAAAACTCATCTTCCTGAATTCAAATCTGCTCTCAGACCCTTGTTAGCTGTGTGACCCTGGGCAAGTCAATTGACCCCATTTGCCTCAGTTTCCTCATCTGTCAAATGAGCTGGAGAAGGAAATGGCAAACCCCTCCAGAATCTTGGCCCAAAAAACCCCAGTTGGGATCACAGAGAGGTGGACATGGCTGAAAAAATGACTGAACAACACATAGCACCCACTGCACGGTAAAATCTGAAGCTTGGTGAAATTGTGCTTTTTTTCACCGGGGTGTAAGGTGTTTGATGGAGCAACATGTAATCAAATTCCAATGAAGTTGGTCAACGAGTTGATCCATGATTTAGGACCATAGTGTAGTTAGAGAATGTTGATTCATTAGAATTCCAAAGTGAATACTGGAGGGATAAAGAGAATTTCCTGCTATTTGTCTGGAATGATTGCTATTGCCTATCAAACTAGGGAAAGGAAGGAGGTAGGTCACTGATGGGTCACCAAAAGGAAACATCTTTTTTCTGACTTTCAAAGTGGCTCCCAATTGATAAGATATGCATGCAGAATAATGTGTGTATGGGCAAGATAATGGTAGAAACAGGTTTTGCTCTGAGGTATGGTAAGGGGGCTGCTTTGTCTATATTTGTGCTCTCATAATGAAATGTGTTACTTGGTTGAATGAATGCATAGCCATGTTGATTCTTTAAAAAAAAAAAGAAACAAAACGAAAACTCAGTTCTGAAGAATGGCTAGCATTGCTAGGATTGCCAGAGGTGACAGGCATAAGCCTGCTGTCCTGATTACCTCAGGGGGCACTCACCCCTGTCATGCCTTCTGGCCCACAGACTTCAGAGGGAGACTGTATAGCGAAGTTGTTGCAAAGTTGTTGCCTTCATAAATGTATCATGAGTAAGTGCGGCTATCAGTGGGAAGTACAGCATAGGAAATAACACCGTCTGTGACGTAAAAACTAGACACAGTAACTCCCGGGCTCAGCGGCTGCCTCAGCACATTTCAGAGTGGATACAAATGTTCAGGGGTCTCCGGAGAACAACTTTTCTGGGAGGCAACAGTACAGAACGCATTGAGGTGTAATTTTCATTAGTGTAAATACGAAGATATGGAAGAGAGATTATTAAAACCAAATCAAACCAACCCCAAAAAAGTCTCAAACCCAATTAGCTTTGAGTAAGCAATGGAACAGCTTAAATAATTCACATTGATTCATTTATAATTCCATCTGTGGGAAAATGCCCTGAAAACAATTGTTATTAAAAGCAGTAGAAAAAAGAGAGCTATCTGTTCAAAGGTTTTCACAGCAGTATTTTGTGTCGTTCCTAAAAGGCCTGGTAGCAGCCTAAATGTTCAGCAGTCATTTTATATAAGGGGATGCCATAATGTAACTAAGATGGAAAAAATGAGTTATAAGCAATCGAGAGCCAAAACCTCTATAAAACAACATCAAACCAAAAAAGCAGAAACAGGACAGAGCACACACTAACAATGACCACATAAGAGGAAAAGTGAATGAATTTGATATTGAATCGAACGGGAAGGGATGGGCTAAGACTCCTGATGGACATTTGGAGCAGTCCACTGAAAGTGGTTATACCTTACACATCAAAGTTAGCTGATACGTAAATAGTGGCTAAGCAAGTTTTATTGGTGGTGCTGATATTTAATATTCAGTTTTGAATAAAAATTTTGAGCCACAATTCACCTTGATCCCATATCTTTCCCCTTTTCTCTCTCTGTGTGAAGTTGTAGGGTTTGGGATTTTCCTTCATTTTATTTTATTTTGGTTTTCTGGATTTTGATTTTTTTCTTTATATAGGGAACTTCCTCTATGCAGGTGGGCATCTTATCTATAATTTCTGGTTTTAGAGAATAGCACAGGGCACTGAGAAGTGAAGTGACTGACTGGATCAGGGTCACACAGCCAGCTGGTGAAGAATAGGATTTGAACCTAAACCTTCCTGACCCTAAGGCCAGCCCACTACTCATCATACCACACCATCTCTTTCATATCGCAGTGTACATTGCAAACAATCTTTTTCTCTCACTTCAGCTTTATCGCTTTTTTTTTAAGGTTACCAGGGACCCAAATATCACATACCTAGTCATCTGAAGATAGACTTCCCCATGCCAACTATATTTGATTTGACACTCTTTGTCAATTTCCTACACATGTGTGAAGCATACATGTGCATGTATGTAGAATATCGACTTGTTCATTCACTTTTTATTCACTCACTGTTCGTTCACTTTTCCTACAGAGTATATTGCATGAATAGAAGAAATTCTTGCTAAGAACTTCTTTAAAAATCATGAAAGGAAGGCAATATTTAAGGTAATCATTTGCTAGGCTATCTGGATCAAATCATAGGAAATAGTTGAGACAATAAAGGCGGCTCTCAAGTTTCCATTAAAGACATTTTCATATCATTTTACTAATTTTGAGGACCAGCTTTTTTCTGTTCATACATGATTCACCCAACAAAATACTATCAGTCATTGCCACTTATAATTATGCACAATCTTTACTAGTACTTTTGCTCAAATTGAGATAGAGGGAAAGACCAAACTAGAGGTATGAAAGGTAGTCAGCTACCTGGGTTGGGACTTGCAGAATGAAGTCGGCTTCTTAATGGGATTTTTAAAATCAAATATGAATTTTTGAATGCACATATTTTTAATGCCAGAACATTATAATTTCTTTGACAAATTTGCGTTTATTTTGTGATAAATCAAGTTGCATCTAGGGTCTTCCAGTGAAGCTGTGAATAGAACCTCTCGTGCATAGAAAAATGCAGAAGGATATGAGCTCTGCAAGGGAAGGGACTGTTTCATTTTTTTCTTCATATTGTCTTTGTAGTCCTAGTGCCTCATAGGGCTATGTATGTTGTTCATAGGGGCTAAATAAATGCTTGTTAAATGAATGAATAAGTGGACTTTGAATTTTCCGGTGGGGAGTTAGAATTCTCAGACTTTGCCTAGGGTGCACCAATGCCTTGTTTCTACCCTGTGTAAAGGCAGAGGGGAACTATCATGGGACACTGACTCAGGATAATTGGGTTGTAATTCTAGCTTGCTGCCATCTTTGTGGCTGGGGTTAAGTCATTGAGTTGCTATGCATTTGTTTTAGCTTTTTGTAAGGTAGGGGTGGGATGAAGAGTTCTTTACCTTTTCTTGTGTTATGGACCTCTTTGGCAGCCTATGGATTCCTCAGAATAATGTTTCTAAATATTTAAATATAATATAGTGGATTACAAAGGCCACCAATTATATTGAAATACAATCATCAATATATATTTAAAACATTCATGGACCTCAGCTTAAGAATCCCTGAATTAAATGTCTAGATCTCTAAGTCAGTTTTAAGTGTCTCTATGACTCTTAACTACTTTCTTCAATTCATCTACCCATCTATGCTCTCATTGACATTATGTGCTACAGTATTCTGCCATCACTGTACATTGTGGACCTTTCATTATTCATTTTGTAGGCAATTATTAAATGCCTGCTGTATGCAGGTGTTCACACCCTCATAGACACACAAAACATAGACACGAGCTTTTGAAAACCAACTGCTCTGCTGGAGAGCTGTCTGAATTTATGGCAAACTAGTTGTTACTGGATTTTCCCATTCATTTGATCCTAAAGTGCTTGGAACAACTCAGTTGGAAAGCCCCGTAATGTGCATAACATCCTGTCCTGTGTCTTCCTGTCACAGATGAGTTTGCAGTGCACACTATAGCATGCAAAGAAAGCACTGGGATGCTGAGGAATGCTGAGAATGATGCAAGAGGACATATTTCCAAAGGCAGCCCTGGGGAAGCCATGAGGTATTCTGTATTGTGGTCCATTGAGGCCAGAGAAAGATTGTTTATCTTGGGGAAAATCAGTTGGGCTTTCCTGCTAAGGTGAAAGCTTTTTTTTTTCCTTAAAGTGCAATGTACAAAGATGAGTGAGATAGAGAATACATATGCATACATACATACATACATACATACATATATATGCAGATTCTAGAATGACCATCAAAAACCCCCCAAATACAAACCATTTTATTTAGTTCTATGATAGAGCAGGAAGAAAACTATCATAACAAAAAAAGAACCAGATGTAAAACCTTTCCCCCCAAATTCTTAATGAATGCACAATTATCCTGGAAAATGGTTCTCAGCAAATATCAGAACAAGTTTAAACTATGTAGCCAATTTAATCACTATGAATGGCAGTTTTCAATCTTTTTGCTAGTATTCATTATTCAATAGCTTTCTAATTACAGGGGCTAATCAGAGCCTTACATTTATGGCCATATACTGATTGGCTGAGGTCTTTAAGGAACTTCCTTTTGATTGTAGAATTGCATAATCAAAGTTCACCTGATGAGAAGTTCACATCTTCCTCTAAGGTGTGTCTGGTTTGGGATGACTGATCTTTTTAAAGACATATACTCTTATAGAGCAAATCTTTTAGAATGTTTTTCACTGAATGTAGTACCTATTCAGAATAGCCATTCATGATGACATTAGGTCAACAGGGTAATTCCAAATACTTACATAGTTTTGAGATATGTAGATCCATGGTGGGGGTGGGGGAGGGGGGAGAAAGGAAAAAGAGAAAAGATAAGAAAAGAAAAAAGGGAGATAAGAGGTGGAATAAACAAAAAGGATAGGAAACTTGAGAAACAGATCCACCAAAATGCTTCCAGTCTCCAGTGAATTAAACCTGTTGCCCAGTTTTGTCATGTTTTCAATTGGTTCTTTTTGAGGTTTTTATTTGATGAGGGGCAGTTTTCTAACGTGAGTCTAGTTTTTATCCCTCTTCCTAATATCCCTCACCCCCATCAAAGTTGGATTTTTCCTTAGAATTACGATTTATTAACAAAATTTAAAACTAGCTACAGGCAAGAGTTCTTCAATTCTAGCTGATCTGCATCCTTGAATGATTATTTGTGTTTCTCAGATTCATAATGCCCCTTTATTAATGGGTGCTTTCACAAATAGGTCAAAACAACAAAAGGGATAAAACCTTTCAATAGATTGCTGCTGTCAAAGAAAAATCTACTAAATACTTAATCGAGTATACAAACAAATGGCAGTGACTGCATGTGTCCCCAGATCACTGAGAATCTGGATGCCCAAGATCATTCCCTTACCTTAACTCTGCTCAAAAATACCATAGAGCCTATTAAAAGCTTATTAAGATTTGCTTTGGAATCTTCATATCCGTTTTGTACAAATTGATACTGAAACATAAGAGAATTCTAGGGGCCTTGACCATATCCCAGACTATCTATGCATACATTTTGTTTTTCAGCATTCTTGATTTACATTCACTAATTGGTCGCTAATGCATTCCCAAAGGCGAATAAAGAGATTTATTGCTTAAGAACCAGACCTCTTTCTTCCAGGGCCTATTTTGTCAGGGAATTCAACTTTGTACACACACACACACACCACACACACACACATATATAAATATATATGTATATATAACATATGTATATAGCCATATTGTATATATACATTAATGTCCATAGATATGCATGCATGCATGTGTGTGTGTGTGAATACACACAGGCCAGGACTACATCTGAATCAGATAAGGCTTTGGCAATATGACATCATATTGAACGAACTCTTTTGTCTTCCTTGTTATCGCTTATCTGGGTATTTAACACACAGGTTATTGCACCGTTTACCTTAATTAGTGGGAGATTTCTGTTTATGGACTGGTTTAAGTGAACATTAACACAAGCAACCCTCGCTCCTCTAGTCCAGTGGATCTTAGCAAAATGATTGCAAAACAGAGCACACAAGAATGACTTCGAAAAAGCCAGTTTGACTTTGGAGAATGAATAAGGAAATCAGAAGAGCAAGCCCTTGGCTCTATTAACAGCACACTCTGGGGGAAAAAAAAAAAACTCTTTCAATACCTAAAAATCTTTTTTTTCCCCCTTGGGATATACTCCATTTGAGATGAATTTAAAATAAATGAAAAGAAAAAAGGAAAGACAAGAAAAAAATTGGAAAAAATCCAATGAATTGAAATTGCAAATTCTGCCATCTTTTCCCTGGACTAAAATAACTGGCAAAATTTCTTGGGTGCCTTAGGTTGGTGACTATTTAATGGTGAGGCCCTCACTCCCTTGCAGCATGGTCTCTTTACTTTATGTACACAGTAATGAAAGCTCACTATTGATTTTTCTGTAGCTGCTTGTAACTATTATAGTTGATACATCAATAGAAAAGGAAAGCACAATGTTTCATGGGAGGCAGAAAATCAGAAAATACATGATGCTCTGACAGTAAATCATGGCATAATCTTAGGAATTGATAGATGGTTACTGCTAAGTTGAAACCCATGGCTTTCTCTGAAAAGACTGCCCTATAATCGCCCAATATGTCCTAACAGACTGACTGCCCATAATAGTGCTAAAGGACACAACACAATGTTTCATCTTCTAAGTAAGGTTTTTGGCATTTTAGCGTGCTGGTTTGCTGTTAGGGGAATAAGTTCTCTCTCTCTCTCTCTCTCTCTCTCTCTCTCTCTCTCTCTCTCTCTTTCTCTCTCTCTCTCCCTCTCTCCCTCTCTCCCTCTCCCTCTCTCTCTCTCTCTCTCTCTCTCTCTCTCTCTCTCTCTCTCTCTCTCTCTCTCTCTCTCTCCCCCTCTCTCTCCTCTCTCTCTCTGTATTTCTTTGTCTCTTCCTCCCCCTTCCTCCCTCTCTTCTGTCTCTCCCTCTCTCCCTCCCTCTCTCTCCTCTTCTCTGTGGCTTTCTGCCTCTGTCTGTTTCTCTGTCTTTCTCTCTCTCCCTCCTTTTCTGTTTGTCTTTGTCTTTCAGTCTCCCTGTCTCTGTATGTCGGTCTCCTCTCCTCTCTTTTCCACTCTTCTTACCATTTCTTCCTTAGAGCAGAACTGTGATAGAATTCAAGAGGGCTCAATGCTTGAAGGCTATTTTCTGAAAGCAGTACATGATAAAAATGAGCCGCCATTAATCCTAAACTCCCAGGAACCTCCAGTGAAAAGCGACAAAACCCTTGGGGGATTGAGTTATTATGGTATTGGTAAAAATATTTCATTTATTTAGGTAGGAAAAAACAAATAGAGTGAATTTTTTTTCCTCCCACAATGGCCAATTCTGGATCTGATGACGCTGAAAAGAGATTGGGAGTCCTCTAAGTTCAATTTAAGAAAAATTGTTGGACACCTGCTATGTGCCAGGTACTATGCTCAGTGCTGGGGACAAAAAAACCAAAACAAAACAAAAATAAACAAACCCAAATTAAAGTGGCTCCTGCCCTAGGGGAACTTTTAGTCTACTATGGAAGAAATTCTCTGTCATAGTTTGACATGAATAGGACTGTGCCTGCCAAATAGTCTGTGTGGTAGGAATATTCTCATCCCACATATGGAAAGAATGGACTTTTACCAAAAAATCATTTTAGTGTCTCATTCCTTTCCTCATTAACTAGTTTTTCTATAGTAATGTGAATGGTTAAGACTGCCATGCCACAAAGTCTGTAGGTTGCAGTGTCTGTCTACTCACCTAGCTCAATATTCATGGACAGTTATAGAGACAGGGACATTTAGACAATTGAACCAATGTAGCATTTTTAATCTTCAGAACAGTTTATAAGCATTATCCAAATAGTCCATTAATTGGTGGGATTTAAGGCACTGTAGCTTCTCCAGAAAGCTGATTATCAAGGAGGCATATTTTAAGTTATATGAAGAATCAGTGGAGACTAATAGAATTTTATCACTTAAAGTACAGGCACTTTGAACAAGGCGTTTCCCAAATTCCTTCCTTTCCTCCTCCTCCTCTTCCTTCTTTTCCTCCTCTGCCTCCCAGGCCTGGAGTCAGGAAAACCTGGGTTCAAATCCAGCTTCAGACACTTACTAGCTGTGTGACCCTGGACAAGTCACTTAACCCTCTTTGCCTCAGTTTCCTCATCTGTAACATGAGCTGGAGAAAGAAATGGCAAACCACTCCAGTGGTTTGGGGGATTGAAGAAAACCCCAAATAAGGTCATGAAGAGTTGGATACAACTGAAAAATGACTGAACAACAAACAGAAAAAGGGAATAAAATGGCACCACTTACATTCCACTTCCAGTTTCCATAAGTTTAAAAGCCAATTTTTATTTCACTGATTAGATGATACTTTTAGCATTTGCAAATTCTAAAAAGGAGGAAATAATGTGACTTTCACATACAACTGGCTGAGAGTTATTCTCATATGGTTTCTTTGTAGTTTTTCATTAGAACCTTATCCTGTTTCAGTGAGCTAAATTCATATTTTTTCTTTATGTTCTATACAATAACAGAGAATGTACAGAATCAGCCCTCCAGATCCCAGATCTATGCCTCTATAGTTAGAAGAAGCATGGTACCATGGAGAGAGTGCTAGACCTGGATTCTGAATCCTGCTGACACACTTATTAAGTTACCTGACCATGGACAAGTCAACAAATCTCTATGAGCATCAATATTCTCCTATGTAAAATGAGGACAATAATGGTGTAGGCGTTATGGGGTTGTTGTGTGAATCAAATGACTTAATGTATGTAAAGTACAGTATATTGGGACAGCTAGATGGTTCAGTGGATAGAGCCTGGATTGGGCCTGGAGTCCAGAAGGCCTGAGTTCAAATCCAGACTCAGGCATGTACTAGCTCTGTGACCTTGGGCAAGTCACTTAACCTCTGTTTGCCTAGGGGGCAGCTAGGTGGCTCAATTGATAGGATGCTGGGCGTGGAGTCAGGAAGACCTGAGTTCAAATCCAGCCTTAGACACTTACTAGCTGTGTGACCCTGGGCAAGTCAGAAGAAAATGGCAAATCACTCCAGTGCTTTTGCCAAGGGAACTTCATGGACAGGATGGTACATAGAGTCATGAAGAGTCAGACATAACTGAACAACAACAACAAAGTACAGTATAAATGTGAGATATTATAACAGGAATCCAACATATATTTTTTGGTTTGATTACTTTAAAAAAAACCACTTAGAATCTCACTATTAGAAAATGGGATTTTAATTCACTAGAAATCAACTGGGAAAATGAATAGTACAAAGTTAAGGAGTGCCAGATAGTCTCAGGGCTGGACACTAAGCAGCATTTACTCAGCTTGGTAAAATCACAGCTGTGTTGTCTAAATGAAACTTTACCTTGCGCCTGCCCACATAGACACTTTCTGTAGCATAAGCTATCCAAATTGGAGAGTGTCCATTGAAGGAGAGCAAGATTTTAAGTGCATAATCCTTAAAGCAGCTATTTATTCATTTATTTCTCTGTGTGATGCTGTGGACAGACCATAACTAATCAAGAATTTACTCCAAATATGTGCCCAGATGTATACAGGATATTATGTATTCCTGAAAAGTTTACAGGTTTAGAGACAGAGCTGGAAGAGACCTTAGGGATCATGAACTCTAGAAAACAATTCTTACAGATGAGGAAACTGAGGCTTAAGTGACTTGTTTAAGCTAGTAAGGTACAGAAATAGGATTTAAACTGATGGCCTCTATCTCAAAATTCAAAGCTATTTGGAATGATTTCAGAAAAACCTGGAAAGACTTACATGAACTGATACAAAGTGAAGTGAGCAAAACTAGGAGAACATTGTACACAGTAACACAGCAATATTGTAAGATGATCAACTGTGAATGACTTAGCTATTCTTAGCAATACAATGATCTAAGACAATCCCTAAGGACTCATAATGAACAAGGCTATCCACCTCCACAGAAAAAGCTGATGGCATCTGAATACAGACCAAAGTATACTATTTTTATTTTTCTCTTCCTTCCTTCCTTTCTTCCTTTCCCCCTTCCTCCCCTCCTTCCCTCCCTCCCTCCTTCCGTCCTTCCGTCCTTCCTTCCTTCCCTCTTCCCTCCTCCCTTCCCTCCCTCTTCCCTCCTCCCTCCTTCCTTCCTTCCTTCCTGCCCTCCTTCCTTCCCTCCTTCCCTCCTTCCCTCCTTCCTTCCTTCCTTCCTTCCTTCCTTCCTTCCTTCCTTCCTTCCTTCCTTCCCCCAACAAAATGACTAATATGGAAATGTCTGACCATTATTCCCTATTAGATTGTAAGTTCCTTGAGAGCACCTACTTTGTGTTATCTTTCTCTGTCTTTTCTCAAGTCAAGGACAATGCAGCACCTTCCACATAGATGGCAAATGATAAATGTCTGGTGGATTGAATTGATCATAGACAGGCCTTTGGCCTT
This sequence comes from Trichosurus vulpecula, assembly GCF_011100635.1. Taxonomy (NCBI): domain Eukaryota; kingdom Metazoa; phylum Chordata; class Mammalia; order Diprotodontia; family Phalangeridae; genus Trichosurus; species Trichosurus vulpecula. The sequence goes on along the minus strand of NC_050576.1, from coordinate 100,207,276 downwards.
CTGACTTCATGAATGTGGGCGGTTGAGTCCAGGAGTATGAGAATGATAAGAACTAGCACTTGCAAAGCACTTTACAAGTATTATTCATTTTGTCTTCACAACAACATTGGCAGGTAAGTGCTATTATTTTTATTGTCTCGTTTTAGAGTTGAGGAAACTGAGGCAGACAAAAGTTAAGTGACCTGCCCAGGTTCACACAGGTAAGTGTCAGAGGTTGGTTTTGAACTCGGGTCTTCCTGACTCCAGGTCCAGACTTCCATCTAGCTGCCATAGTAATGACTGCCATTACCTTTCCTCTTTCCCTTCTTTATAGTCTCAGAACTTAAAGTCATTTGCTGTTGCTTCCTGTTTATGAGAATTATATTGCTAGCCATGGAGAAGTTCATTCAGTGCAAGATATCTGCTCAGATGGTTAGGAGATTACACACATTTGGGTGATTCTGAAACAGCAATGATCTTTCATAAGCAGGGTTGCCATTAGCAAAGTTGGAGGTGGAGGTGGGATCCTAAACATTCTGGGCCACATTCTTGACGAGTTGGCTTCTTCAGTGTGGCAGTCTTGCTATAAGCCTACTGCTTGCCTCATCACAAAACAAATACCTGCAAGCCACGTAAAACAAGATTTTCTGGCATTGACAATGAGTTGTGGCATTTTTTTGCCTGCATGTTGTGCCCTAGGCTGCTGCCAATTTTGTCTGCCCACACTTGGTAAGCACCAAACCCACCTGTTGATGTGAGGAAGCCAGAGTTGGGATGGTAGAGCAGTTGGTTCAGTGATGTTCTCTCTCCAGGTTAAATATTTGCTGTAGTTCTTACCCACACACACTCTCTCTGTGTCTCTGTCTGTCTGTCTGTCTCTGTTTCTCTGTCTGTTTCTATCTCTTTGTCTCTGTCTGTCTCTGTCTTTGTCTCTGCTGTCTCTGTCTCTTTGTCTCTGTCTGTCTGTCTGTCTGTCTCTCTTTCTCTCTGTAAAATGGCCAAATTAGCCTTGAAATGAAAAGTTTTTTTTAAACCTGGCCTTTGAAGGGCTTTTGTGTGTGTGTGGCAATGTCTTTTATATTTCTTGATTGTAAGCTTTTTAGATTTAATTGAAGGTATTTAAACTGAAAGGTGAGAGATCCAATTACACTAATCCATATCACTGGAGTAAGGGAAATCCATTTGGGCTCTTAATTTAGTGTTAGAGGATTTAGTTGTCACTAATGAGGTGTGCTATGTTGAGCAAGACAATTTAAACAGTAGAAAAAAATGACAAGGAGGAGAGTCTGATTCTGACCACCAAAGAGAAAGATGGGAACCTTGGGAGCAAGAGAACATTCCATCATAAGGAGATTGAAGTAAGGTATATGGTGTCATACGGTCTAGATTCGAGGAGAGTTGATTTTAAGGATTCAGAGGAAGGGTAGGATCCAATGGGCTAATATTTTTAATGACAAGGTTCAAGAAAGATGGGTAGCTCTCAGAAATGGAATTCTAGACACAAACAAGTGATTTCATTGAAGAGGAAAAGGGGTAGAAGCCTGAAGAGATTCATGTGTGTGTTTGGGGAACTCATCGACCAAGATTTTTAAAAGTCACATAGGAAAGATGGAAGCAAAGGTACGTAACTAACGATGAATAGAAAAAGGGGCAGCTAGGTGGTGCAGTGGATAGAGCACTGGCCCTGGAGTCAGGTGGACCTGAGTTCAAATTCAGCCTCAGATACTTACTAGTTGTGCGACCCTGGGCAAGTCACTTAACTCTGATTGCCTAAAAAAACCCCCCAAAAACAAAGAAAAAAATCGAATAGAAAAGAATAGCTCTGTTCTGTAAGAATAGTGTCAGAATGAGCTGGGGCTGATGATGAAAGCTAGGGACAACAAAAAAGGAATTTCAAGGCAAGAGACAGAGGATCATGGCTCTGGTAGATGGGATAGCAAGAGTCAATGATGGTGAGAAAGTTGAATTACATTTATTTTGTTTCTATTTTTTTTCTTCTAAGGAGAATGATCTTTGGAATGGGAAGGAATGGACAAAAACAGTTAACCAAGTAGAAACTCAAGATCAGTGAGATTATACAATGGCATTTAGCTGCCCTCAATGAGTTCAAGTGACTAGGCCTGAATAAACTATAAGCTTTGGTCCTGAAAGAGCTGGTTGATGTAATCACTGAGTATCTGCTAGTGATCTTTGAAGAAGAACTTGAAGAATAGAAAACACATCACGTATCTGGGGAAAGGCAAGTATTTTCTTGACTTTTAAGAAAAATTAAAAGGGTGGAGGGTTTGAACTATAGGCCAAAATTCTAGAATGTATTACTAAAGGGATGATTTGTAATCTTTTCAAAGGGAAGCAGAAGTCCCTAAAAGCCGACAAGACTCCACCAAGAGCTAGTCACACCATACCAGCCTCCTTTCATTTTGTTTTTCTTGACAATGTAATTAGACTGTTGAAGCAGTGTGGTGTAGAGGCTAGCGAGCTGGCCTTAGAGTCAAGAAAACATGGGTTTGAGTTCTGCCTCTAAAACATGCTAGCTATATGATCCTGAGTCACTCAGTGCCACTGGCAACCTTATAAGACTAGCAGGGGGCAGCTAGGTGGTGCAGTGGATAGAGCACCAGCCCTGGAGTCAGAAGGATGTGAGTTCAAATACTAGCTGTGTGACCCTGGGCAAGTCACTTAACCCCAATTTCCTAAAAAAAAAAAAGACTAGCAGAACAGGTCCTGATCTGCATTTGGTAGAGGGAATCCATCTCCTGGAACCACCTACACTAAAAACATCACGGGTTTGGTCCAAGTTAACTGATGCATTACAGAAACACTATAGACATGGCATACTTAGAGTTCAGCAAGTCATTTGGTGGAGTCTCTCATGCAATCCTTGTGAAGAAGATGCAGAGATAAGGGCCAGATGATTAAATAGTTTAGGAGATTCAGAAGTGGTAGAATGATCAGACCCAAAGACGATCCACTGATGGGGTCAACATGAAATAGGAGGGATGTCTCTAGTGGAGTGCCTCAGGGTTCTTGGGTTTGTGCTACTCAACATTCTTATCAATGACTTCCAACTGGGAAGGATAAAGAAGCGTGCTGAATATCAGTCTGGATCCAAAAAGAGCTCGATAGCCTAGAACAATGGGCCAAACTGAGTGGGATAAAATTGAATAAGGACAGAAAGTGCTGTGCTTGTGTCAAAGGAAAATCAACTGCACAATTACAAGATGGGGGAGAAATGGCTATAAAATGGTTATTTTATAGGCCTAGGGTCTTAATGGACTGGAAGCTCAGTGTGAACTGTCAACCAAAAAGATTAAAGTGAACAATGGGAAAGAAGGAAACAAACATTTATGGAGCACCTACTATGTGCCAGGTACCATGTTAAGCACTTTACAATATTATCTCATTTGGTCCTTACAACAACCCTGGGGAGGTAAATGCTATTAATATCCCCATTTTATAGATGAAGAAACTGAGGCAGACAGAGGTTAAGTGACTTGCCCAAGGTCACACAGGTAGTAAGTGTCTGAAGCCACATCTGAACTCAGGTCTTCCTGATTCCAGGCCCAGTGCTCTACCTACTATGTCATCTAGCCTATGAAAGAACTAGAAATGTTTGAATTGCGGTAAAAAAAAGATTTTGGGGGAACATAGTAATTCTCTTCACATGTTTAAGAGCTGTCATGTGAAAGGGGGATTGGATTTGTTCTCATTGGCCACAGAAGACATAATGAGAACACTGGATGGAGGGGGCAGAGACAGAGAATAAGGTTCAATAGAAGGTAAAATACTTCCTAACAAGGAGAATTAATGTCAAGTAGTCCAGAAGGCCCCAGGAAGTGGTGGGTTCTGTATTACTAGAGGCCTTCGAGCCTGATGGACGCTTGTCAAAGATAGCACAGAAGGGGTCAGGATTAGGTGACTTCTGCCATCCCTTAGGGCATTTAGATTCTGTACTTCTTTGATTTAGGAACTTTGCCTCTATGGGCCAAGCATTGTCATGGGTCCAGGTCATCTGCGTCCAGGGCAAGGTAAGGGAGGTATGAGAACTCCGTGGAAGTGAAGCATCCTGGGTAGAGTATGTAAGGAATTAGCTGTGTGACAGGTTGGTTCTTGCATCTTGGAGCTAGAGCTGCTCTCGCTGGCCTGGTTATCTCAGGGTTCTTGACTGTACTATTCAGACCAAACTCAAACATGATATGGCTGTCATGTACTGAACCATAAGGATGAGAATGAAGTCAGCCCTCAATTACCTTTGGCAGATCATGCCATTCTTTATTTTATCCCACACTTGTATACTTGTATGTTATGGCGCATGATGGTGGAAATGGGGACAGGAAGCATCCTCATTGATAAAAATTGAGTGTGTGTGTGTATGTACGTGTGCGCACATGTGTGCATGTGCGTGTGTATGTGTGACATTGGTAGGGGAAAGAGAAAAAAGCAGGAAAAGAATAAAAATTAAATAGTGAAGTTACAACACATCACTTTGCAGTCTTTAAAATTTCCTGCTATATTTCATTCACCGGAGTATTACAGTGGAAAGAAAACTTGCATTTTACTTTATGTATTTTTAGTATTTTCCCAAATGCGTAGACGTTGTTTCTCCTGATAGAATATAAGCTCCTTGAGGCGAGGGCTATTTGGTTTTTGACTTTGTATTCTCAGGCACCTAGTGTGGTGTCTGGTACGTAGTAGGTGCTTACTAATTGTTTCTTGATTGATTGGTTGGTATTTGGGGAATCAGGAGGCCAGGTTTCTTGTTCTGTCTCTGCCACTAACTTGTTACATGACCCTGGCCAAGTCGCTTCCCCTCCAGTCCCATTTTAAAAAATCTGTCAAATGAATTGAACTGTCTTAGATGATTTTAATGAAGTGGCTAGAGTGCTGGGCCTGGAGTCAGGAAAACTCTTCTTTGTGAGTTCAAATTCAGCCCCAGACACTTACTAGCTATGTGACCTTGGGCACACAGGATTAAGTCACTTAACCTTGTTTGCCTCAGTTTCCTCATCTGTAAAATGAGCTGAAGATGGAAATGGCAAACCACCCTAGTATCTTTGCCAAGAAAACCCCTGATGGGCTCATGAAGAGCTGGACACAACTGAAATGACTCAACGATAACAGTAACAGCAGTTCTTTCCTTAGGCATTCAGGAAGCCCCGTATGCCTGGGGCCCAGAGCTAAATAAACCCAGACTGTATCAAACCGAGCAGTGACTTGTAGACCTCCTTCTTCACACAGCAGTCATAGCCCAAAATTGGGCATGTTATATTTTAAGTGAAGCAGGAGATGACTCAGAGGTGAATGGTTGATTTGGTGCCTTATGGGAGAGATTCTTCAGCTCCTTGGAGTCTGGAGCTCACTAAGGCTATCCCTAAAGAGGCGGGATCTGAGGGGAGCGAATTCTCTAAGCTACTGCTTCTGTAAAGTCCTGAGTCACATTACATCGAGTCAGGGCTGAGGCCGTCCTTTGCTTTTAAGACTTTGGCAGTATGACCACCCCCAATGCGGTTAAAGATTTCTACCTAGGTGAAGCCTGATATTACCCCTTCATTTTGCTTTCTCTTTACAGCAGATCATCCCTGAAAAAAGTCACCTCTTCTAACCAGCAGCCCTTAGCAAAATGATAATATTAGTGTAATGTGAGTAAATATATCTGGCATAACTAATCATTTTAAAATATGCTTAATGAACGTTATTTAAGCAATTATATTCCAGTGCTACCAGATAACGAACGAGATTCACTTCTTCCCTGGCTGTAAATACATATTGATTAAGTTTAAGCTCAGAACTTCAAAATGAATTATATGTGGTCATTGTTAAACTGCTTTGCTCACTGGAAAACAAAACACAACAAAACAAGGCCCATATAACACCTATTATACCACATTTAATTAAGACAAGCATCAACTTTATGTGCCATTACTTGCTTCTGCCAAATCTCTATGGTGTAAATATTGAGCGTGGCATCACTTGAATGCTAATCAATCCTTTCTGAATTTCAAATGATTACATAAATTTTAGGAAACACTTATTTGCTAGCATTATTCTCAGTTGCATACATTAGTTAGACATTAATATAAAGATATGTGCATTTATTTGACAAGTGTACAGTAAGTATTTTTCCAAATTAGAAAATCATATGTGGGGTGCTAAAAGCTGGGATAGAATGTTGATAGTACTAAGAAGAACCCCAGGCTATTTCTTTTGCTTATCTAACTTTACCAGGTACAATTTAACAAAGACATCTGGGTAGAAGTGTGAGGTGAATATATTATATTATTACCTAGATTTTCAAAGGGCTATTCCTAAGCATGTCAATGTTAATGTAGTGAAAGATTTAACTATGTGTATATATGTATATATGTATATATATATGTTATGCATGCATGTATATAAGTGAAGTATGTATGCATGCATGTATGTAGGCAACATGGTATAGTAGAGAGAGTCAGTCTTGGAGACAGGAAGACCTGACTTCTAATCTTTCCTCTAACACATTACAGCTCTGTGAGGCCAGCTAAATTATTTAATCTATCAACGGCCCAGGCAACTGTCTAAGGTTACAAATTAAAGAGAAGTTCCCAAACTGTACCTATTCACCACACCAATGAAATCACAGTTCTGGAGAGGTATATACAATTTCTATTTATATATATGCACAAATATATAAGAACATACAAATATACATATATGCTTATACTCATCTACATTCCAATATACATATAGTACATAGACATGGGTGGTATGCAGATAATATATAATATAGAGCTGATAGAGACAGATAGATGACAGGTAGATAGAGACCTGCATAAAGCATCATAAAAGACCATATAGTATTCATAGATTTAGAACTGGGAGCTCCCTTGGTGCTCAACTAGTTCAGACAAGTCAAACTTAAATAGAAATGGGTCTCTAGGGCCTATATTGACTAAGAAAACCACAAATTAACATTATCTATCTGGTATTATGAGCAGCTAGATGACTCAGTGGATAGAGTGCCAGGCTCAGAGTCAGGTAGACTCGTTTTCCTGAGTTCAAATTCAGCTTCAGGCACTTACTAGCTGCATGACCCTGGGCAAGTCACTTCACCCTGTTTGCCTCAGTTTCCTCATCTGTAAAATGAGCTGGCAAACCACTCCTGTATTTTTGCCAAATGGGGTCATGAAGAGTTGGACACAACTGAAATGGTCAAACAACAATGTTGTATTGTATTTTAAGTTCATTTTGTTAAACATTTTCCAATTTATGTTCTATCTGGTTCTGACAGCACTTAGGAATTTTGCAGTATGCCAGGAGTTAGAAATCTCTCATAGTCTGTCTACTTAATTTTATGTCGAGGAAACTTGGGACCTGTAAAGGTTTAAGTGACTTGCCCAAGTTAAGTGGCAGGATTTGGATTTGAACCTAGGTTCTCTGTCTTGAGATCCAATCTTCTGTCTACCTCCCCTTCCTCAACTGATTTTTCAGATCTGAACCTGCCAGGTTTTTTTGCCTTTTCTTATTATCTCTGAATCTTCCTTGGATACCCTAACCCAAGATAACCTCAGAAGGGATAATTGATATGAAACTGGCAGCTTCTCCTCTGAATCTACAATGAAAGAAGTCTTCTACTTAGACTCTGACATCATGCCATTCCACAAAGTAATTTGATTCAAATTGAAGTTATTATCTACCGAAAATCCATATTGTGCTATATAAATTTAAAAAATCTTTCAGAAGATACCTTTGTACTCAAGGATTCATTCTGAGAGGAAGTCAAGATCTAGATATTGGAACTGTGTTTTCTATTGCTAATTTAGCCATTAACTTAGCCATTTATTCATGCATTTATTTGCTCTTTTATTTATTTGCTTACTCATTCATTCACTCTTTTTTTTTCTGGACCAGTGATATAATCCATGTCAGGAAATTCTGTTGTAGAAACTCCTTCTACCTATGCATATCAGCAAATTTTCTGTAAATTATTAATTTTAAAGAGCTATTAGGACACTGAATACTTAAATGACTTGTATGCATGATTATACAGTTAATATATATCAGTCAGAGCTTCAACCCAGATTTTTCTGACCCCTCTATTCACCATACTGCACTCATTCTCCCCTGGCTGAAATGACTTACCTTATTAAATGTGGGAAAGCACAAACTCTTTGGACTTTATTTTCCTGATCTATCACAGATAGCTGTATTGTTGTCTGCACAAACAAAACCCTTCAAAAACAGGTTGTGATTCATTCTGGCTCTCATGCTCCTGCCCTTGTATCCCTTTTTGTCTGGAACTCTTTAAAAAATTATTGGAAACTTGACTATTGTGTAAATAAATTCAATGCGAAGTTATATGTAGAAGATATATTGGATTCCATGCTGTCTTGGAGAGGGGAGGGAGAAGAAAATCTGGAACTCAGGTTCATGTGGAACTGAGTGTTGTAAAATAAAAATAAAAAATCTTAATAAATAAAGGTAAAATAAAAAGTAAAACTATGTAATTGTTAGGTAAACAATGGGGTGGAAAAATGGGAAAAGACTATGTGAATATAGTAGCATCGAAATAATTTAAGTAAAACTAAGTGAATGTAATTTGAAAAAAAATGAAAAACAACATAACATGAAAATAAAAGCCTGATGTTCACAACTTTAAAAAAACTATTGGAAAGGTATCTATGGAGACTAATGGAGAAAATGGGAGCAGCTAGGGGACACAGGGAATAGAGCATTGGACTTGGAATCAGGAAGATTTATTTTCCTGAGTTCAAATGCTGCCTTGGACACTAACTAGCTGGACAAATCACTTAACCCTGCTTGCCTCAGTTTCCTCATCTGTAAAAATGAGCTGGAGAAGGAAATGGCAAACCCTTCACCATCTTTGCCAAGAAAACCCCACATTGGGTCAAGAAGAGTCTGACATGACTGAAAACTCAACAACAACAATGGAGAAAACAGAAATCAAACAATTTACTGAGTTCTATTTTGGAAATGGCAGATGACACATCCCCACGAGAAACCTTAAAATCTGTGACTGTCTTGCATTCTTCTTCCATGCCGGGCTTCCTCTAGGTGAACTGGGGGGTTGCTTCTCCCAAGGAGTGGGTAACATTTGAATTAATTAAACATCAACTTCCCTATGTAATTGCAGAGGTGGTATGTGGGTGGGGCACAACGCACTACTGTACCTCATTTCCAGAGCTTCCTTGCCTAGGAAGCTCAGAGTATAGTTGCTCCTTCTATAGTGTGATGGTAAGGTGGAAGAATAAGCCTAATGATTTTTGTTTCAGAGTAGTGTTAATACCTGATTATGGAAAAAAACCAAACCAGCTGTTGCAATAGCTCCTAGTTGATCTCTCTGCCTCCGGTCACTCCCCTCTCTAATCCATCTTCCACACTGTTGCCAAAATGATATTCTTAAAGCAAAGGTCTGACCATGTTACTCCCCAGTCAATAATCCCTATTACCTTAAGGATTCAAAGTAAACTCCTCTGGTTGGTATTCAAATCCCTTTATGATCTGGCTCCGACCCATCTTTCCAGTGTTATTGCACATTACCCCTCTTTCACACATCCTATGGGCCAGCTAAACTTGGCTACTTGATATTCCTCACATCTCTCCTCTGTGCCTTTGCATAGGATTCATGCCATCCTTGGAAATCCTTTCTCAATTCTTAATATCCTGAATTTCCTTCAAAGCTCAGCTCAAGTACATGAGTTCTTTTCCTGATTCTGAGGAATCTAGGATTCTACTAGAATCAGAGGATTCTGTGGAGCTTCTAGAACCTGCTCTAATCCTACTCAACCCCCACCCCATGATCTTATTTTTTTTACCTTGTACTTAGTTTACATCTACTTTCTATGTACCTATGTATCTATATATCTATGTATGTATGTATGTATCTATCTATCTATTTATCTACCTCTCTCTTTCTTCTCTTCTCTTCTCTTCTCTTCTCTTCCCTTCTCTTCTCTTCTCTTCTCTTCTCTTCTCTTCTCTTCTCTTCTCTTCTCTCTCCATCCCTCTCCCTCTTCCTCCCTTCCTCTCTCTCTCTCTCTCTCTCTCTCTCTGTCTCTCTCTCTGTCTCTCTCTGTCTCTCTCTGTCTCTGTCTCTCTGTTTCTCTGTCTCTGTCTGTCTCTCTGTCTGTCTCTGTCTGTCCGTCTCTGTCTCTCTGTCTCTCTCTCTCTCTCTCTCTCTCTCTCTCTCTCTCTCCCCGTTGTTTCCACCTATAGGATGTGAGCTCCCTGAGGGTAGAGACTGTCTCATTTTTGTCTTAGCAACCTATAGGATGTGAACTCCCTGAGGGAAGAGACTGTCTCATTTTTGTCTTAGCATCGCTAGCACCTATATACCTAGCACATAGTAGGCACTCAGCAAATGCTTATTGTTTGATTGGCTGATTGCTTGAGGGAAGATCGGGTCTCACACTCTCCTCGATGTGATTAGCTATGAGTTCTGCAAAGGACAGCGAGCAGAATCATGGAACAAGAAACTGGACAAATCTGGTTTATAAGACTAAGTGTCTTCTGCGGAAACTCTACCAACCTAAATGGAAGGTTGAGTACACCCTTCCTGGCTATCTATTAGACGATAGCACATCCTTTCCTTAAAAAAAAAAGCCAGAGGGAATCCCACTTGTCTCACCAGGTGACTCCATGGTCTGTTTGAAGAACCCAGTTTTCTTTTTGACTTTGTTTAAGTAAGAGCCTGCTGCTGTTTGCTGTGCATAATGATTAAATGTTTACCATTTCGACAAGTCCCTGTTGTCTCATGTTAAGTGAGATGTGGGATCAATAGTGGCTCTGCAATTATTTGCCCATTGATAAAGCCTTCATTTTTAAATGAAATACATTCATCTGTGTCCTGACAGTGATCAGAGACGTGCACTGGTCAGAGGCTGCTTGTGTTACGGTGTTAAGCTCCCCCGACAGATGAGTGACTGGACATGGGTCAAGTGATGTCTAACTTTCTTCCTATTGGCATTTCACTTTACAAACTGTTCTGATGGAAACTTGATAAAGCATTCTTGCTGAGTCCTAATAATGGGAGCCAGCAGGACAAATGCAATACTCTGGTTATGGGAGAGCAGTGCCTGCACGTTCTTGTAAACACTCAGGCTAGAGAGCCACTGGGCAACATTGACATAAACAAAAGATGAGTCATATTCAGAAACCGAAAATCATTGGAAAACTCAAGTCCAGTTGCATGCTTTCTTATTCAACCCATGTTAGTTACCTGGCAAGCAGAATGTAAATTTATTTACTTAATTTGTAATTAGAGGTTTTATATACTAATGCAAGATCAGTCATCTTTCAGCTCCCATTCATAGTGAGGATGTTCAGTAGTTTTTCAGTCGTGTCTGACTTCCTGACCCCATTTAGGGCTTTTTGGATAAGGATCCTGGAGCCGTTTGCCATTTCCTTCTCCAGCTCACTCTATAGAAGAGGAAACTGAGGCAAGCAGGGTGAAGTGACTTACCTAAAGTCACACAGTCAGCAAGTGGCTGAGGCTGGATTTGGACTCAGAAAGATGATTCCTGATTCCAAACCTAGTGCTCTAGCTGCTATATTACTTAGCTGCCCTCCCATTCATAGGGTATGGTGCAAATGATAGCTAAGTATAGAGCTTACTATGTGCCAGGCACTGTGCTAAGTGTTTTACCATTATTATCTCTCTGATCCTCACAATAGCCCTGGGAGGTAGGTGCTATCATTACCCTCGTTTTTCAGAGGAGTGAAATGAGGCAAACAGAGGTTAAGTGACTTGCCCAGGATCACACAGGTACTAAGTGTCTGAGGCTATACTGGAACTCAGGTCTCTTATCTTTCTATCCGTTGTACCACTTACTTGCTCAATGTTTTCCTCATAACAACCCAATGAAGTAGTAGAATGCTAGTCTTGGAGTCAGGGACAGTTGGGTTCAAATCCTGTCTCTGACCCTCTCTAACCATGTAACCAAGGGGAAATCTCTTAAACTTTCTGAATCTCAGTTTCTTTATCTGTAAAGCGGGAATAATAATGAGGCCTGTAGGGCCTATCTCACAATATATGGTAAGACTCAAATCATGTAAGGGATGAAAAATGCCCAGCCAATCTTGAAGGACTTGGTAAAGGTCAGCTGTTATTATCATTAGTACTATTTAGTTTGTATATGTATATGTTGTTGCTTGTGATAGAATGTAAGCTCCTTAAAGGCAAGAATTATTTTGTTTTTTTCTTTCTATCCTTAGTCTCTAGCAAAGCGCCTGGCACGTAATGGGTACTTCATTTAATAAATGCTTATTGGTTGGTTGATGGTAGTAGTTTTTGTTGTTCCGTCATTTCAGTCATGTTTGACTCTTCATGACCCCATTTGGGGTTTTCTTGGCAGAGATACCAGAGTGGTTTGCCATTTCCTTCTCCAGCTCATTTTACAGATGAAGGAACTGAGGCAAACAGGGTTAAGTGACTTGCCCAGGGTCATGCAGCTAGTAAGTGCCTGAGGCTGAATTTGAACTCAGGAAAATGAGTCTTCCTGACCCCAGGCTTAGTGCACTATCCAATGTGGCACCTAGCTGCAGCAATAGAAGAAGAAGAAGAAGAAGAAGAAGAAGAAGAAGAAGAAGAAGAAGAAGAAGAAGAAGAAGAAGAAGAAGAAGAAGAAGAAGAAGAAGAAGAAGAAGAAGAAGAAGAAGAAGAAGAAGAAGAAGGAGAAGAAGAAGGAGAAGGAGAAGGAGAAGGAGAAGGAGAAGGAGAAGGAGAAGGAGAAGGAGAAGGAGAAGGAGAAGGAGAAGGAGAAGGAGGAGAAGGAGAAGGAGAGGAGGAGGAGAAGAAATATTATAATTCCCTTTTTATAGATAAGGAAACTGATACTCAGACATGGCTTTCCTAGAGTGACAAAATTAGCAGGTGGTGGAGCCAGAGCAGTAATCCCCAGTCTTCTGAATCTATGTCTAGGGTTCTTTCAGTTGTTTCCATTATCTGGGCCTCAGTTTCCTTATCTGCTACAGTAAGTGTTGGCCTAGCTCTAGAGGATTGTGGTAGCCCTTTGCAATTCTAACATTCCGTGACTCTAAATTCAGATAGCACAAATTCTGAAATATCTACAAAAGCCAAGAGGAATAGAAAATTAGGCAATGATTCAGTGCATTAAATCAGTGCAGATTGGAAATAGATGTAAATTCATCCTTGAAATGTTTCCTGAAGGTAGGTTTGGGGTTTTTTTAAACCCAAAGTTTTGAGTAACTGAACTCATTTCATTTTGCTTCTACAAAAATAACCTTAGTGTTTATGCACTAATTGTCAGACATTCATTAGTGATTCAGACAGCATCCTGAAGAGGACAGCATGGTATGGTCTAATTGAAAGACCATTACTCTGAGAGTCAGCATGCCCAGGTTTTATTTCTGTTCTCTCACTAGCTAGCTGTGGGACCTGGTACAGGTCCTTCATTCTCTGATCCTCAGATCTTCTTATCTGCAAAATGAGGGACTCAGGCTAGGTGAACTCTAAGCTTCTTTCTAGCTCAAAAAGTCAGCAATTCTGGGATGGCATATATAAATTAAGATATGAGGCACTCTCTTGTACTCTGTTCAGGGGACATACCCATTTATTCAGAAAGAATAAAGAGAAGATATAATTAAAACCTTAAAAAATCAATTAAGATATGATAGGTCATTAATGAGGGGCATGTTTAGGGTACACACTGAATCATTTGAGGTTGATTATACTGCCCTTACCAAGCACATGTCCTCTGATTCCACTGTGCCAAGCACTGTGCTAAGTCCTTTATAAATACTATCTCATTTGATCCTCACAACAACTCTGTGAGGTAGGGACTATGATTAGCCCCATTTTACAGATGAGGAAACTGAAGCAAACAGGGTCCCACAACTATACAGCATCTGAGGTTAGATTTGTATCTTCCTGATTCCAGGCCTGGTGTTCTGTCCCCCACACCACCTAGCTTTTATGTTTTATCAAATGTTCTTAGAAGACAGGTAAGTCAAAACGACAATGGTCACCATTTTGTATGCCTGGCCCATAGTGGGTGTTCAGTACATGCTCGTTTGTTGGTTGATTGAAGGAGGATTAGGTACTTGGCTCACCTTCTACTCCGTGTGATAGCAATGTATTCCCAAGGCAGGAAGGGGAAAGACTAGGCAGGGGTATAAAGCATGAGACCAAGGAGCCAGGCCATATTGTGATTTCCTATATGTCATCTATAGAATACAGAGTCTCTGAGTTGAAAGGTACCTCCAACTTAAGCTAGTTCAGTCCCCATCAGACTATGAACATCCTCTACAACTTTCCTGAAAAGTGATCCTCCAACCAGCCTCTGTTCAAAGACCTCTAGTGTTGACAAACCCACCACCTCCATTTCATTCTCAGAGAAGTTCTAATTATTAGAAAGACTTTTCCCTGAGTCTAGCTGAAATCTGCCTCTACAACTTTTAGCCATTATTCCAAGTGTTGCCATCTAGGTCAAGCAGAATAAAGCCAATCTCTTTTCCATATTAACAGCCATTTTTTGCAAACTCAAAGACAGCCACCATGCCTCCTCTAAGTCTTACTTTCTTCAAGTCAAACTTATCTAGTTTCTTCACTTGATCCTCCATATGGCATAGACTCCAGTCTCCTCATTATCCTGGTTGCCCTCCTCTTTATCTTGTTGATGCCCTTCCTAAAACATGGTATCCATAATTGAACACAATACTCCAGATGTGACATGACTAGGGCACTGTATAGCCCTGCCTCTGGACCTACCTCTCTAAATTTAGCATAAAATTGGACTAGCTTTTGAAGGCACAGTGTCTCACTGCTATACTTTTAAAGTCCACTAAATCCTTCAAATATATTTCATGGGAACTGTTGTCTAGCCATGCTTCCTTTATGCAGGACTTTGGTAGTTGACTTTTTGAACCCATGAAAAACTTTATGTTTATCCTTATTACATTCCATCTTATTCAATTTGGCTTATTGCTTCATCCAGTTGAAATCTTTTCTTGGCACTTAGTATGTCATCTAACATATTCTTCCTGGCTCTGTCACCTGCAAATTCTGTGCCTTCATCCAATAATCTTAAACTCTTGTGGGATAATCTCATTCATCACTGTGCTTCCAAGCAAGATTTGACCTAAGGCATCCCAGACAGACAGGTTTGGTTTTTCGTTAACATTCTCTCTGGAAGAGAATCCTGCAATTTTCCACCATAATCCATTTTGTTGGCATTTAACAATGCTTTCTGTTGAAATTCTAAATGTAACCTAAATCCTTCCAGGATAATTTCATTTCTTTCCTTAACTAGCAAGTGACTATTCTCTTATATAACAAACCCCTTCACAGTCTGGACGGGTACCCTGTGCTTTATATGGTAAAATAATGACAATTACTTAAGTTGGAATTTTCCATTTTCTAGACTTATCACTCTCATTATGCTCTTGTAGATTTTCACTTTGTTTTTTCCTCTATATCTGTCTCTATCTCTGTCTCTCTGTCCCTCTTTTTTCTCTCTCACAAAATAAAACAGGGAAGGAAACTGAAAAAAAGGGCAGTTATTATGAAGGGGAAAGACCATTGGCTTGGAAGCCAGTTTTTGTCCTGCCTATGTCTACTTTCCGACGTGACTCTGGGGCACGTCCTTTCACCAATCTAAGCTTTAGTTTCCCCATCTGTAAAATGCAGAGAAATGACCAAATGAGAACATCTAAGTTCCCTTCTAGTTCTGGCATTCTGTGATTCTGAGAAGAAATCAAAAGACAAGAAAGTAAAATTTATACATTGTCAGGGTAGAATGATGATAGAATCATGGATCTGGAGTGGAGAAGGACCTTAGAAACAATCTAATTCATTTTTTGTTTAAGTTCAGTTGTTTCAGTCATGTCCGACTCTCTGTCACCCCATTTGAGGTTTTTATGGCAGAGGTACTGGAGTGGTTGGCCGTTTCCTTCTCCAGCTCATTTTACAGATAAGGAAACTGAGGCAAATTTGCTCAGTCACATAGCCAGCAAGTGTCTGATTGCTGGATTTGAACTCAGGTCTTCCTGATTCCAGGTCTGGTACTTTATTCACTGTGCCACCTAGCTGCCCCAAATAATTAGTTATTTATCCCAAATCTTTGTAAACTCGCATATGTGATTTTATTTGTGTAGACAGCTACTGGCATAGAAACTCCTGCACTGTTTTTCAGCTTGAGGTCTTAAAGATTTACCCAGTGGCACTGAGAGCTTAGGGTTCTGGAATGAGTATGTTGTAAGAGGCAGGCCTGGAATTCAGGTCTTCTTGACTCTAAGGCTCACCATCCACTCTGCAACACTCCCTGTCATTTCACTGTTTGATGTCCATATACCTCCAGTTGACTGCCTTATATTTATAAAATATTTGGGGAATTTTCTGGAATTATGGCTTCAAAAAACCAAATTTTATGTGTTTATTCCCATTTTCTGGAAGATTATAATACTTTAAGTTGCTCATGCTCATACTTGACTGTCTAACAGATTGCTCTGGAATTTGTTGACAATTAGGCAATTTAGCTCTGTTTTCCAATTGCCAACATCAACTAAACTGCATCTTCATAACCATACAGACTTTATGTTGAGCGATCTTCCAGTTATGTTGTCCAACAATTTAGGGGAAAAAAGATTCATGGGACAATTTCTTGGATGTAAGGTATAGGTAGGAAGGTATTTTGAGCAGTTCTATAACTTTATGACTATAATTTTAATGCTTGTTCACAGCAGCAAAAATTACACTGTAACTTGAAAACATTTTCTGATTTGGATTCTATTCAGATTTCATTTGGTAGGATTGAATGTACTAAAAAGTAAGGTAAGTCTGAGATTAACAGGACATCTTCAAGCCTTTGATTTGATTTTGCTGCTAAATAAGTACACTTCATTTTATTTATACACACATCACATACACATAGGGCTGCTAGGTGGCTTAGTGGATAGAGCACTGGGCCTGGAGTCAGGAAGACCTGAATTCAAATATGAATTCAGACACTTACTATCTATCTGAGGGCAAGTCACTGAACCTGTTTGTCTCAGTTTCCTCATCTGTAAAATGAGCTGGAGAATGAAGTGACAAGCCACTCCAATATCTCTGTGAAGTAAACCCCAAATGGGCTCTTGAAGATACGACTCAACAAAAACATACACACACATATCCCAACATACACATATAGGAATGTAGAAAGGATTGTGTGATTTCATTATCACGGTGAACCGTAGGGCAAGAGTCAATGGGCTTTGGAGTCAGAGAACCTGAGTTCAAATCCTTCCTCTTTCCTGCCAGGAGCTACTATGTGACTTTGAGCAAGGCACGTTTAGCCATTCTATACCTTTGTTTCCTCACTTGTAAAGTGAAGGGAGTGGAATAGTTAGCTTCCAAGGTACCTGGCAATAAATAAGGGAAGCTGGGTGGTACAGTGGATAGGGCACTAGGTCTGGAGTCAGGAAAATCTGACGCCAGTCTGAGACTGACACAGACATTTACTTGCTGTATGACTCTGGGCAAATCACTGAGCTCCATTTGACTCAGCTCATCATCTGTAAAATAGGGACACACGTGGCAAACCACTCCAGTATCTTTGCCACGAAAACTCCACGGACAAAAGTCTGAGTAGAGTTGGACTTGATTGAATGACTGAAGAACAACAAGGTACCTGGCAGCTCTAAATCTAAGATCCTAGAGAACTGATTAAGACACACAGAAATTACTTGCTTAGGCTCCCACAGAAACATAATGAAAACCCTGACCCTCAGTCTCATACTCTATTCATGTCTATATATATATATACTCACACACATCCACACCCACACTCCCTCCCTCTCCCAGAGAATTATATTATTTTACAATTTTAGTTACAAAGTTAACTTATTGAGTTGCATAAAGGATGTCATTGAAGAAAAGCATGATGGAAAAAAGATGTGCTGATCACATCAGCACGAGATAACCAATGGACAGGCCAACGGCTCCAGTGATATACTTGCAACGTCAAAAGAATGGAAGGAACGAGTGAATCCCCTGTGGCAAACCAGTGGGAAGATCATCATGTTTGGAACTGGAGGAGACCTCAGAGGCCATTGGGTCCAATTCAATTAGTTTACAAATGAGAAAACCTGAGGCACAGAGTTTCAGAGACCAGGGTGACACAAAGTGGATGAAAATGTGGAAACTGAACCAAAATCTTTCAGTATCCCATCCATTACACAACATTGCCTTTTATAGACAAGAGGATAGGCAGGCACAGGTGTGTAGCAATCAACTATTGGGGAGAATACGTGGACCTGTGAGATCAGAAATCTACTGGAGGATTGGAAAGTTACTGTGACATGTGTTCTTTCTCCTCAGTAACTTGCTAAAGAGCCTCCCCCTGCCCTTCCCAACATGCAGGCTAATTATTCTCTTTCCTTCTCTTTTTCAGCAATTACTTTTTTTTTTTTTGAAAATTTATGAATGCATTCAGAGTCACCAGCCACTTTTTCGCCTCCCTTAAAAATGCTTTCTTTGGGACTGGGCTGAATCCATAGCCTGAGCTGAGGGTTTTCACTTCTTAGCACAGAAGGTTACTAGAAGAGGATGCTGGGCCGTCTCCAGTCATCCTGGTGAATATCTGGCCACTGGACCCACATGGCTCTGGAGGAGAAAGGGAGGCTGCTGACTTTGCACAGCCCTCCTTCACTCAAATCAAAGTCAACTGCAAGTCATGCCATCATTTCCCTGATCACATGGTCCTCTTTGAAAATGAAGGACAAACACAACAACAATGATACAAGGACTAGAGGAGGATTTGGATTGTCCTCTAAAGTTAATTATGACTTTCTGGTAGGCTCCAGCCTAACCGTTCATTATAATGTAAATAGGAGTGACAGGATCTGGGTTAAAATGCTAACTGCTCTACCCACTGTGTGTGTAAATTCCAGCAAATCACAACTCTCAGATCTTAGTCTCTTTGATCCCCCTGGGTAATAGGAGGGGCCTGGAGATGATCTAAGGTCCCTTCTAGCTCTTAATCAATGATGTTCTGAACTGATAGCGATCCTAAATGGAAACCCTTCTCAGATACTTATTAGCTAGCTGTGTGACTCTGGGCAAGTCACTTAATCACCATTTACCTTCAGTTTCTCATCTATAAAGTGGGTACAATAATGCACCTACTTCATAGGATTGTTGTGAGGAACAAATGATATATTTATAAAGCACTTAATAGAAACGACTTGTTCAGTTGTTTCAGTCATATCTGACTCTTCATGACCCCATTTCAGATTTTGTTGGCAAAGATACTATAGTGGTTTGCCATTTCCTTATCCAGCTCATATTACAGATTAGGAAACTGAGGCAAACAGGGTTAAGTGACTTGCCCAGGGTCACACAGCTAGTAAGTCTCTGAAGCTGGATTCCAACTCAGGTTTTCCTGACTCCAGGCCAGATTCTCTATCCACTGCACCACCTACCTAGTGCCACATAGTAGGTGCTTTATTATTATTATTACTTAGCCTGTCTGAATGTCAATTTCCTCATCTGTAAAATAGGGACCGTTATAGCACCTAACAAGTTGGGAGGTTTAAAAGTGCTTTGTGATCCTTAAAAAGTGCTATACATGTATCAGCTCTTATTATTAACGTTGTTATTATTGACCTAAGAAGGAATTATATAACATGTAGCATTTATAATTTGTTGTAAATTAATATAATAATGATAACAATAAGAGCTGGCAACTATGTATTGCTTTAAGGTTGCCGAAATACTTTACACTCAGTATCTCCTTTGTTCCTTCCAATAACCCTGCTCGGTACAAGCCATTACCATCCCGTAATGGAGATGAGGAACCTGGAGCTCGGAAAGGTCATGTGACTCACTCATGGCCCCACAGCTAGTAAGTAGTAGAGACTGGAACTGAACACATCTTCCTCACTCCAGCCTCAGTACTGTAGACACTATGGCATCCGTCACTTGCTTTTAACCATTCATAATTCTTTAGCACTTTTGCGGATTCACTTCCTGGGATCAGCTTTTGAAAGGAAATTCCTAACAAAATTAACCCTTAAAGTTAAAGCATAAGACAAAATATAATCTCCTCTGGTTAGCTTTTAAAGCCCTTCACAGTCTGGGTCCAAATTATCTTTCTAGCCTCATCACACATTGCTCCCCTTTCTCACACTCTGTGGTCCAACCAAGCTGGCTTTCCCGATGTTCTTCACACATGCCACTCCTCTGTTTGCACAGGTTGTCCTCCATGCCCAGAATGTGCTTCTTCCTAACCTCTGCCTCAAAGAATCCATCTCTGAAATCATCACTTTCTATATGAAATCTTTCCTAGTCCCATCAATTTCTGATCCCCTCCCTCCAAACTGCTTTGTATTAAACTAGTTTGGATTTATTCTCTATATCTTAAACATGGACTCCTTATCTCTCTTGACAGAATGTAAACTCTTTGCAAGTAGAGAATTTTTCTCTTCTTTCTATTTGTACTCCTAGTACCTAGACTAATGCTTGACACACAGTAGGTGCTTAATAGATGCCTGTCAACCGACATCCATTAGCATTTTCCCACTTTTCTCAGTTGTCCAAATTGAGTCTAAATAAACTTAGTTCAGCTTGTTTAACAATTAATTTCTCCAGGTGTTTGAGATTTGGAGTAAGCATATTTAACCAGAGATCTACTGGATACATTTTAGGGGGTCCATTCATTTGGATGGGAATTTTTTTTTACATTTTTATTTTCACTATCCTCTATCTGAAATATAGCATTCCCTTCAGTTATTTACAATATTGTTCTAAGAAGGAGGCATATAGGCCTTACCAAACTGCCAAAGGGCTCCGAGACACACAAAGGGTTAAGATCACCTGTCTCAGAGTCATTGTAGTCATATGGAATTTGCAGTCAGCAAACCTAGATTTGATGCTGCTTCTGCTGCCTATATGACCTTGGTCCAAGGCATCCTCCCTCTCTGCATTTTATTTTCCTCATCTATAAATTGATGGAGTTGGGCTTAATGACCACTAAGGCCTCTCCCAGCTCTAAATCTTTGGCTCATTTCTTTGGTGGAACAAAATGACCCCCAACTCCTCTATTTTTATCTGGGATAGAAATTATTTTTAACAGACTTCCTGATCCCTGGCCTCTGGCATTTGATAATTCCTCTTTTTTTGGCAGAAATCTGTTCCCTCATTATATCTGGTTTGGTTTCAGCTTGACTTCAGGTTTCTAGTCCCCCATGCTCAAAACCTAGGCATCATCATCACCTTCTTTAGCTCCTTCTACCCTCACATTCAAACAGCCGATAAGCCTCATTGTTTCCATCTTTGCATTCCACAGCTGCTATGTGAATAGTCAAATCCCTTCTGACCCCTACAGAGGCAAGTATCCTAACTCTCACCTCCAATACACTCTCCTAATCCACTCTTCACACCACTTCAAGGTTAATCTTTCTTGTATCCAGATCTGATCCTGTTGGTCTATTGTTGGAAACCCTTAACTAGCTTTCTGCCCAGTGTAAAGAAAGGGGTTTCCTCCTCTCCACATATAGCCCAGATTCCTGAGCCTGTCATTCAAAGTCCTCCAAAATTCTGCTGTCCTATGGTAGCCATGTTGGGCAAATAAAAGTTGTCTTCAAGAGTCTGAAGGGCCCACATATGGAAGAGGGATTAGAATTGAACTGTTTGGCTTCAGAGGGCAGAAATAGGAATCATGAGCAGAAGGTTCAGAAAGACAGATTTGGGCTCAATCTATAGGAAAACTTCCTAACAATTAGAACTATCCAAGATGGAATTGGGCTTCCTTCAGAGGCATTGTTATCATGGAATGTCTTCAGATGAGGGTGAACCACTTGTTAGAGATGTTGGTAGAAATGTAGGGTGTTGCCTCTAGATGGCCTCTGAGGTCTTCTCCTATTTTGAGATTTTGTGACACCTTTCTAATTTTATCTTGAATTCTTCTCCCAATTCCAAGTATTCTGTGGTTCCTTGAAACTAGACTGCTTTCTGTCCAACACACACTGTTTATCCTTTCCCACCTCCATGCCTCATCTCATGACATTCCCTAGTCCTGGGGTGCCTTCTCCCCAAACTTCACCTGCCAATTATCCCACTACTCATCCATGATCCATTCCGACTGCCAACTCAGCCTTCTTCATTTGAAACAACTCATAGTAGTCAAAGAAGTACTTTGTACTTCTTATATGTACTTTTCAGATTCTTTTTTAAATTAGGAGCAACATGGCACAATAGATAGGTTATTGGGCTTAGGGTCAATAATAGAGGGGTTCATATTCTGAGTCAGTCTGGTTGGGTGACCTGGGCAAACTACCTAGTTGATTTGTGCCTTGGTTTTCCTATCTGTTGAATGGATCTTGGAATTGATGGTCTCAAAGTCCTCTTCTAGATTTAAATTGGTGATCCCATAATTACAGTTAATTGGGCATTCATTATTTATTTTATACTTGATTGTAAATTCATTGAGCTCAGGGACAGTTTCTGATTTGTTTTTGCGTTTCCTTTAGGAACTACTACAGTACTCTAGACATAGCAGGTATCTAATAAATATTTGTTCAATTAAGTTTAGATCTAAAGCCAGAGCTTTATTTTCATTTTAACCAGGCACTTGAAAGGTTGAACAAATCAACAAGTATTTATTAAGTGCCCACTTTGTATATATATACTGTGGTAAGGACTGGGGTACAGAGAAAGGCAAAAACCAAACAAATATGTCCCTGCTCTCCAAGTACTTGCTCAGTCCTTAAACAGTGGGGAGAAGCAATGTGAAAATTAACTGTATAAATGATACGAACAGGATAAAATGGAGATAATCATAGTGGGTAGGCACTAGCATTGAGGGGGATCAGGAAAGGCTTCTAGTAGAAGGTGAGATTTTAGCTGGGATTTGAAAGAAGTCAAGGAAGATAGGACACGGCAATAAGAAAGGAGAGAATTGCGAGTCAGTGGAAGTAGAGCATCTCATTTGAAGAACAGACGAGACCAGTATCACAGGACTGTAAGTGAATAGGTGTAAGATATAAGAATAATGGAAAAGTAGGAAAGGACCAAGTCATGGAGGGCTTTAAAGGAGTTTCTATTTGATCCTGGAGGTAATAGGGAGCCACTGAAGTTTATTATGGTGATGTCGTCCGCTTGTGGTTGATCAATTTGGCAGCTGAGTGGAGTTGACTTAGTCATTGCATTCTCAGGTAGAGTGATTTCTTAGCTGGCACTTTTTAAACACTTGGTACTCTTAGTGCTTAGGATATATTAATTTTCCTTATGATGATTAATTTTTCCTGATGCCCACATAATGGTATGATTGGGGATATCATAGTTCTAAACTGGGCAAGCTGTCTCCTGGTCTGCATTTGCTCTATAGGAGCTCCTGTTGACAGGAATTCACTCTCTCTCTGGAATGACCATGGAGATGTCGATTGGGGATAATGATATTATTTCCTTCTTCCTACAACTGCAGGTATTTCTATCCTCATAATTCATTTTGGCTTCTGTTGGTGGTAGACGACATAGCAGATTCACCATAATGTTTTAGCCTGCTCTGGGGCCATTGATTTTAGGGAGCCAATACAGCTTCCTACTTAGAAAATCTTTTCATTTCCTAAGTTATCAATGGGTTGCTTCAGTTAGGTTATTAAATATTTAGGCACAGTCTATAGGCAGTTTAATTTGAAATAAAAAAAACCTATCTAGTATATAGCTTATGCCTCTGTGCAGTATTGCATTCCCTAGCACTGTCTTGAGAAGCTAGCTGGTTTATGATGAGGGAGGTGTTCCTGCGGCAGCCAAACAAACTGTCACATATCTTGGGATGCAGAGCCAGATACATTTTTACTGAGTTAACTTAAAGGTTTCCAAGGCCATCATCCTATTTGGGATTTTAAAAGTTATGCAAATTTAAATGCAAAATGGAGCTTAAGACTTCCATTCTTTCCTTGCTTTTTAATTCTGACCTGAGAAATCCATTTCATTTTTAGATTCAGTTCAAAGCAGCCCACATCACTTAAAATGTGTCTTTCCTCATTTGGACGCAGGAAAATCAATGTTTTCTTGGTGGGAACTTGCCATTTGGTTAATTTCCACTTCACTATCGTGGTCATGATGGTGCTGTCGTAGTGGTGAATTTCTGGGTATGCATTTTTCCCCTTTTGCTCTCAGAAACATGTTGTGATAATTAAATAGTTCATTTGCTAATATTCTAATTTGAAGAGTCTAACACCTGCAAGACAGAAACTATGAGTATCTCTTCAGGAGTCAGGAGAGCTGAACTCAGCAATTCCCCACATGTGGATGTTACCCATATTCTAATTCCTTGCTATAGCTTCTTTCAGCAGAGAACAACTTCAGGGCTTTTTCATTTCCCTACTAAATCAGGGAACCAACATTGCAGACTACACAGAAGCTCCCTATAAAGTTTTTCATTGATTTAAAAATGAAAGAAAGAGCTCTCTCTCTCTCTCTCTCTCTTTAAAAAGCCTTCTTGTTCTTCTTACCAATCTCTTTTAATTTCTGTTCACCAGTATCTTAGTTCTTAAGTGACTGTTTTTATTTAGCTTCTCTTGCCTTTCATTTTCCTCTAAAATGAATCAAAAGCATTTTTATTGCAAAATTATTTGGAATATTTTACCATTAGGTTGCCAATGCTTTGCTTCTTTGAAAAGCAAATTTTGGCTGAAACCTCTGCTCACTTTTGCTCTAAAAGCTCGGTGTGTTTATGGGGGTGGGGAACAAGGGGTCTATACTTAAACAAAAAAGGATGATTAGGCTCTATCTACACTGGTAGTGTGCTCACATAGAACAGTGAATGTATCTCTATAAATGTCAGAAAATACCAGATAGCAACTTAGGCACTGCAGAAAATCTGTGAGTTTACAAAATGTGTGAGTTTACAAAAGGTCTGTTCCCTGTCCCTGTTTCCAAATAATAAAAGAGAATGAAATAATTATGTAACATGAATCAGACCACTCAGTGGAAAGATTAAAGTGATGCAAACCAAAGCTGGCTCATAGTAAATGTGAACATTTTCAAACGAAATTCAGTTATTCTGCTAATTTAAAATACCATTGAAGTGAGATGAATCTTTTTAAATATTTTATCACTGAGTTGTTATAATGTTCCTTCTACAGATATTACTACATCACCATCTAATTACTGATAAAATATACCAGAATTAAAAAAACCTAACAACCCAGAAATCTTGCCATATACAAACTTGGGTTAATTTGTGAGATAACATCATGCTACTTGAGAAAATTTTCTAAAACCTCTGTGTCTGGAGAGAAGATAGAGTCTCAAAAGCTGAGATTTCTTAACGTTTTGTGTTCAAAGTCATTAAATGGAATCTAGTCTAGAATCTTTGAACAATACATTTGATCAGTAAAGTGCTTTCTATTTTTTTTAACATTTCTATTTGCTGTGCTTTATCATAGTTTCCAAACTACGAAACTCTACCACTTTTTTTTTTAACACTGACTACATGTGAAAAATTAACTCTGGTTATATTATTTCAAACTATTCCTTTTATTAGCAACAGTTGTGTAGTACTGTCAAGGAGAATTTAAGAAATTAAAGGACCCAATTTGGGAAGCAGGCACATCTGTTTTACTTTGCAGTTTAAACATTTCATTATTGTTTTATTTCGCTGTATATGAATTCACAACTATCCTCTAACTGAAAACTAAAGAAAAAACACATGTTGGTAAATCTGATTTCTGCATATTTTTTCTTTCAAGGGAAGTCTCCTCCCTCAGCTGTCTGCCAATAAGTAATAAATGCATTTGGCAAAAAGTTTATTTAAGTTGGCTTTATTAAGCTAACAAAATGCAAAAATCAAGCAAGGGACAGGCAGAAAAATGTGTTCTTTGAAGTCAATAAAAATCCATCTCCTTAATCCTTTATTTAAA
This sequence comes from Trichosurus vulpecula, assembly GCF_011100635.1. Taxonomy (NCBI): domain Eukaryota; kingdom Metazoa; phylum Chordata; class Mammalia; order Diprotodontia; family Phalangeridae; genus Trichosurus; species Trichosurus vulpecula. Next base: position 100,181,437 of record NC_050576.1, on the reverse strand, counting down.
AAAAAAATCCTGACAATGGTGATTTTTCTTGACTGATTTACTGAGGACCTTGAGTTAAGCAATTTGAATCGTATAGGTATCTTTCCTCGCCAAAGCCCTTCCTATAATATTAACAACGATGATGACAACAACACTGCACAGAGATGTGGTTCTTTCCTTGCTATTTTCATGACAAAAGTTCTTCATATATTATGTGTGCAAGTGTTCACGTCTCTTTATGACTATTGTCTGTAGCTAACTAGTTATCTCTATCGATGTAAAACAGGCTTTTCGTTTCTATCTACTTCTTAGAGAGGCAGCACGGTGTAGTAGATATTGGTCTGGCCTTGGAGTCAAGACCTGCTGCTGACACATGTTAACTGTGGAACGAAGGGCAGCCACTTAACTTCTCATTGCCTCAGGCAACTCTCTAAATTACATATGAGTTACCAATTTAATCTGCAGAAGAGGAGGGAGCTGCCATACTGGGAGTTTTCTATGTCAGTAACAATGTCACATTTTGCCTCTTTCTCCTGCTCTTACCTCCCCAAATCACGGATCTATGCTTGGATCCAAACTGGAAGTAGAGTGCTGAAACAAGGTGTTCCTAGAAACCTTCTTCTCCTGGAGGGGTGTGTATTGGCAACCAAAAATGGGCTCCTTAGCACTTAGTCAACAAGTGCCCTTGACTAGTTTGGCTTTTTCCCCTGAACTGAATGCTGTTTGTATCTTGGACTGGAGTAAGCTTGTCGGCCCCTTCACCTTGCTTCCCTTGCTTAAGCTGATGGAAAGAACCTGTGCTTTCCTGGTCAACCCCTTCACCTTGCTTAAGCAGATTGAAAGAACCTGTGCTTTCCCCGGCGTACCTTACACCCCCGCAGAAGCTGGATGGTTAAAAGCAGCTCGCGTTGGAGCCAGAGGCTGCCACAGCCACAGCTGAAGCAGGAACTGCCAGTAGCAGAGCTGACCTACGGGAGGAAGCTGAACAAAGACTTCAGGCCAGTGGGTAATCTTTTTACCATAGAGGGGGAAGCATGATTTTGCTTTACGCAATCATGCTTCTCTGTAGCCTCCTGGTTACTCTTTCAAGGCGTACTTATTGAGCCTGGAAGCTTTTGATCAATATATCAAAATGGGGTTGCTGGTTCATGGGTTGGTTACTGTGGAGCCTAAATATATGTTTTGATTCTTCTGCCTTCTACTTTGAGAGTTTCTTATATCCGGCCGTTCCGAACCTTTCAGACATGTTTATGATCCTCTTTGAGATTATAAACTCTGCCCTCCTATTACAGGGTGCTGAAATTCAGGACTTCTAACTCTTACTGCAGACCATGCTTCTTTTCTTAGAAACTTTCACCCATATCCCTCAATGATCTTTATGGGTACTATTTCTACTTGTGGGAAAAAAATCCAGTACTCTATCTTAATATCTCTTTATCCATACCCTGATAAAAATCCGTTGCAGCCATGTGAATGCAAGCTCCCCGAGGAAGGGACTCACGGTTTTGTCTTTGTAACCCCTGATCCTAATACTAGTTTGCATGGTAGGTGCTTAGTATCTTTGAATTGAATTGATACCTAAGGTGATTATTGATCACATACAAATATGGATGTAAATCAACAAAGTAAAGGAAAAACTTAAAAAAATGTAATAATCTCTTCCTCAAGCTCCCACCATGATTTTCAAAACCAGGAAAACACTGTACATCCAGTCCAAAATACATGTAATGAGATAGCTTACCTAAACTAAAGAGCACCAAGAATTTCAGACACACAAACTCTCGTAGATCAAACTGCAGAGAACGAAGCTTGGCCACTAATTCCTGGGCATGGCTCATCAGGTTGTTGAGGGTGGCTCCAGCTTGCGATGCAATTACGGAATAATCCACCTGCAAAAGAGGATGACATTTGAATGTTACAAGAATCAGAAAGGGACAAACCAAGTGCCAAAGAAAAATGATTTCACCAAACAGAAGAAGTAAGAGTAGTGTTCTTCCATAGAATGAGTTTGAGCCCATGGACTATATACACATTGTACCCCACACCTCTGAAGTATCAATTTTATTCTAGAAATGGCAGGGAATTATATGTAGATATATGTCTATGTAGACATAGATATCTCTATATACATAAAGATGCATATTTATACATATAGACATGGAGATATGTGTCCACACAGACATACATCTACACATGTATAGATAATTGTACATATTTATACATATAGAGATATAGATATGTGTCTACATAGACATAGATCTACATACACATACAGAAACATGCATATATTTATACATATAGAGATAGATGTGTCTACATAGATGTATATTTATATAGACATATATACATTCATATGTACTATCCATCTAAAAATTCTTAGCAACTATAGTTAAACATTACTGTGAAACAAGGAGAGAAAATATTTTAATGTAGTTTGTTTGGGAAATCCCATGTTTATTAGGGAAAAAAGAACAAAACAAAATTGTGCAGAACTACCAAAGTGATATTTTTGCAGGGTGATGCTTTTGTAGTTTTCTCCCAAGATAGTGTTGACCTTAGTTTTAAGAAATGTTTTTCTGTGCCTTGAAAAAGCTTCCCTGATTCATTAGGAAAGAAAAAAATCTGTGAGGCACTAATTTTATATTATTCATGGGAACATTGGAGCTTCAATTTATAATAATAAGTTAAGATGTTTGGATGGATGTCAAGAACAGTATTGGCCTTACTGCTCGATTATACCATAATGGGAAAGCCCAGTTGGTGCCTGAATCTCCCATCCTCCTCCTCTTGGAGAGCTCTCGGGCAACGGGCTACTCTTTCAGGTGCATTTAATATTTGCAGCAGCAGCAAATTTGTCTGGGAGGCAAGTCCTCATCTGCCACTCACCAGGAGCAGACTGTATTAAATTTTTATATTTATTGACATTTCATTACCATAATTGACTGCTCTTGGTTCTCTTGTAGAAGGCACAGGGCTGCCTCCTAAGCAGGAGAACTGGTCCCTTGAGTAGGATTTGCAATTAAAAACAAGGCAGAATGGATTTTTTTTTATTGTGTAAATATGATGAGTTGAATTTTCAGCTTTAACTAGAGAATACCAAGTGTACAAGAAACCTTTTTCAAGAGTGAGAAAAATTATGAGTCAGTGGAAAGACGACCCCCAAAGGTGTCAATCAGTTTATATAAAGTCAACTGTGCATGAAAAAGCCTCAGTTAATGTCTATTCTGGCAAGGCTTTCCCGTTAAGCACATTGCTGTCCTTTCTACTTTTTACTTTTAGGTGGGCTGATAGTTGTCCCTACAATTCAAGTCTTCAAAGCCCTCAGAGGTGCTATAACCTCTATTTCAGATTATGGGACTGGATAAGGGTCAGAACACTCATAACTTGGATACCAAGCTGGAAACAGAACTGACCAGCAGCCAGGATGTAATAAGTGTGGGGTTATTATTGTTGTTGTTATTATTATTATTCCAGAGCTAGAGGCACATGAAGGGCTGCACCAACCAGGAAGGTCGGATCTCTGCCTGTCCCTAAATGGCAGTTAGGGAGCTGCTCATCGCAGTTCATATTCAGGTGAACTTTGTACTAACCTGGGCGGGGGTAAGGGAGCTAGGGAGGAGCCCTAGTCATGCCTGTACTCTGACTGGGCTTTAAATTCTATTCCAAAAGTATATGGGCAAACTTGTTCTGCACAAAGAGAGACAAGAGTAACAGAGATTTCCCTGGAAACACTTCCCAAACAAATTATTATTGACTAAGACCACTGTCTGAGAGCTTTCTCAGAAGAATATAAGAGATTCCTCTATCAGCTGGGCTATCCCATCATGGTAGATGGATTAACTAGAAATGAGGAGAATTGTTGGACCTCTGTTATCAATTTCAATTTAAAATGAAATAGCATATACATTTTTATTGTATATTACAGCTTATAACTAATGAAAACTACAGCTGTGTCCTGAGGACATTAATCTGCTTCTAAAGCATGAGAATGATCTTGCTTTCCTCACCATTCTGAATTTTAAAAATAACACAAAATTAAATGTTATCATTGCCATTTTGAATACATATTAGCTCTTCCTAATAAGCATGCAAATGCCTAGATATAATACTTTAGAATGCATTCTAAAGTATTATGACATATGCACAATACTTTCAGGCAGCTAGGGAACATAGTGATAGAGTGCTGGACTTGGAGTCAGGAAGACCTGAGTTTGAATCATACCTTAGGCAGGAGCTGCATGACCCTGGGTGAGTCACTTAACCTATTTACCCTCAGTTTTCTTCTCTGTAAAATGAGGATAATCATAATATCTACCTCACAGGGTTGTTATGAGGATCAATAGACATGACATATGTACAATGGTTGCAAAACTTAAAGAGCTATGTCAGTATTAGGGGTAGGGACTGGAACTGATTTCATTGACATAGGATGCTCCGGGATGAGGACACTCTCTTTGCCCATATAGGTGCTACTTAAAGTCATAGAAAAGGGTTCTTAACACCTATTTTTTGACCCTTAATTTTGTGTTATTTTTTGGGCCATGGACCCATTTGGAAATCTATGAATCCATGGAAGTCTATGAACCTCTTCTCAGAATAATATTTTTAAGCACATAAAGTAACATGTAGGATTATGAAAAATAATTGTGTTGTAATATAGTTATTGAAATATAAAAAAATAAGTTTACGGACCCCAGATTAATAACTTCTAAGACGGTTACCTAGAGAACAGAGTTCAAGCGATCAGGCCAGACATGGACCCAGGTCTTGGTGGCTCCAAGGCTGCTTCTCATATAAATGGTAACTTTATTATTGCTATTGCTTTGGGTTGTTGTCTTGTGTCTTATGTTTTTAAAAGGAATTATGTGAGGTTCTATACAATGATGAATCCAAATAATCAAACTTTAAAACATAAGAAAGCTCAAGATAATAGAACTGAAAATATTTTCAAATATTTCCTAGGATTTAAACAGATGTAATCAGTCAATCAGGCAGTATTTATTAAGTGCCTACTTTGTGCCAAATATTGTGCAAGGCACTGGGGATAGAAACACAAAAATGTAACAATTCCTGCCCTCAAGGAGATTATATTCTATAGGAGGAAACAGCATGTATGTATATCAGCAAATATAGAATTTATGCAAAGTCAATGTCAGGTCATTTTTTGGGGGGTGGTGGTGAAGGCACCATCAGCGGCAGGGAATCAGGAAAAGCTTTACATAGGAAATGGTGTTTGAGTCAAGCTTTGAAAAGAAACTAGGTTTTCTGGGAGACTGAAGGTGAAGAAGGTGTGCATTCCAGGCCTGGGGAAGAGCATATAGAAAGATGTGGAGAGAGGACATAAAATATCATGAATGAGGAACAGTAATTAGTAAAATGGACCTCACAAAACAAATCAATAAATCAATACCAATATGTGTGTCCATATGGGTGTGTGTGTATGTGTGTGTATAATGTTTATTTGGAAGAGTGGTGGCACAGTGGATAGAGCTCCCAGCCTAGAGTCAGAAAGACTCATCTTCCCTAGTTCAAATGCGGCCTTAGACACTTACTAGCTGTATGACCCTAGACAAGATACTTAATCCTGTTTGCCTCAGTTTCCTCATCTGTAAAATGAATTGGAGAAGGAAATGGCAAACTACTCCAGGATCTTTGCCAAGAAAACCCCAAATGGAGTCACGAAGAGTTGGGCACGACTGAAGCAACTGAACAATAGCAATGTGCTTTCAAAATGGCTGTGATAACACAAAATAATAGAATCTGAGGCTTGGAAGAAGCCTACTTGAGGCCATCTAGTCCAATATAGTTGTAATTTTTAAAAAAAATTGTATAGCTACAAAGAAAACATGACTATTCACAAACTTCTCAGTATATCTGAAACACCTTACATTTTATTACAAACATAATTAAATTTTCTTTGTTTGGACTCTCTGAGAGTTTTTGTTCATGTCTGGCGCAGTTGGCCTGGTCTTTTATGTACTTAGTAAAGTTAATTGACTGTTCTCTTATTTGTCACTCCAATGTAGAAAGATATTGAAGGAACACTTTAAATTGCTATCCCTTTCAAATACATTTGCATCATTGGGAATAAGAAATCCACTTTAGCTAAATCATCTTTTGTTCTAAGGAGTGAAATGTTGATGACTTGTACATTCTCCAATGTCTGTCACTTTAACATGATACACAATAATAGAAGATAATGAGTAAGTTGCCAGTAGACCCTTCCCTTATGATGGATGTTACTCAGTTGTGAATTAGCTAAAATATGCAAACATTAAAACTGATAACAAAGTGCTATAGAGTATTTGCATTGTAGATGAGATAATGTATTTTGCTAAACATTTGTAAAGCTTAATGACCTTACAGTTTCATTGTTATTATTATCTGTTTTCATCTTTTTGATGGTGTTTAGATAGAAGTGATCCCCATTCAAGCAGCTATCCTGCTGTCATTATCGTTAACAATAATAGTTATTTAGAAAAAGAAGCCACCTCATCTGGAGAGAAAGAAATTGTCATTCGAGGAACCTCAATGTATCAATTCTGATTAGATCATGTTTGTTATTGTAGAATTCATAAAATTATGTCAGGAAGGGACTTTAGAGGTCATCTACTTGATTATCATAATTTAAGACATTGTATTTGATCCTCTGCTGAGGTTACTTTAGCAGAAAATTCTGTGAGGAAAAAGATCATTCTCTTGCTGTTCATGGAAGTGTGTGTTATTTTCACTATGTGTGTATTTTTCGTTCATTCACTCTATAAAGTTTTATTCAGTACCTACTATGTGTCAGAAAGGTCACGAGGTGACAAAGACCAAAAAAGAACGAAAGAAAAAGAAAGTCTCTGTCACCATGGAGATTGCATTCTGTTAAAACATCGTTCCACTATAAAACTTAAGTGATAGATTTTTGGACAACTATTCCCCTGGTGGTGATGGTGCCATCACCAAATATGCCATCAAAGAGAATTGGGGTTGGGGAGGAAAGTTGGAAGTTGTTCACTGGTTAAACTCAATACAAACTTCTCTGGAACTGAGCTGAGTCCAGGTGCCGTCCTTTGGACAAGAAAGAGGAATGCAGTGGGAACTCCCGAAAAGAGTGAGCTTTGAATGAAGGAGAGAAGGCAACCTTATCTTGTTTACTGGAAGAGACAACATAATAGAGGCAAGACTCCAGGAACGTTGGAGGCTGCCAGGAAGCAATGTCCGCATTGTGTCGTGACAACCCTGGGGGCAGGACACTAAACCAATCAACATTTATTAAACACTGACTATATGCCAGACACTGATATAGGCACTGGATATACTACACAAAAATGAAACAGTTCCTGCCCCCAATTAGCTTATATTCTACTAGGGAGACAAAACAAAGATGAACGTATACAAATGTATACAGAAATGAATAAAAAGGGAAGAGGAGAGAAGAACATTAGAAACTGGAAGGATCCAGAAAGACGTCATGAAGAAGATGGTGCATGGACTGAGTTTTGGAACAAATGAGGGTTTATAAGAGGTAGAAGTGAGGAGGAAGTGCATTCCAGTCATGGGGAAACAGTCTTTGAAAACAAAGGCAGAAGGATGGAGCAGTAAGGGCAATTTGGCTGGACTATAGAGTGTGGGAAAGGGAGTGATATTTAACAAGGTTAGAAAAGTAGTTTGGGGCCCGGATATCAGTTTATGTTTGATTAGTCTTAAAGGTACTAGGGAACTATTCAATTATTAGCATTATCATTAACATTAATAATTATTTAGGAAAAGAAGTCATCTCTAGGATAGGGGTGGGAGGGAAGAAAAAAAATTACATGATAACTATTATGGATTTAAAAGGAATAGCAAATTATATATAATAGATTTGCAGTTTCATGTACAATCATTTTTTCTATTCTGTTATGTTATGAAAATGCTTGCTTTATTTCTTTAGTTCATAATAAAATTAATAAAATTTTTAAAAAAGAAAAAGAAGCCACTTCATCTGGAGGGAAAGGAGTTATTATTTGGGGGTAGTCTGAAGTATCAATTCTGGTTTGATTGAATATAGAATAATATGGTCAGACTTTTGTTTTAGGAAAATCATTTTATAAGCTCCGCAGAGGATGATTTGAAGAGATTGGATGGAGGTGGTGTGAGCAATTAGAAAGCTAGTGCAGTAGTCTAGGCTAGAAGTGCTAAGTGCTTGAACTGGGCTGGTGGCCATGTGAGGGAAGGGGAAAGAAGCAAGAAAGATCATGGAGGTAGAAATGACAAGATTTGACAATCAAATATGGGAGTGAGGGAAGGAGAGGAATCAAGGATAACGCTGAAATTGCAAACCTTTATGATTGGGAGGACGGTAGTACACTTGACAGAAATAGCAAAGTTGGGAAGAAGGTGGGGTTCAGGAATAAGATAATGATTTCTATTTTGGACATAATGAGTTTGGTCCTGGAAAAAAACAAGGCATCCACCACACTTAGCTGTGGTGTCAACCTGAATAACCCCAGACTGGGATCTGGGATAGAGCCATTGGACTAAGAGCCAAACCAGCCAGGACTGGGATGAGGAATGGGAAGAGGGGCTGTGCATCATCCAAACCATTCTTTGGCTAGACTTTCAATAGGGAAAGAAATTTTGTGCTCTGTCAATCCTTCTTTTCTATGCTTCTATATCTTGCATTTTATTTTTCTCTAGTAAGTTCCTCTTCAAAGATTCCAAATTTGTTTTAGCTGAAACACAGGAAAGGGATTTGATCTATGATCTATAACTAGAATACAGTTTTGGTGCTCAAGGTCTGACTATGGTGGCAACAGCTCTCCCAGTCCTTCAAATGGAAGAGGTGGAGAGAGGTGAAAACCTAAGAGAGTAGGACAGGACTTTGATGAACAATTCCTTTCAGAGCTAAGAGGAAGAGAAGGCTGTGAGAGTGGCTCCCTTACAATATCTTAGCAAGAAAGAGAAATTAATTTTGATTCTAATTTTAGGTTAAAATATATACATTAAGAGCAAAAGGAGATAAATATATCTTCAAATTATTATATCATATAGCTCTGGTAACATACTAGGGAAAAGTATACTGGAGTAACATCAGTGTGAAAATTTTAAATAAAGCACTTTACACCTGACCATTTAGAGAATTTAAAGAGAAAAACCATAAAGTCAATTCATTTAACTTTGCTTTCCACAAGTTCCAAACTTTTGGACTGTAAGAATTTCCCACTTCTCTATGAAGTTATGGAATTAATTAGAGCATTTAGGTTTAGAGCAGGGATGAACAAAAAGAAAACATTTATTAAGCACTTATGATATTCCAAGAACTCTGAAGAGATTTTTAAAGATGACTTAGTGTGAGCCTTTCACTTCTCAGAGAAAACTGAAGCCCAGAGATGTTAAGGGATCTGTCCAAGGTTAAACAGATATTAAATGCTTGAAGTGGGGTTTGGACCTGCAGTAGCTCCTTGACTCCAGGCACATTCTACAGCCTCTTTATCCCATGGAAGAAGCAGCATTGTATAATTTTTAGCATCAGAAGTCTTCTGTCACAAAACTAGCTATCAATCACTTTGGAGGTAGGCACTTAACTGGTTTGAACTCTGATTTCCTCCTTTGTAAAATGAGGGGATTGGGCTGGACGAACTGTATGGTCCCTTCCAACCTTGAGTTCTGTGATCCCAAGTCCAGCATGGGTTTTGGTGACTTTAAATCTCTAGGTGAAAGGCTAAATATTTTCTCTATAGCATTCCAGTTTCACTTCTCATTTCAATCATAGGGGTTGTGGGCATAGTTGTTTAAGGTAAACAAGCATCTTTGATGATGCCTCAAGTGCTGGGATCATATGATAATAGGTTTAGAGCTGGAGGAGACCCTTAAAGGCATCTGGTCCAATGTCTTTCTTTTATAGATGAGGCACCTAAGGCTCAGAGGGGTTAAGTGATTTGCCCAGGGTCAGACAGGTCTTTAGTGGCAGATAGCATTGGAGTTCCCTCTGTGACAATGCCTTTTCTGTGACCCAATTCATCAACAATGGTGCAAAGATTCACTGTTACTGGCTCTAGCTTGGCTAACCCATAAAATATTAGCCTCAGGCATACACAATAAAAACACATTTTTGTTTAGATCATGGCAAAAGAAGATGGCTTTTTATAAGGCTGATTTATTGCATATGGTCTTCATAGTTGGTAGCTTTCCTCAGCCTCAAATGGGGATAATATATGCCTTTCTACTTTGGTTAAGACACAACAATTTTATTTATCGAGGAATGACCTTGGAGCAGCTCGTAGGAAGGGAACAAAGATCTGATTTCACATTAGCATTAGAATATTCTGTAAAAGAAACAGGGAGGCCAGAATCTCTTCTTGTGAAGCCTGAAGTTGGTATTTCTTTTTGAATTACGTATCAAACGAGAACTTGACTTTATGGACTATCTGACTTTATTTTCTCACCAAGACTACATGAATCGTGTTTGGGCTGAAGAGTACATTAAGTACTGCTAAGCGCCAAGAGACAAATTTAGGACCCCATAGATGTGCCAAGAAATGTTTAGAGAGCACTGGCAAATTTTTGTTCTTAATACATGTCCCTCCACTAAGATCTTCCTAGGATGTCTCATTGTGGTGCAGTGGTGACTTTGGGTACCTGGAATTCTCCAAGGCCATGGAAGTGAAGCAGAAGCTATGACCGGTACTTCCAAGCCAGAGAGACTTTGTACTCAATCTCATGCCTTTAGGTCCATAGTTAAGACTCTGGAAGGTCTTACCAAGCTAGAAAGGTTTGGAGTATACTTATGACAGACTGACTACTTACTAAAAGCCAGTCAGCTAAATGCACAGAGGCTCATTTCTAGAAAGCTGGCCACTGACTGGTGATTTTTAAAAATAATTATAGCTAACATTTATATAGTCTTTTAAGATTTACAAAGTACTGTACATGTTATTTTATCCTGACAATGATCCTGGGAGTGGGTGGGTGTTATTATCAACCCCATTTTACAGATGAGGAAACTGAGGCAAATAGAGGTTAAGTGTTATATAGGTTATATAGGGTTATATAGCTAGCAGGTATGTGGGGCTAGATTTGACCTCAGGTTTTCTTGACTTCTGGTCCAGTGTTCAATCTACTGTACCTCTTAACTTTCTGGAAGATTTATTATGAGGCCTATCCTGATCTTCTCAGCTTCTGTCTTTCCTCAAAAAAACTATTTTATACTTATGCATTTATTTGTATCCATATTTAATATACTTAAATATGTACCTATTCCCTCCACCTATAGCAAGAGTTCTCAACTTGGGATCTGTGAACTTAATCCTATGTAATTTATTTTATGGATTAAAAAAAAATTTCTGAGAAGTGTTCCCCATAGGCTTTACCAGACTGCCAAAGGAGTCCATGACGCAAGAAAGGTGAAGAACTCCTGCCCTATAGAATGCAGGCTCCTTGAGGACAGGGACTGGTTCTTTTTTTCTTCTCTCTGTCCCCAGGGTCTCGCATAGTGCCTAGGAACATAGTAGGTGCTCAAGAAAAATGCTTGTTGATTGACTGAGGAAGCATCCAGAATGGTAAAATCAGGCATCTTGTGTGTTCTGTGTTATCACTAATATTTAATATCAAGTCCATGTTCTCAAGAAAGTTAAAAAGAAAAAAATTCCCTTTATTCTAGAAGTTATTACCGATCACATGGAAAAATATTATATAAAACTTGATGCATTAGAAATGTATGGCTCGGCTGCTGATTTATTTTAATATAGGCTGATATAAAGAGCTGGATTTTGTTAATCTTTTTTCTCTGCCTTAAAGACAAGAACAAGCAGAATGTTACTTAACATTGCTCTATGATGGGGTATGCAAAACTGCCCTGAAATCTCTCTGTGATTCTGCTGGGGAAAGTGATGTAGATGGAACATAGTCTTTTGTAGCATCATTGCCTCGATTCAGAGGAAAAAAGAGGAAGCGCGGAGAGACAAAGAAATATGTGAGTAAAATGATTTTATCCAAGAAAAGGAGTGATCTGGGCAATAATTGCCTGAGATGCCCTAAGTCAAAATGTGTAATCACTGAAGATTTCCAGGCATACACTGTATCAGGCTTAGTCCTCTGCTGGGAGTAGATGTACAGTGTTCTGTTTGGGAGTAAAAGTGCATCCTTATAGAAGCCAACTAATCTGGTCTCTCTCTCTCTCTCTCTCTCTCTCTCTCTCTCTCTCTCTCTCTCTCTCTCTGTCTTTGCTTAATATAACAATAGCTTCTATTTGCATAGGACTTGAAGGTTTGCAAAGTGCTTTTGCATATGATCTCATCTGATGCTCACTTTGAGGTAGAAGCTATTTTATTTCCATTTTACAGTTGAGGAAACTGAGGCAAATAAACTAAGTGACTTGCCCAGGGTTACACATCCAGTAAATGTCTGAGGTAGAATTTGAACTCGGGTCTGGCCTTCCAGGCTCCAAGTTCAGTGTTTCATCCATGGTGACACCTCACTGCCTATTCAATCATAATAGAAACACTGTAAGGTTTTCCCGACAGTTAAATATGTTGACAACTTTGGTGATCCAGTTCCACAATACAAATTCATCGGTTTCTAGAACACTATGGGATGATTTGGGGACATGATTAAAGATCATTGGGTTCAGTGTCAGCAGACCTGGGATTAAGTCCTGTCTTCCTTACTCATTAGCTGTAAGACCTGGAGTCAGAGCACTTGGGCTCAAAGCCTGTCTCTAATGTTTACTATCTGCTTGAGTTGGGACAAATCACTTTAGCTGCTTCTGCCTCAATGTCCTCATCTGTAAACTGATGAGATTAGACCAGACGGCCTCAGAAGCTCCTTTGAACTCCAGAGCTATGATTCTATGCTCAAATCATTTGACCTAAGACTATTGCACTGGGCAACTGGGTGGCACAGTGGTATGTATCTCTGGGCTAGGAGTCAGGAAGACTCATCTTCCTGAGTTCAAATCTGACCTCAGACACTCATTAACTGTGTGACCAAATCACTTCATCCTGTTTGCCTCAGTTTCCTTATCTGTAAAATGAGCTGGAGAAGGAAATGGCAAACCACTCCAGCGTCTTCGCCAAGAAAACCCCAAATGGGGTCAGGAAGAGTTGGACATGACTGAAAACAACTGCCCACCCAGAAGACTATTGCATCATTTGTCAGAGAGTGCTCATATGATCTCCCTCACAGATTGAGGCTGTGGCCCAAACGAGATAATTTAACAAAGTGCTTGGTAACTGGAAAACATGATATAAATGCAAAGTTGTTATTTTGAGTTAACAACAAGCTACCTCAGCTGAAGTTGAAATATCTGAGATGGAAATTTTCCCAAATCAATTCAACACAATATTTATTCAGCACCTAGTATAGTGCGAACTGACTTGATCCAAGAGGGAGAAACCTGGCCCAATGTGTGGAAGGTACGATGAGGTAAACTTAGAGGGGTGGCATAGTGATGAACTTCCCATAACAATTAGGGATGCCCCAGAAGGGAATAGGCTTCCTTGGCAAGCAGAGGTGGAATGAACACCTGTCAAAGCATATTGTAATATAGACTCTTATTTGAGATAGCCAGTGAAGCCTGTTCTGATCCTCAAATTCTCCGATTCCTTGTAAAATATATTCAGCATTGTGTCAGGGGCATACAGGGGAAATGTAACATACATCCATGACTTGAAATAACTCTGATTTTAGGCAAGAAAGGGAATTAATGTACATGATAGTTTTGGTTTTGGCACTTTTCCTTTTAGTCCTTGTGGGAAGAGAAGATACAGAGGCAGAGAAGAAAGGTTTGGTTCAGATTATTTTATCCAACTCAGTTCACCCAGGAAAATAAGTAATCTAGTTAATAATTTCCTGAAGTAACCTAAGTAATATCTAATCGCAGTCAGTTATCACCATGATGTCATTGGATGCTCAGCTAACAGCAAGAATTGAGAAGTTTCATTGGCTGAATACATCCTTACTCAGTGTATAATCCAACTATTTTGTGGTGTTATTCACCCCAGAAAAATATGTGAAAATTGCTTTATCTCCTCTTTTGAGGACAGGGTATCAGGGTACCTGGGCTGACTTAGCAGTGTAATAAAAAAACATCTGGTACCCCCAACGTGAAATCACTAAAGTTTTGTTTTGAGTTTGAGAATTGGGTGTAGCCTATGGTATGGTTTGATTCCATAACTAGGCAATATGAGAAGCTGAAATAATATACAATTAATTGCAACCTTTATATAGCTCTACAAGGCTTAAGTAACAGAGTGAAATCCACTCTTTATTCTTGGTTTTGAAATTTAGACAGATGAAAAGTGCACTCATGCAACTTTATTTCTTTCAAAATGGTAATTTCCTTTGCTGAGGGGCAGCACTTAGTGTTGAAATAAAATGAGGAAAACAGAATATATTTCTAAAGAGTGGGGATGGGAGTACTTTGAGAGAGACTTATAAGAAGTCCATTTTTATTTCTGAAATTCAAACTGGAATGAAATCAAATTAATTTGTTTGCTGAGTCTTGCTCTCCTAGTGCAGCTTCCAGTTTAGATGGTCCTATGTGCAGTAATTCGACTCTTAGGTTGGGTATCTTTTGCCAAAGAATTGAATCCTGGGACTCAATGCAATTTCTTTTAATTAAACAAGCCTTTAACCAGTGCCTATTAAGTACAGGTGTTAGGTTCTAGGGATACAAACACACAAAAGAACAAACAAATTTCCTGCCCTTGTGGAGATTACAGTCCACTGTGGGATACCACACATAAGCAGATAAATAAATACAAGATAATCTGAGGAAGGAGTACGCACTAACAATTAAAATGGAGGAGATGGCCTTGAAGAAAGCTAAGGTTTCTATAAGACCAAGTTGAAGAGAGAAAACATTCTAGGGCTGGGGGCTAGCCTCTACAAAGGTGTGGAATTGGGGAATTAGAAGGCCTGGTTCAGGGAACACCAAGTGGACCAGTTTGTCTAAATTGTAGATTATGTGAGGGGAGCAATGGAAATAAGCCTTCCAAGGCAGAGACGAGATCCAGATTCCAAAAGGCTCTAAATGCTAAGCTGAGAATTTTTTATTTAATTGCAGAGGTAAGAGGGAGTTGTTGAAACTTCTTGAGCAAGAGATTTAGGCTTTGGGATTATTTTGGTAGCTGCTTAGAGGATGGAATAGAGAGAAAATGTTTGAGACAGGGAGCTTGATTAGGTGGTTATTGCAAGAGCCTGACTAGACTGGTGGCCTTGTGAATGAAGAGTAGGGAATGGGTACAAAAAAATGACACGTAGAGTAAAGGTTGACTTGACAGAACTGGTTGAACTGATGGATATGGGTATTGGGGGTTGAATTGATTGGCTATGCTGGTGAGGCAGATGAAAGGAAATAGCTAAAGATGGCTCTAAGGTTGCAAATCTGGATGACTGGAAGGATGGGACACACAAAAGAAGCAGAGAAATCTGGGTGAGGAGCTGGGTGGGATTCATGAAAGGAAAGAAGATAATGAGCTCTGTTTAAGTTTTGCTGACTTTGAGATGTCAATACCACATTCAGGCAGAGGTTTCTAGGAGGGAGCTAGTTGCGTAGGACTGGTGATCAGGAGAGAAAATAGGGCTGGATATATAGATCTGGGAACTCAGTAAGAAGAGAGAGACAAGAAAAGGGTCGAAGACAAAGTCCACGACTAGGGACTTGTTGACTGATTGATTAGGGGATGATGGATAGATGATAATATAGTAAAAGAGGCAGAATAAACTAGGAGACAGATAACAGGCTGGGGTGGGGGGTGGGGGAACCAGGAGACAGCAGCAGCATGAAAGCTGAGTTTGAAGAAAATATATTTTGAGTTGAATGGGTGGTCAGTACTGTCAAAAGCTGCAGAGATGTCAAGTAAAGATTGAGGGAAGGAAAGCATTTATTAAGCACCTACTATGTGCCAGGCACTGTGCTTAGCACTTTACAAATATTTCATTTGATCTGAGAAAAGGTCATTGGAATTAGTAATTAAGAGATCATTGGTAACTTTAGAAGGAGCAGTTTTAGCCAAGCTGTAGGGCGGAAGCTATATTACATGTGACTGAGATGTGATTACGAGGTGAGAAAGTGGAAGCAATATGTCTAGATTTATTTTTCTATGAGTTTGGCTGAGAAAGGGAGGAAAACTATGTGGCAATTGGCATGATCCAGTGCCTTTTAAAAACAGGGCAGAGCTAAGTATGTTTGTAGGCATAAGGGAAGGACTAGTAGATAAGAAGACGTTGAAGATAAGAAAGTGGATGTGGAGTTTGAATGGGCTTGGAGAGGGTGGGGAGGAGATGGTGGAAAAGGCAAGCTCTTGGAGGAGAAGGAGCAGAACAGAGACTCAGAAAGCATATCAAATACACTGGGGATGTAAAAAAATCCAGAGAACCAGATTTATGAAAGATGTTAAAACAAGGATCGAAGAATACTTTTTAAGCTGTTTGATATTCAACTTGTTAATGTAGGGTAGGCAAGTATTGTCTAGTTTTCTACTGCTCTAATTATTAACTTAGGAAAATTTCGATTTATGTATCATAATGCAGGTAATATGGAGTTAGAAGACTGTCTCTTATGCTCTAATGCATACTGTATTGGTCACCAGCACATAAGCATTTGTTATCTGGAAGCATTGTATGCGAAGGGCTAAGAGGAGAATACATCAATTACAGAATAAGCCAGTGCACTCAAAAGGTGGGATCCAGTGGAATAAAATGAACAGTTTCTTGGACATTCACTTCAATACTCCAGCCAGTAATAGAATAGAGCATCAAGTAGCCTGGGTCATACATGAAGTTATAATTTCACAAAGTCAGGGAGTTGCAGGCAGCTAGGTGGTGTAATGGACGGTGCTCTAGGGTCACAAAGGCTTGAGTTCAAATCTGGCCTCCAACACTTGCTAGCTATGTGACCCTGGACAAGTCACTTAATCACTGACAGCCTCAGTTTCTCTCATATGTAATATGGGGATAATAATAACACCTACTTCCCAGCATTGTTGTGAGGTTAAAATGAGATATTTGTACAGTGTTTTGCAAACCTTAAAGTGTTAAATAAATGATAGGTATGAATTAGCTTGTCAGCATAGGAAGTATATGAATTTTATTCTTAGCTCAATTTCAAATAGATCGAGAAGTGTGAAAAGCTTTTAATCTTATTTTCTACTAATTCCTAACATGAACCTTGAGCACTGGTCAGGTTGGTCCTCTGACTTCATGGCCACGCCTATCTTCCCACCATTCGTTCCATCTATAATGCCCTTCCTGTTCCCTACCCCCCTGTATTGGCAACCAAAAATGGGCTCCTTAGCACTTAGTCAACAAGTGCCCTTGACTAGTTTGGCTTTTTCCCCTGAACTGAATGCTGTTTGTATCTTGGACTGGAGTAAGCTTGTCGGCCCCTTCACCTTGCTTCCCTTGCTTAAGCTGATGGAAAGAACCTGTGCTTTCCCGGTCAACCCCTTCACCTTGCTTAAGCAGATTGAAAGAACCTGTGCTTTCCCCAGCGTACCTTACACCCCCGCAAAAGCCGGATGGTTAAAAGCAGCTCCTGTTGGAGCCAGAGGCTGCTATAGCTATAGCCACAGCCGAAGCAGGAGCTGCCAGTAGCAGAGCTGACCTACGGGAGGAAGCTGAACAAAGACTTCAGGCCAGTGGGTAATCTTTTTACCATAGAGGGGGAAGCATGATTTTGCTTTACGCAATCATGCTTCTCTGTAGCCTCCTGGTTACTCTTTCAAGGCGTACTTATTGGGCCTGGAAGCTTTTGATCAATATATCAAAATGGGGTTGCTGGTTCATGGGTTGGTTACTGTGGAGCCTAAATATATGTTTTGATTCTTCTGCCTTCTACTTTGAGAGTTTCTTATATCCGGCGGTTCCGAACCTTTCAGACATGTTTATGATCCTCTTTGAGATTATAAACTCTGCCCTCCTAATACATTTTTGGTTGCCAATACACCCCCACCTTTCCAATATCCATTTTTTTTCAGGCTCCACTTCAAGGCTGACCTTTCCCCCAAAGTCTTCCCTGAACAGAAGCTCCAGATGACCTCTCTCAATTCCATTTCTATATATAACCACATCCACATAATTTTGCACTTTTCAATTGAAGGATGAAGGAAAAGTATAGTCAAGAACATCACAAAAGAGATGCTTCATGCTCAAGAAATAAAATTGGCTGGTCATGTGGCAGTAGTGAGGATTAATGAATGTGTCTCACTTATATCCTCAGAATGTCAAAAGCACTCGTGGAGGGCTCCCAGCATTCTGGGAGAACCCCTTGTCCTGAAGTTTTGAGAGGACATAGACAAGAGATGCCCAGAATCGGAAGGCAAGGACGAATCTCAATCTAAACTAGCGGAAGGAATACCCACATCAGTGAGATCTCAGATCCATTTAAATATTGTTTCCCTAAGGTTAACTAGGAAGGTTTTTACAGTGAGGTTGTTATTTTCCCGAGAGCAGGGACTGTCATATTGGATTTTTCTGTTTCTCCCAATGCATCTCCCATAGGGCAGGGCTCACAATAGGTGCTTAACAAACACATGTTGATGGATTGGTTTCCTTCCTTCAGTTGGGAAGCTGTTCCACAAGGTAAGAGTCACTGGCATATGTGGTACCTCCACTTGGCTCATCTCCCTTTTTCAGATTTCTGCTCAGTTGCATCAGAGGTGAATGGGAAAGGAACCAGCTGCACAGCATTTTAAGAGCCAGAGTTTCCTATGAGAAAGATAACCTTAAAGAATTGCTCAATAGGAATATTATTTGATTTTCCTCTACTCCTCTCTTCAGGTTATTGTTGTTACTGCTGTCATTTTTCAGTTGTGTCTTACTTTCCATGACCCCATTTGGGGTTTCCTTGGCAAAGATACAAGAGTAGTTTGCCATTTCTTTCTCCAGCTCATTTTACAGGTGAGGAAGCTGAGGCAAACAGGGTGAAATGACTTACCCAGGGTCACAAAGCTCATAAATGTCTAAGACCAGATTTGAACTTAGGAAGATGAGTCTTCTTGACTGCAGGCCCAGCACTCCATCTACTGCACCACCTAGCTGACCCTTGGGGTTATCCTCCCTTCCATTACTGTGAACCTGAACTAGGTCTGTATTGGTTACCAGCACATAAGCATTTGTTATCTGGAGGCATTGTATCAGAGTGGCTAAGGGGAGAATATAACAAGAGAAGAGAAAGACAATCCTTCTCCACATAAGTACAACCAGGAAAGACAGTCTGAATGGTTTAAATATAGGACATCTGGATATCCCTGCATATATTTAATTTGCTCCTTTCTGGAAATTGTTCCCAAGGGACTACATTATGTTACTTGGCTAAGCAATGCTGGCTTATCATGACATCCTTTTTGAGATTCAGCCTCAATTTTCCTTGCTCAATCTCTCCCTCATTTGATTCATATTTGCTATCCCCTTCCTTCTGATCTATGATTCATAATACTTTCATTGCAAAGCTCAAAGTGCTATACAAATGGGAATTATTATTGTTAGTATTATTATTAAAGGAACTTAATTATGTTGAAAAGACTGTTTAAAATTTAGGAGAGCCTTGCATCTAAGTTTATGTCTATCTGAAGTGAAGAAAGAGCTATTTTCACAATCACACATCTGCTTTATTTAAATCTTGGTTTCAGAAATAAAATTCTTCCTTTATCATTTCCTTGAAGCTTCTAAGACATTTCCCATCCTCCAAAACTTTTAGTTGTTTCCTATTGCTTTTAGGATAAAATGCAAACTCCTTAGCCCGGCATTCAAGGCCCTCTGTGATCTGACTCCTACCTACCTTCACAGCAGGGTTTTAAAAATACTTTTTTATTTATTAAAATTTTAATTTATGGGATAAAACAAACATTGCCATAACATGGTATAGTAAAAAAGATGATTGCATATAAAACTGCAAATCTATATGTACAACTTGCTATTCCTTTTAAATATAATAAAGTTATCTAAATTTCTTTTTTTCTTCCATAACCGTGTGTGTGTGTGTGTGTGTGTGTGTGTGTGTGTGTGTGTGTGTGTGACTGCCTTTTGGCAGTCAGCCTATGGACTCCTTTTCAGAATAATGTTTTTAAGTACATAAAATACACAGGATTACAAAGGAAACCAATTATGTTGAAATATACTTATCAAAATATTTTTAAAAAGCAATTTAACAGACTCTGACTAAGAAGCCCTGCTTTTATCACCTTGTTTCATATCTCTCCCCTTCATATACTCTAAGTTCCAACCAAACTGCATCGCTAGCATTTGCCTTAACTTAGCACTCTAACTTCGGCTATTGTGCATTTACACAAGCCATCCACCACAGCTGGAGTGTATGTGTTTTTCATCTATACCTTTAGGAAGTGTTCTCTTCCTTTAAGGCTTATCTCAGGTGCCATCTGTCCCATGAAGCCTTTCCTGATTCCCCCCAACAGCTAGTGCTTGTTTCCTTCTGAGATTATGGTGTATTATATAGATTTCTATATGTATCGGGTAATAGGTTGAGAGCTGGAAGAGACCTTGGATGTCATTTTATCCAACCTTTTCATTTTACAGATGAAAAAACTGAGGCTCAGAGGTGAAATGCCTTGCTCACAGGCAGTAAGTGGCAACTTCAGATTCAGGTCTTCTGCCTAAATCCAGCAATCTTTCTACTGGATCTTTCTCTCCCTCTCTCTCTCTCCCTCCTTTCCTCTCTTCCTCCCTCCCTCCCTCCCTGTCTCTGTTTCTCTCTGTCTCTGTCTCTCACACACCACACACACACACACACACACACACACACACACACACACACACACACACATATACAGAGGGAGAGAGAGAGAGAGAGAGAGAGAGAGAGAGAGAGAGAGAGAGATTGAGAGAGAGGACATGTTGGACTCCCAACCTTCCATTCCCCTTTTCTTCCAGTAGAATGTAAATCCCTTGAAGGGAGGGATTATTTATTTTGTATTCTCAGTGCTTGCACATGGTAGGTGCTTAATAAATATGTGCTGAATTAATCTGGATCTTGAGAACTAGCAACAGGACCCTCTCTACTTTCCTGCTTTGGCTGTCAACCATGCTTTCCTAAATGATGTGTTAGAAGGTGTCCTGACCCAATGGCACACGTGTGGTCACAAGCTTGCACAAGCACACTTGTCTTGCAAAAGGGAGGCCTCAAAGAGGAAGGTTTCTGAATGTACTTACTGGGTCTTGAGGATATAACAAGCAAAAATGCAAGTCCTCTCTGAGACCCAGAAACACAGTGCTAGAGCTCACTTCTAATTTGGGCTTCAACAATCTTTCCGATTGTGACTCTACCCCAGGAACTTGATAGGGGACCTTTCACTCTATCTTGCCAGGAGTCTAACTCACTTCCTGGATACCAGCTCCAAGTCCATCCAAGTCCCTTCCAGGTCCTTGCTAGTTGCTGAACGTTAGTTCCTTGAGGGCAGAGATCATCTTGCTACCTTGTATTTGTATTCCCAGTGCTTAACTT
Source organism: Trichosurus vulpecula (assembly GCF_011100635.1). Lineage (NCBI taxonomy): Eukaryota > Metazoa > Chordata > Mammalia > Diprotodontia > Phalangeridae > Trichosurus > Trichosurus vulpecula. The sequence goes on along the minus strand of NC_050576.1, from coordinate 100,160,028 downwards.
GTCTGTCCCTCCCTCCCTCCTTCCTTCCTTCTTTCCTTCCTTCCTTCCTTCCTTCCTTCCTTCCTTCCTTCCTTCCTTCCTTCCTTCCTTCCTTCCTTCCTTCCTTCTTTCCTTCCTTCTTTCCCTCCCTCCCTTCCTCCTTCCTTCCTTCCCTCCTTCCTTCCTTCCTTCCTTCCTTCCTTCCTTCCTTCCTTCCTTCCTTCCTCTCTCTCTCTCCCCTCCCCTCCCCTTCCCTACTCCCTCCATCCCTCCCCTTATATTTATCTATCATCAGTCAGTTAATATCAATCAATAAACATTTATTAGGCACCTACTGTGTTCCAGGTACTCTGCTAAGTGCTGGGGATACAAAGAAAGGTAAAAGACAGTTCATGCTCTCAAGAAACTCACAATCTAATATCATCTATTATCTTTCATTATCTATCATTCATTCTTTTCTATCATCCCTCCCTCCCTCCCTCTCTCCCCCTCTTTCTTTCTCTCTCTCTCCTATCTATGTAGCTGTCATCTACCGATTTACCTACATATTTATTGGCCATCTGTCTGTCCGTCCAAGAAGCAGAACTCCTTGAAACAGCCTTCCTATAAGTTCTAATCATCACAGCATACACCAGGTCAGAAAAAGAAGAGTGCTTATGATTATGTTTGCTCTTTGTAAGTTTAGCCGTAATCATCAGACTAGGAACAGAGTACACAAAGTCATCTTTTCTAAATTGTGTGGAGCCAGTCTCTCCATTTGGAAGCTCAGGAGTGCTTCTGACTGAGTTAGATTCCAGCCATTCTGAACATGCTTAATAAAAAGACACTTTCCCCCTGCGGTGCCTCCACACTCACTTGTTGCCCAGTAACCAGGAAGATTGAGCCTTCCTTTCCATGTACCACTTGTCGGTAAATGTGATCAAGAATTAAGAGTTCACTCCAGCAGTTCTGAAGCAACTTCATTTGGTCATCAACCTGTAAAAGACACATAAGGAATTTCACTCTATGTAAATATACATATATATATATATATATATTTTACTATTGAAGTCTCAGTTTAGAGGAAAGTGGGTTTGCTTGGGTGATTTAAGGACAGCACTGCACAGATATTCAGATCTTAACCAAGCAGATCATTGTTTTTCAAAACGAAAGGAGCTCAGGCCATGTATAAATACTTAAAGTATTTATGATCAATGAACTGCTAGGAAAAGGCAATCCATTAGAGTGGTAGGTAGAACATTAATAGAGCTATTAACGTCTGCTCATCGAAGGATTGGGCGTCTTAGACGGTGAAATAGTGAGTGATCCACAGGCACCATTAGAATGATCCTAAGTAGCCCATGTTTATATACCTGAAGGTTAATTTATTGAGTGGTCATTGAAAGAGTAAATATTTTGTTGTATCAGGCATCCAAATGGGGAGAATTTTTTTGATGCAGTGGAATCATCAGTGCAGGGAACTCTCAGTGTGGAAACTCCTTCCACCAATACACATTGGCAACTCCTCAGTAACTTAAATTTTTAGCGATTTGCCTGAGGCACTGAGCAATGAAGTTATTTACCCATAATTACACAGCTAGTTTATTATAGGGGCAGAACTCAACCCAGGTCTTCCAGGCTTTTCTCCTCTATATCCTATGTCTTGTTGACTAGGGGTGGAATTTATGTACAAAGAAATTAGAGAGTTAGTGTGGTACAGCGAGAAGGCCACTAGATTTGGAGTCAGAAGTCCTGAATTCAAATCTCATTTGTGAGATTCAGATGGGATAGTGTAGGTAAAGCACTGTATAAATAAATAAATAAATAAATTTTCTTAAATTTTTTTTTGCTCCCCTCAAATACCCTGATGCTAAATATATGCACAAACACATGGATCAGTAAAAGTTAGGTCAATCTATTTTTAGGTCTGTCTCTCTGTCTCTGTCTATCTGTGGCTCTCTGTCTGTGTGTCTGTCTCTTTGTCCGTGTTTCTGTCTCTCTGTCTGTGTCTCTGTCTCTCTGTCTGTCTCTGATTCTCTGATTCTCTCTCTCTCTCTCAAACACATTCTCTCTGTCTCTATGTCTCTTTCTGTCTCTGCCTCTCCCTGTTTCTCTGTCTCTCTCTCATATAAACACACTCTCTGTCTGTCTCTCTGTCTCTCTCTCTCTTCCTGTCTTTCTCTGCCCCTCCCCCATCTGTCTATCTCTGTCTTTCTTTCCCAGCTAAGTTCTTGGAATCATCAAGCTAAATTTGGTTGGACAGAGATACCTCCTCTTGCCTCCCTGCCTCCTCCGGGCTTCCAGTCTGCAAGCTGTTTTAACATGAATAATGGCTAGCATTTAAATAGCGCTTCAAGGTTTGCGAAGTGCTTTACAAATATTACCTGATTTGGAATGGAGGTGCTATTATTATTCCCATTTGCAGATGAAGAAACTAAGGCAAACAGAGGTTAAGTGACTTGCCTAGGGTCACACAGCTAGCAAGTGTATGAGGCAGGATTCAAACTCACATCTTCCTGATTCTGAGTCCAGTTCTTTCTCCACTGTGTCTCCTAGCTAACACTCAGAGGTACATAGCCATCTTTTAGGATAGTGATTTCCAGTATTCATGTTCTGGATCAGCAAGATGTCTACTCCTTATCCCAAGGGAGTGTTAAAATTTCTCAAAGCATTATTCATTTAAATCACTTAAACACATAAAATTTAGAGTTTTAGTTGGTGAAACTATGGATGCAGCTGCTTAAATAGAGGATTCTACTTAGTTTTGCAGTGAGTGCTCCTGGGTTCAAATGTAAACTGTGCCACCAAACTACCTGCATGGCCTTGAACAAAGTACTTGATTAATCTGTCCTCAATTTCATCCTCCATAAAATGAGGGATAAAGACTAGCCTGACCTCTGTTGATTATTTCGTATTTATCCTATAGATGGCCTGTAAACAGCTTGTTTTGAGTATATTTGTTTGCATGTCGTCTCCTCTATTAGATTGTGAGCTCCTTGAGAGTAGGAATTGTCTTTGCCTCTTTTTGTATCCCCAGCATTTAGCATAGTAGGTGCTTAATAAATGTTTATTGAATTAAATTGAAATAAATTGAATTGAACTTCTAATATCCCTTCTGGCTCTAAATGTACGGATGGAATATTATGCTTTGGTAGGTTGAAAGTGATATCTCAAGGAACCCTACTTATTTTTAAAGCTCTGTGGCCAACCCTATAACCATGAGTTCAAAGCAATCCTTGGAAGTTTGGGTGGCAACATGACCTTTCTGCCACATGTGAATAGTCAAGCCTGGCACAAAGCCTGAGAAATATTAAAATAAGGATGTTTGGGGACTTGGGAAAGGCAGCCTCTGGTAACGAGGGATAAGGAGGGGCCAGCCATTCCCAAGCCCATCTCCATTCAGCAAATTACAAGCAGGTGAGTGAGGATTGTTATACACCACCCTGGTCCTTCAGCCACACACCTAAACCCTAAAGATGTCATTGGCTGCCCACATCTGTGCTTTATGATTACAAAGGGTTTCCTAGTATTTGGAGCGAGATCTCCAAAGCCTTATGCAGGATTACACTTCCAAGTCTGTAGGAGCTCATTTAGACCCATCTTAGAGGGGCCTTGAAATAACTGCTACAAGGTGAAGGCCACACTCATGACCAGCTCGATGCCATAGCAAGTGGAGCATAATTCCAGGAAACAGCTATCTCAAGGGCCTGTATGTGTGTGTGTGGGTGACGTCCATACAAAGTTTCGCTTTTCTGCAATTTCTAACAATACTATTCCAGCAAACGGGCTTAGGTATTATTATACAGTGGTATGCCTTCACCATGATTAATTATTTCTAACAAAAGAATTACAAATTCTTGAAGAGATTATTGCTAATGATTTATTGGGTAGATTAATTTATTCCTAACAAAAAATAACTAGCATTTGTATGGTGTTTGAAACAAAGTGCTTTACAAATATTATTTCATTTGATCTTCATAACAACCCTGGGAGGGAGGTGCTATTATATTCCCCATTTTATTGATCAGAATACTGAGGCTGAGAGAGGGTAAGTGACTTGCTTAGGGTCACACAACTAGTCAATGTCTGAGGCAGAATTGGAACTCAGGTCATCCTGACTCAAGGCTGAATGTTCTATTCCCTGTGCCATGTTACTGCCTCCATCTTAGGGTTATGTTGCTCCTTTGTCTGAGGAGTTCAAAATATTATACCAATGCTGTTTCATGAAGACTCACTACAGAGGCATTCATTACTCCCATTTTACAGATGGAAGAATTAAGAAAGAAAAGAAGGAAGAGCAAAATAAAAAAAAATACTTGCAGTGATAGAAAGTTAAATTTACACCTGAAAAGCTGCAGCTCTCCACCCAAATTTTATATCCTCTGTTTTCATAAAAAAAAAATGGGATCAGGAAGTTGTATAGAAAAAACACCCTTTGAAACACAACCCCATATAAAATGGTAAAATCAGAAATCTGACTACTATTATCATTCTTCGCACTTGTTAGAGAAAACCCCTTTAAGTGGATGTATTTATATCCAATATGAAGAAAAAAAGGGGATGGGGCCAGGTTCTGCAAAACAACTGCTTTCCTTCTGGCTCCTGTTTGTGTTTTCTTTCTTTAGCTATTGCCATGGCAACCGAAGCCTAATACACCTGGACCACGTGATTCAGCACTTCATCACTTAGTGTTTCATGAGTTCTAGTCTTATCTTGACTCTGACCCCTCTTCCCAGTTTGTAAGCTCTCTGAGACCCAGAACCATGCCTTCAATTCTTCCTGTGTCTCACTGTGGGTTGCACAGTGCTAGGTCCACAGTCGATGACTGGATTAAAAGTTATCATGGACATTTATCTGTTTTGAACTAGCCCTGTGATTTCATAGGCATAAAGAGCCTCCTTTATCAATGTAGATCATCAGCTACTAAGCAACTTTTAGACTTAGAGCTGTTGGGGGCACTGAGAGGTTGTCAATAAGTCAATCGACCAATATTTATCAAACACCTACTATGTGCCAGGCACCTTGCAAAAAGAGCCCTTCCCCTCATGGAGTTTACAATCTAAGCCTTACCCAGGTTCACATAGTCAGTAAATGTCAAAGACAGGACTTGACTCAGGTGTTGCTGACTTCGAGGCTAGTCCTCTACCCCTCTGCAACATGACCACCTCTCAGGTGACACTTTTATAAGTCTTCATTGTTTTCAAAGACATTGAATTACTAATTGGTTGTAGTTTTTACACTTTCTGGGGAGATTTCTTTTTTTTCCTTCCTTCCTTCCTTCCTTCCTTTCTTCTCTTTCTCCTTTGGCAATCACGGTTAAGTGACTTGCCTAGGATCACACAGCTATTAAGTATCTGAGTCTGGATTTAAACTCAGGTCCTCCTGACTCCAGGGCTGGCACTCTATCCATTGTACCAGCTAGCTAACTACTGGAGTTTATTGAATGCGGTGGATGATGTGGTCAGACCTGTGCCTTGAGAAAATCTCTTTGATAGCTGAGTTGAGAATGAATTGCAGTGGGGAGAAGCTTAAGTCCGGGAGAGTAACCAGAAGGCTATGGAAATAGGTGATGAGGATGTACAGATGGGTGGTGGTAGTGTCAGAGGAGAGAAGGGGACATATATGAGAGATGTTATAAAAGTAGAAATAATAGGACTTGATAACTGATTGGATATGGGGGAGATTTTCCTGAAGAATATGTTTTGATTATTTTCATAAACCGTTTACTTGATATTTTGCAATGTTAAGGACAGCAACAGCAGATTTATTATGAGCTCTGTTCATATCTGAGAGGAGAATATACTTTATGCTTTTCTACCATAGCCATGAATAGGAGGAAAAGGTTAATATGATGTCAGTTCTCTATTATCTGTAGATAAGAAGTTTGGTCATTCTCAAGATAATTTTCATTAAGAAAATAAGTGAGAAAAAAGGTGAATAACATATTTATGTTGACTAGATTCTCAGAGTGTAAACATTGTCAATAAAATGACCCTGAGTGGCATTTAGGGGTCGGGGTGGGGATGGCAATAGGGATTGAGAATACAGAGGTGGGGTAGGGGAGGTTGGGAAAATCATTTTAATTGTGCCGTGAAGACTCTCACACAGTTCGCCGCACCATCCTATATAACCTTGCATTATCAGCTATGATAAAGGAAGGACTTTATCTCAGAAATGCTAACTCAGTCATCTGAGAAACTCTTTGTATTGGTGTGATAGCCAAGAGTCTAAAGTCATACAAGAGGCAGATTGTTGTGGGGCACGACTTCCCACAACTCACAATTGTTAATCATTATATACTTTTGCTTTCTCAGAAGAGTAGTTAATTTAGTAAATACCAAAATGAAGAAAAATGTGTATATCTCTCCTAGGCAGACTTCATCCTTATCAACACCTCATTGTTCTCTCCTCACACCCCAGATTTTAATAAATCCTTGAAATAACTGAGACTCTAGGTCAGTTTTACTCAGGTAAAGATGTTTTAAAATCAGTCTGCTTAGAATGGTGGTTGATCCTGAGCTTTGAGGATTGTATAGTTAGGTAAGCATTTGGCTGGGAGTGCCTGGCATTATCCTTGGATGATAGATCTGGAGTTGTAAGCGGTCTTGGGGACTGGACAATCCAACTTTCTTATTTTGCAAATAAGGAAATTTGAGTCCTTTAGGAGTTGTGATTTGCTCACCATTACACATCATCAGTGTCAAGATTTGAATACAGCTCCTCTGACTATATTGTGAGACGCTATCTCCATTCTGAAGTTTTAAACTCTCCAGCTACACAAAACTAAAACTCAAGTTAGTGTTTCATTTTGATAAGTAATATGACTATGACCGTGATTTTATGTTAGGCACGAATTACCAAGTGATTGTGTCTTTTGTTAGTAGATAAGATCTAAGAGGACATTTAAGAACCAAATCAGAAATGGCCTTTTATGGTTAAGGCTGAATTGATTTCTATAAACTTTGAATAATTTGAACCCTAAATCAATAATCAAAATTCAGGATGGTAATAATATCAGACACTTTTAAAAAAGGAATTAATTTCATTATCTTTTTAACATGTCTTTGATCCCTTGGAGAATAAAAAAAACAGAATTTTTTAAAGGCATTGTGTACCTACTATGTGGAAATCACTGTGAACAGGAGGCATGCAATGGCCTGAATCTATGACTGCTATTAAAAAAGAGTTTGATGGTTATCTATAACCTCCACAATAAACTGCTACAAAGTCCAAGAAAAAATGATTTAACATTAGCAATGATTAAACCAGCTCCAAAACAGTACCGCACTAGAGAATTAACAGCCAGTAAAACTCCCTTCTTGATTGATGCAATACACAAAAGATTTATAAATGGGAAGTTCTTGACTGGGTCAAGATAAGCAGCAGAGATGCTGATGGACTTCATAATTGGGTTACTGTTATTTCATAATGCAATAAACTGTCTTGATTATCATGTGTCACTTAGCCTCTTTCTCTTTTTTATTGAGTGAGCGGTACTCTGGGGTGTGCTCTGGGATGACCTCTTCCCGTGGGGATAGGAGGATGGGGAGGGGGATTGGAGGTGAGTGGGGCCTTTCCCCATTTTCACCAATGTGCTACAAGTCAAGTCTTCACCGTCTCAAGCTTTGATTACTGCTATAGTTTTCCAGATGATTCCTCTTCCTCCCATTTTTTCTTTCTTCATTCTAGATACAGAGGCCAGAATCAGCTTCCTTAAATATTATTTCTTCATATATATCCATACTCTTCATCAAATCCTTCAAAGCCGCTCACTAATTGATTCTACCCTATCTCATGGACCTGCTTTCTTATTACTAATAAGCATTTATTGAGCAGCTATTAGGTACTAGACACTATACTAAGCTCTGGATATAAAAAAAGGCAAAAAGCCTGCCCCTGCTCTCAAGAAACTCACAAGCTAATGGGGGAGATGATGGGAAAACAACTACATACAAATACGCTCTAGACAGCATAAATTGGAAATAACCAAGAGGGAAAGCACTAGTATTAATATTAGGAAAGGTTTCTTATAAAAGGTGGGACTCCTCTTCCAGAAAAGAGGATCAGTTTCCTGTACCTTGAACACATATGCAAATATTATCTCCTCTTTTTAGAATGCACTTCCTTTTCAGCTGTGCCAATGATGTTTACCATCCCCCTTTCCCAAGAACCTACCTTCAAATAGGGTTCTGCACTGTGGGTATTCAACAAATGCTCCTGAGAGAATGATTAACTAATGGGGTGATCTTGCATCAGACTTAATTCCCATGCCAAGGCACCATAGGGTCATAGATTTAGAGCTGGAAGGAATTTCAGAGGCCAGCTAGTCTACCCTTCCCATTTTACAGATGGAGACCTCCAAAGACCAGAGAGTGAATGACCCAGGCATGCACACAAATTGTGTTTATCTGTATATACACATATTTGGCATATGGATGTAAACCATATTAGTAACACTTCACCTATTTTGCAGTAAGACTTCTGATAATCTTAATCCTCAATTACATGTATATACACATATAAATACATAGTATTTATAAATGCGTATGTATATGTATATATGTATATGTACACACACATAAATACATTCTCCTGTAGATACATAGGTGCATGCATGTATATGTATATGTGTATATTTGTATGTATGCAATATGCATGTGTATTCTTCATCTAAAATCCCACTTTCTGCAGAAAGCCTTTCCTGATAACACTTACTTCTAGTGCTTTCCCTCTATTGTTTCTTATTTATCCTGTATATATCTTGTTTGTACAGAGTAGTTTTTATGTTATCTCTCCCATTAGATTTTTTTTGAGGCAATCAGGGTTAAGTGACTTGCCCAGGGTCACACAGCTAGTAAGTGTCTGAAGCTTGATTTGAACTCAAGTCCTCTTGACTCCCACGTCTGCCACTCAATCCACTTTGCCACCTAGCTTCCCATGTGGCCACTGCTTTCGAACAAATAAGCAGCTAGTAAAAGAAAAAAGATGCTTGTTGGGCATCCCACTGCCCAATGGATTTACTAGCATGCACAAGGCTGAAGGTGCCTATATTTATTCAACAAACATTTATTAAGCACTGGTTTCAATTGTCCTTAAGTACATATGTGACGAGGTAACTCCCCTACTCAGTCTACTGCAGTGGCTTCTTACTGCCTCTAGGATCAACCATAAACTCTTCTGTTTAGCTTTCAAAGCATTTCATAGCCTTGTCTCAACCTATAATGCCAGCCTCAGTAGATGTTACTTTCCCTGTTTCTGTCTCTCTCTGTGTCTCTGTCTCTCTTCCCTCTGTCCCTCTCTTTCTCCTCTCTCTCAGTCTTTCTGTCTGTCTCTCTGTCTTTCTCTGTCTCTCCTTGTCTTAGCCAAACTGGCCTTTTTTCTGTTCCTCACCTGTCTCCATGTTTTTATATTACCTTTCCACCACAACTAAGATGGATATATTCTCTCCCCCTTATGGAATCCCTGTCTTACTTCAAGATGAATCTCAAAGACCAGCTTTTTTATGAAACCTTTGCCGATGCCCCCAACTACTTTGTATTTGTTCTCTTGATGTGTGATCTGTATGTGATCATAAATGTACTGGCTTCTCCCATTAGAATGTCAGCTCCTTGCACATATTATTTCATTCCTTGTATTGGTGTCTCTAGTTCCTAACATGGTGCCTGGTCCATATTAGGTGCTTAATAAATGTTGATTGATTAGACTTGTCCTGTTTGTCCTTGTAGGTCAGAACTAGAAGCAATGGCTAAAAGCTATGAGAGGCAAATTCATACTTGATGTTAAGAAAAAACTTAAAATTTTGGAGCTGTCTATAAGAAGACTAGGGGCCGCTAGATGGTTCAGTAAAGAGAGTTGGGTCTGGAGTTAGGAAGACCTGAGTTCAAATCCAGCCTTGGACACTTACTAGCTGTGTGACCCTGGGCAAGTGACTTAATCTCTGTTTGCCTTAATCCACTGAAGAAGGAAATGACAATCCACTCCAATATCTTCACCAAGAAAAACACATGGCCAGTTTGTCTGCAGAGTCATGAAAAATCAGACACAACTGAACAATAAGACAATGAGAAGACAAGGGTGCCTTGGGAGGTAGTGGGTTTCCCTTCATTGTAGGTCTTCACCTGTTTGACCATTCGGAGATGTGTCACGATAGTGGTTGGATTTTCGAGAACACATGGCTTCTGAGTTCCTTTCCTAACTTTGAAATTGTGTCATTTTTTTATTTTGTGAGAATGAAATCACAACTTGCAACTTGAAAGTAGGAGGAGGACAGGAAATCAATGAAGAGAAAGCAAGAAGGAATGATGAGCCAAAGGAGGAAACTGAGAGGAGGAGTCAGCTGAGCACTGGAAGGGCAGGAAAATAAAGGATGCTAGCTCGACGTTCAAGGGAAAGGGTTCGCTCATATTTTAGAATGGGGGGATCTAAGTATTTGTGTAGGCAGTAGGGAAGGAGCAAGTAGAGAGCTGTGTGTTGCCCATCTGGCCAGTTCCAGTGGGGGCAATTCCTACTACCCCTCGCAGAGGTTGTTGTTTGTCCTTCGTTCTCCAAGAGGACCATGACATCAGGGAGGTGATACCATGACATGTAAATGAATTGGATTTAAGTGAGGCAGGGCTGTGCAAAGTCACCAGCCTTACTTTCTCTTCCAGATCCATCTGGGTCCAGTGGCCAGATAAAGATCAGGATGACTGGAGATGGCCCCCCACTGAAGTTGAGAAATGAATCAAAATGAGAATGGTCGAGAGAGCATGTTCTGGAAGGACACAAGAAGGGATAGGATCAGGGCAGGAGAAGAGGGGTTACCTTGACAAGGATGAAGGGCAATTCATCCTCTGAGAATGGTGCAGAGAAGGTGGGAATAGGGGAAGACACATGGTACAGGGAGAGTGGGAACAAACATTTATTCATTCATTCATTCATTCATTCATTCATTCATTCATTTATTTATTTATTTATTTATTTATTAACAAATATTACCTCGTTTGATCCTCACAACCACCCAGGGAGGTAGATGCTATTATCCTCATTTTACACATGGGGAAACTGAAGCAGTCAGCAATTGAGTGACTTGCCCAGGGTTACACAGCTAGTAAGTGTCTGAGGATGGATTTGAACTCAGGAAGATGAGTCGTCCTGACTCCAGACCCAGTGCTCTATCCCCTGCAGCACCACCTAGCTGCCCCTTGATGTGCCATAGATACCTCTAATATTGGAAATTGAATTGCCCATGTGTGATTCTTTATTCCATTTAAATCTGCTTCCATGATTCACAATACCTCTCACAACACTTTTGGTAGTTTCTGCTAATAAAAAACCAACTTCAAAGTGGAAAATACAATGTAGACTTAGGTAACTGCTATATATGCCTTTATCTAGGGCTTCAAACCATATTAGAAATATTCCACCTGTTTTTTTTAGTTAGACTTCTGATCATCTCAGTCCTCCAGCTCTATGAATAACAAAATAAGGGAACAGGTTCTCTCAGTAATAAACAGCTATCACAAAGCCCATGTACTATATTCTCTAGGCAGGGAGAACTCCCCTCAGACCACCATGTAGATGACTGTGCTTAGAGGAAGGCAGAACCTTAGACAAACTGGTGACTGATGATGTCTAACAGAATTCTAGAAAGCAGAGGAGACCTTCTACCTGTTCTCTGGTTCTTTGGCTTTGCAATCTGGCAGCATTTAGAATTGAGACAAAACGTCCTGCATACCTCAGTAAGTTCTGAGGGTCTTTTTGTTTAACAGCCCAGTAGAACAGAGGCCTCTAGGTGGCATAGTGGATAGAGTGCCAGGCCTGGAGTCAGGAAGACTCATCTTCCCGAATTCAAATCCAGCCTCAGACACCTACTAGCTGTGTGGCCCTGGGCAAGTCACTTCACCTTGTTTACCTCAGTTTCCTCATCTGTAAAATGAGCTGCCAGAAAAACCCCAAATTGGATCTCAAAGAGTCTGAAATGACAGAATAGGTGATGCTCTTAATGATGATTCTGAATCATAAAAAATAAGGTTCAGAGTTATGGGATGGAATTCAGAGGTTCACTTATTTGTAGTGTCTAGATATAAGGTCAGACTCATGGTCCATTGAACCCAATATTTTATCTCTAATGGAGACAGCAAGGAATGGTTTGTGAGAAAGCAAGTTTGCCTTCCCAGATAGAAAGGACAACAACCAACCAGCACAATGCTAGCACAATATTCTTTGGCTTTTATCCTTGATATTTTGAAGTTTCTATCTGGGAAGGCAAATTTGCTATCTTCTGATCTCCTTCAATTCTGCTGTGTGAGATGTTTTGGGGAATACCAGATATAAAGTGACAGGGTCTCTCCCCACAAAGAGTTTACAATTTATCTGTAAAGAAAAGATGTACAGACATTTAGCAGATATTAGTGCTAATATATATATATACATGTAAATATATATATATATGTATATATATGTATATATGGAGAGAGATAGAGACAGAGAGACAGACAGAGACACAGAGAGACTAAATGATTTAATTCAACAAAGATCACTGAGCTATACTCAGGAAGAAAATACAGTTTAGCTAAAATGCCATCTCTGCCCTAATGAACTCACAGACTTCTATGTCTTGTGGGCATCTCAGATTCAACACAGCTGAAAAATAACTCATTAACATACCACCAAAATACACCCCTCTTTCTTACTTCTCTGTTTGTGTCAGGAGCAGGCATCACCATTCTTCCGGTAACCTAGGTTTGTAATCTCAGTTATCCCCAATTCCCTACTTCTTCTAATTAGCTGCCAAGCCTTGCTGATTCCCTTTGTCTTTACTCATGTGGCCATTACCTCGGCTTAGGCCCTCATCACTTTTCATCTGCCCTTTTGCATAACCTCCTAGGCAATGTCTCTCTCCTAAGCATCTCCTCTGCATTCTTCACACCATTACCAAAGGTATTTCTAAAGCATAGCTCTAACCATTTCACCCCTCTATCTTTAAAACTTGAGTGGCTTCATTATGGCTTCTAGGACTGAACTCAAACTTCCCTGTTTGGTATTTAAAACCTTTCACATCCTAATTCCAACCTACCTTCCCAGGCTTATTACACATTGCCCAACTTCATGAACCCTCTAGTTTGGCCTTCTTGCTGTTCCTCACATTTAACATTCTACCTTCTGTCTCTGTGTCTTCACACACTGTCTCCCCACGCCTGGAATGTATACCCTCTTCATCTATACCTCTTAGAAACCATAATCCAGCTTAAGTACCATCTCTTACAGGAGGAGGGGAAGGAAGGAAATAAACATTCATTGAGTTTATTATATGCCAGGCACTGTGCTAAGTGTTCTATAAATATTATGTCATTTGCATCTGATCCTCATAACAGCTTTATGATTCTTCCCATTTAACAGCTGACTGAGGAAGAGGTAAGTTGAATGATTTGCTGGTGACAGATAGTGATTGAGGCTGGATTTGAACTCAGGTCTTCTTGACTCCAGACCCAGGACTCTTCACTTTGCTACCTAATGGCATCTAACCATCTGAATTCTGGGGCTTATGTCTCTCCCTGAAATCACCTTGTAATTATTTTTGACATTTGTATATACTTATGGGTATGCATGTTGTTTCCTGTCATAAAATGTAAGTTCTCTGGGGACCAGGGCTGTTTTATTTTTGTCCTTGTCATTTTAGCTGGCACATAGCAGGTGTTTAATAAATGCTTATTAATTGATTGATTGCAGTTCAGCAGGCTAAGTGATGTGATTTCAACAGCTGGATGCCTCCTAAGTTCTATGGTATATGAATTTGATGAGTAAATCCTTGAACTCTGCCTTTCACAATTTTAAAGACTTCTATCATATCATCATTCTTCAGCTTTTGCCTTTCAGATTTAATAACAATAAAAAAGTCCTGATCTTTTTAGTCTGCCTACATATGGAAACCATTCTTACAGAAAGGAGAAGACATATTTGGGTCCAGAAGAATATATCTTTTTTTCCCAACTCAGGAAGCTACATAATACAGTTGTCTCTGGCTGTCAGATAACCTCAACCACACTGCCTTCCCCACTCCACCTCCCGTGCATGGTGCTGATGGAGAAGAGGGTCATATCTTTTGGGGGAAGGGTACTTTATTATTACCTAATTTTATTTGAGGCTAAGAAATGTGATGTCCCCAGAAATGGGTAGAGTAGATTCACTCTTTGGCCAGCTTTGCTTCTCTCCTCATTACAGAGAATCAAAAATTCTCCTGTTATCTAGTTCATAGGATCAGAGAACCACAGAATGTGAGAGCTGGAGGAGACTTTAGAAGTCATCTAGTATAATAATGCCTTGGCGGTGGTGGGGGGAAGACAAGCCAGAAACCTAAGCTTCACAAACCCATTTTGCAGATTTCTTGTTTTCCTAGAATGCTTTATTTTTATGGTAACAGCTCCTGTTTTGCAGGGGTGTTGCAAGGATCAAAGGATTACTTTGAAAACTTTAAAGTTCAACTTTAATGTTAGCTATTATTATCATCTTATATGAATATGCAAGAAAGGAGGCAGCATGGAATAATGGATCTAGAGCATTTGGGGTATCAGAAAAGGCTCATTTTAGGAGGTGGCCCTTGAATTAATGTTTCAAAGATTATGAAAAATCTTTTCTCAGGGCCAGTCAACAAGTATTTTATTGGGTGCCTACTATGTGTAATTGCAGAAGAACTATACAAGAAAGATCTTAATATCACTAATAACCACAATGGTGTGGTTACTGATCTAGAGCCAGACATCCTGGAGAATGAAGTCAAGTCTGTCTTAGGAAGTATTGCTAACAATAAGGCTAGTGGAGGTGATGGAATTCCAGCTGAACTATTTAAAACCCTAAAAGATGATGCTGTTAAAGTGCTGCAGTCAGTGTGCCAGCAAATTTGGAAAACTCAATAGTAGCCACACTATTGGAAAAGATGCGTTTACATCCCAATCTTAAAGAAAGGCAATGCCAAAGAATGTTCAAATTCCTGGGCAATTGTGCTCACTTTACGTTCCAGCAAGGTTACACTTAGATTCTGCAAGCTAATATGTGAACTGAGAATTACCAGAAGAGCAGTCTGGTTTTTGAAGAGGCAGAGAAACAAGAGACCAAATTGCCAACATTCTCTGGATTATGGAGAAAGCAAGGGAAGCCCAGAAGAACATCTACTTCTGCTTCATTGACTACTTTAATACCTTTGACTATGAATCACAACAAAATGTGGCAAGTTCTCAAAGAGATAGGAGTACCAAATTGTTTTACTTGTTTCCTGTATGTGGGTCAAGAAGCAACAGTTAGAACTGAACATGGAACAACTGATTGGTTTAAGATTGGAAAAGGAGTTCAGCAAGGCTTATATATTGTCACCTTATTTATTTAACTTTTATTTAGAGTACAAAATGCCAGGTCGGATGAATCAAAAGCTGAAATTAAGGTTGCTAGGAGCAGTAGCAACAATTTCAGATATGCAGACTATACTGCTCTGATGGCAGAAAGTTAAGAGGAATTAAGAAACCTCTTGATAAAGGCAAAAGAGGAGAGCATAAAAGCTGACTTGAAGCTTAACATAAACCACAAGAACAAGAACAACAAGAACAAAACAAAACTAAGATCATGGTGACTGGTCCCATCACTTTTTGGCAAATAGTGGGAGAGGAAATGGAAGCACTGTCAGATTTTATATTCTTGGGGCTCAAAAATCACTGCAGATGGTGACTGTGGCAAAGAAATAATAAAAAAAAAACTTGTTCCTTGGAAGGAAAACTATGGAAAATATGGAAAGCATACTAAAAAACAGAGACATCACTTTGCTGTCAAAGGTCCATTTAGTCAAGGCTATGGTTTTTCTAGTGGTAACGTATGGCTGTGAGAACTGGGCTATGTGGAAAGGTGAGTGCTGCAGAATCAACACTTTTGAATTGTAGTGCTGGGGAAGACTTTTGGAGGGTCCCTTGGACAACTGGGAGATCAAATCAGTCAATACTTAAAGAAATGAATTCAGACTATTCATTGGAAGGTCAAATATTGAAGTTGAAGCTTAAATACTTTGGTCACATAATGAAAAGACAGGGCTCATTGGAAAAGACCCTGATGCTGAGAAAGATTAAAGGCAAAAGGAGAAGGGGACAGCAGAGGATGAGAGACATAGATAGTATCAAGGAAGCAATGAGCATGAGCTCAGACAGACTTTGGGAGATAGTGAAGGACAGGAGGGCTTGGTGAACTGTGGTCCATGAAGAGTTGGACATTACTGAATGACTGAACAGCGCCATGTGTAATAGTAATTACTAATACAGCGCTCACTGTATTAGTCCTTTGAAGAGATGCAAAGAAATTTAAGATGGTCCCTCCCTTCATTTGGGCATGTAAGATGTATATGCATAAAAAGATAAATAATAATATAAGACATCACATAAATACCAAAGTGCAAAGAAGAAAACAGCAGATCACAGAAAAGGCAGACGAAATGAAAGAGAGGTAACATTTTAAGATATTTTCCGGTGCTCCCTCTTACTGGTATTGTTCCATTTCACACCACTTCCTATTTCCTGCACTCTAATTTAGAAATCTCCTATGTATAATTAAAGCCAGGCTGTCACCTCTCTGACCAGGCAGATGTTAAATAAGCAACAAAGACAAAACATTGAAGTATGATGTGTTTTCTTTTGAGTCACTTGGAATGTCAAAAATGGTGCCTGGAGATGTAATTATTATGTGAATTGGTAACAGGATAATGGGGTTAGACTTAGAAATCCTGCTCTTCAGGCATAGACTCAATGCGACTGGGCCATCAGCCACCTAAGTCTGCTCTCTGTACAAAGGATCAGTAATTAAGCCATAAATCAAGACATATATTGGCTTATACCTTGTAAGATGAACACACCTGATTGAAGTCCTAAGGATGGTAGGATGAAGGGGAGAACGGTAAGAGATAATATGGGTGAAGATTCTACAGATTATACTCAGGGGTTTCCTTGAGGTCTGAATGCAAATTCTTTCTCTGTAGATTAAATTTCTGAGCCAGAAGAAGAAATTTTCAGGGACTAAAATGTCCTTGGGTCCATGTTGGCTGATTGCTCCCCAGGCATTCAGCCAAAGAGAGGAGGAAAGAAGTCAAGTAGCCTAAATATTATTCACCAAAAATACAACAGAAATTAGGGACAGAGGTAAAGAAGGGGTCCCTAGGGTCTTTCCAATGATGGGAATTCTCCCAACACAATGGCTCCTGGGAGAATTCCTTAATAGATTTCTTCACTGATGTGGAGTTGACAGACTCTTCCTTACCCACAAGTTAAATTAGCTCATAAAAGCACAAAGCTATCTGTTCCCTTGGCCTGTTGCCTTAGAGAACCTAGATATTCATTCCCAGCAGCTGATGGAGGCCCTCTCCTCCCAAGCCCCAAAGTGAGAAACTAGGTAATTCTAGGAATCAAAACTCTGGGACCCAAAGTAGGACATACAAAGTTCAGCCAAATAATTTTTTCCCTGCACTACAAATTCCATGACATCACAGATCATTTCTCTGTATAAAAACTTCAGTTCACAAGCAAGAACACTTTCCACTGAATCTGGAATGCCTGGTGAAATAGTCATCGACAAAGGCATTCACCCAGAGGTGTAGGCATGGGGCTTTCTCCTTTTTATCTCTTTGTCAAGATTGAGGGAAACCCTATAATCTTTACAGGAGTTCTCAGGCAAGTTCTGGGAATATTAAAGGAAATTATGTGGCTGAAGGTCAAGGAATTTCATAATCTCTGAGAATTAGAGTTGCAGGTCACCCAAAGCCATAGGCTCCCAGCAAGTGTGAGTAAGTAGGCTGCCATGTATTATTAGCAGGGAGGGGCTGAGTTGCACAGAAGGGAAGTACACAGAAGTAGGGGAATAATTTACAGGATGGCCACAATAATATGAAGGAGAAGCAAAAATGAAGACTTCAGATCTCTGATTAATGTAACATCCAAGTGTGACTTCACAGGAATGACAGTGAATGAACTATGCCTCCCACCTCTTGATAAAGAGGTGAGAGGCTACAGGTGTGGAGTAAGGCATGCACTTTCAGACACAATCAATGTGTTGACTTGTTTTTCTGCCTGTACTCATTCATTATAAGGGAAGAATCTTCTGTAAGGGCATGGAGGAGTCACTGGCATGTGACAGGGAGGCCAAGAAAAAAAGGAAAGAGAATCTCAATAAAACACTTTAAAAAGAATTGTGTGGGCAAAGCAGCATAAAGGCTATTATCAGAGAGTTCTATTGACTGGAAAAGGAAGTGAGTCAATCATGGAATGAGAGTAAGGGACAACTGATTTAAAGTCCACGTGCTCCATTGTTATACTGAAATTTAGGGGAAGGCCCCCCACACATTGCATGGTCTCTCTGAGGAAGATTTATGGAAGAAAGGGAGAAAGAGGGAGAAAAGGGGGAATAAGAAAGGGAAGGAGAGAGAGAGATAATGAGAGAGAGAAGGAGAGGGTGAGGGAGAGGGAGAGAGAGGAAGTGTTATAGGCTGGTTGGGACTCCACATGATCTGGATGTGGAGAGATAGGGATTCTGAAGCAAATGTAAGGTAGGTGAGATAGTGTACATTCTCTAGATGATAGACACTCTCCTGTAATGGAGTGAGGAGAGATGTGGAGAAAAAGAAGAGTAGATCTTTCTGGGCAACTGGAATCAGACTGAAGAAAAGGCCAGTGAAAGAGATTGCCCTGTAGAAAGTTGCATTCATATTTTAAACAGAGAATAAGTCAATTGATGAGCATTTATAAAATGCCTGTTCTGTGCCAGGTATTGTACTAACTTCTGGAGGTGTAAAGCCAACAATGAAACAATCTCTGAACACAAGGAATTTATATTCTATTGGTGGAAACAACATGTGTCCATTTAAGTATAAAGTAATAGCTATAAAAAAATTGACAAAGCATTAATTAAGTGCTTACTGTATATGCCAGGCACTGTGATAAACCTTGGAATACAAATAAAAATGGAAAATAATTCCTGCCTTCAAGGAGATTA
The DNA here is from genome assembly GCF_011100635.1 of Trichosurus vulpecula. Classification (NCBI taxonomy): domain Eukaryota; kingdom Metazoa; phylum Chordata; class Mammalia; order Diprotodontia; family Phalangeridae; genus Trichosurus; species Trichosurus vulpecula. Next base: position 100,141,077 of record NC_050576.1, on the reverse strand, counting down.
CATTTAAACGTGCACATATATAGCAAAAACATGACTCATACAAAGTAGATGCAGGGTAACTTTAGAATGTGAGCCACCAGTGGCTGGGGGTATGTAAGGAGGAATGACTGGTACCGTGGGAAGTGGCATGTTCAAGTGAATAGTGCCACCAAGTCTTACTCTCTTCCCTATAGCTATACCCTTAGGACCATCAAGTCTTACTACCTTCTCCACCACTTGGCAACTGAACCTTTCCTCTATATGTTGTCTGTCCTGATTAGAATGTGAAGAGCTTGAGAGCAGGGATGATCTCAGTATTCTATTTGTACCCCCAGAACTTAGCCAAGTTCTTGGTGTATAGCAAGCACTCCATACATGTTTATTCATTCATTCATTGGAAGCTGTCCTCTGGGTCAGGAAGATCTGGATTTAAGTTCCACTTCTGGCCCATACTGACTCTATGACCTTGGGCAGGTCACAACCTCTTGATGCCTCCAGACAATTCTCTTAAGACTAAGTTTCAGGTGCCTGGTAGGAGTTTCCTCATTGAGAGTTTTTCCCACCAAGGTAATCATGGGTCCAGACAAAGTAAATAAATTACTCTAGTACAATAACAAAAAACCCAAAGGATTTTTCTTTTAAGATATTTAGCAAATCAGTAGCACTGATTCAACTCTGGGAGGAACTTCATACTAACCTGTCCACATCACTTCCTATTGTCAATTTTTATGAAGTAAATTTAACTCTACATGTGATTGCTTATACCATTATGGTTAAAGCACAATTGACAAACATCTGTGGAACTGTCCTTCTCCATCTTTGTTTACTAGATAAAGTGTTGGGTGGTATAATAAAAAAATCCTTGAGCCATCCGCTGGGAGCTAGGAGACCTCTACCACTGGCTTGCTATAGAACAACCCTGGGTTATTGCTCTAGGTCTCTGTTCCCTTATCTATAAAACAAGTAGATGATATCTAAGGTTCACCCCAGCTCCAACATCTTACACTATTACAACATTATGCACATTTAAATAAATGTTAATTAATCACCTACTATGTGCAAAATACTCTAATAGGTGCTTGGTGTAAATGAAGAGCTTAAGGAGGAGAGAGAAAGGAGGTGGAAGGGCATGATATGTATATATACGTCTAGAGAATATGCTAAGAGAAATTTGAGGAGGAAAGAGAGAACTTTCATCTGCTGAAAGAAAAGAAGGCTTCATGGAAGACTTAGTACCTGCTAGGATCATAGGCATAGAGCTGTTATGGCCCATAGAGGTGATCTAGCCCACCCCTTCAGATATAGATGAGGGAACTCAGTCACAGCGATGTGAAGTGATCAGCTCAGTCACACAGAGGTAGAGCTCTGATTTAAACTTGGCTCTTCTTGACTGCAAATCTTGCAACTTTTCCAACACCCCTCTGCTGCCTCCCAAGTAGAAGGTTTAAGCCAGAGCTGTATTGCAGACAGTTTCAACTGGCTTCCAAGAGATAGTTGTTAAATTTTCAGTATGAGCATTTGCACCTTTGAACTTGTCCAAAACTACGAATCAGGCTTGTTTTGTTGATTGTTTGGTTCTAAGAAATTGATGGAAAAAATGTAAATAATGCAGATTAAACTTAAAAGTGTGTTGCGTACGCATGATTTCTAGAAGAGTCAGTTGTTAAACATTTACCAGTACTCCACTGGTTCAAGCCTTCTGCTTTTCTCCCCTCAGCCTTCAAAGTTAATGGTTGAAGATATGGTTAAGAGGACGAAAATGGGTTAGTTGTGATACTAGCTTTCTATTGCTACCCTCCTAACTCAAAGACAAATCTGCACAACTTAGTTAGTGTCTTTCTTTTGGGATAAGAGCTGGGCAGTACCTTTTGTGAGCTCCATGTTCATTTATTTCTGTTACTTATCTTTCTAGATATTTAAAACATACTCTTAATAAATAAAATAAATAAAAATTTATAATAAATAAATGTGGATATTTCCCCAATTAGAAATTAACAAGATGGGCCTAATAATCTCATCACAAAAAAACAAACTAAAACCAAATCACCAATGGATAAAGCTACCCTGCTGCCCAGACTACAACGTGGACCTATATAGGCAATCTATTCATTGAGTTACTCCATTAATATATTTATCTGGAATGAGCATTGCTGATGGACAAGGAGCCAGACCCATAATTAAACAGGGGAAAGAGAAGATCTAGATGACATTGGGAAATTCAATTGCACAGCATTTACAATGATTCCAAGCTGCATGCTAATATACAAAACCAACTTTTTGACATCAGTATTCCTATAGAGATGCTAACTAAAATGAAATAGCACTCTGTTAAAAGAATCAAAACTCTGGGTATCCCAAAGGGTAAAGGAAAGATGTGTGGTGGGCATAAACAGATGGCAGTACTTTACCAAGTACTCCTTGAGCACAAGGAGTGGCATAAAACATAGCTACCCTCATGACACTTTGAGGCAATCCTCCAATTTCTCTAATTGAAAGTCTTTAGGTAACACAAATTGTATTCAGCACCTTTTTAAAAGTCAGTTCCCTAAGTCTGTAATTCTCTCTAGTGTATGACATACTAAGAGTTTCACAAGTGCTTGTCGAATTACATTGAATGGAATATATCAAGAGCAAGAGATAACAGACAGACAGCCCAAGCGTTGGCCTCTACAGAATGTTAAAAAACAAAAAACCTGGTAGAACGCCATTAGCACATTGAGTAAGACCATCTTTGGAGGATTTATGGGGGAATAAATATAAGAGTTGAATAGGATGAGAAGGCATGGATGGGTAGTATTCCATATAGCTGGAGGTGATAAAATCATAGTCCCATTGCAATATTGAAGTAAACAATTCTTTATACCTCTATCTGGTATGCATTTGAATGAAATAGGGGTAGAAAGCATAGAACCAAATCTGGCATGAATGTTTCACTTGAAACATGACTACATGTGTTTCAGTGAAAGAGCTATAGAGCAAACTGCCATTTTCCCATTGATTTCCATCATAAAGAGGAAGAACCTAGGGGAGGTGGGGTTGGAAGAATATGTTGGGAGTGTGATATTATGAGGATAGAAATTGGTAGTGATGTAGAAGGGTTAACAATCTTTTTAAAAATCCTTTTGTCTCTTTGTGTTTCAGGTGATTCAAATGCCACTTAAAACAAATGACTAATTTCACGTGTTTGCCTATTACACAAGACATGGATTAGTCTTTGTAGAGCAACTGACTATGTTGGAAAAGTACATAGTATTTGCAGGAAAGGATTTTCCACATAAACAAGAAGTTCTTTTGAGAGAGACAGCTCTTCAGAGAAAGAGTGGTATGATTCTCTGCTCATTTACATACACCCTAATTATTCAGAGACACAGTTTCCCATGTACACTGTGACACTGCCTAGTGGATTGCATCTACACAGGGCTAGTGATGGAACCTCCTAATTGAACTGGGACCAATGTTTCATTTAAACAAATTAATTCAGCAACCAAGCCATCTGATTAATATTTACACTGAGTTGGTCAGTGGTTTTGATGTCTTTTAGATCCAGGCACAGAAAAGAGTTATTACTATATATTGCTTATAAAACAATTTTCCCATAACACAGCCATGAGTACAACTGGCTCCACTGCACATGAGAGAGTTAAGAAATTAGTCTTATGAGGCTGGTGGAGACCTGATAATTTTGAGAATCAACTAGTGAGAGTCATCTCAAGGACTTCAAGAAATAGGGACAAAACACAAATGTAAAGGCTCCTCAAGTGAGTTTATCATATGGTTTATATTTAGTAATGATAACAAAAATTCTAGCACAGGGTAAAAAGCTACATTTTCTCTGATCAATCAATCAACATGCAAGCATTTATTAAGCACCTACTGTATGTTAGACTCTTTACTAGGCATTGGGGTTACAAAAACAAAAAAAAAATAGCTCCTGCTCCCAAGGAGCTTTCATTCTATCTGGGATGACAGCATGCACAAACCAATATTAGTAATACTTGCCATATAGCTTTTTTGGGACTGACTAATTGGGGATTCTCTCCACTCCCAAATTCTCAAGGCTATTATTTTAATCAGGGCAGCTAGGTGATGCAGTGGGTAGAGTGCCAGGGCCTGGAGTCAGGAAGGCTCATCTTCCTGAGTTCAAATGTGGCCTCAGACATTTACTAGCTGTGTGACCCTGGGCAAGTCACTTCACCCTGTTTGCCTCAGTTTTGTCATCTGCTAAATGAACTGGAGAAGGAAATGGCAAATCACTTCAGTATTTTTTGCCAAGAAAACCCCAAAATGGGATCACGAAGGATGGGACATAACTGAATAACAACAACATCATTTTAATTGAAGGTCAATTTCAAATATTTGTTTGCTTGTTATCTCTCTCATTAGGCTGTGAGCTTTCGAGGGCAGCTCTTTCTTTTGCCTTTCTTTGTATACCCATTGCTTAGCATGGTCTGGTTCATAGTAGGAACTTAATAACTGTTTATTGATCGACTGACAAAAACCAAGTAACTGTCTACTGACATTAAAGTTATTTTACTAGTGATTGAAAATTTTGGTCTTATAGACTGTGTAAAGCAAATTCACTCTGGGCTACCTGAAGACAAATTACAGAATTTTGAGGATTCCCTCAAAGGGTTATTAAAATAAAAAAGAATTGGTTTCCTGCTTCACTAATCAATCAATTAATCAAAATTTTTTAAGTGCCTACTATGTGCCAGGCACTGTCCTAAGTCATAGGGATAGAAAAAGAGGTAAAAGACAGTCCCTGCCCTCAAGGAGCTCACAATCTAAAGGGAGAGACAACAAGCAAACGAATATGTATGTGCATTTTGTATACTGGATAAATAGGTAATAGTTGAGAGGGAAGGCCTTAGAATTAAGAGCGGTTGAAAAAGGCTCTCTGTAGAAGGTGGGATTTGAGTTGTGACTTAAAGGACGCCAGGGAGGGCAATAGGCAGAGATGATGATGGAGAGCATTCCAGGCTTGTGGGGCAGCAAGAGAAAATTTGAGGAGCGGAGGGATGTATTTAATAAGAGACCAACTCTGTGTGAATCATGGTGTAGTGGAAGGATCTCAGGGCAGAAAGCAAGGAGACTTAGGGTCTGGGTCTGGTTCTGCCAAACTGTGTGAACCTCAGATTTGCCACCTATTAAAACAGGGTTTTAATACTAAGACTAAGGGTTTAATACTTAAGACTAAGGGTTACATGAGCTTGAAGATTTTTTTCCCACTTATCAGATTTCCTAGCACCCCATCCCAGCATATCTTAACTGCCTGCTAATTCACCATAAATGACCTGAACATAGCAAAACCAGGTCAAGATAACTTAAAAATCCCACCTCTTCTGCTCATAGAAACTCAGTCGATAAATCAATCAAGATGGTGTTAGAGACCCTTGCAAAGGTCGTACTCTCTGCCTTTTTGTCACTAGTACTACTGTGTGCCAGGCACTGCTAAGAAAAAACTGCCCTGGGGAGTGTATATGTATAATAGATAGATGGTTGTGGCAGCTGGTGGATAATAATAACACCTATCTCCCAGGGTTTCTGGAAATGAGAAATGAAATAATATTTGAAAAATTTGAAAAACATTTGAAAAAAAGTACTTAGTACAATGCCTAGCACATAGTAAATGTTATATAAATGCTTATTCCTTTCTCTCCTCTTCCTCCATGGCTGTAAGAGTGAAAGGGTAAGTTCCAGCAGCTAGGAGGATCAGAAAAGGCTTCATGTAGAAGGAATTACTTGAACTGAGTTTTGAAGAAAATTAGTGATGCCAAGAGGCAGAGGCAAGGAATGAGTTTGTTCCAGAATTTCCAGTGCAAAAGTACAGATATGAGAAATGAATGGAGTATCATATATGAGGAACAGTTAGAAGGCCAGTTTGACTGGACAACAGAGTATGTGGAGAGTTATATGAAATAAACCTGGAAAGGTAGGCTGGGGCCAGGTTGTAATGAATTTAAATATTATACAAAGGAGTTAATATTTAGTGCTAGAGGTAGTAGGGAACCGCTGAAATGTATTGATTAAGAAAGTGAAATGGTTAGACCTATGCTTTAAAAAAACTCATGAGGGAAGCTGTGTAGAAGATGGATAGGAGTAGGGCGAGATGTGAGGCAGGGAGACCATTGCAATGGAGTCTCTTGCAATAGTCCAGGGGAAAAGTGATGAGGGTCTGAATTAGTGCAGGATCAATGTAGGGAGAAAGAAGGGAATGGATACTAGAGGTGTCATGGAGGTAGAAACAAAGTTTGACAACTGATTGGATACATGGGCTATATGAGAGTGAGGAATTGAGAATGACATTGAGGTTGGGAACTTGAGTGATTGAAAAGATGGTGATGCCCTTGACAAGAAAGATCAGCAGTGGGGTGAGTTTGGGAGACAAGATGCCTGTGGTCCAGACATCCAGTTTGAAATGCCTAATATGAAGTTAGTGGTCAGGACTGGAGCTCTGGAGAGAGGTTAGGGCTGGATATATATACCTGGGAGTCACATGAATAGAGATGATAATTAATCCCGTGAAATTCTGAGTAGATGAAGAAGAGAGAGACAGAGAGAGAGAGAGACATAGAGACAGAAAGAGAGAGGAAGAGAGAGAAAGAGAGAGAAAAGGGGAGAAAGCAAAAGAAGAAAGAGACAGAGAAGGAGAGAGAGGCAGAGGCAGAGATAGAGACAGAGAGACAGAGACAGAGAAAGAGAGAGACAGAGAGACAGAAAGATAGAGACGGGCTCAGATTCAATCTAATTCAGTAGGTTGAATCTGGCCCACTTGTGGAAACAGGCGTCACAAAGGGGGGATTTCTTAAGACAGCCTGTTGTGGTGAATCCCTAATAAACTTTGTCTTTTCCCTTGGCTGACAAAAAAAAAGATACAGAGAGACAGAGAGACAGAAAGACAGAGGAAGAGAGAGAAAGAGAGAGAAATGGAAAGGAAGCAAAAGAAGGAAGGAGAAAGAGAGGGAGAAGGAGAGAGAGAGAGGGAGAGAGAGAGAGACAGAAAGAGAGAAGAGAGAGAGAGAAAAGGAGAGAAAGCAAAAGAAGGAGGGAGAGAGAAAGAAAGGGAGAAGGAAAGAGAGGGAGGAGAGGAAGTAGAAGAGCGAGGAAGCATGCACATTAGGTGTGAACCTTTGTTTGATATATCCATCCATCAGTCTGGTGAAGCTTATGGATCAACCCTTTATCAGAATGATGTTTTTTAAATGCATAAAATAAAGTACATAGGATTACAAAAGAAACAAATGATGTTGAAATTAGTTATCAAAATAGTTAAAGAAAAGTTCACAGACCCCAGATTAAGAACCCTCAACATAGAGAAAAAAGAGAAGAGGGACCAGAGTAGAGCCTTGGGGTACACTCATAGTTAGGGGACATGGTATGGATAATGAGCTAACGAAGGAGATTGAGACACAGTCAGGTAGATGCGTAGGAGTAGAATCAAGGTTGATGTAGAACCAAGAGTAAACAGTTTTCACAAAAACCCAGAGAGGATAGAGGATCCAGGAAAGGATGGTCAACAGTGTCAAAATCTATAGAAAGAATAGAAAAAATGGGCAAAGTTAACTAAGAACAGCATGTCCTGCAATTTGAGATGAGTGGAACCTTCTACTAGATGCCAGACTCTAGCTTATATCATGTTGATTTCTTTATGTTCTTCTTTATCTTTGATCACTCTACAAGAATTTTGATAAACTCCTACCCTCATTTGAAAATCCAACTTGTGTCCTAAATCAAAATGCTATCCTTTTTTGTTGGAAACTAATGTTTTTTTGTTTTTGTTTTTTACATTCAAAGTGTCATATCTAATAGATGCGTCTTAGACAAATCCAAGTATTGAAAGAACTGGGCTCAACTCCAAATGCCAAATTTCACCAAAGTGTATGGTGCATACTTCATTCTGTGTACCAGGACAGAATTTGCCTTGTAAACTAGAATAAATGGAATCTAAGGATAATGGTGTAGAGTTTGAGTGAAATTGAAATCATTTTGCTTTGATAATGTGGAATCCACTTGGATTTTAGTTTCACTTATTGGGTGAAAGTGTGTGTGGCACTATGTCATCCTAGTGTTCAAAATCCATTAACTGATTACTATAAATAAACACTAACTCCTTAACTTGATATTCAAGGCCCTTCACTCTGATTCCAATCTACCAATCCAATCTTACCTTATCCAGCATTTATCATAGTTAATATTATTCTTAATCACATAATGAGAATCATAGAATCGCAGAACAGGAAGGGATTTCAGTTACCATCTAGTCCAGGGGTAGGGAACCTGAGGCCTCAAGGCCACATGTGACCCTCTAGGTCCTCAAGTGGGACCCTTTTACTGAATCCAAACTTGACAGAATAAATCCCCTTCATAAAAAGATTTGTTCTGTAAAACTTGGACTCAGTCAAAAGGTTACACCCAAAGCCTGAACAAGACTACTTTCTATGACATTCTTGACAAGTGGTCTCCGGGCTTAGTTTAAAGACCTTGAAGGAGGAAAGGATGAAAATAAGTATTTATATAGCAAGGTATTTTGCTTAAGTGCTTTTTAGAAATATCTCATTTGATCCTCACAATGACTCAGTGAGGTAGGTACTGTTATTATCCCCATTTTACAGTTGAGTACACTGAGGTAAACAACGGTTAAGAGACTTGCTTAGGGTCACCAAGCTAGTAAGCATCTGAGGTCAGATTTGAACTTGGGTCTTTCAGACTCCAGGCCCAGTGCTCTCTATCCATTCTGTCACCTAGCTGCCTCTATCAACCTCTATCTACTTTGAGGGATGGGTCACATCCCAGCCCACTCTACTTTGGCATAACTTGAATTATTTGGAAGTTTTTCCCATATAGCAGAAACATAAATTTCTATCATTCCCCTCTCCATTTTCTTAATTCTGCCTTCTGGGGACAATTAAATCCCACTTTCTCATGACAGGCTTTTAAATTCTTGAAAACAGCTATTATCTGCCCCTAAATTTCCTGTTTCTTCATACTCAGTTTTTTCATCCTATCCCCACGTGATACAATTTCAAGTCCTGGCCACCATCTTGTGGGCATTCTGTGGATTATCAATGTCCTTCCCAAACATGGCACCCAGAACTGAATGTAATATTCCAGATGAAGTCTCACCAGAGCAGAATACAACAGGGTGATCACCTCCCTTGTTCTAAAGATTATGCTTCTCTTAATGTTGCCTACAATTGCTTTGACTTTTGGAGCCACCATATTGTTACACTGTGGACTCATGTTAAACTTACAGTCCATACAATCCCCAGACTCTTAAGAACTCATAGGTCAGTAAGATCAGTTTTACAAAGGATCTCCCAAGGATCTTGGGTGAAGTATATGCTATACTGAGGGCTGGGCAACCACATGAGTGAGACCCATTGAGGCTGAAGGCAGCACTCCTGCCCAGATCTAGGGGATGAGTTCGAAGTGATAGCTCAGCAGTGATGAGTTTCCCTAAATAGACTAGAAAGGTCCTATATTATGAGTCAGGTAAGCAGAGCTCCCTGCCTATCTTCTGGGGCTGGTAGGACTTCAGTGTAAACAACAGGCCAGATTCAAGACTTTTCTTAATTACTTTCATATGCTTTTCATGAATGGGAAAGGGAAAGATTGCCTGGTTCATTTAGACCTTTCCCTTCTGCCCCCCCCACCCCTCCACTGGGAACTTGGCAATTGGATAGACATTAGGCCAAAGGTCTCTGGTCTCTACCCCTCTCTCCTTGTCTCCCTATCTTTCTTTCTCCCTTTCTCACCCTTCACCTTCTCTCTCTCTCTCTCTCTCTCTCTCTCTCTCTCTCTCTCACCTCCTCCTCCAACTCCTCCTCCTCTTCCTCCCCTCCCCCTCTCTTTCTCTGTCTCTTACCAAAATATTCATTCACTAACATTCCATTTGACAATAGAGAGCAACTGGTCAACCCAGTGCACACTGTCAGAGGGGAGAAAGGCACAGGAAATGACTAACAAAGAAATATAGTTGAGTGAACAACATAAACCCATTTGCCATATGTGACCATGAATGCATCATTCTGCCACTATAACACACCATGTCTCCACTGAGGGAGACATGTTTTACCACCAGTCATCTGAAGCCATGACTTTTTTTATTTTTTTCTTTGTATCTTCCACACTTAACATATAGTAAGCACTTAATGAATGCTTTCTGATTGATTGATAAGGCAAGTCTTTGCAGAGCTAATGCATATAAACCCCCAGACAGGGCCCAAGAAAAACACAGAAAGACTTTATTATTAGAACCGGGAGGGCTCTTAATGTACAATATCAGAACTGTATGGGGCCTTAGAACATAGAATGCTAAAATTCAGAATGTTTGGACATAAAACAAAGAATGTCAGTACAGGAAGGGACTTTGGAACATGCAATGCTAGAATGTTGAGTCCAAAGGGACTCTAGAGCAAAGCTTGTTAGAACTGGAAGGAATTTTATATTTCTCACAAACCGGTCTGCTCACTGTCTCCCAATATCTTCTTTTCTATATTTACACCTTTGCTTCCCCTTTTCTCCCATTATTACAATGGACTTCCCCATTTCACCTATTCTTTAAGGCCCAGCTTCAATATCTTTTCTTCAATGAAACTTTCTCTGATCCTCCCACTTAGAAGTAGCCTCTCATCTGATCTCATGTACTTGTACTCCTCTAGGTATTTATCATATTCTAATCTGTATCATATTAACTGTGTACATGCCTGATCAATAGCATTGTAAACTATAAGCAACTTGAAGGTAAGGGCTGCCATCTTGTTTATTTTTGTGTGTTTTCCAAAGCCTGGAATAAAAATAAGGGCTTAATAAATGTTCATTGAATGAATGACTCTGGGATTGAAATTTGACTCTGGGAATCCATAAATTATGAAAGTAGAAAATATACTTTTGGTACATATATATTTTTGTGTTTGCCTCATTTTTAGATTTTATTTTGCCAATTATTTTAGATAAAGAGTGAATAAGGGTCACATAAACATCTTGCAAGTTGAGTTTACTGGGCTACAATATTCCTCAATATTTATGCGATTATACTGACATTTATATACAGGAATAGGAGCTAACCATGCAACAGGGGAAGGTACCCTGTGACCCCCCTCTCTACAGCTGGAGGGTATCACTGCTGCACAGTTAGTTTTAATTAAAAAGTGAACTATTTAAAAACATGTTTTAAAGACATGAATACATATTCCATTATAGCAAGGTCATTGCTTACATTTATGGACATGTAGAAAAGTTTTGAAAGAAAGAACTAATTCTAGTATGGAGGTAGATGGAATTTCTTATAAATTATTTCTTGTCAGGGCATTGTATTCTAAACAATTGAGTGACAATTATGCAATTCTGACTCCCTGCTCCTCTGACAGGGCATAGAAAGAGGTACAAAAATGAAAAAAACGAGAACATCCACTTATTCTGTCATGAGTGGCACCCCTGATAGAATCCTCAGGGTCAGAACCCCATCAATCTCCTTTCACACTTGAGCTAATCAGTTCAAGGAGGGAAGTGCCAATGAGCTATCAGATCAATATGGTGAAGTATGGAGATTGATCTTATCCCAGAGTGAGTGCATTAACAGACTCACCAGCATGACCTTTGTCCAGTAGTACAAATTATGCCCTACCACAAACCACATTCCTGAATGAAGACCTTAGCTTCTCACTTACTTTTTAATAAAGCTGCTCTCTGGCAGGCAGACCCCCAAAGATGACAAATGAATTGAATGGGCGGTATTTTTTACTTGTTTGTTGTCTAGAAGGTCCTGTCCTTTAGAAACTGCTGCATGACTGAAATTGAAGGGCAGGATAACTATATAAGAGGTCCCCATTGAAGAGGTGCTAAACAAGTTTCTTAGTAGTGAGAATTGCTGATAGGTTCACTTAATTTTTCCCTTTGGAGTCTGGAGTGCTATATGCGACAATACAGCAGAGTGGTATGGAAGCTAGCCAGCCCCACTGTCTAAACACATGTCTTATACATAAGTGCCTATGGAACATAATATTGAATGAATGTGTTTGTACCACCATATTTTCACCATGGCCAACCTCCTTTGGGGAGGGGTATTTTTAGCTGTAATCCAGTAACCTCAGCTTGCAATCTGAAGAAAATCTTGTTGTTTGGTCATGTCCAATTCTTTGTGACCCCATGGACTTCACTGTTCATGGGGTTTTCTTTGCAAAGATACTGGCATAGTTGTCCATTTCCTTCTCCAGCTCACTTTACAAATGAAGAAACTGAGGCAAACAGGGTTAAGCAACTTGCCCCTGGTCTCACACAGTTAGCAAGTAGCTGAGTCCAGTTTTGATCTCAGGTCTTCTTGATTCCAGGCCCAGCACTCTATCCACTGAGCCACCTAACTTACCTTTATGCTTTTAATACAATCCTGTCCCTGTTTTATTGCGTATAGCAATAAGAAAGAGCTTAAGGCTCACAAAGTAAGTCCCTTACAACTGACTTATCTGTTTGCTTGACTGTAAAGACATTGACCTCTTATTGGCTTTGTACCTCTTTATTTAAGGAGTAAACAACCAGTTCTGATTTTACATAGCAGTGATAAGCCCATATTCTCAAACACAGGCCATGGAGGTGTAGATGCTGCCACTGCTGCTCTTGGAAAACAACTGATCTGGAAAGACCCGCTGTGACATGTGAGGAATATGCAACGGACACTTTTATAAGTCAAGTGTGCAAGCATTTATTGAGTATATACTCTGCACCAGGCATTATGCTAAGTGCTGGGGAGGGATCCTTATCTTAGGATCAATAACTTAGGGCTGGACGGATCATGGGATCATAGCTCTAGTACTGGTTGGGCCCTTAGAGCCCAACCCCCTTTTATAAGATGAGAAAATTAAGGTCCAGAGGTTAAATGACTTGCCTAAGGTTGCACAAGTGGTCAATAATAAAGATGAAATATGAACCCAGAAGCTCTAATTACAACTCCAGAACTCTTTTCAGTGCACATTTAACTGTCAGATACTTACTAGCTGTGTGACTCTGGGTGAGTCACTTAACCCTGTTTGCCTCAGTTTCCTCATCTGTAAAATGAGCTGGAGACACAAATGGCAAGTCATTCCAATATTTTTGCTAAGAAAACTCCAAATGGGGTCATGAAAGGGTCAGATACAACTCAAATGACTGAACATTAACAGCATTTTTTAGCTTCTTAGGTTCGTATCTAGAACTGCCTGGAAGCATCCTTGAGATTGCAGACATCCTATAAGAGTTTCTTTCTTTTTTTTTATGAAGGGAGGCTTGGGTTTGAGCTTCTTTTTCTTCATTAAAGGTAAGAATAGGGTGGATCTTACCTACAGGCAGAAAGACAAGGTGATTTTGGTAGCCCTGGGAAGGCCTTCCTATCCTATCTCTTACTCTCCAAAACATCTGCTTAATGTCCAAAAATTCCTCCTTTATCTTTGATCCCAATTAAAATGCATATGCTTTAAACACAGTTCAATTCAATTAATTCAACTAACATTTATTAAGTACCTATTGTATGTACAGAACAAGGGGTTGGGTATTCTGGGAATAAGAAGTTAAGATAGAAAAATGCAAATCTTGTCTAAAAGAGAGAAATTATATGTAATAAAGATAAAAACTGGGTTCTGTCTCTGATTAGCTGTATGCTTTTGAATAAGTTTAGCTGAGCTTTTAAATAAGTTTATACTAGCTCTTTTCTGAAGCCTCTTCTAACTGTGAAATGTCATTAGTGGAGCTAGGTTTTGGGGTGGGGAGAAGGAGTCAGGGTTAGAATTAGTTGTTATACTATTAAAAATTGAGTTCTCGGGGCAGCTAGGTGGCACAGTGAGTAGAGCACTGGCCCTGAAGTCAGGAGGACCTGAGTTCAAATTCGACCTCAGACACTTAACACATTTACTAGCTGTGTGACCGTGGGCAAGTCACTTAACCCCAAGTGGGCAACCCCAATTGCCCTGCCTTCCCTCCTCCAAAAAAAATTGAGTTCCCTTTGTGAGTTCCCTTTGTGTGCCAAGCAATGTGCGATGCAATGACAGAAATCAAAGTCCCTACCCTTACTAGCTTTTATGATATTGGTAAGGACAATATGTACACGTAGACACACATGCACACACATATGATGCATATAAATAAATATACAAGTGCAAGATAAATTTGGGAGGAAAGTACTAGCAGCTGGAGAGCTCAGAAACAGACTCTATGTACAAGGTACATTTAGGGGCAGCTAGATGGCACAGTGGATAGAGTGCTAACCCTGGAGTCAGGAGGACTTGAGTTCAAATCTGGCCTCAGACACTTTCTAGCTGTGTGCCTTGGGCAAGTCACTCAACTCTGTTTGCCTCAGTTTCCTCATCTGTAAAATGACCCAGAGAAGGAAATGGCCCATCACTCTAGTATCTTTGCCATGAAAAACCACAAATGGGTTCACAAAGAATCAGACACAATTGAATAAAAGCAAAAATACAAAGGGCATTGAGTTGGGATTTGAAGGAAATGGGGATTTTAAGAGGTGGTGATTAGGAGTGAGTTCATTGTAGTCACTGGTGGGGGACAACCTCTGCAAAGGGACATGGGAGTTGGAGTGCTATGAAGTTAGAGCTAGCAAGACCAGTTTGACTGGACCATAGAGTGCACAAGGAGGGATATTGTATAAAATGAATGGAAAGATAAAATTGCAGCCATCTGGTTAATGCCAAACAGAGAAGTTTGTGATTGAGCCTAGAGGTAATAATTAGGAGCCAATGAATAGCAGAATGACATATTCTGACCTACAAACTCTTATTGATTATTCATGTTTTAATGTGTATAAGTATTAGATTCTTCAGGACAGCTTTTTATGTAAAACATTTCCATATTAGTCATTTTATACAAGAAGACTCAAAAAAAAGAACAAAAGGAAGTAAAAAATAGCATTCTTCAGTCTGTATTCAAACAATATCAGTTCCTTCTCTGGAGGTGGATAGTATGCTTCATTATTAATCCTTTCAGATTGTCTTGGATAATTGTATTACTGAGAATAGCTAAGTCACTAGCAGTTCTTCATCGAACAATATTGCTATTACTATGTACAATGTTCTGGTTCTGTTCACTTCACTATGCATCAGTTCATATAAGTCTTTCTAGGTTTTTCTGAAAGCATCCTGCTTGTCATTTCTCATAGCATAATAATATTCCATTACAATTACATGCCACAGCTTGCTTAGCCATTCCCCAATTGATGGGCATCACTTTGATTTCCAATTCTTAACCACCATAAAAAGAGCTGCTATAAACATTTTTGTACCAAAAGGTCCTTTTTGATCTTTTGGATATCTTTGGGATATAGAACTAGCAGTGGTATTACTGGATCAAAGGGTATTCATAGTTTTATAGCCTTTTGGGAATAGTTCCAAATTGCTGTCCTGAATGGTTGGATCGGTTCACAATTCAACCAACAGTGCATTAGTGTCCCAGTTTTTCCACATCCCCTCCAAATTCAAAATTTCCTTTTTTTTTTTGATAATATTAGCCAATCTGATAGGTGTGAGGTGGTACCTTGGAGTTGTTTTAATTTGCATTTTTCTATATATGACTATAGATAACTTTGATTTCTTTGTCTGAAAACTGCCTGTTCATATCATTTGACCATTTATCAATCAAATGACTTATAATATTATAAATTTGACTCAGTTCTCCATATGAGTGAGAAATGAGACCTTTACCAGAGATACTTCTTGCAAAATTTCCACCCCCCCCAGTATTCTGCTTTCCTTATAATTTTGGTTGCATTGGTTTTGTTTGTGCAAAATGTTTTAAATTTTATATAATCAAAATTATCAATTTTATATTTTGTAATGCTCTCTGTATCTTCTTTGGTCCTAAATTCCTCCCTTATCCATAAATCTGACAAACTATTCCATGCTCTCAATTTGTTTATGGTATCACCCTTTAGGTGTAAATCATGTTCCCATTTTGACCTTATTTTGGTAAATGGTGTGAGATGGTGATCTACATCTGGCTTATGCCATCCTATTTTCCAGTTTTCCCAGCAGTTTTTGAATGAGTCTTTGTTCCAAAAGTTGGATTTTGGGGTTTGTCATATACTAGATTACTATGGTCATTTGCTATAATGTAACTTGCACTTAATCTATTCCACTCGTCTACCACTCTGTTTCTTAGCCAGTACCAGATTATTTTGATAATTGCCTCTTTATAATTCAATTTGAGATCTGGTACAGCTAGACTGCCTTCTTTCACATTTTTTTCATTGAGTCCCTTGATATCATTGAGCTTTTATTCTTCTAGATAAATTGTTATTATTTTTTCTAGCTCTATAAAATAGTTTTTTGATAGTTTGATTGGTATGGCACTGAATAAATAAACAGGTAGAATTGTCATTTTTATTATATTGGCTCAGCCTATCCATGAGCGATTAATATTTTTCCAATTGTTTAGATCTGACTTCATTTGTGTGAAAAGTGTTTCATAGTTGTGTTCATATAGTTCCTTTATATTGTCTACACTTATTTTAAATGGAATTTCTCTTTCTATCTCTTACTGCTGGACTTTGTTGGTAATATATAGAAATGCTGATGATTTATGTGGGTTTATTTTGTATCCTGCAACTTTGCTAAGATTGTTGATAATTTCGAGTAGATTTTTAGTTGATTCTTTAGGATTTTCTAAGTATAATATCATATTATTTGCAAAGAGTGATAGTTTTGTTTCCTCATTGCCTACTCTAATTACTTTAATTTCTTTTTCTTCCCTTGCTATAACTAACATTTTAGTACCATATTAAATAATAGAAGTAATAATGGGCAGCCTTGCTTCACTCCTGATTGTATTGGGAAGGCTTCTAGCTTATCTCCATTACAAATAATGCTTGCTGATGGTTTTAGACAAGACAGCTTTTAACAGGGAGGGAGCAAGAGGATACTAACCTGCTCTGGAGGGAAGAGGGGGACTCAGAATTGGGAAGAAGGATTTTTTTTGCCCATTTCACAGTTTTGCCTAGGGTCAGGGAGCATCTTCAGAGCTGAGCCTTGTTCTTGTTAGCTCTGTTGGGTTTTCCTCTTATTTTAATTAATCCAGCAATTACAGTAAGCCTTTTTTTCCTTATGAGAACAAGATCCAGAAGCAGTACTGGGGAATCTCCACATCTGGTTCATGGTTCAAAATGAGCATCCTGAATCACAAAGCCTACACTTTGGCCTTTGAAAACTAGACAACTGGCCCTAAGTTTTTCCAGTCAAATTCAAGTCCTTTCTTTGGTTTTAAAAAAAAAAAAACTACTCAGGATCTGGCCCTTTAACTAGAAAATTATCTGAATAGAAAACATGGCTTTTAACAAATAAGCAGATTCTAATTTTTCTCTGATTCTTCCATTATGTATTTTATGGATATGACATATTCGAACACTGCATTTTTTGTTACAGCAAAATGTTTATTATTCAGGATATAATTGAATCAGTGAATTAGAGGGAGGTAACAAAAGGATTAATGCATTTTTAATGAAACTGCATGTTATAACTTCTGTTATTCACCAAGAATAATGGCAGATCTATGAGGTTAGCATAGATAAGAGCTTTGTAGTCTATCTGAAAGCCTACATAATGGAGCTCATTTAACTGAAATCTAGAACACCATCCTTAGAGCTCCCATCTAGTTTTAAAATCTATTGTTGATTCGTATAACTTCCATTATCACAGATATCTGTTCACCTATTCAGCTACTAGATGTAAAAGTGTGTTAGAAATATATTTACCCCCTTAATAACAACAATTCTCTCTTCTCTAAATACCACTGCATCAGAAAAACACACCAACCCTAGAGACAGTCATAAAACATTTCTGTGAAACATACAGGAACTCTTTAGCTATTTCTTAGAGGAGAAATGGTGAGAACTTAGATTCGAGGGTAATGGGAAGATTTCATCCCATGGTGCCTCTAATCCTTAATTATAATAATTGACTAAATGAGAAATTCTTTTCACTAAGTACTTACTTTTAAATAATACTTCATACTTTAAAAAATAACAGCCACCTTATGCTAATAGAACTAAACATTTATGAATTCAACTCTATAAATGTCAGGAAATTTGGACCCAAGCTTGCCTTAGAGATGAATAACAGCAGCTTTTGGTGACTTGGTGACGTAGTATATAGACATGAGACAGCTTGGCTATTCAGGGAGTCTATATAACATATTAAAGCATCCCCAATTACTATAGCTTTCTAAGTTGCTCCAGCTACTACACAGGCTGACAAATTCCATGAGGAGAAAAGCATGCAGTGGGATTATCAGATCAATAAAATAATTCCCATTTTCCTATATAAGGTGTTGGCTTCTGCCCAAGAAAAGACAACTGGAATCCAAGTATTAGGAAAAAAACATTAATTGATTAGATATGAAGACACATAAGAAGTGGAAATGTTATATGGATTTCTCTCAAGTATGTCCTTTTTTCTATAGGCTGTCTGTGTCTAGGAGGATCTATTGTGATTTCTATAATACCTACAGTTTCATCAGGAGAGGCGGTGTGACATAGTGACCAAAGAGCTGGCCTTGGAATCTGGAAGGACTTGGTTCAGGTTCACTCTGGCACATACTACCTGGATGATCATGAATATTTCCATTAATCCTTCATTGTTCCCAAGCAATGAAGTAAAATTAAAAATTATAGATGAATTGTTGATCTACGTAGGTGAAGGATGTTAGTTTACTATATTGATGAATTCCATCCCCCCCAAAAGTCACCAAACTCCCTGCTGATGATGATGAAATATTAGAACCCACTTTTCCCACTTGCACTGTAATTTTCAGAAGGCAAACAACAATGCCTTAACTGAGAAAATGGTTATTTTTCACTCCAGGCTACATTAGATGTTACAGAATCATGAATCTAGAGTTGGGAAAGACCTCAGAGACCATCTAACCTAAATCCTTCATGGTAAAGGTTGGGAAGTTGGAGCCCAAGGAGGTTGAGTGACTTGTTTATTATAAGTCATTGAACTGTCTCCAAAGGAAGTATCATTGAGAAAGTTTATAGGGTATTAGAACTGGAGCCAGAAGGGATCTTATGAATTAGCTTACATCCATTCCCTTATGTTTTGGTAATTTTTCAGTCATGTCCAACTCTTTGTGACCTTATTTGGGGTTTTCTTGGCAAAGATACTGGGTGGTTTGTCATTTCCTTCTCCAGCTCATCTTACAGATGAGGAAACTGAGGCAAACAGGGTTAAGTGACTTGGCCAGGGTCGTAATAAACATCTGAAGCCATATTTAAACCAGGTCTTAGAATTATTGAGTCAGTCTTTTTTCAATTGTACCCACCTGCTGCCTCCCAATGAAGTTCAACATAAAAAGGTTTGTGTTAAAAATGGCTGAACTCCAGCAAGAAAAAATTTGAAATGCTTTCAGATAACTAGCATAGCTTTTTTCCTACAAATACATGAATAAATTTAAAAGTACTGTAGACTGACAGCAAGTGTTTTGACGGCTTATATTGAAAAGCCAACAACTAATTATGAAAGCCTGTCTTGACTAATCAATTATTCAGATGAACATTAGGTACCTATTATATACACAAACATGGGGATTGTATCTCCCTTAAGTAACTTACTAAAATCCCAGACCAAAAACATACTAATTTGAAATATGAAGACAATGTGGCCTTATTATTTGGCTTCTTTTTTTGTAAATAAGCAAGTGATCTTTGGACGGCGTATGTGAGTTCTGCAACAGTCAGATGAAGCTCTTTGGCCTCAGGTTGCATCCAACTTTATTATTTGTTTCATACTTTAAAACGATCAACATTAATTGATAATGACCTAAATGGCAAAGTACTGCGTCTGTGGAATTGTAATTAAATGCTCTTCTTGCAATTTATAATTATGATATACTTTCTCAGGATTTCTGAGTTTCAATTTTGCACAAAACAAAACAAAATCATATGTAAACACTTTTTCAGCTAAGGAATACAAACATGTAAGCACTTAAAACATATAAACCTACAAAAAGAGACATATGTGAAGCATCAACCTTGTTTGCCATTTTCTCCTTTCCTTATTCAGCATTCCTCATAGTTGAAAACCAAGGTGTCAGGTTTGGGAGTGGTGGTGGTGGTGGTGGTGGTGGAAATTGTTTAATGAACGGTCCTGATGGTTCTCCCCTTGCATAGAGAAAAGACCAAGCTCTTAAATTCTAGCCATCGAGAAACCAGAAATAGATGTGGCCAGACACCTGCTGACAAACAGTGACAAATCCCACTGACACTGCGGTGACCTCCAGTTAGTCAAGATTTAATTAAGGGGCATAATTAAGTCAGTGGAACAGAACACTAATGAGTGTTTTTTTTTAATACGGGTAATTACACATAAGAATACAAAGTAAGATGAAGATCTAAATATATCATTAAAATGAGCAGTATAGAATGACGACCAGAGCCCTAAGTAAGCTTCTTTCTTTTTCTCGAAAAATGCGTGTTGGAGCAGCCAACCCCAGATAATATACTGGCAGGTTTCTGTTTCCATCATGCTGGGAACATTTGTTATTCTAATTTTCAATGATAAGCAACCATCTATGCAGAGACCCTGCTTTCAATGTGGATCCCACGACTTTGAAGTCTGGGCTGGGGGAAGGGGCTAACATTTTGTCTGACTCTAAATGAGCAATTAAGGAGTTCACTGCAGGTATGAAATGCCCCGTGGCTCCAGTCTAAGAAGGTGCCAGTCCAAGCTCCAAGCTCAGATGGCCCTGCCGCCCTGGTAGTATTCAGTAATTCAGACTGTTCTTGTATTAAAGAGGTTGTGTGGAATTCTTTGATTTGGTTTTGGCTCTGGGCAGTACTAGAGCCTGGCGGATTGGGATATACTGAATAGGAAATGAAACATATCCCCAAAGGAAGGTTAAAAATGAACTGAACTGAAAGAAGTAACTTCAAATGTGAAAAGGAGGCCAACTGGCCACAAGAATAAAGACAAACAATCATATTACGTTCTGCAATTGGAAAGAAGGCCTGTGTGGCTTGGGATCTGCCTGTCTGTAGGGATTATTCTATCTACAGTACTCCCAGCTGGGAGTTTGTAGTTCATGACAGCCTTTTATCCATTATCAAAGCAACAAGTAGAAAAGCAGCCCCTCCTAGCTGCTAACTTTCCCCATTCAACTCTCTCTGTAGAATTTCTGATTCTGTCTTTCTTTTAAACAACTTCTTGCATTTTCTTCCTACTGTTCCACTAGGTACTCAACCTGTTCCCCAGGTGCTTCGCCTTCTAATAGAACATATGTTTTGTAAGACCCTCAAAGGAAATGAAAAAAAAAACCAAACCAAAAAACACCATACATCTTTACCATTTTGTGTCATTTTAATAGGGACCAGTGGCCTGATACTGCTGAACTTAATGGTAACAATTTATATGGAGTGCCAGAAAAGTTTGGCCTAGATAAACCTGGTGTAAAAGTTTATTGTGGAAGTAGAGATAGACATGAGCAATTTGTTTTTTGTGCAGAATGCCTCTCCTTGAAATCAAATTCACATTCATCTTTACGATTTTTCTGGCCAAAGTTCACTTCTCTTACACAAATGCTAATTTTTTTTAAAAGGAGACTGTAATCTAAAATCAATTGCTTTCTTCTCTGGTAATTGTGGAAAATTCCCCCATGTGAAGAGCACCCTTTTAAAAACAAACATGAAAAATAAGAGATATACAAATAAAATTTCAACTTTTTTTTCAGTAAGAAGCACAAACCTTACTGGACATACGAACCTCAGGACAAAAAAATTGAAAGTAAAATTAAACTCTATCTTAAATTACCAGAAAAATAAATATGATCTTATAAAAAACACCAGCATAATAGTTATAAGGAATAATATGTCCAGATTACATATATGCTTACATATGTGTATATGTATGTTTATGTGTATGCATGTGTGTGTATATATAGAGAGAGGGAAGGGAGAAAGAGATGGCAAAGGGGGGGGGGGAGAGAGAGAGAGAGAGAGAGAGAGAGAGAGAGAGAGAGAGAGAGATTAGAGATGATCCTTTGTCCAAAATTGGTTATGGTATGCAACTTATCCTCATATGTATACATATTATATATATGTATATGTACACACAATATATATGTATATGTACACACAATATATATGTATGCACATACATATACACAGTGCAATTATACATGTGTTTACATTATATATGCACACATGTACAGCTCAGTATACATACAACACACATATTTATGCAGATGAACTCGAAAGTGTACATGTATATATATTCATGTTTATATTGTATGTGCAATATAATACTTAAGTATATATGTAACCAAAGAAACACTTGGTGCCGAAGTGCTCTGAATTAAAATATGTTGGGGTTCCATGTGTTTTAAACAACAGCTTGGTGCAGTAGGAAGAGTAATGGAATTGGAGTCAGAGAATCTGGATTCAAATCCAGTTTTGCCATTTACTACCTATGACTTTGGGAAAACATCTTCACTTCTTCAGGGCTCAATTTCTTGCTCTGTCAAATGAGGGGGTGCGATGATATGGCCTCTGAGGTGTCTTCCACACCTGCTATTATCCTCTGCCTCTAAAGTCCCTTTTGCCAGCCAGTGATGTGTTGGTAAATGTTTAACAACCAAATCTCCAAGGGGTGGGGAAATATATTCATGTCACCCTTTGAAGTTTAGTTTGCATTTTCAATATTTTCTCCATCACTTTTCAAAGTCTAGATAATAAATAAAATTTAAAATGGAGTCCTAATTTGTAATGTTTGCCAATTCCTGAGGTGTAAGTGATCAAAATAAAAAATTAATTTACAAGATCTGTTTAAAGCTCTTGTAAGCCAGTTTGAGCTGGCTCCAGCACACCTCTGCTTCCAGGTGATCCTATGATCCTCATGAGCTGGTTAGTAGCTAAGCAGCCTTAGAGGTGTAGGCCACCTCTCTATGCACATGAATTCAACCTTTATGATGATCTTGGTTCAGTTCCAACAACTGGTTTGGCCAAGTCAGTTCCCTTGAAATACTTTAAATGGTTCATGTTAACTCAGACATACCCTTTGAGCAACTGTTAAACTGTACAAACACATTTCAGTGAATTCAGTGCTCCCAACTAAAAGTGTCAAGATTGTGAGACAATGTTTTTGGTAGGAGAGTCATTTATTGATACTCATGTATCTCTTCCCCTTCCCTTCCCATATGTTTCTGAAAACAGGAAGAAAAAAGGTTAAGACCATTTGCTCAGACACAAGAAAAGTTAACACTTTATAATGACATTGGTACAAAGCTTATTCGTATTTCTTTTTTTTCTTGTATAAGAACTTCTAATATCCAAATGATTTAATGTGAGGCTGAGTTCATCTCACCACCCTGACACACATAGGTTTGATTCCTTATATCTCCTCTACCTTTTTTTTTTTTTTGCAAGGCCACCCTTATCAAGTTCTGTATGAATGAACAGAAGTGTCTTTCATCCCCCACTTGCCTCATGGTTCAAAAGGAACTACAAAAATAGCAGCAACAGAAATCCAACAGCCTGCCAGAGGGCTTGCACACGTCCCATTCTTAAAGGCATGTGAAAGGTTGGGGAGCTCAGCAAAATTTTTATGTACGGGAGCAGGCCCAAGGAAAACTCACACGCCATAACCAATTGTGGACAGAGGATCATCTATCAGCAGACAAATGCAGGAACTCCAGAATGTCTCTCCTCAAATGAAATAATATATCTTTGAAAGCCAATGCCCGTTTTAGGCCCGAGGCCCATATATCAACCCTGAGAGGCTTGTGGATACGCTCCAGGGCCATTAACCTTCCACCTGTTTCCCCTTGTCCTTCAGGATGAGACCCTGCCCTTGATTTTACTCCCTTCCCCTGTTCATCTTCCGACAGAGTGTAAATGTAAAGCAGAGGGCCTGTGAAATAATTCAAAGGCAATGGACCAGGGACATGGTTACAAATCTCTGCCACTGGCACTGTGACTTATGCCGGCAGTTTGTCACACATGAGCCAGATGACCTCTGTGACATAACAGAGAAAAATATCGCTTGAGATCAAAAGATGAGATTCCGAGCACTCCTAAGTAACTGTGCTGTACAAAGTGAGGTGGTATGGCGTCTGAGGAGCCTCTCTGACACCAAGTGGATTTGTTCAAGGAAAATGCAAAAGGTCGTTTTTGGTACCCTCTAATTGAAATCATTTTTGTCTGGTAGAATTGGAGGCTTTCCTGTAACATCGGGATTGGAATTTCTGTTTCCTCTATAAGGTCTCTCACTCGATGTGAATATCAGGAATGGATGGCATAAATCTACACAACTGAAGTTTAATACGCAAAAATCAGCAGCATTTGAAAGATGTAATAGTAAGCAGATGGGAAATTTTGCAATTTAAGGACTTTCAAAATTCCACGGTTGTTAAGATAGGAAGTAAGTTTCACTGAAGCTCTGATAAGATTGCTATACCAAGCAAGTAGATGGCAGTTTAATCCAATGGTTTTTCAGGACTCTTACTGCTTGTTGGAATTAAAGGCACCTAATTAGTTACAGAAAGTTAACAAGAATATCGAAGGGAATGAAAATAACTGAAGGTTCTGATTAATTAATGCATGTAAATTCCCTTTAAAAAGCAGAATGCACTGAGACAATCAAATATGACTATTATTAAAAGAACTGCCAAATCACATATGGAGATGTCATTTTTAAGCTAGGACCAATACTGCCTGGAAGTCAGCAATCTGAATTTTATCTTATTATTTAAAACACTCAAATTTGAAATAAATTTCTAATTTGGATTAATTATCCAAATGGCACTTTCTTTCTGGCTTCTTCCTGCTGCTTTTTACATTGAACACTTTTCCACTGGGTGCAGAGCAAAGAATAAGGCCTAATACAGTGCCCAGTTAGGCATACCAACTTGTCGAGATGAATGTTTAATGCTACCTTTTTCATTAATTAAGTTTTTAAAGCTCATCTTGATGTCACAAGATTCTCAAATAAAGCAAGAGCTGGAGCAGCACCTTGGTTGATGTTTACTCTCAGGTCCACTAACTCCAACTTACTTGAATCTCCCAGTCCCTGGTGTGCAGAGGATTTTGCTAAGCAGAGGAATGTGTACAGTATCACTGATAAGCATTGTACTGTCCTTTCTCTGGCCGCTAATGAATCGATTTCCATTTCCAGGTGCACTGACACTCAGTCATTATGAGCAGATTTGATTGTATTCAAAAGTGTTTTTGTCAACCTTCACAGTCCTAACTTTAAAACAGGTGAATAAAACAAAGCCAGTTTTGAAAAGACCCTATACCAAGTAGGTACTTGCTATACCATTTAAGTAAATGGTGACAACAGAGAGTTTTGATGTTAACTTTTGGAGTCATTTTAAAGTGACAAACCTTGGGTTAAATACAGACTCAAATCTTGCAAAGTCCAAAGTGACACTGGAGACACTAAAAACACCTAAAAGCTGAAGTTCTAAAATAAAACAAACTACAAGAGACTCCATAGAAGAGATAATGGGACATCAGAGAGGTTATGAGACCTGCCCACAGTCACACAGCTAGCTAAAACTAAGTGTTTTTGATTGCCAAAATGTGGCCACTCCTACCTTTTAAAACATATATATGCATTTCCATGACTTAAAATACTTTCCCCCACTAGTTTAAAACCTACAATTATGAGTATATTTCTTAACTATAAAATGGAGATAATGGTATTATCTACCTCTCAGGGTTGCTGGGGGGTCAAATGAGATAATATTTGTAACGCATTTAGCACAGTGTCTGGGGAACTGCAGGTGCCACATAAACTTAGCTGTTATCAACTGTAGTAGTAGCATGTTTGTTGCTTGTTTCTATTTATAAATAAGTGTCTTGAAAAAACAAACTAATACCAAAGAGACTTGATGTCTCATGTGATGGTGCTAAACTATTTGAAGCTGTTGATTTCAAGAATCTATTCTGAAATGAAGCTGGATCCCCACCCCCACCCCCTCAACCCTCTGCCCGCCAAACCCAATATGTCCAGCTCTGGCTCTGTTTTCTTTTTCTTCTTGGGGAAAAAAAGGTGTTTTCGTCAATGCATATGAAGTGTTGGGCTCCGTTTTTAAATGGCTCTGATGTAGCTATCATATTGTTAAGTATATTTTAAGGTTATCTGAAAAATTAATATTTAATTTATGCAGACAAATCTATCATCTCTTACGGTAAGCATGGGTTAGCGAATGTGCTTTTGTAATATTCATGACAATTTCAAATGAAGATGATCCAGGGCAGTCTATGACCAATAGATGGTTTTCTAGTCAGAGTTTGACCATTCGGGATGTTCTTTACTTCCTCACAAATTACTTAAAAAATTACCAAGAAAAAGGGATGTCATCATTCTTTCCAATGGAAATTCTGTGCATATTGTATGACAAAGATAATTAATAACTCTGAAAAATGAAGATGGCTCTGAGTTCCCTGATAATAATAAATAAGACATCTAACATTTTCAGTAAGCTGTATATGATAGCTGTGGGGGTGAGGGGAGAAGGAGGAAGTCCATAAGGGAGAAAGCCTTGGAGAGCTGCTAAATTATCAGTTTGTTTCAAATTTGAATAATTTGATCTCCTCACATCATGTTGTTTAAAACAAATAAAAAGACAGGTATAAAGCAATTAAAAAAAAATCCTTCTGGGCATGAATCACTCCTTACATTCTTTTCCATCCACAAACAATTTCAGTTGGGAAAAGTGCCACATAGTATCGACAGTGACAACAAATTGCATTGTCCCGTGAACATCTGTTTCCGACTCCCACACTGAAATTACAGGTTGGGCACTTAGGAGCGAGTTAGTCTTCACAAACTGCTGTGTTATAAAGGAACTGGAAACTATTGGGACACTGGGGGCTTTATTATTGGAACACAGGAAAACTTTATCATCATGCTGGGAAGTTCTGTATCTTTTGAAATATTGAAACCGGGGTTATGTTAGCACATTAAACCACATGGAGCTACTTCTGAAGCAAAAAAAACAACAAAGAAACCTCCAACCCTCCACCCCTACCCCATAGCCCACCAAACCTGCTCCTTGTCTAATACATCCTTGGGTCCAGGCTCACAAAGCTGCCCCACCCACCTTTGACCAAAAACTATTTTGACATTTTGAGATGTGATCTAGTCAGTCAACAATCAACATGCATTAATTAAGTGCCAGCTGTGTGCCAGGTACTGCATTAAGTTCTGATCCAGTGTGTAGGTCTCTTGTGTGAGACACAGAGAACAATATATCAAAGAGATTTCTGGCAAGGATGGTGAACAAATGCTATTGTTACTTTAAAAAAATCAAATGAAACTTGAAAGGCTTTTATGTATGAAGTTTTTGTTTGATTTTGTTTTTAATCTTCCCACACACTGTCACTGAGGTGTTCCTAACTGGTGGTTCTTAAATCCTTGTTGATTGATGGATTGAATGGTGCAGAAGGCTGACTCCTGACTGAGTCTTCACCCTTGGCCAGGAAAATTAATTAAGGGAAAGATTTTTTATAAGAGAAGTATATAGGTTGGAAACGAATGGAGAAACCAGAAGATCGACCTATGGGTATTTAAACTTGCAGAACATCAAAATTGGCCTGAAAATCGGTAGGATAAATTTCTAATATATTTTAAGCCTTTTCTGTGAGCAAGATAGTTGAAATAGGTAACGATGGACATAAAAATCATTCATTTGGGAAACCCTAGGTGGTTCAGTAGAATGCCAGCCCTGAAGTGAAGAACACTAATCTTCCTGAGTTCCAAATCCAACCTCAGACACTTAGGAGCTGTGTGATCTTGGGCAAGCTACTTAACCCTGTTTTCCTCAGTTTCCTTATCTGTAAAATGAACTGGCAAAGGCAATGGCAAACCACTCCAGTGTCTTTGCCAAGAAAACCCCAAATGGGATCACAGAATTGGACGTGACTGAAAAACAACTGACAAAATTTGTTTGCTATCCAAGCAAGGAGAAAGACAAATCATGTCACCTTTCATTTTTGCTGCTAAAAATGGAACACTTACTGTTAATGGAAATAATGAGTGGAGAACAAATAGATAATGTGAAAAGAACATTTAAACACCATAGAGTTTTAAAAGCGCTATTCTAAAGGTAATAGAAGAACACATCTTTCCAGGCTTATTGCATATCATTTTCTTTTGCATACTACATGATAACTGATGTCCCAGAACTCAGAATTCCATCTCCTGCCTCCATGCCTTTGCAGGGACAGTCCTCCATGTCCAGAATGCCCACATGCCTCTTAAAATCTTTAGCTTCCTACAAGGCTCAATGTTAGGAATGATCTTCTATGAAAAGCATTTCCTACTCCTCACCTTATCATGTATACATTCAGCTATTGGCATGTTGGATTCCCCAATAGCATGTAGACCCCTTGAGGTCTGGGACTGGTTTATATTTTGGTTTTGTCACCTCGATGTCTAGCAGAGTGCCTTACTATTGTAGGCATTTAATACATGTTTGTTGGATGGGATTCTATGGGACATTAAATGAAATGCTGATTTTTGACATGCATGTATTTCTGAAGTTGGGCGGAAGAAAGAAATGATGGACCTACACTGTCTGTATGAAGGAAGGAGGGTAATTTCTTGTCTTCTTTAAGTTGTGGAATTTAACTCATTTTCTCCAACAAGAGAAAAAGATATATTCAATGTGTGGTTTAGTGATTTCTATTTCCTTGAATTCAATATAATATTCTCCTTGTTTCAAAATGTAGCATCACCATATTATAAAATTTTGAAAAAATGCAAAATATTTTCTCATAACGATCCAGCTGATCGTTACTACACTCAAAAAGAGATAAATATTTGGGGATATAATTCAAAGTCTTTTTTTTACGCAAGTTTGGTTCATGCCAATAATAACTAACATCGCTCAAAGAGTAATCAGTTCCCAGGTAACTATTTATTATAAAAGCAACTATTAATAACTTTAGAGCCATGAGAAATTGCAGTGTGTGAAGAGGAGATATCCCAGAATTCTACCCTCTGGTGAGGAGACAAAGATGTCAGGACACTGTGAATCCACTTTTGAAGAGGATGCTATAAGAGGTAGAGGGAAGGTACAGAGGAGCTCATCTGGGGGGTGGCCCTGGTGGGAGCAGAAGCATACCACCTGGTGACTTCCTATTTTAAGTTATTGTTCTTGCTAACTAGGCACCAAATTTAGCTATTTCTAAGCTGTACAAATCCAAGTGCTGCTAGAGTCTCTGAATTTCTATATCCTGGGGCAGAGTCCTTGTCATTTTGCCTTAGTTATAATCCAGTGCAACATATATAATTATTTTTTTATATTAAGATGTGATCAACAGAGAGGTCGCAGATCTTTCTAAATCAACAATTCCATTGGGCAAAATAGAAATCATATAAAGATAACTGATATTTTCTTATTTAATAATGATGCTTTAATTTACATAATGTTTTAGACATTTTTTCAGACAATTCTTTTATATATATATTGTCCTAAAAACAACAAGTCTTTAAAGGATACCTCCAGCTACAGTTTGTTTGCGTTGACAATAAAGGGTTTTATATTAGATAATAAAGAGTGTGGGAAGTCTGGTCAAGTAGAAGAAGGAGATGAGCTTTTGACATCTTGGATATGATGCAGACAGTACCATTTTCAAAGAACTTTCACATTTGCGTTTTTATTCCATTCTTGCCATGACCCCATAAAGTAGGCAGCGTGGAATGTCATTTTAAAAAAGGCACAGAGATTTGTCCATGGTCACCTACCTAGTTATTAGTCACATCGGAGCTAGAACCCATGTCTCCTGACTACCAGTCCAATGTCCTTCCTGCTACACCATGCCACTTCCCATGAATGTGTTTACGTGTATAAATATAGATGTACGACAGTTCTTGAATTAATATTCATAAATACTATCTGATAGCGATCGAGTAAGTTCACAAAGAAGGGCTAGTATTCAGTGCTGATTTTAGCAAGGAAGTGAAGATAAAATTCTTCATCACATCTTGTGTCACTCAGAGGAAATATCAGCCTGCCAATTTAACAAACATGGCAGGGAAAGAATTTTCTTGGCAAACGCGCAGTGTGGAAATGTCCTTTGAAAAACCAATTAACCCTCCAAAGTCATGAGCTTGTTAGAAATGTTTCCTATGCCGTGGAATATCAAGCTCACCAAGATGCTTTCTCCCTCCCTCCCCCTTCTATTTCTGGATACCTTCCTTTGTTCATACTCTCTAATAATAGTGCCATAGCTGGGGGGATATTTATAGTCTTAAAAGAAGGCTGACTCTCTGAACACTTGATTCATGTATATTTCCTGTGTTTATTGTTACCTTAACTTTTTTGGTAATTAAAAATGTTCATCCAAGATTTTATTTAGAAACAAATTAGTTGCAAATAGCATTTCTTTTAATACCTGAAAGCCTATATTTAGATTCAATAAAATATTTTACTCCTGTTTCCGGATGAACTAAAAACAGATTTCAGTGGGGAATTGATCTTTTGTTTTCCTTCCAAATATAAAATGAAAGCTAGGTATAAAGTGTTACTCTAACATTTACCTTACTATGTTTCATTAAAGAAGAATCGTTAGGACTGAACGACAATTCATTCATTTCAAAGTTACACGGATCAGTTTTGCCTTCCGACCTTAAAGCAAAGCTGTTGTTAAATCCATGGGCCATTTTGCCCACCTATATTATGGCTGACAGACTATGGTCAAATTAGTAAAATAGAAAAGGCATTTAGTTGCCTATACATTGAGATATTTGGGGTCAGAGAAGAAATACTGTATGTATTAGGGGCTTAAAGGAAATGTTAAAGATGAAATACTTCTGGGGGAGGGAGAGTTGGTTTGGACTAACCAGCCTCTGTCTGAGCTTCCTTCCAGCTCTGTAATTCTGGAGAGGCTCTTCAGTGGCCTGACCTGGGAGTTCCCTTTGAAGTCAGTGGGGATTTCCCAAATGAAGAGGAACTGGAGATTGAGGAACCAAATTCTACATTGCCTTATATTGCTGTTCCTGTTGGTCTTTGAGTGGGTTAGGACATATCCGTTTTTTTTTTTGCTTTTCCTTTAGAAGAAAGACAAATCCATCGTAAATCAATTTGTGCATCATATCTAATGTTGACAAAACTTCATATGCTTCTGCCTACTTGAACAGTTATCCTGCCCCCTGTGCAATGTAGTACAAGACCCTTTATTGTCAATGCAAACCACTGGTAGCTTGGGGTATCTTTTAAAGACTTGTTATTTTTAGGACAGCGTATAGAAAAGAATTATCTGAAAAAGTGTTATGATAGGCTAAGTCTTTGGGCAGTGAAGTGGGCCATAATGTAGGCAGTGCTCATTCCGCTAGACTCTCTGAATATCAGATCTGTTTTCATTAATGTTACCTACTGTACAAGCTTAAGACCTACTAGAATGGAAGTAATTAGATTTTTTAAAAATCAGAAATATGGTCTACTTAGAGAAACAATTAGTGGATGAGCACCAATTAATTAGAACATTCAATCCCCAAAGCTCTTTTAACAAAATTTTTTTTTGCTACTCTGATCTTAAAACTGATCGAGCTAGGAGATTCAGCAAAAGTGGGAATAATTATGTGACCATTTATCCACCATTTCTCAATATAGGATAATTTAACTACTGGATCTGCCTCACACTCAAATTTAATGGAACAATGGATTTTGGTCACAGTTGTCGTTTTAAATGCTACTATATTAGGTTTTGCTTAATGTTTTGTTTTAATAAAGTTAAAGCTAAATGTTCCTTATTCCTAAAACCTTTGGGAAATACTGCATTTGGGCTGCAAGAGATATAAGCTGATTCTTGGCATATTATATATTCTCTACCTCATAAAATGAAGTGGGGCAAGGCTCAAAGCCATGATGAATAGATGACCAAAATTGTGTGAACATCATTCTGTGGATATACTCCTCCTTTTCTGAAGATTTAAAAAAATTACTTTTTCTATTGATATTTTATTTGAAAATTCCTTAGGCTTTAAGGTTTTTTTTTTTTCACTCTGTATATTTTGGTCCAATTTCAGGTCAGATTTAAGTTTAGCTGTCTACTTTCTTTCCAACAATGACAAAATGTATTTGAACATATATTTCCTCTCAATTTCTGAACCTCGCTAAGCCCCCTAAAATATTGGGATCTAGGGGTGGGAAGACAGCATGAACTAGAAGAGTTTTGAGATTTTAGGTAAGGAGAGCAAACTTTAGAGGAGGCATACTTGAATGACTTGCTGATTGATTAAAGCATTTATTAAATGCCTACTATGTACAAAGCACTGTTCTTCATTAGGATTATACAATTCTTACTCGGAGAGACCTTTGAGATCATCTAATACATCTTTTTACAGATGAGGAAGTGAAGGCATGGGAAGATTAAGTGACTTACTCTAGGTCAGACAAATAGCAACCAGTAGGGCTGGGATTTGAACACAAATCCCCATTCTTAAAATCTATTGCATCATACCAGGTGTATTTAATAAATTCAGTGAATTCATTAGAAATTAGAATCAGAAACTAAAATGTCCTTCTCCTAAGGGAAGGAATTTGTATGCCTGATTTCTAATTCCTCACTGGCTCCTTAATTTGGATTAATTATAGAATAAATCCAGTTGCCAAGGTGGGTAGATTTGAGAATCTTCCTGTCCTCACCTTGTACCATGAAAAGGATGAACAAAACTGAAATAATTGTAATGATAATGATAACAATACTAGACAATTCCTTTTAGAAAGTTAGTTTCATGGAACCTCGAAATGCACTTTAAATGGAAAGCCAAAAATGCAATATTTTGTTCTAGTAGAAAGAACATTGGATTTGGAATAAGAACACCTAGGTTTCAATAATTGCTCTGCTATGGTCTGACCTTGGGCAAATCATTTAATCCCTCTTGCCCTCAGTTTCTTTCACTGTAAAATGAGGGATTTAGATTCTAAGGTCCTTTTAAACTCAAATTCCTATGATCTTGTAAGTCATATTGGAAAACTGAAATGTGACTCTCAACTCCTTTTGAAAAGTTGCTGCTGCTGGTGCCAATAGCTATTTGGAGAATTTCTTAGGTCTCCCACCCCTACTCATTTTAATTTGAGCAACTATGTGTCCAAGATGAAACTTTTCCTTCCCCATTAATAAAGAATTAGTCAGAGTATATCCTCAAAAAAACTCAAAAACTTGTCGCTTAACAGTGTGTGTGTGTGTGTATGTGTGTGTGTATTCAGGGGCTTTTACTTCAGTCTTATGATTGATCATCTTAACTAGAGAGTAATATAGTTGTTTTAAAGTGGCACAATGCTTCAATTTCATATCCCATCCAGTCATCTACACAAGCTATCTGCCTGCCATGGAGTATCTTCCTCTTCCTTCTCCCCCTTTTTATCTCCCTCAAATAAAACTGCCTTTCCCCATATGTGTTGTCTGCCCCCATCAGAAAGTAAGATCCTTGAGGTCAGGGACTTTTTAAAAAAGTTGTATCTCCAAACTGAAAACAATTTCTGGCACATAGTGAAAAATTAATAAATGTTATTCATTTATTCATTCGTTCTACTATTCTGTTTAGCCTTAAGGCACCTTCATGTCCATGATCTCCTTCCATTACCTCCCTCCTTCAAGTCTTTGTTTTGAAAGTGCTAGAAAAAAGAAAATTTTACCCCAAATTCAGATTCCCCATGAAAACGGAATGTGTATTTGATTTCTCCTTTGACCTCCTGCCCAATTCTTATTGAATCCACTTCTTCCTAAGAGAAAGTAACTGGAAAACGGGTTGTATTTG
Organism: Trichosurus vulpecula; assembly: GCF_011100635.1. Classification (NCBI taxonomy): domain Eukaryota; kingdom Metazoa; phylum Chordata; class Mammalia; order Diprotodontia; family Phalangeridae; genus Trichosurus; species Trichosurus vulpecula. The sequence goes on along the minus strand of NC_050576.1, from coordinate 100,107,361 downwards.
TTCACCATAACTTGAAATCAGAGCAAAGTGCTGAATATTTAACTTTCCAGGAAGCCTTTTCCCTGGTTTGTGGAATGAGTAATAGTTTTCTAAGGCTGTCGGACTCCTTCAGCCATCTCTAGAGCCTGCCATTGAATCCAGTTGGAGTTCAGTTTATAGATGACCTCTTAAAAGACATGTGCATGGAGTTGTCTCCTAATTAGAGATAATGTTTTAAAGCCTACCTCAAAGTGGTTATTTAAGAGATTTTTAAAACAGATTTTGAAATTCAGAATGGTATGAATGGATGGAAGGCAACCAGACATTCAATGTTCATTTAGCCAACATTCCCCATGCATGAACCAAGTTGGGCATATCATAATAAAATTTCAATGAGGGGAAGAGGCATTGAAACTTTTCCTATAGTTTTATACTATTTCCTTAGAGAAACTCCACATCTTTTTAACAATGTAGCGTACATTAAGACTGTTATGAGGTGAGGTCATAATTTTGATAACAGGTCATAGTATCATTGATTTAGAGCTGGCAGGGTCCTTAGAGGTCATCTGGTCCAACACTCTTACTTTACAGATGAGCCCACTAAAGCCCCAGATCGCATAGGTAAGCCACAGAACGTATATTGGAGGTGTATTCCATTACACCCACATTGCCTTTTGATAATGCTTTAATAGTTTTTGATTTGATGATTCTTTCATTGAACTATGTGAATTCATGGACATTATCTGGATTTAAGGGGAAGGTGTAACTCCTTCTGTCCAGTAGTTTGATGCTTAAATTGGAACTTTCATCATGGAAGGTAGACAGAAACAGACCTAGCTGGATCCCATCAGAGGGGATCTTTCTAGTTCAGAGAAAGAAGAAATACAGAGGTAAATTGAGTCACACTTAATTAGGAGCTTGGGGAAAAGCTTCTTCGAGTTTGATGCCAAAAATGTTAAATCTGGCCTGTGGGGAAATGATTAACTTAGTCTACTAGTCTGTAATCTGGATATTGTGTTCAACATTACATTCAACGAAAACCTATTTTGAGCAAATTAAAATGAACTGACCATTGCTGTACATTAGTGCCACTTTTAATCAATTCTAGTGGTATAGAGTTAAATCCTTACCAGGCTACACTTTAAAATACCTGTCAATTCCTATTCTCAGTTTCCCTTGACTCTTGGTGATCTTAGAAGGAAGAAAGGTAAGGTCTAATAGAATTAAATGTGCTTCGGATAGACATTGGCATCGGCAAGGGAGCTAGAAAGAAGCTTCCCTAACTGCAAAAATAATTGTAAAAGTCAAAGTGATTTTTAATACACAGAAGACAACAAGGTGTATGCATGCATCACTAGTCAGTGGACATCAAATCCTGTCACACTAATCTAATGTCCTTTCACACAATGGAAATAATATTGGCTGTAGTATCAGAGGACCTAAAACCTTTCCTCTTACATTTGCTACCTATTTGACCTTGTGAAGGAAAAGGAAAACACAAGCATTTACCAAGTGCCTACTATGTACCAGGCACTGAGCTAAGTGCTTTGCAAATGTCTTCTAACTCAGCTGATCTTCATAACAACGCTGTAAGGTGGGAGCTACCATTATCTCCATTTTTGAGGATACTGAGGCAGAGATTAAATGACTTGCTCACTGTCACATAGCTTGTAAGTATCAGGTCTTCCTGATTCCAAGCTCGTTGCTCTATCCACTGCCCTATCTGACAGCCTTTGGGTAAGTCACTTAACTTCCCTAGAGGTTTTCTCTTATGTAAAATGAAGAGTTTGGACTAAATGAACTCTTAGGTTCCTTTCAGGTCCAGCTTCATGATCCATGATCTTATGAGATTGTTGTGGTAGGGTAATGGGGGTCTAGAAGCAATAAAGATTAATGTCCCATATCTATCTATCTATTTATCTATCTATCTATCTATCTATGTAGATATGTATAGATCTATATAGATATACATGTGTATCTATATAGATCTATGTATCTATATCTTCTCTTTCAATATATAGACACACATCCACATCCACATCTATATATATATATATATATAACCATGTGTACATATACATCCATATACTCACATGTATATGTATATATACATGTATGTACAATACATACACACCTATAGATAGATATTCACATGTATGTATATATTATCTCTACATAGATATATATCTATATTGATTTTTGTCCTTTGTTCTTGAAGAGGACCATGGCATCAGGGAGGTGATGGCATGACTTTCAAGTGAATTGGGTTGAAGTGAGGCAGGGCTGTGCAAGGTCACCAGCCTTACCTTCTCCTCTGAGCCATCTGGGTCCAGTGGCGAGATATGGATCAGGACATCTGGAGACAGCCCTGGATGCAGGGGAGGGACAGGGACAGACCACGCAACAGAAAGATTTAGACTTGAATTGGAATCCTAGTTCTGTCACTAACACTGCAACACTGTAAATGTCATTGGATCTCTTCAGCCCTCAGTTTCCTGTTCTGTTAAATGAAGGAGTCGAACTAGATGCCTCTGGAGTCCCTTGCAGCTGAAAAGCTATGATATTATGTTCTCCTTCTTATTCTTGCAAGATGATAGAGAGATGCAATGGAAATAATTTACAGGTTTCAAAGCAAGGCCTTGGGGGAATAATTAATGGACCTATTTTGGCTTTTTTAGCCTTGAAAGAAGATTGGAGTTGGGGAGAGTCTCTCAGGCTGGTCCTATACGGAGCTGGTGACTCAATATTCCAAAAATCTTTTGTTAGGGAAAGAAGTCACCTACTCATGTGAAATGAAAAAAAATATTTTCAGTGGTAATGTCCTCCTCTGTTTTTAAAGTTCAACTAATTCAATGCTTCTTTGCTCTTGCCTATCTACCCTCAAGTTTTGATCTGTGGGATCTGTGGAAGCTGTCTGAGGCCAATAGAATTCTCTTTGGAAAGAAATGACCTCATTGAGTTTGCTACATCTTTTAACCAGTTTCAGCTATTCACTTGAGGTGCTGTGGAGAGAGTGTTGGGTTCAGGGTAAGAGGTCCTGGGTTCAAATCTTCCTCGGCCACTTGCAACATTTGTGACCTTGGGCAAATCATTAAAGCTCTGTAGGCCTCAGTTTCCACATTTGTAAAATGTGGGAGTTGGACTGGCTGGCTTTTGAGGTCTCTTTCAACTTTCAACTCTTGCTCATATGAAATAAAACTCATCTCAATATACGAACTCTTATATGTGACTGTATGGTATCAGTGCAAATTTAATAAAACTGGCTGTCCCCTTTTTTGAAAGCAGGACAGCAGGACTATGAATTTTCATGGAAAAGCATTTGACATGTTTGATCCTATTCTAACCATCAGGGCATCCATACAGATCATGGCACTGCCATGTTTTTCCCTAGTTGCACGTACACAGAGCAGCCCCTGCACATTTTTTCTCTCTCTTCTCAGGCAGAAATCAATTAAAATATATAATAGTATGTTAACTAGCTAATATGATAGTTAACATTAAGGGGACTCTTGAGTCTCCATGTTTTCAGCAGCCGAGCTGTTCTTTTATTCTTGCCGTAAGATCTATAATTGAAAGAATACTGTGAGAGATGCCTTTCATCAGCTCTCCAAGTTACATTTCCTGCTTTGATAACTGCAGAAGGAAAATCTAAGGCCCTTCAAACTACCCAATTACATTTGATTAGTTAGTCAAAATAATATAACAGCTTTTCATCACCCAAAGGAAAACTTTTTGAAGTAGTCTGCTGCTAATGTTTTCTCACAAACAGTAATCTAAATTATTATTTTACAAGAGGAAGTTTAATATTTATTAAATTTTTGGATCTTTTAAAAAATAAGCAATAAGTAAATTTCACCATAACCTTTGGATTAAAAAGTGACTGTTAGGGCAAGAAGTGTGTTCTAAAGGCTCTCACTCACTTGGAGGGGGGCGTGATTTCAGAGGAGACAGGATACAATGGTCAAAATAAAAGAGGTCTTAGAATGAGCCAACATTTCAGAGAAGTGGTATCTAAAAACAGGATATGCATTTACAAATCTGTTACTTAAATGGCATGTATACACAAAGAAGTCTGCTTTGGCAAGTTAGTTAGAACCCAAATCCTGTTTGTGTATCCACTGGTTTTCTAGCAAATAAGTGTGTGAGCATATATAAAACAATGAAGGGTTAGGTAAGAAGATATTTAATACATCTTTTTAAGACTGTTCAGGATATTTGGAACATGGTATTTAGAAAAGACTAGAGACCTGGGTTCTAGATATAGCTCTGCCACTACTTAGCCTTGTGACTTTTGACATCACTTCACAGTTCAAGATTTCATCTTTAAGATAAAAGAATCAGACAATATGACCTCTGAGGTACTTTCCCATTCTCAAAAGTCTCTGGTTTGCTTGGTGCTGCTTAAAACAAAGTCAAGAGTTGGGATCTGCTTTTAATCTCAGTTTTTGGAGAAAAAAATTTGAGAAACTGAAATATGCGTGATCCAACAACTTTAGGTTCATGGTTCAGTGGGCTACATATGCACAACCTTTACCACTGAGGATTTTGTCTCCTTTAAGTCTTGTGCATCTTAATTCAATCCAATTCAACCAACATTTGTGGAGTGTCTTACTATCTATTTCATTCACATGAAAAATGTGTTTCTGATTTAAATGGTACAATAATACTGCTCTCCCAGATAAAATATTTGTGTAAACAACCTATCTAGAAATGTGAGAGTCAATCCACAGGAGGTGGTCTTGATACAGAAGAATTTTTTTGGAAGATACTTAAACATAGGAGGATGATGGAAAACTGTTTACATCCATCCTCTTTAAGTGAAGGGGAAAGAAAAAAAAGAAATCACACTGCCGGGCTAAGGATACTAATTGAGGTTAAATTCTGCCCTTGCATACTCTCATTGCACAATGGAGGAGAGACTTCAGCACTATTGGCCAACTATTCCATCATATGTCCTGTAAGGGAAGAGCAATCCTATAGAATCAGTGTTGGCCCTTGGTCAAAACGTTAATCTTCCTTGTTAAGCAATCTCAGCTACATTACCAAATATTCCAGATAACATGATTTTTAAAGTTTTTTTTCTGCAAGAAATATGCATTCCCAGGATAAGACATACAACCTGATTGCAGAGGATTGATTTTTCACCTCCCTGATAATTTTCAACAGTCTTTATTAGTCTACACATGATTTCTGAAACATCTGTAACTTGGTCCCTCGGGTTGAGAACATGACATTTTAAAATAATCCCACATAGAAACTGAAAACAAAATAGATGCCCAATGATCAACTGGGGAATGGCTACACTAACTGTGATACATAAATGTAATGGAATATGACGACTACAGAGAAACCTGGCAAAATGTACACGAACTGATACAAGTGAACTAAGTGGAACCAGGAAAGCAATTTACACGGTGCCTGCAGCATTGTAAGTGAAAAGAACAAAACAAAATAAAAAATGATTCCTGTCTAATTGTAATGATCAAACTTGGCCCTGCAGAAGAAAGGGAGAAATGCACTCCTCTCCCTCCCTCATAGAGGCAGGGGACTATGCGGAACACTTCATATAGTGTCAGAATTTTTCAGTGTGTTTGTTATTTTTGCTGAAATGCCTCTCCTCTCCCCCTGTTACTCTTTGTTAAAAAGGTTGGCTCTCTAGGGAAGGGGTGGAGAGGGTATATTTGGAAATGAAAGTGATATAAAATCAAAATACATCAATGCAATTAAAAAGAACAACAAAATCCTACTATGAGGGAAAATTAAAGTGAGGACTTTGGAGGAATAGTGAATTGGTGAGTTGAGTCACGTCTGCCTTTAGAACTAGAGTTTGTAGATCCAACATCCCATGGAAAACTTGCTCCCATAACCAGTTTGGAGCAAAAAAAGAAGGCATGAGGTAGCGGTTTTAGTTTGGAGTTCTCTCTGTGCTCAAGCTACATAGACCACATACTGATATAAACAGAAAAAAATCTGCTTCAACAAAACCACTTTTTTCTCCACTCTTCTTCCCAGCCCATCTGCTTCCCTTCTCCATCCCCGCTCTTCAAATTGCTGCCACTAAAAAAATGACCATTTATAGGTAGATGTACACACTGCCCAGTATCGGCATATTATGCTAATAGAGAAATAAAACCTAACGGCATTTAAAAATTAAGTACATGTACAATGATTTCTACTCTGTTTTATTTCCCACTCCTCCTAATCTGAAATACCCATTAGATTGCCATTCTCAGCATCTGAAGCATCAGGCCCCCTTCAACCTCATTTTAATTCAAAGCCCGAAAAAGCCTGAACCAGATGTCAATGACTTACACAAAGAAAAGTGTATGGATGTTGGAAGGGAAAGGAGAAAAGAAACAGGAATAAGCCAAGAGAAAGGAAAGGAGGAGAAAGAGAAAAAGGAAAGGAAAAAGGTACCTCCAGTGCTGGGCAGGAGTATAGAAGGTCAGTTCGGGAGTCAAGAAGATTCATGCCATTGACACATACTAGGTTGTGACTTTATAGACAAAGTACCAACTCAGCGGAAAGAACATTGAATTTGGAGTCACTGGACATGAGTTTGAATTCCACTTTGAAACCAGAAAGCTTAATCTGGACATGAGCAATAGTACTCTGGAGGAATCATATGACAGACACTCTGAGATTTTGGGCAAGCAAAGTAAACTTTTTGGACTTCAGTTTCCTCATTTGTCAAATAAGGGGGTTGAACTAGATGGGTGACATTTTTAGTTCCTATTAGCTCTGGGGCTATGAGCCAATATTACAGAGAACTCTCTAAGACTATACATTGTAGATGAGGTGTTGATCTGTATGAGTGGAGAGCATTTTCACACTGGGAGCTCCCTACACTCAGGAAACCATAGGTCTAGAGAAGAAAAAAATAATAGGTGGGTGAGTAGAAATCAAGTGGCAAAATGCCATGATGCATTGTTCAAGAACCCATCAACAGCACTGGCAATGTAGTGGTGGCTGTTGCTATCTGTAGCCTAGAAAATTAAAGGCATAGGAAGAGGTAGAAAATTAGACCTTAAGTAAGATGCCTTGAGATAGAACAAATCATCTGTGTTAGGTGATAGTGTCATTGTTCTCCAGGATGGGTGGTGTCCTCAGGTAAAGACTTAAATGGCTTTAGCTTGAAGCAGGCTTAAATGCCCAATCTCTGGAGCCATTGTGCAAATGGATTTTGAGCCCCATAGACCTATATGATCAACTTCTTAAGCTGGTGAGAACAGTCATTCTTTACTTATACTGGCTTAAACAAAAAGAAAGAAAAAAAAGAGAGAGAAAAGTCCTGCTTTGCCTTTTCATTCAGAGGCCAAAGTCCCTCTAAAGTGTGCTAAGGGATGTCACATATATGAGTCACAGATTTGGGATTCCCCCCACCCCATTATTGATTGACTGGTTTTGAAAGCTGTTGTAGAGCACAATCAGGAGGAAGACTTGGGTAGTTTTTACTCCTAAAAACTCACCACCTCTAACAAGTAACCTTGTTCAAGTTTTACCCAGGAGGGAAAGCTGCAGGTTGTTTGTCTTTTTCAGCAGGCAGGTGGAGGCGGGGTGGCAAGAGCTGTTTCCATCCCACAACCTTTGGTAACTAGGGTTACACCTACCCCTAAAACAAAATTTCTGGCAGCTGAATTGAACCATTAAGGCATGGAAGATCTGGAGGTGGGGGACTTGAGTTTGATTCTGGGCTCTAGTATTTAATACCTGTGTGACTTGAGGCAATCTTTTCACTTGTGTGTTTTCACATCTATAAAAATGAGAGACTAAATCTAGGTGATATCCATGGTTCAGTCTAGCTTTAGTCTGATGGTCTTATAATCCTCATTATGTTATTTGGGGGTTGCCTACTATGTGTCAAACATTATCCTTAGTACTTTTTACAAATATTACCTTATTTGATTCTCACAACAACCCCGGGAGGTAGGTGCTGTTATCATCCACATTTTACAGTTTGAGGAAGCTGAGGTAAATAGAGGTTAAGTGACTTGCCCAGGACCACTAAGCTAGTGAGTATTTAAGGCTGGGTTTGAAGTCAGGTTATAATGATACTAGGCCCACCTAGCTGCCTCAGGAGAAGAGCAGAGATGGTGTAGCCATTACTATTGATGGTGTCCAGATTAAACTTCTGGGAAGTGATTTATTGAGACAGCTTAGGGGGATAGGTCAAGAAGACCTGAGTTCAAATCCAACCAAGGAGACAGAGAAGCTATATGACCTTGGACAAGTTCCTTGTCTTCTCTCTGCTTCAGTTTCCACATCTGTTAAATGGGGATGATAATAATAGAAAGTGTTGTGAGGGTAAAATAAGATATTTGTAAAGCCCTTTGCAAATCTTAAGATGCAATATGAATGCTACTTAGCCTGCTTTTTGTGTGGCCTAGAACTCCCTGTAAAGTCTTTCTCCTACGATCCAACAGTTCAAAGAAGCTTCCCTCATTACTGTCTCCTCTGATGTTGGTATTTTAATCAACAGAGTCCATTGCCCTAACTATAGTCAGGGATAGACCATGGGAATTACAATAGATTTATACTTGGAAGGAAGAACTTAGAGGTTTTCAAATTCAGCCCCATATTTTATATATATAAGGAAACTGAGGCCCCAGACAGTTTAAGTGATTTACTTAGGCTCATAGTGTCAGAGGCAGAATATGGATCTGCCTCTACCCCACTCCAAGTCTGATGTTCTCTCCCTCTGTGATCAATCCAGGATTGAAACCAATCTCTGTTTGAGGACGATGGGATATCCCTGCACTCGTCTATCTCACCCTAGCCCCTGGGGTGGATTAATTCCAGTTTTGTTTCCCCTTTCAGCCTGAGCTCTCCTCCTAAATTGGTTCAGAAGTTTGAGCTAGTTACTAACTAGCTGTGAACAGGAGAATGAACAGACCAGTACAAACTAGTCACCGATAGGTAACCAATTAGTTAGAGACCTTGTAATGCTGGCAAGATGGCTCTGACTGGTTCGTATCTGTGTGCATATTCAGCCTCAGGTATGGACAGTGGCAGGCTGACCTTTGTCTGTAAGGTTACCCACAGATGGCCCGGGGCCACATTCTCGCCACCCTCTGGTTGGCCTTCTACACCCCAAGTACTGCACTCCTGGTGTGGGCTGTTCCTTCTCAAGCCCAGGAGAGGAGAGCAGAGCAGCCTTAGTAAGAGGCAGCTTTGCTGGTCCTGAGTCTTTTTACCCCAGCCCAGGGTGTAGCCACTATGCTCACCACATTTCCAGGAGATAATGAAGAGATTAATAGGAACAGGAAGCATCTCACAACGTGAACAAGCAAACACAGTGGGAGGTTAGGCTGCTAATGGCAAACACTCCCACCAAATATCCTGGATTCTCATGCAGGATATGTTCACATGGATAGTTAGCAGATATGGTCTCATGTTGTGCTATTGAATCTGATGGAGGTGAACTTCAGAATCTGTAAACCAGAGTTATTTTTTTTTAAATCAAGTTTTCTGTATATTGCTAGTTGACTACTTTTGAAAGTTAACTACTGCATGGCCCTCATGTAGCAGAAGAGATAGCTGTCAGAATCACGTCAAAGGATATTACTCACTCTGATACAAGCCATGTAACTTTGGAAAAATCACTTAAGCAACCACTCGATCAACAAGGATTTATTAAATGCCCATCAATGTGTATATATTAAGCGCCTACTATATGTTAGGCATTGTTGAGGCCAGAAGCTCTCACCCTTTCGGTGTCACGGTGAATGTTTTCTCTGAATGTTTTTAAATACGGAAAATAATACAAATGGGATGAAAAAGAATTCAAAAATCAAAGTATATTATTTTTCCCATCCAAGTTCCCAGATCCTCAGAAATCTATCCAGTAAAGACAATGGAGAAATAAATACAATGAATGAAACATCTCTGACTTTCAGGTTCCTCATTTGAATGAAAACATTTACCTCACCTATTTCACTGGGCTGTTGGGAGGAAAATTCTTTGTAAATTCCAAAGGGCTATGAAACTCTGAACTATTATTATTTAAGAGCATCAAACTTTTTCTTTTAAAGAAAGCATAAGATTACCCATGTGGTAGAGTGAAAGGATGACAGACCCTGGAATCAGAGGGCCTCAGTTCAAATTCTTCTAAAGGTGTGTGTGATTTGTGTGATCTTGGGCAAGTCATGAACTTTTACTAGGCCTCTGAATCCTCATCTGTAAAATGAGGAGGTTGGACCCAATGACCTTTGAGCTTCCTTTAAACCCTGGAGCTATGAATCTATGACTCTTTTTGTGGTTTATGGTATCTTGGCTAAAGTTGTCAAATGACTAAAACAAACAAATTTCAAATACAGATTTTTAACTTGCAAAAACTTTAAATACATATTGGTTATTCACAGAACAGAAGAAATCAATGTGGATTAGGAATTTTGAGTTGCCTTTTTTAGAATAGACCATATTCCATTCAAACGACTGATTTGAAGAACTGGTTTGTTCAGCACACTATGGACAAGGAAAGGCTAATAGAAATGGTCACTTTAGTACATATGAGTGAGTGATATTAATTTTCAGGGTCAATTATTCCAGCTCTCCCTATCCTGACAACCTCCTCTCTACATCAAAGTGGAGAAAAACAAAAAACAATCACAAAAAACAAACAAGTAAAACTCTTCCTTCTCTCCCTGATATAGGAGAAAGTACCTGAAGGTATCTGAGGAGGTAGCTGATGCCCCTTCACTGAAAGACTTGAAGCAAAGGCTAGAACACCGTTTATCAGACGTGCTATAGATGAGAGTTTTATTTTGGTATGTTAAACTAGATGGCCACTAAGGACTCTTACTACTCTGCTTTGGTTTTTGTTGTTGTTTGCCCTTCATTCTTGAAGAGGACCAATGATATCGGGAGGGTAATGTCTTGACTTGCAAGTGAATTGGATTTAAGTGAGGCAGACCTGTGCAAATTCACCAGCCTCACTTTCTCCTCCAGAGATGGCCCCCTACAACTCCGCTAGTCTATGATTCTGAGAAATTTAATCTGCATTCAGAAATAATATTAGTCCTGACTTTAAAAGTGTTTTTTCAAATTCTTTTTCTTCTTTCAACCTCCTTATTGGAATACTTTATTTTGCAATTAGGGAAATAAAAATCTAGGTAGGTGTATGTATGTGCGTGGTGCGTGTGTGCGTGTGTGCGCACGCGCGCACGCACGTGTGTGTGTGTGTGTGTGTGTGTGTTTGTGTGTGAGTGGCACTTTGGGGGTATCATTCAGGATTAACTGTAGAGTACAAAATGAATTGGTAAGAAACCTGTGGTTAGAAATCAGTTTCAAGGGCCAGTTTCATAATGGATGAAAGGAAAAGTCTAGCAGAATCAGCTCACGGACTTGGATATTATGTACATGCCCTCCTTATCACACTTTTTAAGAAAGGAATGTCAAAACAAGTTTACTTAAGAATCAAGCTTAGATTGGGTCAGATTCCATAGGCTTTCAGAGTGGTGAGGTAGTATGGTATAGACAGAATAGCAAGATTACTGAATTTAGAGTCAGAAAGCCTGGTTGTAAGTCCCACTTGTATTCGCCCAAATACCAGTCCTTTGACAATGGGTACACTTAGATGCTCTTCATGTCACCATCCTCATCTATCAAGGGATGTTAGTAATGTTTACAATGCCTACTTCACAGGGCTGTTATGAGGAAAACCATTTGTAAACTGTAAAATATCATGGGAATTGTGAGTTTTTATCACTGAGGTACGAAGAAAGGTATCAGAAATAGTTTTTAAGCTTACTAAAGTCTGTCTGGAGACAGCTTTGGAGATTGATTACAGGAAAATGAAGCTTCTCCTATAAAAAAACCCAACTTCTCTGCTTTAGAGAGGGCTACATATAGAAACTGCTTTGATTTGACTTTGGAAGTTGCCAAGTTCCTATAAACTTTTAAAGTAACTTGAAAAATCCATTTTCCCCCACAGAAAAGCTAGTTAAGAATTTGTGGCAAAATCACTTTAGATTCACTGGGTCAGGGTCATTTATCTTAGGAAGGGCTTTACATCTCCATCCTTGGAATCCTCTTAGGGCTGTGCATCACTTTGACTCAGTGATACCACTATCAGGAATATACTCTAAAGGGATAAATGAAAGAGGGAAAAGTCCTATATGGACAAGAATTATTTACAGCCGTATTTTTTTTGTTTAAACAAAAAGTAAAAACAAAGGGAATGTCCATTAGCTGGGGAATGGCTGACCAAATAATGGGATATGCATGTAATGGAATATAATTGTGCTAATGATGCACGAATTAAGAAAAATCAGATTTTTATGAACTGATGCAGAGTGAAATGATTAGGACCAGAAGATCAGTTTACATGATGACCATATGTTGATACATAACTGAAAAAAATCTTACAAACAAATGGTGAAAGACTTAAGGACTCAGATCAATGCCATGCCCAATCATGGCTCTGGAGGACTGATGGTGAATCATTCTTTCCACTTCTTGGCAGAGCAGTGACCGTTTAAAGGTTCAGAATGAAACAAATGTGTGGCTTTGTTTTGTTTGAGTATACTTATTGTTATAAAAGAGGGCTTTCTGTAGTGGCAGGGGAATTTTGGGAGGAAATGGGGAAGAATCACAGAGTGATTTTTCTTTAAAAAGAGAAAGGAGTGTCGATGAAATATTCAAAAAATACAGAGAAGGGATCAAGAAGTTCAGAAGGAGTCATTGTTGAAACTATCTAAAAAATGTAATATGTACTTAAAAAAACCAAGCTGTATATAATGGTGAGTCGTGTGGTTTAGTCCCCTAGTTCCATTCTTTGTATAAAGAAAAGCTTATGTTGCTGTTGTTAATGTCATCATCACCATCATTATTATTATCATCATCTTAATCATCATCCTTTTAGGATATCTAGTCTCTAGATGTTCACCCTGTATTCATCAGATGCTCTAGACCTTCTATTCTTATTTTCTTACCTAAGAGAATTGCCCTTGCCCAAAGTTGAGGAGAAACAATTAGAAGCTTATTTATTAAGTTTTTCTTCACAGTGGGAGGTCTTGTATTTACCTTCCATTTAGGCCACTATGTGACATGCATTGCTTCTAAATGACTAGAAGGAACTAATACTAGCCAGAAGATGCCATCTCACAAATCATTTGTAAGACTGTGGTTAAAGCAAATTTTTAAAAAGCTCACTATTGTCCAGCCTGGTGCCTTTTTACTGTTCTCTATTCTTTGTACATTTTCTATTTTTTTTTGTATCCACCCCTATTTCTTTTTAGGAGGGAATGGAAGATATATATGAATTCATGCATCCTAAATGTAGCATCATGGGTTAACAATCTGTCATGGTATATATAAGGTAGTATACAAAAAATAACTTTTACCCTCTTAAAAATTATTGAAGATCCCCCTCCAACTGAAGATCTTTTGTTTATATTGATTATCTATCTATCAATTTATCTGTCCATCTATCCAACTATCTATCTTTTCCTTCCTTCCTTCCTTCCTATCTTTACCATACTAGAAATTAAAACATTTTAGTATTATTGTGAAAATAGTTTTGATCTTGAGTCCCCCTCCCCCCCAAAAAAGGATATCAGGAACACCCATAGGACCTCAGGCCAAGGTTTTAGAACCGTTGTTTCAGAAAATCAACTATTTCCAGGATAGTATGTTTTGATGCTTCATAAGGTTTTTCAATGGCCCTGGATACCAGTTAGTAATTCATCCTCTCTGAATGGTACCTTGATTTTCCCAAAGATTCATTGCAGTTTTCTGAACTGTTCTGATCACTTACTCCAAAGTGGCAGACTTTGAGTGCCCTGGGAACCCTGGGAAAATCTCTCTCACTGATACTAGTAATACTATTATTAGATGATTGAGATATTATTGGTAGCCTGGAGATTTCTTCAGTGGCCGACACTTGTCTTTTTGGAGTTGAAGGGCACAAAGTATATTTTGTCCTCTACAAATCTTGTGTGCCTGCCAGTCACTTTTGAATATAAGTGATTTCAGGAGGGAGGATTTCATCTTTCACCTACAGTAGATACCCATGGATTTTATTAAAATTGAAGTAATGCTAGTTAATGGCATCATGCCCATAAGAGTCAGAGATCTTATGTATGGTCTATGGGAAGGAGCACTGGATTCGGCAAATGAAGACTTTTGTTTAAATACTGGCTTTGCCGTTTGTTTCTTATATGTCCTTTGGTAAATCACTTACCGAAATTAAGAAACATTGATTAAGTCCTCACTATTGTTCAGATCAATATGCCGGGCACTGATGATACAAAGATAAAAAAAAACCTGAAATAGTCTCTGCCCTCCAGGAACATACATTCTGGGGAAATTGAGTCCTCTTTGATTTCAGTTTCCCTAACTGTAGAAATGAAAGAATTGAACTAATTGATTTCTAAAGTCACGCCTGTCTCTAAATCCAAATCAGTTTCCTCCTACAGAGTTCTTATTACCACTTTGCAAACCTTGTCTGCCCATCAACATTTTTCAATAGTTCCCCAGAACAGTGAGGGTTACAGTGAAGAATACACATGAGGAAGCCTCAGTGGGAAAGTGGGCAAATACTTTATCCTCAGGCTAAGAACCCCTGGTCTAGTCCAAGCTTCTAAGGAAACTAAGACCCAGGTGAAAGAGCTTCTATGGAAAGCATCATTTCCCTTTGGCCTAAGCTCCTCCATAGTGTCTAGTTCACAAAGGTGATTTTAACTCTTGGTTACCACTAACATCAGAAGCTGAGCAGGATAAGGATTTTTCTTCTCATTGAGTTCTTTGAGAGTAGGGACTGTCTTTTCCCTTTCTTTATATTCCCAGAGCTGAACACAGTGCCTGGCATGCAGTAGGCACTTAGTGGATATTTAATGACTTCTCTCGTCTACGGAAAAGATTTAAAACATCTTCTGAATGTCACAAGATGTGTAGTGACCCGAGTGCGTAGAGATTACTGCCCTTCCTCAGTGGACATTAAAAGACAGAGAAATAGAGTTTTCTGGGTTTTTAGATTACTGTCCACTTCAACTGCAACCTCAGTAGCACCTTTTGGACCACCTTCTCATCAGTAACCTACCCATATTTTTTCCAGTCTAGTGTTTCGAAGTAAGGTACAATTAAAAGTGCAATTATGTAGTCAAATAAAGATCCTTAGGTAAGCAAATAACACAAGCAATTAAACATTTACGATACAGCAATCCATTAAAAGACTAAAACCTGAATCAAATAGACTAGCACTGGGCATTTTACCCATTCTCACATGGGTAAAATGGTAAAATGTCATCCAATGACTATAAACATATCACTGGAATCTGCTCCCCGAGCAAACACTTTACTAACCAAACATCTAGGTAAACATGTAGTAAATACCAATTAGACACAACTGACAAGTGGTATGTTTTGCATTCTTTGGAATGTAAATACAATTGCCTCAAGGTGTTGGTCTTTTTTTTTAAGGTTAAAAGCAAGCTTATGAAGAAACTAAGAAATACATGCCACATTTCAAGAGAGGAGTAATAATAACGTTAATAGCTGACATCTATATAGACTGAAAGGTTTTCAAAGCACTTCACATACATTATTTCTTTTGATAAATGATAGAATAGATCCCATAGACTTTCTGGCATTGATGCTACTGGCTTAGTGTAATAAATCAATGACAGTTTAATTGAGTCATACAGTAAAAACCCATTATCATGCAGTTCATTATTACTGCAGATATCTTGGGTCAATTCTTCTTCCCCAGTGTGGCATACAATGAAAGTCTCTTAGAAAGCTGTATGACAATGGTATCATTTCTGTCTCCTATGTCACTATTGCAATAGGTTCTTACTCTATAAAACATATATGAAGAAATATAAAACATATTATCAGTGCCAGAAACTTATTATTACGGCCAAAAGCAGTTATTCCTTTCCTTGTAGGGAGTAATTGATAACAGCTTATGACCTACCTTGAGTTCTCGGAAGAATATGCTACTTCTGGCCCACTCAACAATGGAGAAGAGAGTTTGGTCGGCCATTTTGCACATAAGCCCAAATGTATTGAGCTTTTCATGTTTGCTTCTGTTGGCTTGCTCTTGCTGCAAGTATGCCATAATTTTGGCTTGGACTTGTGGCTCATCTGGCTCACATTTCAAAAGTTCCAAGATCAGATGTGGAATACTTGCCGGCGAGCTTGTCTGGTAACAACTGTCCATGTATGAGTAACCCATTATAGACTCTGGAGAACTAGTGTAAGGATCAGGATACTCAGACTTGATAGCTCGACTTGGAAAGTGGCCATAGGTTTGGTAACCTTGCAGGCTTCCATGGGGTGGCATTGTCATGCTAATGGGAGAGGTTACAAAGGGACTTCGGTCATAGTCTGTAGGAGGCAAGGCAGTATGGTTCAGAGGTAGGCCTTTTGAAACAGAGTGGATGTTCTGGATGGCAGAGGATATTGTCAGGTCAGTGGGCATTGCTTGGATCACCTGAGTCATGGCTTCCAGTTTAAGTCCATTGGCTCGGATAAGAGCTTTTTTCTGTTGCTTCAGGGCCCTGTCTCTCTTGTACATTGGTCCAAACTTATTTCTTCCCCCTCGCATTCGGTCAGCCCTTACGGCTGTTGGTCAAAAAAAAAAAAAAAAGAAAGAAAAGAAAGAAGGAAGTAAGAGTATAAATAAAGTGCAAACCAATAGCATTCTTCAGTTCAAAAAACACTGTTCGGAAATGTTGGAAATTGACCAAAACTGTTTTTTTGTGTGGTTGTTTTCATCACAATAGCCGCAGTATTCCAAAAAAGTCATGTCTTTTTTATTTATGAATTCTTTCCTGCAAATGTGTTTTGTCATCAGAAAAATATTTTGGACATGTTGGGCTATATTAACCCTTCAGTGGACTTGGGGTATGGGGAGTACTTCATACCTGTCACTAAATAAAAAAGACTTTCTGTATTGCTCTTTGACTCTTTTATTAGGAATGAATGTTAGTGTTTCTGGGCTAGAATGCCATGTTGACTTGGGACTTTGTTCATAGACCCAAATTGCATAGAAGTTTTTAAAAAATAACTTATTCAGTGACACACTCCTTGCTTAAACTATGATTATTTTCAGTAGGACATCGTTTCCTTACAGAATCATCATTGTCATTTCATGAGAAAAGTGTTGGGGACTTGCTACTTTGCGGAAATAATTTTCAGCTCTCTTTGAAGAGAATCTGTCATCATTTCCAAGAGAGAATGAGAGGCAATTTGGAACATTTTGATGTTATTAGCATTAGAAATAGTGAAAACAAATTTAGTTCAATAACTGTCTTAGAAGTACCATTTTGCTGGGTTTTGTCATAGGGACATTTTCCATTGTGGTCTATATAGGGAGAGTCATAGCACTGCTGACCTTGAAAAGGACCTTAGAGATCCCTGAGTCATAGGATCTCAGGGTCTTAGATGTGGAGCTGAAAGATATCTTAGAGATCATCTAGCCTTACCTTTCACTTTACAGATAAAGAAAGTAAAGGCCAGAGGGGTTAAGTTACTTGTCCAAGGTCACACAACTAAGTAAGCATCAAAGCTGGGATCCTTATCAGTTTACCAATGAGGAAGTTGTAATCCTAAGTGACTTGTCTAAGATCATACAGCTACTTAATAACACTATATCACAGGTGTCATTTGCAACACAAGAAGATATTTCTCATGCTTATTTTTCTGTCTAATGTATCAGTCAGTAGCTATTATCAAGCTCACACAAGCCAATGACAGTTAGATAGAAAACAGAACCCTCTGACAGCTTGTTGGCACAGGGTTAGAGCTAGAAGAGACATTAGAAATTATTGAGTACAGCTATTTCTTTTCCCAGATAGGGACATGGTAAGTGGATTGCCCAAAGTCATAGAGGCTAGTCAGTGACAAAACTGGGATTTGAGCCTAGGTCCTTCTAACTAGATTGTTGAAATTTCTGGATATTAATTTTTTGAGCTTTTTATCATAGGGATTAGTGTAACACTAAAACTGTAATATAAATTCTGGGTATTCACTATAAAGCACAGAATCACAGAGACCTTTGTATTTATAAAATTTAAAAATCTGTGTTTTGTAAATATCCCAAACTGCAGGTCACTGTTAGGGAAATATACTCACTAAAAGGCATTTAAAATTGCAAAAGCATACTCTCCAAAAAAAAGGAAAAGAAAAAAAGAAAGAAATCTAGTCTATTATCCTTTGTCATTAAAAAATGTAAACTTAATTGAATATTGCCACTATGATTGGGGGAACAAAACATGTCATTTAAGAAAAATGAATGAAAGTGATATAATTTTGTACTGCAGAAATTATGAGTTTAGACATATTAATAAGCGTGTACAGTAACACATTCATTTTGGATAATGTCAATGAAAAATCAAACTTGACCTTAGTTATTGACTGTCTTTCATATCTATGTTGGAGGGCAAATTATGCTTTGAGTGAAAATTTTCCCCATTTCATACAACAATTTAATTATTTTTTAGTTAATACCACTAAGTACAGCCTCATGCTTTTTTTTATTACCCTTCATAAAGAGGATTTCAGTATTTTGAACATAATAAAACGGTACCCGCAAATTAAAAATCTTTCTGGATTTTATCTTAGCAACTAAGTCAAAGCACAAACTTTTTAAAAGGAATAAGGTGAAAATTCAGTGGGAGTTGTCTGCATCTCTTTGAGCATTTGTATAAGACCTGAGTTTTAAGTAAAATAAGCATAATAAACAAATATGATGGTTTTTGAATAAATAAAACAAAGGAGTACTTGATATCAGGTACTACATGCATCCATTGGTGGGTCACCAACTCACTGGCCATCCTGAGTTTATGTGCTATATATTTAAGCCCTGGACACCTTATAGATCAGAGAGTGGAAGACAAACATGGCAATAACCTATGGGCTCCAAATTATTTGCAGCAATCCCAGAGCACATTCACTTCACATCCTCAAACTTAGTATGTAAAAAAAAAAGAATCACAGTATCCATCTTTCAATACCAAGTTTAGAGAGAACCATGAAGAATCATTCTCTTTCTTGTCAAACCAATGCTACCCACTTAAGATAACATGATTTTTCATATAGATTTCTTTTAGAATTCATAAAAGAATTAAAGAAAATCCTTCAGTGAACTTATACCAATGCTCATTTTTCTTGTATAGACTCAGAAAATAGCTCAAGAAAAACATATGAGAAAGATGTCACATGAGAAATTACTGTTCACAGTTAAAGACTCTTTAGTAATTACTTTGAGGCTCATGTCAATGTATATAACCAAATGACAGTTATAATCACACATACAAGTACAGACCCAAATCAAGGTTTAACTAAAAGATGTGAAAATCTGTGATGGATTTTTAAAAAATTTCTGAATTTCTATTTGTCCTATATTGATCTTTTCATTAGATTTCCTCTTATCTGGCCTGACCTTTTGTGCAGTGTTAAATATACCTGCCCTCTACTTCCTCTAATAAATATATTTGATTAAGTTGGTTGCTGTTTATTTGTTTGTTTTTCCATCAGGATTTAACCACTTTTAATTGATACATAACTAGAACTTATGGCTAGGTAACTTATGGTAGTCAAAACACAAAAAGCTGACATCTTATAAAAGCTGACATTTTTTATGATGGTCCTTAGGGCCATAGGTGGGGAAAACATAATGGACAAGATAGTTCTTTCTTAAAGCTAAAATCTTGCAGGAGTTGAGGAGGCAGTATAATCTTCAGAAGAGTCTTACCTTCTAACTTCATTCCAACACTTAGACATTTTTGAAATCGACAGTAAGGGCACCGTTTTCTCTGTGTTTTGTCAATTTGGCAGTTCTGATTTTCTATGCATGTGTACCTTTTGTTATTTTGGACTGTTCGCTTAAAAAACCCCTATGAAAGAGAAAACAGTAAAACATAATTCAAGCACCAGGCTTCTCTGTTGGTGATTTCCTTAAAATAAAGCATCAAATCCTTTTTCATTACCCCATTTGAGCCTCGATGTGGTTCTGTGGTTCATTTTACATTTAAGCATGATAGAGCCTCCAAAAAAATGCCAGGCTATAACTCAGATTTTCTGGCAACAGGGCTGTATTACTGTAGATTTACGTCAAATCTTAGAGAGACTTGGCTGGAGACCATTCTTTTCCTAATAGCCTGAGAATAAAACACCCTATATTGACCAGTATTTTCTGTGTATTTGTATTTAAAATATATCCTTTGGTCTGTTTTTAATATTTGTACTTCATACCTAGATATTCTTTGGGGACTGTGCTATTTTAAAATAATCTGATACAAATTAAGTAATAAATGGTCACAAAATGCAATGAAAATAGAATAGAATAGTGTGGAACCTTAGATCTTTCATAAACTCCAAAGTTAGCAATTTTGAGAGTTAAAGAGTAATAGAGGGAAGTTATAACTCCTGTGAAATATATTCAAACATGGGAACTCTTCTTTTTTTAAAGGGGAAAATGGTTTTAAAAAAAGCAAATATTTTCCATAAGAAAACAGAAGTTTAGATACTTGTAGTGTTTTGTCTATTTTTCTTTACTTTTTGGTTCGGAGGAAAATTGCACATGTAGTTTCTTAACAGATCTACAAAAATGTTGCTTTCTAGATTCATCCTGTTAGTCATACAAGGAAACTCCATCTTGCTGTGATGTGGGCAATGAGGAAGTTTACATGATACAGATTTAAACAGTTATATAGATTTTTCCACATTAAAAATGCACTAATGAAAAAGAGCTATCATTTCATTGAGAAGGTTTAAAGATCTGCACTTCACAAAATACCATTTCCTTAATTGAAATAAGTTATAGGTGACATATTATGAAACTGATCATATTATTATAGTCTCATTTATTGTGCTTTGCTTCTTTGCCATAAATTTCCAAATAAATACTTGTGTTCCCTTTAAGGGATAAATTAGAATGAAACCAGGGAAATGTAAGTGGATATTTTTATGTTAATGGATAAAAAATAATCTTAGCTCTGAATACTGACCACGAGGTAAAATAAAATGTGTTCGACAAATACATTTGTGCTTTCTTTGAAGAAAAACAGTGCTCCAAATATTTATTAATAATTTGAAATCAATAGTTGGGGCTGTTGGAAATGGAGGTCTTTCTTCGGTCACATCACTTTGAGCAATAAAATATTTCAAAGTATTGAAAATGGCAAAGGCAATTTGGAGCAGCATGGGTTTCCTTTGCTTTACGATATTTTTCTAAGAATTTCCTCAAGTGACCTCGCTTAGTTAAAAAAAAAATTAGCCTAAAGAACCCAAAGCCATTTAATGGCACATTATTTTTTTGTTCCGAACTTTTAAAAATTTCTAGTTAGCAATGGGTACCAAACCTTGCAGCTTTCACAGGTGAGAAGTCCATAGTGGTACCCAGACACTTTATCCCCACAAACTGGACAAAGTTCTTCAAGATCTTCATCATAAGAGTAATTCACCATTTTAAATTGAGACACTGCAAGAGAAAAAAAATACTGACATGTACATATATACACACAGAGACATATCTCTCTATACTCCCCATTAATTCATTAGTGCCAGAAGTTTGGATTCTGTGGTCAGAAACATCTAAGGGATTGTTAGGTGGCAGGCCCTTCAGAGACCCTATACAAATGAAGAAACTTTTTACATAACTCCTGTTGTATTGAATTAAAAGAAAAAAAAAAACTTTGAAAGTAAAACAACAAGCAGCTTGTGGAACTAGAGAATGTAGACTTTGTTTTAATTTGTAAAGTTATCTTTAAAAGTGTTAAAATCATCATGGCACAAAATTTGAATTACTCTATAGAGGACCACAAATTAGAGACATAAGAGTAACTTAAAATTAACCCTTTAAGTGTCTTTCAAAGCACTCTGACAAAGGCCAGCTCCAAAATACCACTTCATGAAGGCTGGTGGTGGTATTTCCCCTTCTTGCTCCCAACACAACCCTTCCACCAGACTGGCTTCCCTTAAGCGTCTGTCATGATAATAACACGGGACTGCACCAACTAACCTACCAAACAGTTTCACTCCTCTCCTGGAGGTTCTACTCACAGTGCTGCAGGTTTAAAATACTGTACTGCAACCTAAAACCCTGGAAATTTGATTGTGAGTAGCAGTCCTTCTTTAACAAAAGCCTGACACTCCCTGGGCTCAGATCTGCTAGATTAATCGAAACATCCAAGTTTCCGTATCGACAGGGCTCCTGTTCTGTATGTACACTTTCATCTCCCCACGGTGGGAAATCTCCTGTGAAAAGGAAAAAAAAAAGTGGAGGAGAGAGAAGGAGGGAAGAGAGGGAAGGGGACCCAAAGAAATAAAACAGAAGGAGGGGGAAGGTACACACGAGAGTTTGGTTTCGGGGTGAAGTATTGAAGTCCCGTAATGAATTTCACATGTTTCCGATAATCATTGCAAAATATAAACACCTTCAGATTTCCACGGTCAAGTTAAACACTAGTCAGTTCCCAAAGACGCGCCGGCCAACCATCCCTGGATCAAGTAACCCACTTCCTATAGAGAAAGGACGGCGAATGCCTAGCTGTAGCTAAAAAGATGTATAAAATGTAAACAGGAAGGTCAGCAGTTAGGAGACACTGAAAAAATATATATACCTGATCCAACCACCCTGTCTAATTATACTCATTCACAAGAGGCGGCTGCGGTCTTCCAAGGGGGGAAATGTTGCCTTAAGCGACTTGGAGAAATCTCGGAGCGGGAAAAGGAGCTGGGAAAAGTGGTTAAAGGCAATTGCCCTGCCCAGCTCTGCCGGTACCCGCTCCTGGGGACCCTCCCCTTTCACTTCCGAAGTAAAGGCGAGCTCTACCCTAGCTCATCCCTCTCCTCAGTCCCACATTCCGCCCCTGCCCAGCTTGGCCCCTGCCGACCTGCTTCGAAAACAGCGCCCGAGCTAAGTTTGTTTTAAGTTAATCAATGGCATTTTGTAGCCTGACGGGGGTGGGATGGGGGAAACGGACGCCGGGGCAACAGCAGAAGTCTCCTTTGATTTGTTTACCCGCTAAAGGGGGAAAACGTTTTCTCCCCAACGCCTCCCTCCTTTCCAATGACCCCCAACGCACAGCACACTTCACTAACTACCTGTCCCATTTGCCGTCATCTCAGCAATGACAAGCAAAGTCCTTTTTGCCTGTGGATTTTGGGGGCCCCTCGGATCTAGGGAAGCTGGTAAAAGTCCTAAGACTCCAGAGCAGAATGTGATCTCTTGAAAGTTGGAGCACGCAGCAGCAACAGCAGCAGCAGCAACAACAGCGAAAGTCGAGGATCGATTCAAAAATGTCCTCGACGGACCCCCGGAGATGTGGGGGACTTGGGGAAGAGCTCCAGTTCCAGTCTTGCTTCTGAATGAAATTTACACCTTGCCAAGAAGAGAAATGTTCCGCGGGGCTGGCGGCGAGACTGTGAGGCTCAAGGAAAAGCAGCTAAGGAAGTAAAGGTTCTTCACGTCTTATGGAGAGCCTATGGAGCGTCCGTGGGGGCTGTTATTCAGGCTCCCCCACTTCTATCGCCCAGCACTCGGGCTTGGAGAATGTGTGTCGCAGGGCTAGAGGTTGGAGACTTGTTTGTTTATGCGCAAATCGCTCCCAATGATTCTTGATTTTGTTTTCATGGGACTTTTGAAACAGAAAAAAACCCACCGAAGTGGACTTCACGTTAAAGTGTCCCCTGTCCCCTGAATCCTAGCCCAACAGATCTGAGAAGGCTCAGAGAATGCCGAACTGCTTCCCAGTCAGATGCTCCTACTTTCGAGGACAGGGCATGAAGAAGATGGGGGGGGGGGGGCGCGTACTTCTCAAGCTTCGGAAAAGAGTCAAAGCCAGAGCGGGGAGGAGTGTGGGCGCAAGAGGGAGGGGGAGAGGAGGACCCACTTTTCAGAACTTCCCAATGACCTAGATGGACAGGGTCACCGTACCCTGATCAGATTCGTTTAATAACTTGGGCTAACAGAACCCATGCAAAGTCACGCTTCCTCTTCAGCTCTAGAGTGCTCGTGCAGCTCTAGAGAAAAGAGGGATATTGCGTGAGAAGTGAGGGACTAAGGCTGGAAGACTAAGACTAAGAAACTGACTAGCGGGCAAAGAAGTTGAGCAGACCTAGAGTCGAGCTAATCGAGCCCTCTTCCCTTAGTGTATATTTTCCAATGGAGGAAGCAATCTTGTCCTTTTGGATTTCTCTTTCAGTCACTGAAGGCACCTGCCTGCTACCTGGTTCGGTTGTTACTCAGAGCATCGAGGATAGCTGGGAACGAAAATTTCTCTTCTCATCATGATTTTCTTTCCCATTAAGGATGGGGGTTTGATAGAATAAACAACGAGAGGAGGCCTCCCTCACCTCAGGCTGGGGTTTGAACCCACAGCCGAGTCCTTTGAGAACTGGGAGTGGGTGGGAGACCAACTTTTTCTCAGCTTGTTTGCAGGGTAGGAACCGTCTTACTTTTAGGAAATAAGTATTGAAAAAGCTGTTCTCTCTGGAATAACTTTTTAAAAAGTTTCTCTCTCTCTCTCTCTCTCTCTCTCTCTCTCTCTCTCTCTCTCTCTCTCTCTCTCTCTCTCTCTCTCTCTCCCTTTTTGTAAAAAAAAAAAAATTGCAGCTAGCACCTCTTCCTCTTTAAAAAACACAAAACGTCTAGGAAACACATAATCCGGAGTACAAATGAGAAACTTTTCCTACTCAGACTTTGGAGTTTGAGACAGCCACAAAGATACAAGCTCACTCAAGTCCTTTCAAAGAAAAGAATTTAAACCGGGATCTTCCTGCAATTTTACCCTCTTGATCTACAGCCCCTCATCATTTATGGGGCTTTTCGCCACTTGCGGCCAACTGGGCCCCTGGGGCAACCCCTTCTGATGCTCAGGAGTTGGTCTTGGGGGAGATCTTAGATCTAAAGGAGTCAGTCACCTTGCACTCCATTGAGGCTCAGAAATGAACGGGGGAAAACCCCTCTAATAACTGCCTTCAGGGGCTGAAGGGCTACTCTCTTCAGCCTCCCACTCCTTAAGCCACCACTCCCAAGCTAACTCCATACTTGGGGTGGGCCTCCAGCAGAAGTGTGGTACCTATGAGTTCAGAGGGGACGAAGGCCTTCTATACGTTGGCCCTTAACGCTGCACTTTTAGTCCCGGTCCCTTTAAAGTACGCAAAAGGGGGATGGCAGGAAGTATTCCGAGATCACAGGCCAGGCAAACACCACATCCTGAGCGGTGGAGGCGGTGAAGATGGAAGAGCACCGGTGACTTTTCCTCGCATTGTTCCCTCCCACTCCAACCAGCCTTCACTCCCCCACCCCGGGGCAACTGCGATAAACTTCTAAGCTGCTTTAATGCAAGCCAGATCTGGAGTTGCTATTTAGGAGTGCGGTGAAAATATAGCCAGTGGAATTTATTTGTTTTCTTGTTAGCAATCAAGAGCCAGAGAAACAAATGGGACTTACATATTCCCAATACTCTGATTGAACTAAGTGCATCAGGCTAATCCGCCGGCCTTCCCACCCCCACCCCTTTCCTTCGCGCTGGGTTGTGTCCGAGAGGGGGTGCCCTTCTGGTCCCTTTAGCTCTTCAGATGGCTTTGAAGTTGGCCAAACACCGTCCCAGAACTTTTAGCCTGGTAGCCTCTAAGGCAAACCCTTCATTGGCGGTCCTCCCTTTTTTACTAGGCAATTTCCTTAGGCAGAATTCTCCCCTTTCCTATCACTCCCCTCACCTGAAATCAGGAAACTCTGAAAGTCAACGTAAAGTTCCAACCAATTTCTCCTGCCTAAGAACGTGCTCGCCCTTCTAAGGAAAGCTTCACTTGTTTGGGTCACTACTATTGTCACCATTATCAACCTTACTATTTAAAGTTCTGACCAGCCCTAAGTCTCCCGGCCGAGGATCGCCACATCTCCAGTTAATTGGGAGCGGCGATTAGCCCTAGCTCGGAAAATCTCCACCCTGAATTGTTCAGAAGTCATAAACTTTTATGAAGGTACCTGGGGAGGGGGATGGCCCCAGAACCAGAGCAGCTCGCAGCCTGCGCCCCAGTCTGTCAACCACAATGCCCGGCGAGGGAGAAAGCAGCCAACCAGTCCGATCCTCACCGGGGAGTCAGAGCCCGGGAACGAGGGAAGAAGGGAGAGAGAAGGCGCCGACCGGTGCCGCCTTACCTTGCATGTTTTCCGGCATTTGCCCCTGTTCCCCATGCGATCGGGCGAGTCCTAGGGCTTCCGTCTCCACTTTGGGTAGCATGACAAGACGGCTGCGGGCGGGGATGGGGGGTCCGTGTCTGTCCGGAAGCCCAGCACCTGGACACGGGCAGCACAGATTCAACTCGAGCGGACAGGAGAAAGGGGGCGATCGGAGAGGGATCACCCACCCCTTCCCCTCCCCTTTCCTCCTCCTCCGGCCTCAGCTGCTCCCCGCCTCCGGCCTCTGGGACCCCTCCTGCCCTGTACTGTCCGGCCCTGCCCTGCCCTTTTATGTACGTTCTGTCCTACTCCTCTGCTCCCGCGCTGCCCTGGAGCAGAGAATAAGGGGAGCGCAGGTTAAGGGGCTAGTCGGAGAGCACAGAGCCCGGACACTGCTGACTGGCTTTGCCTAGAACAGCAACAGCAATTACTACAGCTGCCCGGAGGATTGATCCATGCGGAGCTCCCAATCCGGGAGCTCTCTGCCGCGGCTGCTGCTGCTGCGGCGGCTGCTGGCTGCTGCTGCCGCCGCTTACTACTGCTGCTCCTGGACAGGGTCTTTCCTTTACTCCTTTCCCTCTTCTCCCTCCCTCCCACCTTCCCTCATGCTCAGGATCAGCAGGGGTCTCTCTCTCTCTCTCTCTCTCTCTCTCTCTCTCTCTCTCTCCCTCTTCTCTCTCTCTCTCTCTCTCTCTCTCTCTCTCTCTCTCTCTCCTCTCTCTCTCTCTCTCTCTCTCTCTCTCTCTCCCCTCTCTCTCTCTCTCTCTCTCTCTATCTCTCTCTCTCCCTCCCTCTTCCCCTCTCGCTCACTCCCTCCCTCCCTCTTCCTCTCTCTCTCTCTCTCTCTCTCTCTCTCTCTCTCTCTCTCCACTCTCCCCCTCCTCTGACTTTCTCTCTAAGAAGTGTTGAGTTCTGAAGTTCGGATCTGGTTTTCTTGCCTTGTTTATTCCTCTAGCAAAGAGCAGCACTTTTCAGCCCAGCGGTGCTGGTGCAGGGAGGGAAAGAGGGAGATGGGAAGGAGGGAGGTAAGTTCTGGGGACAGAGGTAAATGGTTCGAGAAAGGGGTGAAAAGGTGGGGACTGGAGTGGGGATGGCAGCTGGGGACTCCAGGGTTCTGACACCACGACTTAAACCAATGAGGAAGAGCTGCACACAGTAATTTTCTCTGACACCCCAACCTCTTACGCCTCCACCCTCAGGGCAGCTGCTAAATCATTCCGAGATCCTATTGCTGGTTAAGAGGCAACCTCTGTCTAAGGAGCGTACTGGAATAAAAGGAAGTGATCTATATTTGATCGTAGGGAATAAGGAAAAGGCACTGGCTTGGAGGCGGGGTGGACCAAGGTGGAGGGATACCTATTTAAAAGAAGTAAAGAGGTACAGGGGATGGAATTCAGTTGGCTGGGGCGGGGGTGGGGATTGTCACTGTTCAAAGGTCTCATTTGCTTCATAACCTGTTCCCCTCTTGGCCTTTCCAGTCATATAGCAAGAATGGCTCTCCGACTCTACAAGACCCTAAAGGTCACCTCTGAGGACGACACATGACAGGCTAACAAGGTGAAAACCAACATTTGCCACAGTGGTGGTGGTGGCAGCAATAAACCATGTTTTCGCACCTTTCCTCTTTTTATATCTGAGCTTCCTTGGGAGTTATCCCCTCTTTTTCCTTCCTTTTTGACATGGCCCTCGAGCCTTCAGATTTCGCAGATTTTGTCAACTTTTTTTTCTTCCATAAAAGACACAAAGATCAATCTAGGCTTTCAGTTTTTATTCTGGTGCTCTGTCTCTTTGGGGGACGGATCTGCATGAGGTCCAGCATTTTAAAGAAGTTTTAAAGACCATCTGCTACGCAAGAGCATCAACCACCGCCTCGGCATTCAGTGAGTGGCGATCTCTTCAAAGTTCTCAGACCTCATCCCAACAAGATGAAAACATTCTTTCCAACATTCTGCGTGCATTCCAAATGCCTCATATTCAGGATCTGCGACTGTGATCCCATAATTATTACAGCTCATCTCAATACACTGGGAAGGATTTGAATCTCAAAAGATCCGAAACTGAGTCTATTTGAATGGCATTGGGATTATGCATTCAAGACCTCACTGTCCACTAGTTAGGGTAACATTAAAAGAAAAATATTGGAATCAGTGCCTTGCATAATCTGCATCTTTATATTAAATGGAGTTGGTCCAACTGCTTACTCACTCCCCTTCTCCATCTGACAACTTTCATTTTTCTTTTCATAGTTTCTGAAGCCACATGATTATGTAGTGTGGTTTTTAGCCGAGTTGTCAGGTTTCAAAGAAAAAAAAAATCAAATACACAGATTTCTGATTATGAGCGACTTTTAAGTGCCTCAGACGTTCAAAATTGTATTTACAACTTGATGTAGTTCACAGTCTGGATTTGGAAGGCATGAGGTTCAAACCCGAGTTTTGCTACATACTCCCCGTGACCATGGACAAGAAGTTTAACCTCTCTGAACCTCAGTTTACACATCTGTAAAATGGAATTAGGTCACATGACCACTGAAGTCCTTTATAACTCTAAAGCTAAATAAATCTAAATCTAAATTATATTAAACTCCCCCTCCACCGAAAAAAAGCAACATCTTCATAATTTTAATTTGAGTAATGCTTAGTCACTAATAGCTTTGACCTGTATTGCTATGGTTGGATTGTGATCTCCTCCCAAACTTTGAAATTTAATTAATATTCCTTAAAGCCCATAAAGTGCCTTTTATTGCAATTCAGAAAGCCTCCCTAAATCAGTTAAGTGTCCTTTTCCAAACTGTCACCACCAACTTCTCTGATGGAGAGAAGATCATGCCCTGAAGCACTTACATCGGCTAGAGTCCGGAGTCATCCTGATCCAAATTTTCAGAGGATTAGAGGAGAGTTCAGGGTTTAGGTACAGTTGGGGAATGGTGGAGCTGGGGGTGGGGCGCAGAACAGAGCCGGGGAGATCTTTTAGGGCTACAGGGATTACTGGGTTGTGCCCTTACTAGTAACAAGCCTGATCCATCTGCGGGGCTTTTTGATCGCCAACCAGCCAGAGAGCTCGCGCTCAGAAAATTCCAACTTCTGAGTGTGTGGGGAGGAGGGGGAAAAACAAAAACAAAACCAAAACTGTTTTGGGGTTGATTACCAGCCTCTGCAGCTCAGTCGCTTCCCAAGCCCTAATCCCATCCCATCCCAGTCCCAGGACACCTGGAACCTTCATTCCCGAGAGCACATTAAGTGGTGAGAATGAGTGGTCATTATTATGGTAGTAAACAGACACGGGTCCATCATTTTACATTAATGAATTTTCCTAGGTGGTAAGCTAGCCCCCTCTCCGTCCTTCTCGCCAAACCATGTCGCGAGCTACACTTCCAGGGCGCATGGGAGGTAGAACACGAGAACCCACAATAACGTCAAGGAGAGGATTATCAATAAGGTGCTCTGCCTCTGGCTTTTCGGCTCGCCGAGGGGCTCCTGGTGAAGCTGACTTAGTTTACTATCCTTAGTCCAGAGAGGCCCAAGGTGTGGAGCGCTTTTTCAGAGGGAAGAGCCTAGAAGGATCTAGTCATGGAAACCCGAGGCCAAAAAAACCCCTGAATTCAGCAGATCTCTGGCTGACGGCCTGGCGGTCCATCCTGTTCTTTCAGGTCAGCCTCTCAGTTCACCACAAATCATGTTCTTGGGACATCTTTAGGCAACCTGGTCACGCTTAGGGCTAGAAGCACATCAACTGCGACTGTCTTCCCAAAGCAGAGAAGAGTTTTTTTTTTCCTTTTTTCTTCTTAAAACCCGCTCCTATTGAGGGGCCCCGCTGCACCACCTCATGGGAGACCCGCCAACTCCCTAACTCCTTCCACTTTGTTGCAGCCACTGGGTTAACCTTTAAATATCATGCCGAACCAGAATAGGACACAAATTGGGTCGCAGCGTAAGTGTGCCACTTTCCTCACCCCACCTTTCAAAGCAAGTTTCACCGCACCTGCATTCACTCTTCACTCTCTTTGGAGATTCCCTTCCTTTTCCGCTCCCACCCCCACCGCAACCTTTTCGGACAGATAGCGCGAGGAATTCTGCAACTATTTAGACCTATTGATGTGGACGATTAGGACCTAAGAGTATGAAGGCGCCGAATGGGAACACTAAATCCATGACGACACAGAGAGGTGGGAATTACGGACGGATGACCGGTCCAAGTCAGACCGACCATTTCACAGAAACATAAGCCCTCCTCCCCTTTCTAAGAGTAGGGTGCGAAGAGACAACGGGCAGCTTCCCATTAGAATTGGAGTTGGCAAAACTCCTCCCCCACCCCGGGAGTGACTGGGCTCTCTTTCTGGGGATAATTTAACTTGGAGCTTCTCAAAGCCCTGCCCGAGAAACAGGCACCTTAAGCAACCCTTGGAGGAAACTCCAATTTAATTACCATCTCACTCTCTTTTCTTCTAGGCCTCTCTGCCAACTTGTAGCAAAGTGCTCCCCCCACTCCCTTCAGCCTATCCTCCTGCCTTACAATCAAGACTTCTCTCCTGAGTTCACCCGTCTTGGTTCTGACTTTGTCTTGAATGTCTTGATTGACGCTTCCAATTATAAAAGATGATGGCTTGGGGAGGCTCCTGTAGCCTTGATTAGCCCTAAGAGCACGGTCCTAGAATATTTTATCCATCCACGGGGCTCCTAAAGATGTGTGTGCTTCCATTAACACCAAAAGCAGGGAATCCAAGGAGACCTATTTTTCGCCCCCCCCCCCCGCCCCAGTATACACTTGCATTGCCTCATTCCCCCTCACCCACTTCCCCATTTCTTTTCTAGCCCCAACCACCCCCCCCCCCCCCACCAGCTTCCCCTCTCCAATTATCGCTCCAACCTTTCACTTCCTCAGCTCAGAACTCCAGAGAGGGCACTGAGAACAGCCGGTACTTGACACGACAAGTGAAGGGTCGCGCAACCCTAAGGACATTTAACCTGGTGCAGGCCGGACAGGGTAGTGAAATGTCAAGATTTTCAAGAGTGGTTCTAGTTTCCCGGCTTCTAGTGCGCCATCCGAGCTTTACAGGCTCTGTAAGATTCCCCGGGCTTTTAGCTCTGCTTGAGCGCTGGAGAAAGAAGGTGAAGGAACCCCGGGCTCAGGTTCCCTGGGAAAGCTATCGCTGGTTATTGCTTAACTAGAAAGATTCTACTTTTGTCCCAGCAAACTTATTTTCCATAGGGTCATCCTACAGCATCTACTCTCCCCTCCTCCATGTTACTGGCCAGTTGGAACTATTAGAACAACCTGGAGAGTTCATTCTTTCTCGCAAACCATGTATCTGGTGTCCGCTCAACTTTCACAGCGCTAGGAGCAGCAGAGACTACATAAACATGAGCACACGACGAGACCGCACAAGTCCGAGGCGAGGAGAACAGAAAGCTTAGCGATCGTTTCTAGTTTTCTCTTCCCCTACCCCTTCCTCCCCGCCCCCCAGCTACCCTTTAGCTTTGCTTCCCACAAAGGCGTGTATCTGAAAGCCTTCAATAAAGAACCCCAAAGGGCTGACTTCTTTTGGAAAACGGAGCTATCAATACGTAACAACTCACGTTTCTCATGAAGAACGCTCTTGGCAAACTTTAAGGGCGCTATATAAATGTGTTATTATGATGATTGTCATCAATATCTCCCTTGAACTGTTCCCTAACCGCATTCCCTGGCCCACTGCTCTTCCTGTTCTTGTTTCAGGGAGGGGCGATACATGTCAGAACTACTGTACATTTTTGCTAAACAGCATTTGCGATCCCAGGGGCTTCTGAAAGCCTCTCCACTCAACTTCAGCACATTTTTCCTCCTTTTCTAAAAACAACAACAACAACAAAAAACAACCCTTTGCACTTCGCTTTGTAAATAGTCATATTTCTTTAAAGGCCCAATGTCAGAGAGCACACCTTGTTATCCCAACAAGCTGTTGGAACAAGTGTCTTTTATATTAAATCTGTAATGCACAGTTAATTTAAAAATTTTCTGTGACTGTAATGGAAATGTAAAATGTAGAGTCGAAGCAGTTAGTTGGACGCTTTAGGCAAAAACTAAACAAAACAAAACCTAAACCATACCCACGACCACACCCACCCCCAAAACAGTCCTGCCATTTTTGGGTCATCTGAGTGTCAATCATTCTAATTTCCTGGTACACATCTACTTTTTAGGAGAATTCCTGCATTTTCCCTTTTCTTCTGCTGGTGTAGACCCACAGCCGGAGTTCTAGGACAGTACTCACTTTCTCCATCAGTGCATTTTGCAGAGGACTTTGAGATCTAGGCCTCTCTTGCTAAGTCTTGCAAAATTCTCTGGGGGTGGTGGGAAGAAATGGGATCCTAGAAGTAGCACAATCTCTCCTCTTTACTGTAATTGTAAATGGGTGTGCGAGTCATCTTCAGTCAAAAGTAAGAGTGACTAGGCTTATGTGTCTTCCAATCCATCTACAACCAACCACAGAACACTTAGTTACATTTTGCTCAACCATAAGTGAATGTTATCTCAGCTCGAACATTGTGCAATCAGAGACACTACTAGGAGCTGTGAAGTTGCTGGGGAAAAGTATCTAATACATACACACATACACACATATGCATGTATGTATATATATATATGTGTGTGTGTGTGTGTATACACACATATTCACAATTCCAAAGAGTACACCCACACACACCCACACACACCATTTAATTGTGGTAAAATAAGCTTCCCATTGACCACTAAGGACAGTAACCAAACTTTAACACTGTGCTGCCATCCCATGTTAGATGTGTAGGCTCACCTAGATTGGGAACTCATAGGGGGCCTGGCAACTCAAGCTTCTTCTGTATTCCACCCATTGCACCCAGCACACAGGAGGCATTCAATAAAGGATTGCAGATTGAAGGTATACTCTGAAGGTTTCCATTTCCATCAAGACCTAAGACCAGGGATTGCCTGCACTTGGTGTTGATGTAGGGCCAACCAAGCCCATCCTTGTTAATGAAAGAAAATTATAGAGGACTATTGGACCTGGGGTGGTAGAGACAGCAACTTTGAGAAGTTAGCAGTTGCTCAGATTAGCTGCTGAAGTTGCCTTTAATTTAAGTCATTATTATGCAAAACTTTTAAAGAGGGGTCCCAGGTGCATGTTCCATCATTTCTTGAAACTTCCCAACTTATTGAAAGAAAAAATGTAACTTTTTTTGTCATTAAGTTCTGGGTTCTGTCCATTTTAATAATGAGAATGTAGGAGATCAACTGTAATAATGTCTAAAAGAGTTCACTGGTTTTCTCAATGATTTCTTCCCTCACATGGCTTGCACAAGGTTCTTTATGATTGCTGATTTTTCCTGCAGAATTCTCATTCACAGTAAAGTTATTTGAGTCAAATTCTAGAAGGGTGTGTGTGTGTGTGTGTGTGTGTGTGTGTGTGTGTGCACATGTGTGTGTTGATACACATTGAGTCTGTAGAAGAAGGATGGATCATACACAGATCCAGAGTTAGCAAAGCAGGATCAAATGAATGAACTACAAAGCCTTAGCCTGGGCATGGAATCAGCACCTTTCCATACCGGAGACAAAAACAGCATGGGCACGCACATACACACACACACACACATATGCACTTATGTTTGTTTTAAGATTATCCCCTTTCACGGCTTCCCCTTCCCCCAGTGTTCAGTCCCTATCTTCTCCCATCCTTCCATCCCCCATTCCGCTCAGCAACTGATGTCCTTACGACGACCTCCTTCATCTTCCCCTTTCCTCCCCTCCCTTTCTAATCCCCCTCCAGCTCCCTTTTCTTAAACTCAGTAGCTCATTTTGAGTGATTCTGCTGCCATCTGCGCTCCACAGAAGCTTTTGTAACAATTAGATGCCTCGCCTTTCGTCCCAGTCCCTTTCAGCACCCTGTCTGTCTGTCAGTCTCGCTCCTTCTGCTGGTTGTCATTGGAGACCACACAGCTTGCAGTATCTTAACGTTCATCCTTCTATCCCATCAGCCTTGGGAATATTTCTAGAGAAACCTAGCACTAAGAGACAAGCAGTGCCTCTACAACAGATTTTCCTGTTCCCATTCCCATTCCCTGAATGCCTAGTTCTTTGCGCTGCCTGGTAATTGAGACCTAGCCTCCTCCCTCTCACTACTTTTCCCTTTCTCCTCCCTTCTTCCTTCGCTTTGACCCTTGCCCCACGATTCTCGGGAAGGAAGTCAGTTATCCAGCTGACTATAGTAGAAGAAACCAAAACAGCACCTCTAAATATTTTACCTTAGCCCCATATTCTTGTACCTACACGTACACGGCGTGTGATTCCCTGGCTCACTGGTTGTCCCTGCTCTCCTAAAAACGGGGCGTGGATGAACAACCAACTCCCCCCCCCCATCTTAATACCAGCAAAAGCTCTCAGGAACCACTCATTACTTATGTTAAAGAGAAATTTCAAACTATTGCTTGGGGAGGGAGGGGGAGAATTATCAATACTCAGCTTGTAATCATTCGGGGATCATTCCAAAAGCAACCTTGCAATGGGACGACAATCCTTACTTGGGTTGTCATACTCACTCAACACGATTCTTCTCAGAACATCTCCACTATGTTTCCACTACCAAAACTGCCACCTGAACTGTCATTTGTAGTTGAAAGACTGTCTTACTTTCTCCCTCCCTCCCTCTCTCTCTCTCTCTCTCTCTCTCTCTCTCTCTCTCTCTCTCTCTCTTTCTCTCTCTCCATCTGTCTCTGTCACAGTGACTCAGTCAGTCCCCCTTGTTGGTCTGTCAGTTTGCGTCTCTCTTCTCTTGCTTCCCAAAACATTAAGAAAAAAAAGGTTCCTAACACAGCACGTTTTTAGGGCATTGTTCAATAAAGCAATCTTGTATTCATTCCCGTCCCTCAATTTCTTATGTTAATGGTGGACTTATTCCGCTTTCCAGACTTTTCTCCTCAAACCCAAATGTCCCTAACTCTAGAGATTCTCAGAAGAGTGGAGGAGTTTCTAAGCAAAGCTCAACCAATGAGGGTGCGGGGGTGGTCAAATAACAACCAGATAGGAGTGCTGAGCTGGACTCGGAGGGTTGTAGAAAGAGGGAAAGGGAAGAAAGATACCAGACTCCTCCGCTCCAAGCTAAAGAAAGTAGCGAGCGACTGTGGGCTTGGGGGACCGAGTGAGGTTGTGTGTGGTGTGTGTGTGTGTGTGTGTGTGTGTGTGTGTGTGTGTGTGTGTTTCTTTACAGCCCGTTCTCTTCCAGCAGCTCTGTTCACGTTTAGGGAAAATCAAAGTTGGTTTTAGACTCTGTCTGAGAGGAGAGACCAAGTGAAGGAGAGAAACGAACTGGCCACGGTGTAACTTTCTTGTTTCTCCCTCTCTCATGGCCCTGAAGAACATTGTACTCTGTCCCTTCCTTCCCACCCCCCGCTCCCCAGTGCTTTTTCATAAGTAAGTTGTTGTTTTTTTAATAAACAGTACATTACAATCAGTAATTTGCTGTTCTCCCCAAAGGGATCTGCGGAGGCCAGCGGAGGCAAGGCAGGAAGGGGACAGAAGGAGAGACGGTAAAGTAGGGAGGGAGGGAAGGAGGAAGGGAGGGGGAGAGAGAGAAAGAGAGGGAGACGGAGAGGGAGAGGGAATTGTTAACTTCGTCTCCACTGCTGAGATACAGCTGCAGCCGTCTCACAACCGAACCAACGCCACCCTTGGGTAACCGGCATTCTTAGCTGTTGCAAAAAAGACACTAGGCCCGGTTAGGGTGACCTCTTGGATATCTCACTTTGCACTGACTGACATGTTCTTTCAAAGACCAAGATATTCACAGACAGAGTTTGATAAACATTTTCTTGGCACTGGATTTCAGTAAGACTCTTTTGAACTGAGTTTGGGAACGTGTTTGGGGGAAAAGTACAGAAAACTAACATTAAATGTGAAGTGCAACACATTCTTTAGATTATACATTCATATGTAATTGAGTATAAAGAAATGCATGTCAGAGAATGAACTGTGTTCTGTGGAATACATTATTTACAAAATATTTAATGTCCTACGTAAGTAAACTAGAATGTATAGCTCATATTGAGCTTTACAGAAATACTTGATTGACTCTACATTCCTTCAGGAATATAGACACTCACATATACATTAATTGGCTAAACAATGCTTGCTGAATCATAGAAAAGACTCTTAGATCTCCTGATAAATCAACTTCTGGCTTATAGTACCCCCAGAGAATCATGGAATATTAGAACTGGAAGATGCTTTAGAGGTTATCCACTCCAGAATATTCATTTTACAAAGGGGGAAACTAAGATCCAGAGAGGGGAAGCAACTTGGTCTAGTTAGTGACAGAGCTGGGATGACAACCATAGTTTCCTGTCTCTCAACCTATGTTCTTCAACCAGGTGGAAGGAGTATACTTAGCACATATACTTTCCACTTCTAATTCTACTTTTTTTCACCACCATGAACATCTGTAGAGGACACTCCTCCATGTTATTCCTTTGCATAAATATCTAACTACACATGGTTACATATCTATACATTTAAATCCTTATCTGAGTGTCTATAATGTCTATGGCATAAGCTTGGAGTACAAAGCCTTTGACGATGGTCCAGGTCTCATCACCTTGCCCCCAACCCTTCTTTGGATTTTGCTTCTGCTCTAAGCAGCCAGGGCAAACTTTTGAAAGTTGCATAAAGCTGTGTTTGGAACCATACAACCCTAGACAAGTAACTAAAGGGCCTTGATCGTTTTTTTGGGGTGGGGGGAAGGGAATGCTCTATGTCATTTACCCTCTGACTACTTCCCTTCTCCTCTAAAGGCTGTCAGCTCAAACCAGCCTAGAACCTTCTATATAAAACCTCAGTTTGGCATAGCACAATGCTGGGCACATAGTAGGTACTTGATTAATGCTAGTTGGCTTGCTGACTTGGCTGCAAACTAGATGCCACTAGAGGTCTTTGGGTCAAATAGGAGCATAGCCCAGTATGACTGCAATGGGAGTAGAGTGGGGGAGGAGGTGTGAGTGCTCCGAGAAGGAATGGGACCCCAAAAGAGGCCCCTGGTTCCGGGGAACCAGCTGTGGAATTCCATCTACCAGCTAGCTGTGGCGCCAGGAAGCTGTAGGACAGGTTTAAGGTGTCAAAAGTGTCAGGAAGAATGGGCACTGGCTGGAGCGATGAGTGAGTTCTGATGCCTGAACTCAGTCAGGATAAGCCCCAGAGGTACAGCCAGCTTGAGAGGCCTGAGACTCAACCTCTCTTCTCCCCAGATCCTTTGATGGAGGAAGAAGCAGTGGCATTGGATCCTGGGCCAAGGGATCCTTAGCCTTTTAGCCTGGGAGAAAGCTTTCATCTCTGAAGTGGCTTGGAAAGTCACCTGGAGCAGTCTGTGTAAACACCTCTATCTTTATCTCTGTTTTTACCTCTGTCTCTATGTGTCTCTGTCTCTCAGTGAGGGGGTACAGGGGAGGGGTGGAGGGAAGTGGTGTTCTCCATTGGCCTCAGAGAGAAAGGAAAAAGCATCAATTTTCCTCTCTCTATTTCTTCCTCCATTCCATCCCTCCCATCCCCAAAATTTCTCAAAAGCAGGCCAATGACCATTTTTTTGCCTCCTGCTAGAAAACAACTTCTAAGGCTGAGAGCTCATCAAAGGAAAGCAGCACATGGGAGCAGCTCAATGTCTCTGGTTCTGCCCTCCTTGTCCTAGACTTAGGGTTTGAGGGAGCAAATCACTACCATTCACTCTCATGACTCACTGAAGAATGAGATATGAATGAGTTGGTAGCCGTGCATTGGGAGTACCTGTGCATTGAGAGTGTGGGGAGAGCAGGGAAAGTTGTCTTTGGACCCCTTGGGATCTGTTGATCAAATATATTCATAATATGGATGCCTGTTTCCTCTGATTGAAGACTCCTCTTTCTACTACTAATCCTCAGCTGGAACACCATATAAAAGTATTAATTGTTTTTGCTCCAAGTAGCCAACGTCTCTCCAGAGTTTTTTTCTCCCAGAGATTCAACAGTCCTAAGTGGAATAAATGGATAGATGGGGTTCCAGATGGAAGAAACTATATACTACAGGAAGGTTTTGTTTGATGAAAATGAGTAATATTCTGTGTCTTTTTCAGCTCCCTTCTCCACATATTTGTCTTTTCCCCCTCCTTCCTTCCTTTTTTCTTTCCTCCCTCCCTCCTCCTTCCCTTCCTCACTTTCAGTCTTCCTTCCTTCCTTCCTTCCTTCCTTCCTTCCTTCCTTCCTTCCATAAATTCATCAAGTCTGTGTTGCATTATGTATGCCTCTCCTGGATTTTCTGACAGTACATTTTTGGAACCATTTCCTCAGTTGGTATGTTTACAGCATTGTTAGCTCCTAAAAACTCAGAGCACTCTATGGTTTCAGCCTGTTATAGTAAGGGGAAAGGGATAAAAAGAAGACTCTTTAGGAAAGGGATAAAAAGAAGACTCTTTAATTTTTCTTCTTGTTACCAAAGAACTCAGAACTTCGTGAAGTACATGACGAGTGACTCAAAACTCCAGAGAGAAACACCAATCTGAAAGTCCAGGATGGTAAATAAGCAACTAGAATGCAACACTTGTCCTAGAATTAATGTTCAAAATCCAGGGAAGAAGGGACAACATGTCAATCAGCCTGGCCTCCAAATAACTTCCTCTTAGTTCTTTAACTGTAGGGTTAACTAGCCTTATATAACACATTAGTGACTGTTCATTTTTCACATTCAGTTAAGCCTAGATTGAACAGGGCTTCATGTTTCTAAGACACAAATACACTAAAAGCTTTCATCAACCTGTCAGAATTCCATATATCAACATTGCCTCACAGAAGAAATCCTGCAAAGTTCGCAAGTATTATTTGAAAAAAAAATCTAGGTTGTACTTGACTGTGACAATCACTCCAAATGGCTAGTCTCAAACACCTGCCTTTTTTCCAACTTAGTATTAGCTAAAACAATTTTTGAAGGAAAATAACAAGTGAAGGTGGCATGCTATGAATTATATTTTCCAACTGCTTTAGGCTAGTACATTATGACAGATGAAAAACTTTACTTATTCTGGATATAGTGAAAGAATTCTTATCTATTGAAATAATTCATTTCTTCCTTTAAAATTCGTGAGGTACACATGTGCACATATATGCTTGTTAACTCCAGGAAGTTCGGCTTTGCAAAAAAAAACCCCAAAAAACAAAAAACAAAACAACTAAACAAACAAAGTAAAAAGCAATGATTTGCAATGGTGAATCACTTGATAAGATTTCATTACATCAAAGCAGATACATCATAACAAATGGAGTAACTTGTACTTACTGATAGGTGTTAGTCCATGCTTTACCGATTCCTGGATGCCGTCAGTGTCAGGACTAGAAGACATTCTTATGTATACTTATAGGTCACTCTTGGACTTAAAACGTATACCATTGAGGAATACAAAGGTGAAGCTTGTCAAATTTTCTGGCCTCAGGGAAGATAACATAGACTACAGTAACCTTCAGTGAAAGTTAACCAAAAAAAAAAAAAACCAAAACAACCCATACACATACACATACACACACATGCAAAAAAAATGTCCAAGAATTCAGAAAATAACAAGCAGGTCTTTCACTGGACTCTGTACTTTTTTCCAACATTAGTGACCTGCTG
This sequence comes from Trichosurus vulpecula, assembly GCF_011100635.1. Taxonomy (NCBI): domain Eukaryota; kingdom Metazoa; phylum Chordata; class Mammalia; order Diprotodontia; family Phalangeridae; genus Trichosurus; species Trichosurus vulpecula. The sequence goes on along the minus strand of NC_050576.1, from coordinate 100,067,613 downwards.
TAAACCATGTATCCAGTTTCATGATGGTCTCTAATCAGAGGAATTGAAACTTATGATAGGCTTGGCCCAATCATGTGACTTTGTGCAGGTTGATAAGAGGACCCTGTTATAAAGTGACAGCAGAAGAGATAAGAACTCCTGGCAGATAAAGGCAGAGAAATGATTAACTCAGAAGGGGAGAGGTGCTATACAGCAGAGAGTGAAAAGTTGTAAAACTGTGGGGTCAGAGGATCATAGCTAATGGACAAAACTCCATCCCAACTAAAATTTAGTAACTATAAATTTAGGCTTGTGACATGTCCCCCTGATGTTGTCACTGCTTTGCATAGAGGAGAGCAACGTGACTGTGGTGTCTTCTCCAAACACATTTTAGATGATAACACTGGCTGACATTAATTCCTTTAGAGATGGCTGTGAATATGATTGACATTTTCAATCACTAGGAGTAAGATTTGTGAGTCTATGGTTATTTATTTATTCATCTTTGGCTGACCAGACCTTTTTTATTGCACCTACTCATTAGACAGAGGGCTAACCCTACCTTGTTTGTAAGTTGGTCAATTGGTTGAGGACAACCTATTTTTCCTCCCAATAAAGTAAAACTTTTACTTTGAGGTTAAGTATTGCTATGCTGGGAAAATCATGTATGTTGAATACCTCTTACCCAATTAAAAAAATTGTTTTTCCTGGCTAGGATCATTGAACAACAGCTTGATGGCTTTTTACTGAGCTAAGTCACTGAGAGAGAATTGCTAAAAGGACGAACAATGGTTTTTACTTCTTTACTTTTCCCAAATCTAGTTTTTAGATGTGCATTGAATGGCTATGCTATTCCTCAAAATCATAAATCTGAATAGTCATTAAAGAAATGAACGCCTTTTCCAAAATTATGGCATAATTAGTAGTTTTCCAGAGGTGGACAAAACTGCAGAAATGATCTTATCCAACCTTCTTATTTTGCAGATGAGGGAGGGGGCTGAGGTCTTTGGAAGTGTGTTGACTTGCCTAAGATCAGAGCTAGCATTAGTAATTTATATACATCAGGCTCCCAGCCTAGAACTTTTTCAAATACACCAAGTTACCTATCAAAGGTGGGGAAGGACTATTCTCTACTAGCCCTGGGAACAGTAGCAGATCCCTAGTCACACAAAGCATTGTCCAGTTGGACTGTCCATACTCTTCCTTTGCTCATTACTGTTCATAGAACAAAGAAGGGGTATCCTTTAACCTACAGTCATCTATTCTCATTAGCAGACATCTAGTTTGTTATTCTGACCTGGCTTGTTAACAAAAACTTTTTCTGATACAAAGGATCCTGGGGATAGATAATAATGGGATAAACATAGCTTCAGCAGCTTAAACTTCAGAGAGATGGAATCCCCTAGAATGAGTTCTAAAGACTCTCAAGCTTTGAGATATGATTCAGCTCTATGCCCTCTCCCGGCCTTGGCTGATGCGGTAAGTAAAGTCTCAAATTCTGACACTTTATTGTACGGAGATTGCTTCTTGTCATGGTGTCCAGGACAACCAATGACTCCTTGATATTCAGGTGACAGATGTAGTGGCATTTTTTTTTGGAGTTCACAGTGTAGTCCGCTACCCACTGAGCTTACTTGTTTGTGAAAGCAAGGAATCCCTCTCATCCTCCTCTGAGGTACTGGAAGCTCTTGAATGGCCAGTGGTCCCTATACTAAGGTCAAGTCATGTCAACAAGCATTTATTAAGCACCTATTGTGTTCCAGGAACTGTGCTAAGCACTAGGAATACAGAGAACGTAAAAATAACAACAAAAAACCCCAGAAAACGAACACATTCCCTACTCTCAATGACCTCAGAGTCTGTTTGGGGAAACAATATGAAAATAATTATGTATAAACAAAATGTATATATATATACAGGATAAATGGAGATAATCAACAGAGGAAGTTGGGAAAGACTTCTTGTAGAAGGTGGGTCCCCATTTGTTACAGCCAATGGTGTTACACTTTGTCTTTATAGCCCATATTTCATCAGGCAGGCTAAAGCAATTTTGGGTATACTTCAAATCATGCTACTGTCCATCTTTACAAATAATAATGTGGAGCAATAAGGAACAAAAGTAGCCTGGGAAATGGTCCATGTGTGCCTTAAGTAAGATAGGAGAATTGTCATGTTCCCTCATGCCCCACCGTCTGAGCTACTGTCTACCAGAGGCCTTAGGCCTTCATTAGAACACATGAGACTTGATATTATCTAGTGAGATAATGTTAGTAAAATGCTTTGAAAACCTGAAAGCATCGTATAAATACTTGTTGTTATGAATTGTTTTTCAGTTGTGTTTGTCTCTTTGTGATTCTGTTTGGGGTTTTCTTGGCAGAGACACTGGAGTGATTTGCCATTTCCTTCTCCAGTTCATGTTACGCATGAAGAAATTGAGGCAAATACATTTAAGTAGCTTGCCCAGGGTCACACAGCTAGTAAGTGTCTAAGGCCAGATTTGAACTCATGAAGACGAGCCTTTCTGGTTCCAAGCCCAGTGTTCTATCCAATGCACCACCTAGTTGCCCTATATAAATGCTAATTAGCATCATTACCATCATCAAAATAATCATCATTATTGACATTACAAAATAAATATCTTTGCATCATGGAGAGTGGGACTTTATGGCATAAAGCCATAAGTGTATATAAGATGTACTACTTTAACATGTTCTTGTTGTTCCCCTTCTGCTGAATATTATGCCCTAAGTCACTATCTTTGTTATAATCCCTAGTCCTGGCTATGTTGACAGTAGAACCACACAATAAATCAGAGGAAGAGAAAATATATTCCAGAAATCAGGTGTCAGGAATCATAAATGGTTACCAGTTTTTAACTTGGAGAATCTAGGGCACATTTTAAGTGAGTGAGACTATAGATAGAATGATATTCCTTATACCACACCTGTCTAGCTCCTAATGCACAGGAATGACAATTCTCCCCCTCTCCTTCGCCACCATATCCTGTCCCCCCACCCCTGAAACCCCGGAAAACCTGTTATATCACCACTCACCTAGTGCAGTATTTGAGTGGGCAGTTCACCTTTTTGCCTTGTTCAAGTTGTGAAGATGTCAGTCTGGTTATCCCCTCGCTGGCCACCAGATGTTTAGCTTCTTGCAATGATTTGCCTTTATCACAATAAGACCCTTTCAGACAAATAAGACCCTTTAAACCATTGGCAGGACCCTTCACACTGAAGTATGAGACAGTCTTATGTGTACATTCAGGACATATGGCCTTCCATGGTTTCATTTTGAAGTCAGAAAGGTCACTGCTTAGGGAGGCCTTGCTCACCTAGAAGAACTTAGACTACCTTCCTCAGTTTGTTAATGAGGGCAGTAGAACAAAGAGACATCATGGCCTCCTCAAGAATAAATTACATCAGACTGAGCTCATTTCCCTTTTGACAGAATTACTAAATTAGTAGATGAAGGGAATGGGGTGTGGATACAGTTTATTTAAATTTTAGGAAAGCTTTTAGTAAAGTATCTTTTCCAATTTTCTTTTGGAGACGATGGAGAGATATGGATTAGACAACAATATAGCCAATGGATTCAGAGTTGGTTGGATGGCTAGACTCAAAGAGTATTTGTTAATTATTACATGCCAGTCTGCCAGGAGGTCTCCAGTAGAGTGTTCCAGGGATCTGCACTTGCCTTGTGCTATTTAACATTTTTTTAAGTGACTTAGATCAAGGTATAGATCTAAGTCACTGAAAAGAAATGTTAAATTTGCAATGTCACAAATCTGGAAGGGATAGTTAATACATGGGAGGACAGAGTAAGAATCTAAAAAGATTTTTTTAAACAAGCTAGAGTAGCTAATAAGATGTAATTCAATAGGGATACATGTAAAAACCTTATACTTGGGTGCAAAAAATCAACTCTACAAATATAAGATGGGGGAAGAACATTGATAACCTTGAGAGTGTTCAGAGGAGGATGACCAGGATGGTGAAGGACCTTGAGTTCATAATATGTGAGGACTGGATGGAAGAACTGGGCATCCTTATTGTGGAGAAAAGGCTTAAGTGGGGCAAATACTTGAAAGTCTGTCATTCAGGGAAGGGATTAGATTTGTTCTATTTGGCCTAAAAGGGCAGAACTAGGGGTGGAAGTTGCAAAGATGCCAATTAAGACTTGATGACAAGAAAACAAAACAAAAAACTTCCTGATAATTCGTGCTGTTCAAAAGTGGAATGTGCTGCTTCAGGAGGTGGTGGATTTCCCCTCTTTGGAGGTCCTTAAGCAAAGGCTAGATAACACCTGAGAATAATACTTGAGTAGGCTGTAGTGGAGGTTCCTTCATGTATGGGTTAAACTAGAGCGCTGTTAAGGGCCCTTCTAACTCAAATTCTGTGGCTGTAACATTGGCTTAGGAGTCAGGGAACTTAGACTATAGTCCTAACTCTTCCACTAACTTTCTTTGAGACTTTGGACAAGTCATTTAAACCCCTGAGCCTTGAATTTCCCTTCTGAAAAATGAAAGGACCTGATTTCATGACTCTTTTGGCCTCTTCCAGTTTTAGAGTGCTAAGGACTTCCTCCACTGTATACATTATATATGCATTATATGTTATATTTTTATATAGAGAGATATAGATATGTATGATATATAATACACACACACACACATATATATATACATACACACACACACACACACACACACACACATATATATATATATATATATATAAGAGAAAATAAAGAGAGAAAAAGAGAGACAGAGAGATGGGGGGGAAGAGAGAAAGAACATTTAAGGGGAAAATCAGATGTGACAAGAATGCGAATAAATGCAATATAAGGTAAGTTGTGATGAGGAGCAAAGGAGAGAGCTAGAGATCTAGTTAGCGTGTAATAGAAAAATCTGAGAAGAGAGAGAACACTCTCAGCTGGGGTGGGGATGGGGTAGAAGAAACAATCAGGAAGTCTCTGTGAAGGTGGCACTTCATAGAATCATAGACCTATAAAGTTGGAAGAGGCCAAAGAGATCATGAAGTTAGCTCTTTTCATTTTGGAAAAGGGAAACCCAGGCTCAGAGAGTTTAAGTGACTTATTGAAGGTCACGTAGCAAGTTAAGGACAGAATTGAGACTGGAGCCTAGGTTCACTGACTCCTTTTTAGAAATAACTCAAGGCCACTATCTATCTATCAATCTATCATGTTATCTCTCTCTCTCTCTCTCTCTCTCTCTCTCTCTCTCTCTCTCTCTCTCTCCCTCTCTCTCTCTCTCTCTCTTTCTTTATCTACCTGTCTTTCTATCTGGGTATATGTATACACACACACACACACACACACACACACACACACACACACACACACACACATATATATATATGTATGTATCCATGTAGAGGTATATACATATATGTGTATATATGTATACAAATATAAGCATAATAAATACTTGTTGGCCACCTTGATGATTATGCACTTTGCCTTCTAGTAAGTCCATTGGTGATCAGTTTTTAAGTGTGACTTCTAATTCCATCTTTTCCCTCTCCACTTCTTTTCCTTAATCTGTTTTCCTGAGCCAAACTTACTTAATCATTTCAAGTATTTTGGCTTAAAGAGATAATTTAATAAATAGTTTCATACTTTAAGCACACATGATTTTAATTTGAATGCTAGGAGACTTACTATTAATAGCTAATATTTATATAGGTCTTTAAGATTTACAAAGTGCTTTTTGTATATTATCTCGCTTGACCCTCACAAAAACTCTGTGAAGTAAGTGCTAATATTATCATTTCAGAGATTAGGAAAGTGAGGCTGAGGGGTTCAGTCACTTGCCAAGGATGACACAACTAGCAAGTAACTGATGCAGACCATAATCTCCCCATACTTTAAGAGGTGACTTAATGAGATGCAAGGGTCAAAAACAAAAAGAAAGGTGACCAAGACTGTAGTGATAAACCTCTGTGGCCTTAGTTAGGTCAATCCTCTGATGACAGGCGTGTAATCTGTTATTTGCTAGACATCTGAAGCCCTTCCACTTTGGTGGCATTTGCTAGAACTTATATTTTACTGGCAGAACCCAGAGTCACCTTCATGCTATGACAAGTATTTAAGACTCTAAGTATGTTTACAAGAAACATTTAAAAATCATATAAAACTGCAAGCATGCTACATTTACTGCTATGTAAATGGTTATGGATAAGCCAACATGGGTTGGATTGCATCCATACTTGTAAAAATGGGAAAGCTAAGAAACTTGAAGGGAGGTTTAATCTTGTAGGTTGGTTCAATTACAGATGGACTTTGCTTTATGAAATAGACAAATGTGAAAAGTTGCCTTTATTTATTTGACAAGCCAGATCTAATTTTGAGGAGTCTCTATTCAAAGGAACCCAGAGGAGGATTTTTTTTGTAAAGCAAAAATTCTTCATGCAACATGAATTGGTCTTTTCTGTAAGTTCACATTTTTGTCTTTGGTATTCTCTCTCTCTCTGTATGTGTGTGTGTGTAGGGGCTATGGTAGGATGAATCTCAAATTAGATTAATAATAGCTGCTTTTTTTCTTCCTTTGAGAATCTTCTCCTTGGACCCAATGAAAGAGTTGGATAATGAGAAATGTAGCAAATTTTTTCTGTGACCAGAAACTTTTCCCTTTCTCATGGTGGTCAGTATCACAGCTCCACTGATCCCTTGTTTGGAACATGTAAAAGAATTCTAAGAACATGTGGGAGAGGGATGCAAACTATAGACATCCATGATTTGGGCTGCCAGTCTGGCTTGTCACTGTTTCTTTGAAACAAGTGTCAAGATTATTTTAAAACTCACCTCCCTCCCCTTTGGATACATTGTCATCTGGCTGAAAGACTGATCACTGAACAAAGAGTGTTTTATTCATTCTCTTCAGGGCTCCATGGCTGGAACATTCAAGGACATTTGCTAACATCCTAGCAAAGCCAGCTTCTCTAGATGGACAGGTTTAGGACTGAGTTATGGTATTACCTAAACAAATTTTGTGCTCCAGGCCAAGGGGCCAAGAATAAAGACAGAACAACAAAAACTACAGCAAACAAACAAACAACAGGAACTGTTGTTTTTATTATGACTCCTTGGGTTCTTAAAACCTCGATCCTGTTAGTTTAAATGTTCAAGCAGAGTTCTAATGAAGCCAAGGTCAAGGTTTTGATCCATGTGGAGGTAAACTTTGAATAGAGAAATCTTCTATTACCTCAGTTCCCTGGAACATCCCCTAGCCTTGGTAAGTTTTTCATAATGAGTGCCATTGGTTAGAAAGAAGAACCAGGTGAGGTCCATTTATTTTATAGCTATTAAAGAATAATTGAGAATCACTGAATTTTAGTATCAGGAAATTTTCTGAAATTGTGGTTTGGGAGCCTAGAATTTAAAATGTGTGCTGCTACTTACCTGGGTTGAATTTTAATTGGTTTTCCAGAAGAGCAGTTATTCCTAAGGAAAACAGTGGAAGAGGTATTGAAATTGGAGTCAGGGAAGATCTAGTTTCAAATCCTGTTTCAGACCCTTACTGGTTGTATGATCCTGGTTACTTGGTCATTACCACCTTTGAACTTCTGTGTCCTGAATCTATAAAATGGTAATACAGCTCACATAGTTCTGACTCGAAGGGTTTTGGATAATGTATGCAAAGCATGCTATGTAAACTTGAAAAGCTATTTAAATGAATGAATAAATGATAAAGCATTTATTAACCACTTACTGTATGTAAAGCACTGTGCTAATTGCTGGGGATGCACATCGAAAAATGGAGGTAGTGTCTGCTCTCAAGGAGGTCACAGAGACAATATATTTGAGGTTTCTATTGCAAGTCAGATGAAAAAGTCCCATGGTCTTTAGGCTGCAGAAGCATATGGTAATGCATCTTCTTTACTGTCATTTCCACTGATAAAATCTTAGACATTCATGACGTTGAGCCATCTGATAGTTCCAAGGACTTTGGTAGTAAGAACTTTCTTTTTTGGGTTTCAGTAGCTGTGGTTGTAAGAGATATTCCATTTTTATCAACCTCTAAGGGATCACCAGACCTAATGTGGCCTTAAAAGATGGTGACATCGATACCCCTTTTAACTAAAAGCATGCATTTTATTGATTTCCTGGTATCCCATTTTATGCAGAATTCAATACATATGAACTTATTGACAAATAGTTTATTACATTAAAATTAAATTACAAGTTAATTCTTCACTTCAAGTCATATGTTTGTACAAATATATACTCAGAGAGGCAGTGGGGCTGATGCAGGGGAAAGAGACTTGGAGATAGGAGGCCCAGGTTTTAGTCCTCATGCTGTCCTTTACCACATCATTTCAGGCAAATCTTTTAAGCTATCTGAGCCTCAGGTTCTTTATCTGTAAAATGAGGTTACTAATACACCATTACCTCATATGGTTGTTATGGACAGTATTTTATAAATGCTATATTCATTTACATTATATATACATTGGTTGGTTGTTGTCCTCCATTCTCGAAGAAGACCAAAATGACAACATTATGTTAGAGTCAAGTTACAGCGTGTCTGACTGTGGCTAATCAGACCAATATGAGGTCAGAATGTTCTATCACAGGTCAGGCACAAGTAGTCCATGTGAAAGTTTGGGGTGGATTCTCTAAATTTGTGCATCCTGTGTTTCTTCTGAGCTACTTCAATTTTGCTTTGCTCATAGATGCTTCTCTGATGAGGACATGCCATGCTGGATGGTCCTGTGCCAGTGTCTCCCATTTCATGTAATCATTCCAAAGTTCTTAAGAGATAATTTGAGACTGTTCTTGTATCACTTTTTCTCACCACCATGTGAGCACTTGCCTTGTGTGAGTCCTCAGTAAAATATATATACATACATATGTGTATATATGTATATATGTGGTGTTCCTTCCTTCCTTCCTTCTTTCCTTCCTTCCTTCCTTCCTTCCTTTTTCTTTCTTTTTTCTTTCTTTCTTTCTTTCTTTCTCTCTATCTATCTACCTAGTACATTATTCCTTTGACTACTACTCTATATTTTTACTTCTGACATGTTTCTAACATTCCTATTGTTTCCCCTTTACTCTGGATACCCCACCTATAGATTTAGAGCTGGCATGGACTTCAGCAGTCATTTAGTCTAACTCTCTCATTTGACAGATGAGGAAACTGAGTCCCAAAAATGTGAAATGACTTTGCCCAAATTCAAATAGGTGGTAAATAGCAGAATCTGGATTGAAACCCAAGTTTTCTGACTCTAAACTTGGCAATTTTCCCACTATGCTGTGCTGACTCATGGACATATTCATTTGAAAAAAGTTTCAATGTCTTATAATCTGAGCTGGGTGTGGTGGTATATGCCTGTAATATCTGGGACTGGGGAGACTGAAGCTAGCAGACCTCTTGACGTTAGGAGTTTTGAGCTGCAATGGACTGAGTCAATCAGGTGTTCACACTAAGTTCAGCATTAATATGGTGAATCCCTAGGATTGAGGCATACCAGGGTGCCTAAGGAGGAGCAATTTGGCTCAGAAATGAAACAGGTCAAAGCTTCATGCTAATCAGAACGGGACTAAGCCAAGAATAACCCCCATTTTTCTAGCCTGAGCTAGATAGATAGATCCAATCAATACATATGTGCAAATATATATATATATATGCATATATACACATGTGTGTATATTTATGTATATATACATAAATATAAGGATATTTATATATTTTATGTATTATATACTTTATGTGTAATGTAATGTACTATGGTATAATAAATATAGTTGTTTAACCTTTATTTTCAAAGACCAATGATATCATGGGTAATGTTTTGACTGGCGTATGAATTGTATTTAAGTAAGGCAGAGTTGAATAAAGTCATCAGCCTCGCTCTGTCTTCCAGAGTCATCAAAGTCCAGTGGCAGGACAAGTCAAGATGACTGGTGATGGTCCAGGATGCAGTGGGTGACCTTGGCACCTTTGATGTCTGTCTCAGCTGTCTTTATGGCCGTTGGAACAAATTATTCTCATCTACCCATTCCTCCTGGGAAAATCTTCACACACTTGGGGTAGATGTTCCCCTAACTCACTGACAGGTTGACCTCTGTCCGTTATCCTTACCCTAGATTAACCCATCTGCTGAGACAGTTTACCAGGGAGTGGCCACTGCACATGCTACAGCTTTTTAGAGCCACAAGTAAGTGGTTGGATGAATCAGGTGAACATAATTTGCAGAGGTGGATGAGCAACTCTGAAAAGGGCTCAGCAAGACCTCACATCAGTGATACTATTCCTTCTAGGATACCCCATACACCCCTATAATAATATAAATATGAACACAACACATATACATATATACAATTTGGAGCATCCTATACACATGTATACACATACATGCACATACACATGTAATCTGGAAAGAAGTTCCATCTATTTATGCTCTGGAAAGTATGTGTATATATATGTGCAAACACACAAACATATACATATATGTGTGTATATTCTAGAAAGAGAGGTCCATGAAATAGCATGTTGGGGAACTAATATATTAGTATTATGAAGGAGGATATATGAAGAGAATATGGAAGAGGATATGTAAAGAATATATGTCCCCATCCCTCATTCCTAGTCTTTCTGTGGCTGTTCCCTGCCTGGACCATGCTCAGCCTTGACTACAGACATCTAGTGGAAAATCATTCACCTTGGGCTCCAGCTTAGGTGGTTGGAGTCTGGGCGCCCTCTGGAAGGCAGAGGTAGGAGCAGCACCTGTAAATCCTAATATAACAAGCAGTTTGGGGTCAGGATGGAGGTTTGCTTCCTACCACTTGGATGAATCCTGTTCAAGGTGGAATGTTTTCAAAATCCCATGTCCATGTCAAACCAATTGTGGTACAATGATAAGAGTTGTGCCCACTGAAAATAGTGTCTTCTTGGGTTAGGGAGGGCTTTGGTAGAGTTGAGTAACTTTTTAGTCTTCTATGATTTTTTTTTAGTTTAGCTGTCACTACTGTTTTGTTTAGCACTTCAATCACTAATGCTAAATATATATTTGTCTTTTGTTTATATTTATTTTGAAATTTATTGATATTTTACCATTAAAATCATGTGTTTTATTGAATATGTGATTGCAAATTGTTTGCTGCATTTTATGGTGTGATTTTCTTAAGGCCATTTTCCTCCCCTTATAGAAGACAGCTTCAGTTTTTTAATGGAGCTGACTGTGCTTTAGGAATACTAGAGAGAAATTTGCTTTACAGGCAACTTTTCATGAGTGAATTTATTTTTGCCAAGTGAGGTACACTTATATATATATATATATATATATATATATATATATATATATATGCATTTAAATAGTCAAGTGCGATATGCTTTAGGATCATTTAACTGACTTCATAAGAAACGGAGTAGGGTAGTAAATAGAGGGCTGGCCTTGAAGTCAGGATGTCCTGGATTAAAGTTCTACTTTTGATTATACTATAAAGACCCTGGGCAAGTCACTTACTCTCAGTGCCCCAGGCAAGTTGACAAGACTATATCTTGCAGAACATTGCATATCTGTTTTGGTGGAGGGGATTTCTTCACTGGGAGTTTTCTACATGGATAAAAATCACAGATTCAAGCAAAAAATGACATCAAATAATGTTTTCCCCCACTCTGGAGCAGCTGTAATGCTTTAATACTTAGCTTTCTGTCATTACCTTTTATGCCAGTTGACATATTTTTAAATGATCTAAGTTCATTTGCTCACAAATAAAATACAACATTGGGAAATGACGGTGGGAATGAAATGAATATATGGTTGGGTTGGTGGGATATTGTTGGATTTTCCACATTGGAATTTTGGAAGATATTTATCACTCCCTTCTATTCACTGCTAGTTTAGTCACAAATGCTATTGCACACACTATAGAAAGCTTAATATGATTCACATACTTCCTGAAAAAGAGACCATATAATTTAATAGCATTATAAAATGATTTGCTTTTATTCCCTTCCTTTTTCTATATGGTTAATGAAACATATAACAGCACAAAGATTGAATTTCAAGCCATGCCACCTGCTTCTGATCAGACTGCAGAAATGGTTAAAGAAAAATAAAAAAAAATGGAATGATGATAACATCACTAGACTGGGTCATACACCGGAATCCTTAAAACATTTTATTTACTGTTTGCCACCTTCTTATTCACTCTTCAACCCAATTTATTGGCATGCTGAAGAAACATTTTATTAATGGGTGACTGGCCTTTTGAAGCTTATCTGAGAGACTAATTTAATAGAAATGGTCACTCAGAACTTGACTTTGTGAGAAAAGAACAGATTTTTTTGAAAGAGGAAATGGAGTAACTTTCACATGTGGTACAAATAACAGGTGCTCGGAACTCAGCCTCTGTAGACACGTAACAAGCAGTCACAACCAAGCTGAGGAAAGATACACATTCAACAGGAACAGTGGGTTTACAGTGTTGGGCTCTCCCAGGAAGACTCAGCCTTTCATCTGATCAATCTCAGCTCTTTCCATTCTAGTGTTCTGTTTTCATACTGCCCAGTCCTGATCCTCTGGCCTACCACACACCACAGAGTATATTTACAGTCACTCACGCTTACAAGAATATACTTTTATAATGACAAAATACTATCTGTTTACTGATTCCTGAAAGAAGTGTAAATGTTTGACAGATGACTAATGACTCCAAGGCATCTTTGCCAAAATCTAAAAGGCATACAATGACATCCTATGAATGCATATCCCATGATACCGTTCAAGTTCAGTTAATGAGTTACAGCCACTGTAAACTTCCTGAATTCTTCCATGAGACTTGGTAGTCCAAAATATTGGTTAGAAATTACCATTCACATAAATTAGATTTTAGGTTACCCACCTCCCACATGAGAACAGCATGGCAGAATGGATAGAGAACTGGCCTTAGAAGATCAGAGTTCAAGTTCCCCTTCAGACAATGATTTTCTTAGAGACCCTAACCTCAGTTGCCCTCAGGCTGCTTTCTAGGACTATGAGTTGCACACCTGGTACTAATTTACATTGGTAGAGGGAAAGGCTACCTTTTCTTTTTTTGTAAAAACACACTTAAAATATATGTACAGGATATTGCTAAGCTTGTCAATTATCCACATTTTGGTCTAATGATCTTTTTCAAAGACCATGCTCTGGTGGTGCCCATAGCTGTGAATCACTGACCTCAAAAGATTCAAAATGGCAGGTAGCACCAAGGGAATTGGGAAGCCATTTGGTAAGCATGAATAGGTTGCCACTTCTTACCTACAATCCGTTAGGTATATGTGTGAAACAGTGGAAAAGATCATCAAGGCCAAAACCGGAGAAGAAAGTGGGCTGGTTGGGTAGCTAGGGGGATGGATGACAGCAGGGGAGCTTGGATATTGCACCTGTATCTGATGAATTATTAGCAATGAAGCAGTAGAACGCGTGTTGGACTTGGAGTCTGGATAGACCTGGAGTCAGGACCCCCTGTTCAACTTGTATGATCCTAAGTCAGTCATTTAATCTCCATGCACAAACCCAAAATGAAACAACAAAAACAATGTTAAATCTTAAAGCAAACTACAATACTACGTCATAGAAATGTTATAAAGAAAAGAGGGATGGGGACTGAACCTGTGATTTTATGGGAACTCCCAGGTAAGGAAACTCTCTACCAATGCTGGTCAGCAACTTAAGGTTCAGTGACTTGCCTAGGGTCATACAGTCAGGATATGTAAGAGGCTGTACTTGAACTTCATTTTTTCCTAGCATTGGGGCCAACTTTCTCTCCACTACCCCATGCTGCCAGCATTACAGTCATTCTACACATCCTGCCCACCTCCTCCCACCAGAACCTTGGACTTTGCCCCTGGGAAAGGCAGGCTTTTGCCTTATTTTCCGGTAACTAAGCCTTTATCTCACTTTCCAGAAATTTCACGCAAAGGCAGCTTAGCCAGAGAAGTGAGTGTCCTCATTTCACCCCCAACTTCTCCCTCCCCATATTTCTAGCTCTTCTTCCTGTAATAGAATGTAAGCTTTCTGCTGGCAGTCCTTGATTTTCGTGTGTATCCCTGGTACTTAGCATACTGCCTAGTACACTGTAAGTACTTAATAAATGCTTTATCACTTATTCATTCAGGTTGGAAAGTGAGTGCTTTGTGAGTCTTAAAGCCTTATACTAGTGAAAATGGCAATCCTAATCAAAGTACTGGGGTACATTCTGGAATATTAGGTAGATTCATGATATTAATAATAATAATAGCTATATATAGCATTTTAAGCCATGTATACATATATAGCTATATATATACACATATGTAGCTATATATATAAAGCTATATATATATATATACACATATAGCTATACACATACACACACACATACACACACACACATATATAACATTTTGCACATTAACTCAATTGATTCTTGCAACAATCCTGGAAGGTAGGTGCTATTATTATCTCCATTTTACAGATAAGGAAACTGAGGCAGGCAGGGAAGTTAAGTGACTTGCCCAGAATCGTGGAGCTGGTAAGTGTCTGAGGCATATTTGAATTCAGGTCTTCCTGACTCCAAGTCCTTTGCTCTACTGGAAAGACATGAAATAGAATTGCCTTGGATTTAGAAGATGTGAATTGATTTCTCTCAACATCCAGGAGAGAGGATTCACACCACTGAAATCATGAACCATACTGAAGCATTGAAGTATGTGTATTAGAAGGCCCATTTTAAAAGTGTGAGATTAGAGTGAAAAGGATCTCATTTCCTTAGGATGTATAAAGTTTATAAACAAAGCTTATAAATACCGCAGTAGTTCATGCCACATCATAGTTTGATGGCCTATTTTGGTCAATTTCTTCAGTAGTAGAGGCAATTATCTATCAGTGGTCACCATGCCTCTTCCTTCAGGTTTTGGTCTCTTCATCTGTTAAGCAAAGGGGTTGGATTGCCTGCTGTCTAAGGTCCCTTCCACCTCAGGAACTAGGAGATCTTATATCAGAGGTGTCAAACTCCAGATCTAGGGCAGTAGTGACTGAGCCACATTAAAATGTAATGGGAAAATGTTTATTAAAATAAATACAAATATAATACAATATAAACAATGCCAATTTGTAGTTTTCTAAATCAAAATGTGGCCTGAAGGGATCGATTTCTAGTTGAGTTTGATACCACTACCTTACATGATCCAATATGACTCAAACAAAGAATGCATTCTTATTTTTCACCTGTTGAATTTTTCCCCCTCTAATGTCACCTAGGGATGGTGGTATAGCAGGTTTTGAAGAGGACTGGCAAAGTAAAGATTTCTACTCATTCTTCTTAATAATTGTGAGAAATATAGCACCTGGCAAGAAGATAAGTGACTTTTACATGGCACAATTATGGCCAGGTAAATATTACTCACTTTTTATGGCACTAATTATTAAACAGATCCTTTGTCCACCAATCAGCAATTGAAATGTTTAAGATTCTCTTCGTATGTATGCTTGTGCTGACCTCTCCTCATTTGCCAGAAAATATAATCTTTGGCCCTCATCTCCAAAGATGGGTAGTAGATACATTTCCCTTAGAGCAAAAGCAAGTCAATACCAACCATTTTCACCCCTTGAAGTCTTTTAGATCAATGAGACAACATCTACCTAAAGCCCTGAGACAGCTGATAAAGCTGATAAACCAGCCACATGTTTGTGAATGAACTATTTGAAAAAATCATAGTGCATAGTGTCAGAAGCATTTTGCTATGAGTCATGCAGTAATTAATTGTTATGCTCAGAATAGTGGGATAGAATTCAGAAGTCACAAATTTTCAAGGTCTAGTTCTCATGAAACTGAATGCCACAAACACTACCAGTTTCTCACCTTATCTTCTGGCGGACATAATAGGAGCCTAATGATCTCCTTTTCCTAGTAATGCCTATGGCAAATATTAGACTTCAGTAATAAGGGAGGGGTGTCTGATGGGTCACCTGACTTCTCATGAGTTTGAGAACTGTGATATCAAAATAAAAAAGTGAACTACATTTTCAGATATGTAGCAAAAGCAATCCAGGAAGATCTCTCAAATTTGACTCTGTGGGAAGACAAATTCTATAGTTTGTGAAATGGTAGATAATTTGAAAACAGCAATTGTATGCTTGTGGAGCAGCATGAGAAGTGGAGGGGCCACTGAACTGGAGTCAGACATCTATGAACTTTTTGACCCTGGGCAAATCACTTAATGCTCTAGAGACTCTGATTCTTCATCTGCAAAATAGAAGCAGTAATATTTGTAGTACTTACCTTACAGCATTTTTTTTTTGAGAATCAGAGATGTTGCACATAAAGTACATGCTGCAAATGTTAAAATTACATATAGATTTTAGTTATTAGCAAACTTTTTATTCTCTATTTGAGGTATTTGTGGGAAACTGTATAAAACTCAATGCAGAGATAATATCATGCTTAATAACATGAATGCCACATTTCAGCTCTTTACATAGAGCTTTTAAAGTTTTAGCCCCCCTACACAATTTTCCAGGACGCTAATCTGTGATTGGTCTAAATATCAGTCTACAGAAAAATCACAGAACACCGAATCATAGAATGCCAGGGTTGGAAAGAACTTGAGAGAACATTTAGTCTAAGCCTCTGATTTTACAGAAGAAATGAAAGTGAAGAGATTTGAACAAGATCATACAGCTAGTTATGGGCAAAGCTGAGACTAGAACCCAGGTCTCCCAGTCTGCAATCCAATTCACTTATGTGTTTTATTTGAATTTCAAAACATCATTCTGAGCAGAGGCCCATAGATTTCCCCATTCTACCAAAAGGAGGACTGTGACACAAAATAGGTTAAGAACTCCTAGTCTGAAAAGATGAGGATTAAATAATTAATACAATTTTAAAAAGCAGGAGGCTACAAGGAAACCAAATAGAGCTGAGAATCCCAACTGGAAAAGAAGTCCATTAAAAGGAAGACTTGAGCTTTGAGATTGAGGGCACCCCAGCAATCTGACTGTAGTTCCAGGGAAATGTCACAGGGCGAGCTATCCTGATAGTGGAATTGCATCAGAAGGTTTTGATAACCATACATGTTGCTTGGCCCTGATTCTGTAGTTCTTAGTCTTGAATTCTGAATCAGACCCACTATTTTTAGAGGCTTATCACAACCTTGTAGCCCTTGGACAACTTTCCATTCCTGATAACATCCAGGCTCAGCTTCTTGCAGGGACTTAATTGATTTCAGAGAGAATTGATGAGTAGAATTTTCTTACTGTTCAGCTAGGTTAATAATGTGCTTTACTTTCTGAATGTGCTTTACCTTCTGTCTCTCAGTTTAATTCCAGAAGAAAGTAACTGCTGATGGCTATATTTGTCCCTATTTCATTATCATGTGGAGAATTCAGCATATCCATAATAGGAGCCTAATGATCTCCTTTTCCTAGTAATGCCTATGGCAAATATTAGACTTCAGTAATAAGGGAGGGGTGTCTGATGGGTCACCTGACTTCTCATGAGTTTGAGAACTGTGATATCAAAATAAAAAAGTGAACTACATTTTCAGATATGTAGCAAAAGCAATCCAGGAAGATCTCTTAAATTTGACTCTGTGGGAAGACAAATTCTATAGTTTGTGAAATGGCAGATAATTTAAAAACAGCAAGAACTTGAAAATATAAAAAAAATTTAAATCAATGTTAAGAAGGTGTTCAAGTGACAAAGTAATTATCTTTGTCTTTTTTTTCAAAAGGGGTTAAGGGGTTCCTACTCATATGCTGGTGATTTGTTTCTCCCAGATACTCTCATCCCATTAAGTCCCATGTTTGCACTTTTCTTCTCTCTTTTTCAACAGCTATTAATTACATTGTAGTAGGCACAATAGGATTTGCAAAATTCAAGTGAATTTTAGATTATAGAAATGCCGCCAAAGTGGGATTTATGTTGGCTGCCTACAAGCGTAGAAATTTACATAAATGCTTTAGTGAAGGAAGCCGAGCTACCGCAGAGCTCTCACTAAAATGGCAAATCAAAATATATTGTCTATTGTTTCGATAAAAACCTAAGGTTGGACAGCCCTGATCTAAGACAGAGGCTAGTCACGGAGCTGATACTGTATGAAAATCACAGACATACAAATAGAAAACATGTGTAATACATATGCATAAGCCTGAAATTCCAGGTCCAGGCCCTATCTCTCTCCCCTAGAGTCATCCACATAGTAAGAAAAATCTGAGTTCTGTCCTACCCCTGACATACTGGCTATGTGTCCTTGGGCAATTTGTTGAATTTCTTTATGACCTGCACAGCTCTAAGACTACAAGATGCAGAACAAGTATTTCATCTGCATTGGTAAGAGTTTATCACAAGCTCCAACAGAAATGAAATCTCAGGTCTAGTAAAACAAGTAAAATCCTTTTTCTTTTTGTAAACATGTACACACACACGTACATACCTACATACGAAAGTTCCTATATTTCTAAAACCAAACAACCATAAAGGTACATTTATAAACTTCCACATTCTAGTGCTACGGATTTGAGAGGACCTGAGTTTGAATCCTGTCTCTAATACTCTCTGGGTGACCTTGACCCTCAGGGTCCTCATCTATAAAATGAGGGGGTTGGATTAGAAGACCACTAAGGTCCCTCCCACCTCTTAAAGTTGTGATTTCATTAGAATGTAAGGTTCCTTGAGTGCAGGGGCTATTTTCACCTTTTATTTGTATCCCCAGGGCTTAGTGAAACACCTAGAACACAATTAAGGTTTGTTTATTTGTTGATTTTTGCAGAATCCTCTGATCAACTAGAAAATCTCGTAGAATTAAAGAATTCAACAGTTGAGGGTGACACCCACAGTCATTTAATCCAACTCTTTTCTTCACCTTACATTTATTTATTTATGTATATGATGTTTTTCAAATAAAACTTCAACTCCTTGGGGACTGGAATCGTGTTTTTGTCTTTGTTTTACTGGTGTGTACCATAGTGACTGTCACACAGTTGGCACTTAATGTATTTGTGAATTGATTGATGTCCCCAAAGTTGTCTGGTTTTAGCATCTCCCAGTCTATGCGTAGGGGCAGTTAAGCTTTGGTCAATGGAGCCAGAGAAATCAGGAGGCAGAGATGAGGAAGGAGACAGTTTCAGGCTTGGAGGATAGCCAGTTAAAATACTGGGACCTGGGAGATAGAGTATTGCATATGAGGAATAGCATGGAGGCTGGTGTTATTGGACACTTGGTACCCTACAAGGTAGGAAGTGTGTAAAGTGTAAGTAAGTAGGAAGTAAGGTGCAAGAAGATTAGAAATATAGGGAAGACTCAGTTAATGAAAGGCTTTAAAAGTCAAACAGAATATTTTGTATTTGACTATAACTATAATTGTGATTCTTTGTCAATCAAAACATCACAATTGTGTTGTAATGATGAACCATGTTGGGCAATTGATTCTTCGTAGCAATGGCTCTTTCTTTCCATAAGATACCATCATGGGCCCTTTTCTAGGTCTCTTCTTCCTGGTTGCTAGATCTGGAGCCACAGGGAAAAAGTAGTATATATAATAGGGATAGGAATATGGCCCTATTTACGTATCTGGCACTTCCTTCTCAACTGGATATCCTAGTAGCAGAACCTCGGGGAGTAAGTAGAAGGATGTGAATGATGGGGAAGCACGGAAAATAGTATGACATAGTGGAGTGTAGGGGTGAGCCCTCCAACTATCACTTTGTATCCATAGTAGGTATACAATTCCACTCGTCATTTGCTCCTAGCAAATTAATTTTCTTTTTAAAAATATTAAAAACTTAGTACTGAACATCAACACAATTAATTCAGCTTGTTTGGTAAGTATTTTCACTTAGTTAATTTCAACACATAAAATACCATAACTTTTTAGTCACTCCATCTAAATCCCCTTCATGATTCTGTCCTTTTATTTTGCTTCTATGGTGCTGTATTTGATACAACACTCTTTTACATATGTCTTTTTTTTTTAAATTCCCTCTTCCTAACTTTTTCTCCAGATTTTGACAAAGCTATTTTCTAAGAGGAAGAATCTGAGTATTGAGGGAACAGATGATATGGGATGGATTTGAGAGGAGTTAGGGTTATTGATGCCCATTACCTGGACTTACTTTCTCAATATATCTAATAGCATATGTCCTGGCAACGATCATACAGAGATGTGATGGGTAACTAGCTGTGGGGAACACTGGTGGGCTCTCCAATGCTATCTCAGGCATGTGTATATTACCTTTTTTTCTTACTGTGTGCTGTTTTAGATCAACTGTTTTACAGCAGTGTTCTGGTTAGGTGCACCCAATTCTTCCTCGTTTTCAATAAGCAGTAATATTATTGGCACAAAAGGGGTGAGCAGCTGGCTGCCTTTTTTCTTGAGTTTTGAGGTGTCCTGTCCTTACATACCACCTCTATCTTTGCAAGTGGAAAATTCCCTGACTTTGAATCAAGAGCTGGAAATCTATTGAAATATTCATTGCAATTGACCACCACTGAGCACTTAACTCATTTAAACTTATATGTTGTTTAACTGGGAGTGGAGGGGAGTGGGAAGCACATTTTCATTTTTTTACATACAGCCCAGAAAGGACTGTCCACTATCAAAGAAGTGTGTCAAGGTTTGTCTGAGCTTAGAAAGAAAAGCGAGGAGGGAAAGAGCTTTAGGAGATGCCGATACATGTGAAAAGTCATAGGGGATTATAAGAAGATCTTTTCTGGAAGAATAGAGTCCTTAGCAATTTGGCAACAAGCTAGATGCTTCTGCTTTTATCTTATTTGACTTCGGGAACAACAATGTCAAACATGAGGCCAATTTGGGGGATCCATGGCACTTTGTACTAAACCTTAAGCCTCAGTTGGCCTACTATCATTGTTCTGAGAATTGTTTGTGGAGAATTTTGAATTACTACAATGATCTGACTCAGTCCTAAAGTCACCAAAAGGTACAAAAGCCCCATTGTGCTGATAACTTTTTGAAGGATTGTGGGAGCAACCTTACCATTATATGAACAGTTTTCTAAATGATTAAGTGTTCAAATTGTATCCCGAAGTTCCTTAAAGCATAAAAATATTGCCACACTGCCTCTGAGAGCCAAATGGGCTTATACTTGACTTTCTAATAAATAATTTTTTGCAGGAAAATATGAGGTCTGAACTCAAAGATATGGAAGGGGACTGAGAAATAGATTAATAATTTAGAGGTTGTGACTCTGAATTCTATCTTTGCTTCTTACCATAGAAGTCTCATCTTTTCTTTAACATTAAAAAATCCTGGTAACAGTATTCAATTTACCTCATCAGATTTGTGAGTTCAATAATGAATACAAAAATGATTCCAAAATACTTTCTTGCAGACATGCTAAATACTTCCTATTACCAAAGCAAAAGTTACACTTTGCAACCATGATATTTTTCCTCAGGTTATTCTTCTAATCACATTTAGTAATTAACTTCTAATTTTTAGATCTATAATCTGAGTAAATACTCTTTCTTCCCTTGAAAAATCTCGGGCTGAGTTAGAGGCAGACCTGAGAATAACTTGAGCCTCAGTTTCCCAGCTATTATTTTTTAAGAGCTGTCTGAAAATTTATCCCACTTGTTGGCAAGCCGAATAAAAAAAGGCAAAAACCTATCAATCTTACACATGATTTTTTTTCCCACAAACTGTTCTTTACAATACCTAGTAAGTCAGCTTGCTTCCCCCCCACCCCTTTTCCCTCTTGTTTATCAAGTGGAACAAATTTTCATCTGATTATTAAAATAGCTGAAAAATTATATATATATATATGGTATACACACATTCCACATCCCTGTACACTCACATACATTCACACTTATATTCTTATGTTTATATTATACAGTATATGCATATATATGTATTATGTATATATTCTCTCTCTTTCTCCTTCCTCTCTCCCTTTCTTCTCTCCCTACCTTCTCTCTCTTTGTCTCCCCAACCCTTTCTTTCCTCTTCTTTGTCTTTCTCTCTCTCCCTCCTTCTCCCTTCCTCTCTCCCTTCTTTCTCTCCCTTACTCCCCCCCATCTCTATCCCCTTTTATGATTTAGTATAGGAGTTTTAACCCTTGGGTTCAAAAGTCTGTGGATAAATTTCAAGGGGGTTGAGAATTTTGGATGGAAAAAAAACCTGTGACTTTTTTTTCCATATAACTGGTTTCCTTTGTAATTTTGTCTATTTTATTTTATGTATTTGAAAACATTGTTCTGAGAATGGGTTTAGAGGTTTCACCAGACTGCCCAAGGGGTCCAAGACACAAAAACTGAAGAGCCCTTGATTTATTCGGTGCCTTTGAATCCTGGCTCCTTTGTGTGGCTCTGAATCCTCTTTCACCTAATTCACTTCTTTACAACTCAGTTTTCTTATCTGTAAAATGAGTAAATTACACTTCATGACCTCTAAAGCTGTCCTCCAGCTCTACATCTCTGAACCTATGATCCTGTTTAATGAACCTCTAGTGTGGAAACTCCTTTCACAGTTACAGATTGGTGACTCTGCTCACTTAGAATCTGAGAGACTTACTTAGGCGTCACTGAGAGGTAAATGACTTGCCAAAGGCCGCACAGCTAATATGTGAACTCAGGTCGTTTGTAATGTAGAAGATATCAAATAAGTGCTCTTGAATAAAAGAACCAAAATGCTAGCCCTCTATCTACCTAGATATGCTAGGCTTTAAGTTGCTAGATAAACACATTATATTGCAATATTTTAGTTTTATCCCTTGGGAAGTTAGAGTTTCATTTTAAAAATCTTTATTTTTCTTTTTTCATTTTGGTTTTCTGGGGAAAGAGATTTTTTTCATCACTAAACAATCAGGATGAACTGTGATTGATTAAGTTTAAGTAATTTACACACATTTTTCGGGCAAATTCAACATATCTCAGAAGTTTCAGAGTTTTCTCCTTACCTTGCCAAACTTTAAACACTTCTGTTCCAATTAGCTACACTCCTGCCCTCCCTTCCCCCACACTGTGAGGAAAGGACAAATATTATTACCTGAACTTAATGGGATGGAAGAACCCAGGCATGAGTGGTTAAGTTGCCAGAGTTACAGTAACAAATCAACGGTGGGGCTGAGATTGAGCATCTCATAAACCCAAAAGAAAATTGTTTTGCTCAACCACTCTTCTGGTCCTTTGATGGGCTTTGTGGACGTGTGTGGGGTGGCCTTCCCAGGAAAATCTGTGTCACGCCATACAAGACATAGCAGTCTGAAACTGATTTGGCTGGCTTTGGATACTCAATAGATATCATGTGCTTTCTTTTCCAAAGGAAGTCATTTTTGACATTTGAAATTCAGCAGTAGACTTTTCCCTTATGTTTTCTTTCTCTTTTGATTATTTTTCTTTGTTTTTCAACTAGCAAACATTTAAAAAATTAATTTGTTCCTTCCACTTCACCTTTTTTTGGCCTTTCCCCCCCTTTCCCTTTGCAAACAAGTGGAACAAATTTACCTCTGACTATTAAATTGTTCAATTAGGCAATTAAAAAAAACCTCAAAATATAAAGCCCTCAATACATAGTTGTATAACCTGGCCAACCAAGTTCTCACATTAGCCATGTCTGAAAATGTCTCATTCTGTATTCCGTTCATCACCCCTTGGCCAGCAGATGAGTTGTGTGTTTCATAGTAATTCAAACTTGTAATCTATCAGGGCTCTAAAGTCTTTCAAGGTTTTTTTTTCTATAATGTCCCTATCATTTTAGAAATCATTCTCCTAGTTCTATTCACTTCATTTTGCATCAGTTCATACAGATCTTTCCAGTCTCCTCTGAAATGAACCATTTCATCATTTCTTATGGTACAATTTCATTCATTCATATTTATTTAGCCTTATTTAGCCTATTTATTTAGCCATTCAACTTATTTGGCCCTTCCCTAGTTGGAGGGCACTCCCTTAGTTTCTAATTTTTGGTCAACATGAAAAGATTTACTATAAATATTTTTTGCACATAGAAATCCTTTTCCTCTTTCTTTGAGGCTATAGTTTTAGTAGAGGTATAGTTTGGTAACTTACTGAGCATAGTTCCAAATTGTTTTTCAGAATGGCTGGACCAAGTCACAGATCCACCAACAATGCGGTAGTGTACCTATTTTCCTACAATTCCTCGAATATTTGTTATTTTTCTCTTTTTCCATTTTTGCCATTCTGATAGATGTGAGGTAGAACCTTAAATTAAAATGCATTAATTTGCATTTCTCTAATTAATAGTGATCTGGAGCATTTTTTCCCATGAGTATTGATAACTTGGATTTCTTTCTTTGAAAAATGACCGTTCATGTCTTTGACCTTCTATTTGTTGAGAAATAGCTCTTAGTCTTATATATTTGAATCAGTTTTGGATGTCTGTTTGTTATCAGCAGGGATGTATGTGGTTGCAAAGATCATCCATGACTTCTTTCTCTTTAAATTTTTACTGTGTTAGTTTTTTTGTGTGCAAAAACTCAAATTTCATATAACAAAATTTTTCCATTTTATATTGAGTAATCCTTTTTAAAAAAATCATTTGTTTAGTTGTGAGCTTTTTGCCATCACTCTTTCTTAAAGATATGACAGTAATTTCCCCCACCCCCTTGGTTTTCTAATTTGTTTATGATACAACCTTTTATATTGAGGTCATGTATCCATTTAGAGTTAACTTGGTGTATGGTGTGAAATATTGACAATCTAAATTTCTTTCAGGTTGTGGTCCAGCTTTCCCATCAGTTTTTTTCAAATAGTCCTTCACCCAGCAACTGGCCTCTTTTGGTTTATCAAACAATATGCTACTTTGCTTCTATATTTTGTCTACCTAATCTGTTCCACTGATTGACTTCTCTTTCTCTGGACCAGTAGCAAATTGTTTTAATGATTACCACTTTGAAATACAATTTGAGATCTGTTATTGATAGAATCTCTTCCTTCTTACTTTTACACCGCACCTCCCCCCATTACCTTTCAGATTCTTGACCTTTTGTTACTCCACATAAATTTCATTGCTATTTTTTTCTAGGTCTATAAATATTCTTTTGGGAGTTTGGTATAGCTCTGAATAAGTAAATTAATTTAGGTAGTATCGGCCTGAACTATCCATAAGCAATTAATGTTTCTCTACTTGTTTTGGTCTCTTTTTATTTCTGCAAAGAGGGTTTTATGTTAGATTCATATGGACCCTGAATGAATCTTGGTAAGTATACTCCAAAACATGTTATACTTTTGGCAGTTGTTTTGAAGGGAATTTCTCATCCTAGCTCTTTCTGTTGGGTTTTGTACATTACATATAGTAATGCTATGTGGATTTGTCTTATCTCCTGCAATTTTTTGTTATTATTTCAATTAATTTTTAGTTTACTCTTTAGAATCCTGTAAATATACCGTCATATCATATGCAAAAAAGCAATAATGTTACTTTTTTGCTGCCTATGTTTATTGCCTCAATATCTTTTTCTCGTCCTATTACTAGGGTCACCATTTTTAATACAACATGAAATAGTAGTGGTGACGATGGATATCTTTGAATTACTCCTGATTTTATTGGAGAAGCCTTAAACTTTTCTTGATTACATATGTTTGCTTTTAGATTTAGATAAACACTATTTATTACATTGAGGAAATGTCCATTTATTCCTATGCTTTTTAGAGTTTTGAATAAAAAATAGATGTGGAATAGGTGTGTGGTTTTATTATTTGCATTATTAACATGGTTTATCCTATTTATTATTGGACCAGCTTTGTATTCTTGATATAAATTCAACCTGGCTATAATGAAAAATCTTTTGAACTAATTGACATTAATATTTTACAAGAGATGTGCTATGTTAAAAAATAAAGAAACTACAATGACTAGGGACAAGGGTCCAAATTCTGTCCTTGCCACTTCCTAGCTGTGTGACAATGGGCAAGTTACTTAGTGTTCAGAGTCTCAGTCTTTTCCTCTATAAAATGGGGATTGAGATAGGTATCCCATGGGGTTTTCTTGTGAGAACCAAATGAAATATTTGTTGCATTTATTGCAAATTATTTATGTGCGTTGTAAAACTTAAAGGTATAATAAATGTCAGATATTATGTTAAAATATTGTATTTAACATTTTCCATCAATATTCATTAGTGATATTAGTCTGTAGTTTTCTTTCTTTGTTTTGTCTCTTCCTGGTTCCTTATATCTTCCAAAGGGCAAAAATGCACTATTTTTTTTTTTTTGGCAAAATCTACTACATTTAAAATGCAGCTTCTGCAACAGTTTTAGATTCAACAATTCAATTCATTTCACTCAAGGAACTATAGATAACTTCAGTTTTTCAGGAAAGGCAATGTTATAGCTCTCAGCCCCAAAATCATTTTAAGAGACCATATTAGCAAGGCATTGGCTTTGATTGTGTTATTAATAAGTTTTTTCTTCTTTTGTTAATTATATTACTAAAAGAAACCACAGACATGAGAAAGTTGATGTTTACAATCAGTTTCTGCACAGAGCATCATTAACACCAGCTTTAGAAGGTATTTCTGACATCATCTAGTCCAACTACTTTTTATTTCCTTTTGTATATGTTTCTGGACCTGAGGTCCCTATGGCCCCTACAGGCAGGTCAGTCCTAAGGCCTTTCCTTTGAGTGCTAGAGGATTTTGGTATCTTTCTCCCTTGAAGGGAAAACTGTATTAATACATTATTCAATTTTCCATCTTACAAATTGTCCTAGAATTTTTCTTTTAATTTCATTGAAGGTAGAGACATAAATCTAGGCATTTTGAAGTCGTGGTTAGGGGGAATAAATGGACATCTTGGGAAAGATGAAAATATATGTAATCTTTGTATCTTTTAGTGCTTTTTCCAGATTTAAAGTCACTTTGATAGTTCAGGAACACAAAGAATTAGGTATAATGCTCATGTTTGGCACATTTAGAAGTATGAAGGCCTGAAAAAGTTTAGACAAAAAATTCCATCTTTCTCTACTGTCCCACATTTAAAGATCTGGTTATGTGATATCTCAATGTTTTCCAGATCATTTATATTATGTAGCTATTTTTTGGCAGGGGGAACATTTTAATTAGAAAAATAGCAAAAAACTACCAAAAACCCTTAAGACTTATGGGAAATTATTTTTTAAAAAATCATTATTTATTTATTTAATATTTTTAGTTTTCAGCATTAATTTTCATGAGAGTTTGAATTACACATTTTCTCCCCATTTCTACCCTCCCCCCACTCCAGGATGGCATATATTCAGATTGCCCTTTTCCCCAGTCAACCCTCCCTTCTGTCACCCCATTCCCCCCCATCCCCTTTTCCCTTACTTTCTTGTAGGGCAAGATAGATTTTTATACCCCATTGCCTGTATATCTTATTTCCTAGTTGCATGCAAAAACTTTTTTTTTTTTGAACATCTGCTTTTAAAACTTTGAGTTCCAAATTCTCTCCCCTCTTCCCTCTCCACCCACCCTCCCTAAGAAGGCAAGCAATTCAACATAGGCCACACGTGTAGCATTATGCAAAACCCTTCCACAATACTCATGATGTGAAAGACTAACTATATTTTGCTCCTCCCTATCCTATCCCCCTTTATCCACTTTTCTCCCTTGACCCTGTCCCTTTTCAAAAGTGTTTGCTTTTGGAAAATTATTATTAATTTAATTATGCCCTTCTCTTTTCATTAAAAACCAAGCAAAAACAAATATGCAACAATATAATAGAGGAAGATAAATGACATTGAGTCCCTTCCAGCTCCAGAACTTCAATCCTATAATTTTATGACCCCAAGAGACCAGTGAGCCACAGGTCAAATCAGATTACAATAATAATATCCTTGTTAAACAATTTAAAAGAGTTCCTAGACAATGGCTTTCTTATTTCAAGAGGCATGTTTATAGGATGGAATGGAAAAGCATTTACTAAGCACTGACTATGTGCTAAGCACTGGGGATACAAATAGAAAAGGGAGACAATGCCTGCTTTCAAAGAACTTACACTCTAATTTGGGGAGAAAACATAGATAGAAGAATTCAGCCACAGGGTGGATGGAAAGGGCCTGTGGTCCTTCGGGTACAGCGGAAAGGCAGGTGAAAATAGTCAGGGGCCCATAGAGTTCATTGTTGAGAAAGGAGAATCATAGTGGGATCTGGATGGGCAGGATTCAGGGTGGAGCTATTGGGGAAGGTCCCATAGGTTTTGTGGTCTCCTTCATTCACCACCACATGGTGGTCACTTGGCTGCAGTGGTTGGGGGACATTGATCAAGTATAAAACATCAATCAAATCAATTTCAGGCTGCACTGTTTTCTGGGTCTTCCCTGGGTAGCCTTTTATTATTTTCCCATGATAGAATATTATTCAGTTATTTCAGTTTTGTCTGACTCTTCATGACCCCATTTAGGGTTTTCTTGGCAAAGACACTGTAGTGTTTTGCCATTTCCTTCTCCAGCTCATTTTCTTGATGAGGAAATGGAAGCAAACAGGGTTCAGTGACTTGTCCAGGGTCACACATCTAGTGTCTGAGGTTGGATTTAAATATACCTCTTCCTGACTCCAGGCCTGGTGCTCTATAGCCCCAGAAATAATTTAACCAGAGAGGCAGCATGGCTTGGTTGAAAACAAATTAGATCTGGTGTCCTAGGTAGAGGTTCAAATCCTGACTCTGCCACTTAATACCTGTGTGATCTCGAGAAAGCCACCTTACCTCTTGTTCTCTCAGCTTCCTTATCTGTAAAATGAAGACATTGGACAAGATAATGTCTAAGTTCCATCCAGTTCTAAATCCATGATCCCATGACTCTTGAAATTTGAGTTGACATAGATTTCTGTATACTAGGTTTACCAATTTTGTTGCACAAGTATTTGTTAAGTGTTTATCATTTCCAGAGCAGGATGCTAAGCACTGTGGGATCTATCAAGGAACTATAGACCCTAATCCCCACCCTTAAGGAGTTTACAATAACTAAAGAGGGTTTAAAAAATGACTGAGTGTCATTGATTTGGATATTTCCTCTAACTTTGCAGGTTTCAACCTCTTCATATCTTCTCATGCTACGTGATTCTTGTGCTTGTCTTCCATTAAGTCTTCACAGAGGAACTGCCCAAAGTGCTGGAAGCATTTCTTCTAGTTTGTAAATCATACATATATAAGAGACAGAGGCCGTATTGGAGAGAGGGCGTAGAAGCCAGACAGACCTGAATTGAGGAACTGGGTTGAAATTCCACCTCTAGTATATACCGTCTGTTATTCTGGAAAGTGACTCAAACTCTCAATAATCCAGACAATGCTCTAATACTATAAATTGCAACATTAGTATAATGAATTTCCCCATCTGGGAGTTCCCTCTACCAATGGATTCAGGGGCCCAGTCCTGATTCTTCTTTGCAAACAATTATCAACTAAAACAAATATTTTCCAGTTCCTCATTTGCAAAATGAGGGGGTTGGCCCCTTCCAGCTCTAAAGCCATAATTATGTGATTTCAAAATACAAAGGTGAGAGAGAGAGAGAGAGAGAGAGAGAGAGAGAGAGAGAGAGAGAGAGAGAGAGAGAGAGAGAGAAAGAGGAGAGGAGGAGGAGGAGGAGAAGAACAAGAAGAAGAACAAGAAGGGAGGGAGAGAGAAGGAGAGAGAGATAGAGAGACAGAAAGACAGAGAGAGACACAGACAGAGAGAGACAGAGTGAGAAAGAGGGAGAGAAAAAGAAGGGAGAGAGGAAGGAGAGAGGCAGGGGGAGAAAGACACAGAGAGACCACTATAAGAAGTTACGACTTTCTATGTACTTTAAAAAAAGAGAAGTGTGTATCTATTAAATTGGGTACATCAGGTTTTTTTTTGAGATTTTGTGGGCACCAGTGCAGCCTTCAGCTGTCCAACTATCAATCCCCACCCGGTTATATCATTGGTTATTGCCTCTTTTTCTAGTAGTACATGTCCTTCAAGATATCTTTATTCTATCTTTGCCTGTTAAATTGCCAATATATTTTTGGGCAAGGTGGCTAGGTGACATAGTACCTAGAACTCAAAGTCAGGAGGACTGGAGTTCAAATCCTGCCTGAAACATTTTAGCCATGTGACCCTGGGCAAGACACTTAACTTTTCTATGCCTCAGGTTCTTCATGGCTGAACAAGTTGTGGCGTATGGAGGTGATGGAATACTACTATGCTACAAGAAATGCAGAACTCAATGATCTGAGAAAGTCATGGAAAGACTTTCATGAAATAATGAGGAGCAAAATATACAGAACCAAGAGAATGGTGCCTACAGTAACAGCAATATTAAGAATGACTTTGAGTGACTAATTTTGATTATTATAAATACACAAAGGACAAATAGGGAAATATGCCATCTGCATCCAGAGAAAGAATTGATAAATAGAAGTGCATATAGAATAATTTTTACACATCTATTGTTTGTGTCTAAGGTAGCCATTTCTGGGGTAGGGATGGGGAGGGAAGAAAAAAAAGAAATGTACATGATAACTCTGTTGTATATTTAGAAGGAATGGCAAGTTATACATGGTAGATTTAGAGTTTCATGTGCAATCATCTTTTTATTGTACTGTGCTATGGAAATGCTTGTTTTGTTCTGTGAATTGAAAATGAAATAAAATAAAATAAATGGAGTTATTCATAGTATCTACCTTGCAGGGTTGCTGGGAAGACCAAATGAGATAACACATAGAAAGAACTTTGAAAACACTAAATTATTGCTGTTGTTGCTGCTGCTGTTGCTGTTTTTAGAAGCATTGTACAATGTTCCATGTTCTATTAAGCCTGGTTTCTTCCTCCTTTTAAATTCTGCATCTAGCTCATTGTTCATCTACCACATCTATTTAAGAGGTGTGTGCTGACAGATTGACCACCTCAAAGGACTGTCCATGTAACTGGATTTTACCATTTGGGCAATAAACTTGTTTCATCCACTTGGGTTTTCTGGTGTAG
Organism: Trichosurus vulpecula; assembly: GCF_011100635.1. Classification (NCBI taxonomy): domain Eukaryota; kingdom Metazoa; phylum Chordata; class Mammalia; order Diprotodontia; family Phalangeridae; genus Trichosurus; species Trichosurus vulpecula. The sequence goes on along the minus strand of NC_050576.1, from coordinate 100,036,742 downwards.
TTTGCTATACTGTGACTATTTTGAATCATTAAGAACTAAGATTGAAATTCTAAACCTTTTTTTGCCCTTTTAGACTACAAGCATTAAATTAATGTAACATATGAGCCTCAGGATTGGCACCTGCTCTCAAATTTAAGCTGAAGTAGAAGTCATATCTAATTTCAAAATCTGTAAGGACAGTCTGTATTTCTCAGTTAGGCTGGGATGTTGTTAAATAAATGTTATATTTGATATTTGAAGCTGAAAAATTCTATTTTTCTTATCCGCACGCATCTAAAATATTCTTGACTTTTTTCATAGTCTTGGACATTTTGAAATTCATTTGAAAGCTTCTGCCCAGGGTCTTGGCAAATTGCCCCTGTTCACAGATTTTGACTGCTAGACAGTAGCATGGAAAACAGGGAATGAGTGGGACAAATAAACGCAAATGATTTGTATTGTCAGTCTCAAAATAGGAAAAAATTATTTTCTGCTGTTTCCTTTGCAAACAATTAATTTCATTTTAGTTCAGTCTGATTCCACAAACATTTAACAAATGTTTTCTATTATGTGCCAGGTACCATTTTAAGTAGTAGGGGGATACAGATGAAAAGAAAAAGACCCTCTCCTTGCCTTTAAAGTGCAAATGCTTATATTCCCAAGAGGTCTTGTTAATTTTTCTTATTATTTCTTAGTATTCTTTGTTTATTTGCAGAGAGGTAAGGCATATGATTGATTGGAATAGAATTGGTGAAAGATAAAGCCCAACTCCTCACATTTGGTTGATACTTTGGACCTATCACTTAAGATCACTGTGAATGAGCCATAATACTAATAATAGTAATAATGATAAGAGATGACATTTATATCATGCTTTATTTATCTCATGCATTATTTATTTATTATACATTTATATAATATAATATGATTTTTCCCTGAACCTCACAACAACTTTGTCAGGTAAATACTAGAGGGATTATTATTCCATTTATATATGATATAGACATGCACATATAGATAGATAAATATGTACTTCTGCTTGTATAAGAAACTGAGGGTCAGAGAGGTCCAGTGACTTGTCCATTGTCTTCTAGTTAATAAGCATCCAGAGACAGGATTTGAACTCAAGCCTTCCTGAATCCCGAGGCTAGAACTTTATCCATTTATGATAATCTCTTTCAAAGGCATCATTCCATTTGAATAGAGAATGATATAGATCCTTTCCTTGGCTCACATGGGGAGTTTTGCCCTGAAATTATTCTTGTCCTCTAATAGCATGAATAGTATTGATATATGGAAGATGCTTTGGAAGTCAGGAGTCTGATATTCTTTTGTATATATGAAGAGACTGAGACTTTGAGAATTGATTTGCCCAAGGTCACACAGGTAGACCTGGCTTTGATTCCTTATCCAGTGGTCTTTTCACTGTGTCACATTTTTGCCTGCTAATAACTGTGCTCCTATGTCCTTTTTAATTTCAATTTTTTGATGTATACATATGCTGGAACAATGTGTGCTGTTTGCGGGAGTTATCTTTTTTTTTTAAATGAAGGAGACACATTGTTTGTTTCTCTGTGTTTGATAGACATGTTGTAATAAGGTCCTGAACTGCTTGCCATCTCTTTATGTACCTTCTGTCTAAAGGCTTGTAACCATTATGACCTATATTCATGGTACCACAAACAACAGGCTTAACCATTAACTTTCAAGCTACCTTTAAATGAATTCTTTTTATAAGTTGAGTATTATATGGGCTCAAATGGTTGGGAGGGGGAAAAACAGAAAAAAGAAGTCAGGTTGAAACAGGTTATTAAGGATAGGAAACTCATGACTTGGGATGCCCCTTTACTAAATAGATAATTTGCCTTGACCTCACCAAGTCAGATAACATGACTTGGCTAACATTCCAATGCTCTAGAAAGATATAACACTTTAATAGAATTGGTGTGGTTGAGAATACAATAAAAATGCAGTAACCTCTAGTGCTTACTGAGAAAAATCCTCCAATAGTTCCATTATGCAGTGCCAGCGAATGCACTATTAGACTAATAAATGTTTCAGGTTCTATAAATTTATATGAAATACAACTTCATATTGGCTCTTGAAAAAATTGTGGGATACAAACTGCATACATTCTTCCCCTCTCTCCTCTCAGTTGATGCAAAAGAAAGAGACACATATAAACACTACCTATAACAAAGTTGTGCATTTTGGTTTCATGATTTGCTATAATATGCCATTTTTCACCTTTAAAAAACCAATGTAACACCATACAGGAAAGCACATTGAACTCCAAGAAGGGCTATTATCACCCACTCAATCTCAGTAATGCTTGGGTACTTAATTAATTCCACTTGTTTTGTCTGTCCACGGCTTATTCCATCGAATAAATGAAACTGATTTTGGGATAGATAATCCATGGGATGCTATTAGAAATGTTGGGGTACCACTTGGAAAATTCCTTTTTCAATCTTTTGCTTTTCTATCAGGTAGCCAGAAGTTCATTTCCTTATCTGGTTTTATTGATTCAAGTAATCATTTTTCTAAACATTTCAGAAGTTCTTTTTGTTGTTTCATCTCAGTTGCTGACTTCATTGCCTGAGTCAGAGGGAAGCTCTCAGTTCCATTGTTTTTATAGTCAAATTCTTAATTAATTCACAAATTCTCTAATACATATCACTAAAATGTTTAAAAAGATTATATAAAAATTTTTAAAAGGATAAAAATATGCAGCACCTTATCAACATCTTTTAGCATGTAACTGAAGCAAACCAAGGCAATGCAAATTTCCTTCCTATTTATATTTGAGATTTGTTTTAAAATAAGCAAAAAAGCAACAGGAAAAAAAAAGAACTGAGATGAATACATGACAAGCTGATACTGGAACACAACATATGTCCCAAGGCAGCAGCACATGCTTAATTTCCAAATGAACTATGCAGACAAGGTAGTCGTGGAACTCTTTGCAAGACTGTTTGCAAACTCTGTTTATTAGAAAATTTGCCAAGTGAATTAATTGTTGTCTTTACATTGTTATTTAATTTTTAATATATTAATCTGTCATTTTATGTTTGGAAGGTTTTTGCATATTTGCTTTAAAAAAATTTCAAATATAAATAGGAAGCAAAGTTGTATTCCCTCAGTATGCCTTAATTATGTGCTAATTTTGAAGATTTAAAAAGTTGCTAAAGGATGCCAGTTATAGCAGATTTTTCCTCTTAAAAATTTAAGTAATTTATTGCAAAAATATTAAACACCAACATAATGACACTTTTCTTGCTTGCCACTCGAATACGTGAAATTTTACTCATTAAATGTCAGCATTTTTCATTCATTTCCTCTTAGTCTCCATCAAGATCAAATAAGAATATTTGTAAAGTATTTAGCACAGTAGGGGTTATATAAATGCTTATTCCCTCTCTTCTGCCACTTTGTCCATATGTTGCCATTCTCTTTCCCTTTTATCCATCCACATATATATATAATTTTCTGGTTCTGCTCTTTTCACTTTTTTATTATTTCATGAAGGGCTTTCTAGAATCTCTTATATTGTTCATAATTATCCATATTATTTGCATTTTAATGTTCAATAATATAAATATACCACCATGGTTGCTTTCTGTTTTTTTCCTCTTTCAAACAGTGCTTCTATGAAAATTTCTGAAGATAGGTTTTTTCCCAAAAATAATATTTTAGGATGCATTGCCAGCAATCCAACTATTGAGTTAAAGGATAGGATTATTTTGGTGACTGTTGCTACATACTATTAGATTGTTCTCCAAAAAGATTCTCTAAGTTTGCAATTTCACCAACAGTGAATGATTGTGCCCATTTCTTTACAACTCAATCGGTAATGAGTTTTGATGTTTTACACTTATTTTTCTGACTACCTTGGAAGCTCTTTAATGGTGGTGACCATAGCTTATACTCCTTGGCCTCTTCTCCAATGCAAAATGCTTTGCATGCAATATGTGTTGCACAAATATTTGTTGATTTGATTGCTAGTTCTACAAATAACGAGTAATATTTCTAACCTAATATTACCTTTTCCCTCTACACAGCCCTAGGTCAGGTTCTTATCACCTCTTCTCTAGATTATTGTAATAGTCTCCTAATTGGTTTCCCTGCCTTTAGTCTTTTTCCTCTCTAATATGAAGGATGCTTCATATAGTTATCACAACAATCTTACTGAAGCACAGATGTCACAATGTCACTCCTCTGTCCATAAACCTTCTCTGGCTTCCCATTGTCTGAGGATACAAACTCAGCCTGGTATTTAAAGCCCTCTACAATTGGGCTGCAACCTACCTTTTAAGCCTTATTTCACAAACTGGACTATTAGCTACATTCTGAGGATTCCATCTCTCACCTTTGTGCATTCTTGAAGGCCATCCCCAGTGCTTGGAATGCATTCTCTCTTCATCTGGGTCCTTTAGAATCTGTACATTCTTGCACAGGTGTGGTACATTGTGCATGATGGCAATGTGGTACATTGGCAGAATGACTGCTTTAGCCCACTTTTTCCTTCCTCTTTTTATTTTTAAAAAATTCTTTGTTATAAGGGGTAGCTCTCTGAGTGAGGGAGAGAGACACAGGAGGGAATCTAGGCAATGTAAAAACAAAAGACATCGATAAAAGTCTCTTAAAAAATAAATGTCTATTGATTTGAACTGAATGCCTGTGTAACCTTGGGCAAAACATCTTACCTCTTTGGGCCTTAATTTCCTTTTCTGTAAGATGAGGATTTTGGCATGAACTGATTTCCAAAATTTCTTCCTGCTCCAGAGCCTACGAATCAATCAATTAACATGTACTTAATGGGCACTGTGCTGGGTGCTGGAAATACCAAAAGAGAAAAGCAAGAATTCCTGCCCTCTACAAGCTTATAATCTATTAGGAGAAACAATGCCTATATAAGCAAATGCAGAATAGATGCAAAGTAAGCACAGGGTCATTTGGAAGGGGAGACTCTAGGTGCTGGGCAGACCAGGAAACTTGAGCTGAGTTTGAAGGAAGGTGGAGAGTCTCTGAGGCAGAGATGAGGAGGAAGGCCATTCCAGGCATGGGGGACAGCTGGTGCAAAAGCATGGAGGTAGGTGATGGTGTGCCAATTTTGGGGAATACCATGAGTTTGGTGGTTTTGGATAGATTGTATAGTGAGGAAAGGGGAGGAATAAATTAGAAGCACAGAAAGGTAGGTGAAGGCAAGTTGAGAAGGCTTTAAATGCCAAACAGAGGAGTCTGAACTTTATATACTTCACAGTTTGGGACAGGGCAGTTTTTGGCTCCCTAGTTATAAACACCCCATGTTAGATCAGTGACACTCACATTATCATCAAGTGGAAGCAGGTGGTGTGAGGAAATTAGATCCTTCAGGGAAATATATTTCATGGGCAACAGAGTCAGCCTTAACCATCCTGATTATTTGGAAGCAGCAATAAAGGACAAAAGTGACTGGTTTTCATTGCTGACCTTAGGGTTCACTGAGAAGAGAGGTCTATTAATATCTATGAAGAGCCATATCTTTAAATAGCAAACACCCAGATATCTCAGGTGGTATAGAATGGGTCACTGGGAATGCTTGAATGTAGGACAGTGATTTCCTGTAGTACTGGAGGCATTATGGTATCATCGGTGTTAAACTTGTGGCCCAAGGACTGGTTTGGCCTATAAAACTCTGAGGGCCAGCCTACAAGATGAAATATAATTGGGGAATCTTTAACAAAATAAGTAAAAATACAATAAGACATTCATAACATTCATTTGTGGTTTCCCAAATTACTCTGTGGCTACAGGGATCTGTTTATATTTGAGTTTGACACAACTGGATAGAGCATAGAGTATTGGGTTTAGAGTCGGTAAGAAGTGGGCTCAAATCCCACCTCTGACATTATGTAGTAACCATAGGCAAAAGGTCTAATCTGTATGTGCCATATGAAACTTGTGGAGATTTATCTACTAAGTCATAGGCTGTGATCTCTGTTGGTGAAAGGAGTTCCCTCAAAAAGAGTTAGCCAGACTCACATCCTTCTTGTATTCCTACAGTATACATGAGAAATGGATAGTAATGAATAGAAATGGTAGTGGATAGAATGCTGGACCTTGACTCAGGAAGACCTGAGGTTTGAATCTACACTCAGGCACTTGCTAGCTGTGTGACCCTAGGCAAGTCACTTTATTTCAGTCTGCCTCAATTTCCTCACCGGCAAAATAAAGATAATAATAGTGCCTACCTACCAGGATTGTCGTGAGGATAAAATGAGATAATATTTATAAAGTATTATGCAAATGTAAAAGCACTATATAAATGTTAGCTACTGCTGTGGCTACTGCTATGACTATGACCACTATTACTACTACTACTGCTACTACTACTACTACTCCTACTCCTACTCCTGCTACTCTTACATGATGAGTTACATATACAAAGCAATGTAGAAAGCACCATCAAATGGACCCATATCTGGAAAGGGAGTTGAGCCAGTCAAGTACTGAGAGCAAGGATTAACAACAGATGGACAGCCCATGTGCTACATTGGTGCCCATATGATGTCAAAATATCTGGAGGAAGGACCTATGGTAGATAGATGCTCTTTGTCAGTCTACAGGTACATAGACTGAGAGTTGTACAGAATGAGAATGTATGGGTGAGTTGTAATGTGTTCTGGGGACAAGAGGGGATAAGTCCTGCTTCTCAGGACACCTTATTTCCATCAGAGCCTTAGAGGCTCAGTTACTTTTGAGCCTCTCAGGAACACTGGGTCACAATCGTAAGTCAGTGGGTCAGAATTTCTACCATGAAAGAAGCTTAAATGACTCCATGGGACTTATTCATTAGATAAACATGAAAGTATTCTATAAAAACACCCAAGTTAAGAAGCCCCTTCCCCTAGTAATAATCCTCTTCCTTAGAGGAGTGCTGTATACATGAATTGATATTTGAATAGCCCTTTGAGGTTACTGGAACAAAGCTGTGTCACGGACTTCCAGGAATCTTTCATTGTCTATAGAAAGGACATAGTTTTTAAGAATCCCCATATCGGGGTTTTGTGTTACAAAGTACTTGTGAGTAGCTCAGAAGAGTTTAGTCTCACTCGAGAGCTATAAACCTTATCTTGGTAAATAAAATAAAACTGGCTAATGATCACCAACCACATTTTCTTTTTTCCAAAGGATGGGCTTAAAAAAGGGAGGATAGAATTATTTCAATGGCACTGAAAGAGCTTTTAGGCCAAAAAACAACCTTATATAAATAAATGCAAATTTCCCTTATTATACAAACACACCTTTCTCAGCTCAGTTCCTTTGGGGTACTTGTTTTATCCACATTGATGGAACCCTATAAGGGATTGTGCCTGATGGAAAGTTGTTTGCATAAAGACAGTTAAAAATTACTTTTCTTTTGGGATGACTGGGGAGAAATCCATCATTAATGAACTTGAAGGCAAATCAATTTCAGGGACGAGTACTAGTGCTAATTAAGGTCGAAAATTTTTTCATTGCCATCTTCTCTGGGACCTAATTTAGATAGTGGGGTGAACTAGCAGAAAGACCAAATAATTCCATTGGCCTGGTTTGCTGCTGACCATCTTGATATATTCTAAGTGGCAAAATGGGGGCTTTGGGATTATGACTATGTAGGAATGGTGAGTAGACAAGCTGGGTGATTGGAATTGACCAGATTTTATAGTATTGTTCCAGTTCAAATAAAGATTTACCTACTTTTTTGAAAGTGCCATTGACTTCAATTAGTGTAAACCACCAAAGTGTTTACTGAATGCTTGAGAGGTGGATAAAGAGTTGGTCTTAGGAAGAAAGGAAGACTTGAGTTCAAATCCCACCCCTTATATATACTAGCTTGGTAACCCTAGACATGTCACTTAACTTTTCCATATTCTACTCAACTCTAAGATTGTAATTGGCAGAGAAGGTGTCAATCTGCATTGATAGAGGGAGTTTCCTCATCTGGGAGTTCATTATTCCAGAGGTGTCAAACATGGTAGCCATGTGTGGCTCATAGCACTTCTGACTGTGGCTTAATCAGATTAAAACGTAGTTCCTATTTGCTTTTAATGTGTTGATGTATTAATAAAAACATATAAACAAGTGGGATTTTCTTAATCAATATGTGGTCCACAAGGATCCTTAGGTACAATTTAGTGGCCTCTGTTTCTATTTGAGTTTGATTCTACTGTCCTATACTAACAAAATGACAGTTCTACTCCCTATCCCTTATCCCCAAATAGTTTTGCACCATTTGCTGTGGGGACATAGTACCTGGCTAAAAGAAACTGAGAGATCAATTTGGAAACTAGGTAAGAAATACACGTGAAAAATTAAATAACAAAAAGTTACCAATAGTTTGTGGAATAAGAATTCCGTGGTAAGGAGAGGCTTATTATGGGGATAAAATAATATGATATGCTTTGTAAACCTTGAAGGGTTCTGGAAATGTCAATAATAATTTTTAGCTTATTTAATAAATCACATCAATTTGAATGTTTAGATTGATCAGCTAGAATCATATCATTCTTCCTTCCCCTTTCTCTCCCCCTCCCTAATCTTCAGTAGGTTCCATGGAGATTTTATCTGGATGGGTGAGTGTTGTGACTTCTTTTTTTTAAAATTTCTATGCCTAACTTCTTATTTTACCCTCTTAGAGAAGAACTGGTACATAACAATTGAGTAAATTAGAGACTTAGATAGTTACCTGGGGTATTGAGAGATTAAGTGACTTGCTCACTGTCAAAAACCTAGCATGGGTCAGAGGCTGGGCTGGAACCCAGGCCCTCTTGACTCTAAACCTAGGGCTTTAGTCAGGATGCCTCACTTTCTGAGCCTGGTTAAATAGAACTAAAGATTTAAAAAAAATTTTGAAAATTAAAGTTCTTGATATAAAAAGAAAAATTTAAAACATACACTCAAATGAGAAAAATAAAATCTAAAGTATTTGTTCCTGCCATTCGCTTAGCATTCTAAAATTTTATTTCTGTTTCTCAAGACTGCTTTCTCAATGATTTCAGGAAATTTCATATCTATTACATTGCTCTTGGTGATGTCACCTTTGGAATTCAGTTTAAAATAGATCACCTCTATGTATTTCAGTGAGAGACAGTGTTACATAATGGATAGAGAGCTTCTCTTAGTGCCAAGAAGACTGGTGTTCGAGTCCCCTCTTTGTGCTGTGTGACTCTGGACAAGTCATTTAACCTGGACAACTCTCAAGACAGGTGCTGATCTGTACTGTTAGAGGTAGTTTAGTGTCCCAATTATATCACAGGTCTGATCCTCTTTACCTCCCTTCCTTCCCCAAAACTCTTTAATCACTTTGCCATCAAATGCTTCTTGTTAAGTACTTACAAGGACTGATGTTTTATTTTATAATATGGCATACAACTAGAGCCCCTGAATGATGGAGTTGACTGCATTACTCTAGAAAAGATAGAACAAATACATATTCTCTGTACTGCCAGCATCTGCATCCATATGGCTACAAAGCATTTACAGGGTCTACAAGAACTCGTATAGAAGAGCCATAACCCTGTTTTCAGGATGAAATTTCAATTACATATTTCAGAGAGCTAACAGGGACTCCAGAGGTGGCAAAGGAATAAATTCAGCTATTTTGTCTATCTGTCCTCTATCACATAATTCTCCTATCTCATATTTCTTATAAACATTTTGACATTCTGTTGAGTTTACTCAAATCTCTTCCATCTGGTAGAGTACAATTGACAACTAGCTATTTTGTCCAACTCAGAGTCCTGAAAATTAAAATGTTAATTAAAAAATTATAGTATATATTTCTGAGCTGTGTCACACAGACGATACCCTAGTTTGAATCTACAATGTTTATGATAAAAGTGAGAATGAATTCTCATGAAATGGAGTGAGGGAGCTGTAATCACCAGCTGCCTAAATTATTAGTTTTTTGTTTATAGAATCTACATTCTCCAGGGAGTGTCCCATAACCATGCAATGTACTTAACTTAAAAAGCCAGCACATATGCTGCAAGCCTGTTCTCTCCAGGCCTTGGATCAGAGAAGGCCGTTGAGGGCGTTACATCTCCCATGGCCCAAATCTAATCTACTTTCCTGAAATTGGCTTGACACATTGTTTTCAGATGGTCTCCCTGTTGGCCATGTGGACATGGAGCCTGAAATGCCTTTCTTTGGTCAAATAATAGACCTTTTGGAATATTAGGGTCTGATAAACCAGAGAGCCCTCTGTGAGATGTGTGTTCTGAGAAGAATGTGAACACAGATCGACCACCTTTTCTTCTCACTTCTCTCAACAATAATAAACTCTCCAGACATCTCAAAATACTTTATGGCACTTTGAGGAGTGAGAAAAGTCCATTATGCTTGGCAATCAAAAAATCACTGATGAAGTAGAAAGCCAAATTGCAAGGGTTTGAAAAGTAAAAGGAGAGGAAATAGAGGTGGTGAGAATAGGCAGATTTTTTTCCAGGACTTTGGCACTACAAGTGAGAAGAGGTATAGCACAAATGCTGGATTATAGGAATGGTGGGGTCAAAAGAGGTGCTCTATCTTGCCCCAATTTTGTAGGTAAATTGCTCAGCCTCCCACTTCACAGAGGCTAAATCCGCATTAGCAAGAAGCCAAAAACTAAATAAACGATCCCATTAATTTGGTTGTTTTCCCTCCTCAAATAATAATTTGGCCACATACACCAAATATATTGGGTTTTAAATCATGAATTGTTGAAAGAATTGCTCCCATTCTTTGACTTTATTTCATTTGTGTGGATCTGGCTTTATCATTGGCAGTCGTTTCTCCAATGACCACTTATCATCCTTCTTGACTTCTCCATAGAATTTCACATAGCTAATCACTCTCTTTTTTCACATTCTTTCTTCTTTAGATATTTATGGCCTGGCTCATCCTTTGTTTCCCTCCTGTCTGACCACTCCTCAGCACTGTTTGCTGGATCATTACACTTGTCCTTCCCCACTAACTATGTGTATAGACCAAGACTGTCTTGTTGTCTCTCTCTGTCTCTCTGTCTCTGTCTCTGTCTCTCTCTTTCTCTCTCTCTCTCTCTCTCTCTCTCTCTCTCTCTCTCTCTCTTTCACACACACACACGCAAACACACACACACATCTCTTTATATCTTTCTCTCTTTCTGACCTCACCAGATTCCTTGGATTTATTTATCATTTCTATGCAGAAGTCTTCCAGTTCTATATATCCAAACCTCTTATCTTTCTTTAGACCAGCTTCATGCCACTAACTATTGGACATTTTGAACTGATTAACCTCTAAGCATCTCAATAAGCTCAATAGTTCAAAATAGAACATAGCATCTTTACCCTCAAATCCACCCATCTTCCTAACTTCCCCAGTTCTATCGAAGGCAATACCAGCCTTCTAGTCCTTCAATTGCTTGACCTTGGTGTTGTCCTCTACTTCTCATTCTCCCTCCTCTATCATATCCCATCAGTCCCCAGCTTTTGGCTGTTCTGCTTCCATGCATTTCTCATGTGGTTATATGCTACTCACATGACCACCACCTTAGTTGGTGCTCTCATCAGCACTCACTTCAGCTAATTGAATTTTCCTGGTTCAAGTCTGAGCCTGATTCCAGCCTCCAGAGCATTCTTTACACACCTGCTAAAGTGATCTTCCTGAAGCACAACTGTGACCATGTCACCATCCTGCTTAATAAGTTCTAGAGATGCCCTATTACCAAAAGGATCGAGTGGAAACTCTAGTGTTTGGCATTGAAAGCCAGCCATGACTTGGCCCCAACCTAGCTCTCTGTACTTATCACACATTATTACTCTCCTCCCTGAGAGATGGTTATGATGTAATATAGACACAACCTGCAGACTATATGTGGCCCACAACATTCTCAAGTGTGGCTGAACCAGATTAAAGAAATGTTTGACGAAATAAAAAATATAATAAAACATGGGTAATACTACAATTTAAAACTAAGTCATCATGCAGCTGACAGGGGTTTAGCAGTCTCGGTTTCTATTTAAATTTGATGCCATTAGTGTACTGGACAAAGAGCTGCCTTGGAAGCCAGGAAGCCTACATTTAAGTCCCATACACACTGGCTGTGTGACCCTGGATCATCACTTAACCTCTCAGTGCTCTGGGGAACTTGCTTAGACTGTAAGTGGCAGAGATGGCACCCGTTTCCATTCATTAAAAAGCTTTCTCAGCTGGGAGTTACTGATACTAATTAAATCCCAGATCTACTTCTAACACTAGTGCCCTTCATGTCCTCTCTGGTCCAGCCAAACTGACCTTCTTGCTGCTCCTAACCCATAGCCTTCCATTGTGCATCCTCATGTCCTGTGCTTGCAATGCACTTCCACCTCTTCTACTCTTTAAGAGAATGGCGGAGCTCAAGTGTTACCTCCTATGTGAAGCCTTTCTTGGTTGCCCTGCTGCTAGTCTCTCCTCCTCCGAAATCATTTTGTATTTGCTTTATTTACTTGTATCTGTACTTTGTATCTTGTTTTCCTTCCCTTAGAATGTAAGCTCCTTGAAGGCAAGGGCCATTTTGGTTTTGTCTTTATGTTTCTAGTACCTAGCACAATGCCTGGCACTTAGCTGGTATTAAACAAAGGAATGCTAGGTGATTTATTGATTAATGCAAATCTAAAAACTTTTGGTCACTCGTCCTGTTTTATTTGGTGTTTGCTAAGTTCAGAATAAAAGATCAGGAAAGAAGGAAACAAGGAAGGAAGGGAGAGAAAGAAGCAAGGGAGAGAAGGGACAGAAAGAACTGAAGGAAAGGAAAAAGAAGGTAAGGAGGAAGGGAGGGAGGGCAGGAGAGAGGGAGAAATGAAATAAGGACAGTTCTCTGTTTTTATCATTCTGCTTTATCATTCAGCTACAATTCAGTACTTAGATTAACAGAAGGAAAGATTCAAGACTTTTCTAGGAAGGGTCTGGAAGGGAGTAAGTATCTTAGGTGGAACTTGAACTCAGGTCTTCCTGAAGAGATAATAATAGTACCTATTTCGAAACGTTGTTGTGAGGATCAAGTGAGCTAATGTAAACTTCTCTGTAAACCTTAGAGCATTACATAAAGAGCAGCTATTACTATTTTTATTGGAAATAAATAAAATCTCAGACTTATGGTTAAATAAGTCTGAGCAAGTAGGGAGACTTTGTTTTTATTGTGTTGAAACTAATATTCATGTTCTTAAAAAAACAAACCTTAATTTGGAATTTTGATTTTATGCATATCTTTTGATTGTATTTGAATGTTCTTAATGCATATTAAATTTATAATAAAATAATATTATTAAAAGTTTATCGATACTTTTTTACATCACAGTTATTTCCCAATATGACCTCTCCTTCAATCTCTCCCTTATGATAACAGTTTAAGTGATACAGTTACCGTATCTGTCAGAGCGTCTCTCTTTTGACATTGGTAATGTGTCACAACCTACGCCTTCTTCTCTGCCACCAGCAGCTGTGGCATGGAATGGCGGGAGATGGCCAAATGCTGGAGAGAGTGAGAGAAAAACACGGGCTAGGTGGAAGAGTAAAGAACAGCTCTGTTTATTGCCCAGAAAGAAAGGGTAGATGTACTCTCCAAGCTAGTAAACATAACAACTTTCTCATGAAAACATTTGGCAATTGTTAACCTCATTGCTTACTCTGTTTCCTTGTGTCTTGTCAGTACTGTGTCTTTATCCTTTCTGGGAACAAAATATTCTATACGTACACTTACATGTAAGGGGGTTGGAGAGCCCATGTCTTGAATATTATCAGCCCGAGGACAAGAGCAGGGTTCAGTGTAAGCCTGGCCTGAACTCATCCTGTTGGGGACTATCTCAGAGTTGGCCCTCTATGCTTCTCCAGAAGTATCATCTGGAATCAGTTGTGTTCATTGCATTCAATATAAATTCAGTTTTTTAGCGTTCTTTTAATTTACAATATATTCATTATGTGTATGGTTTATTTTCTTCACTTGTCATCAGTTTATGCAAGTCCTTCCATGTTTCTTTAAATTCCTCACATTTGTTGTGTTTTAATAGTCAGTAGTGTTTCAATATATTCATGTGCTGTAATTTGTTCAGTCATTCCCCTCATTTGATGGACAGTCACTTTGTCTGCAAATTTTTGTCACCACAAAAGAGTTGTGATGCATGTTTTAGTTTATATGGAACCTTTTCCTCTGCCTTTGACTTCCTGGGAGTACATGTCTAGTAGTGGAATTGGATGTCAAAGGATATGAATAATCAGTGCCTGCTGCAGTATATAGCACATAGCAGGCATGCTTATTGATAGGAATTGAATTCCAAATTGTTTTCCAGAACAGATGAATTAATTTCCATATGTACAAGTGGTACATTAGTGTGCCTATCTCCCTATATCCGTTCCAACACTATATCTGTCTTTTGGAACAATTTGTTGGATGTGAGGTGAAAGGTCAGAATTGTTTTAATTTTAATATATATTATGAATAATTTGGAACAGTTTAGAATCTGATTGTTGATGGTTTGTAATGCTTTATTTGAAACATAATTATGACCATTTTTCTTAATTATATATCCGTATCAATTCATTATACATCTTGTATATTAGAATTTTTTCTTTTGAGACATTTGAAGGAAAAACTTTTTCCCACTCAATAATTTCTCTTTTTATTTAGTTACATTTATTTTGTTCATGAAAAAGCTTTTACATTTTATATAATCATTCTTTTTGTTGTTGATGTTGTCTCCTTTGTTTTTCCTTAACTATATGTTTGTACTTTCTTCTTCTTTTCTCTCTCTCTCATTTTTTGGTGATATGATATTTTACATTTTGATTATTTATCAATATAGAATCATTGTGGCACAGTGTGTACTGGGATTACTACAGAAACAAATGTAGTAGATTTTAAACGACACAGAGTTGTTCTTTGGTCACATTTTCCATCAACTTTCAATTTTATTTGGGCTCAACCTCTAGTTTCTGGTTTTGCCACAATAAAGTTTAATCTACAACCTGGATTTTTATTGCCACCTAATATGCTTCCTTTCTATCCCATCAGTTAAACTGTGCTCAGAGAATGGAAACTAATGAACTTAAGACATATGGGATTTCAAAGATAAACCTGTTGTTTAAAAGTGATATAACAAAACCAGATAGAAATGATTTTTTGTATATCTGCTGTTTTGGATGATTCATGCCCATTGATTCTGTCTGGGATAGTCCCTTCCTTTGACATCAATCTCACTACTAGGGGCAATCCAGAATTAAATCTAAATGTCATAACAAAAATGGAATGAGTTGCCTCTGGAGGAGGCAAGGGACAGGAGTGGGGTCCTCCTTAAGAGGGTTCTTCATGCAAAGGTTGGGTAACCATGTTGGTATGTTAAAGAGGAAATTCCTATTTAGGCACAAGTTAGACTGGGGGGGCTCCTGAGGGCCCTTCCAACTCTGGGATTCTGTGATGGCACACAAATTTGCCTCTTTTATTATATAAAAGATAAAGGGACAAAATACAAACCTTATACTCTTTCTTGATATTCAGTTGCCACTTTGAAGATAAATCAGTACAATGGTTAATTCTTTGGTTAAATGCCAAGGAGGTCCATGCTGAGGAGATACAGTGTTAAGGAGATAGTAGGATTGATTTTCAACACATCTGAAAGAGGGAAGAATATCAGATGCTTGGAAAAATCATGAACATTATTGCTATGTCAAAAAGGTAACTAAGAAATAACAACATATACTGACTCATACATCCACTTTCTCAACTTTACAAAGTCTTTGTGAGAATGATCTATCTACATGTGATATCATGTCATATCATGTCATTCATTCATTCTGCACTTCCTGGCCATCTCATCAGTCATCTTGCTGCTTAGATCATATACCACTTCCTGAAAGACTTAACCCTTTCCTACCTGTAAGTCCTATCCTGGGGCCCCACTGTGCTGATTGGAAGTTGCCTCAGTCAACCAATACAAAGAGGTCCAACTCCTTCTATTTTTACTTCACATACATACTGCCTCCCCTCCCCCCAAGTTCTGGAGATATAATACAATTCATTGTCCCTAGAACAGGTGTATCAATCTACTCCCCTGTGGCTCTACTCACCATCCTCATTATTTTTCAAACCAAAATATCCCTCTCTGGCTACCATTCCCCATATGTGTGGTCTTCTATTATGAGAAAGTAAGATTTTTGAAGGCAGAGACTCCCTTTGTTTTTGTATTTATGTCCCCAGAACTTAGCACAGTGTTTAAGAAATAGTTGGCACTTAGTGGTTAATAATTAATGCTAATTTTTAAAATACTACCACATAATTACATTATTTTTATATCAAATTAATATAATGAAAATTGACAATACATAAAATAATTATTAATTTTATTTACTCATTCATTCATTCACTCAACAAGCATTTATAAAGCATCAAATATGTGCCAGGTACTGTTCAAGGCACTGGGATACAAAGGTAAAAAATAACAGTCCTTCCTACAAGTACCTAAAACTATATTGGGGGTAGGAAAGAGGAGACAATATGCACGTAGAATATTGTATGAAAGTACGTACAAAAGAATTTCTAGAGGGAGGGAATTGGCAATGGGAGGAAGTCCTGGAGGGTAGGCTTTTTGCAGGAGGTTGAGCTTAAAAATTTTGAAGGAAACAATAGAATTTCTAAGGCACAGGTAAGAAGGGAGAGTGGTTCTTGATGAAGGTATAGGAAGGGAAGGCCTTTGCAAATGATTTTCTGTAGCAGCCTGCTTTTTAATGCAATTGACTGAAAGGTGCAGAAAATACAAGATTCCATTATGCTTAATGTTATTTGGAGCATTTGCTTTAGTAATGATAATGGCTAATAACCAGCATTTATATAGTACTTTAAGGTTTACGAAGTTCTTGTATGTATTATTTCATTTGATCCACATAAAATCCCCTGAGCTAGGTGTTACTGTCTCCATTTTCCAGATGAGGAAACTGAGACTAAGAGGTTAAATGACTTCTCCAGGGTCAAACTGTTAGTGTCTGAGAAGCTGTATCTGAACTCAGGGCTTTCTGGCTCCAAGTCCTTCACTCTCTCCATTGTGCTACTTAGTGTCTCCAACAACAGAGCAAAATGCTACTTAAAAACTCTTTTCCAAAAAGGTGTCTACTATGTTGGTGTTCAGTCATTTCAGTTGTGTCTAATTCTTCATGACCCCATTTGACGTTTTCTTGGCAAAGATGCTGGAGTAGTTTGCCATTTCCTTCTCCAGCCTGTTTTACAGATAAGGAAACTGAGGCAAAAGGGTGAAGTGACTTGCCCAGGGTCACACAACTAATAATTGTCTGAGGCTGAATTTGAACTCATGTCTTCCCGAGTCCAGGCCAGGTGCTCTGCCTACTGTGTCATCTTGCTTTTCCTACGATATGTTTGCTAAAATTATTCCAGAGTCCTTGAAGGACGCAACAATGGAGTTAACTTTTGTTGATAACCCTCTGATTACTAATATCAAGTGAGGCATAAAAAAGTACTTGCCACTTTGTTGCAGGATGTTCAGAGGAGAGTCCAAATGGAAGAGAGATTCCCTATAGATGGCGAAGTCTCCCAGATTGTCCTGTTAGCAGTTTGACACTGCTAATTCCTTCAAGCCCCACAGCTATCTGGAACTTCCTAAATACAATTCATAATCACCAAAATATTTGCTCCAAATTATCCATGTAGGAAAAAAGAAATGGATGAAAAATGCTTATTGTTCAAACAGTTATATGGAATTGGACTGCAATCCTTTGGACTTGGCCCATCAGTGCATATATCTTGGATAGACACTAAAGAGAAACAATGAACAGGAATCTGAATTTGGTAGGAGTAAGGGAGCAGATTTAATTGTCTTTGGAAAACTAGAAAGCACTTTTAATTGACCCCCATTTCTCCCTCAATCAAAAGCAGACATCAGGCCCAGTATTCTAGCCTGTTGCTGCCTAGAAGCCTCTGAAAATAACTAAAACAAAGATATGTACAAAATTAGGCACTTTCAGGTTGGAGCATGCTAATTGGTTTAGAAAGATTTTAAGAATCCTTAACATGCTATTAATCAATTGTTGAACCTTTATTAGGTGCTTATTCTATGCCACCAGGTACTATATTACATACAGAGATAATTACATTCCACAGTTTTCCACTTGAGATCTTGAAAATCGAAAGTCCTAACCCAGACATCTCCGTAGAATATTTTCCTTCCCCAGTCCCATAGGAGAAAGACATAACTGAGTTTCCCTGAAATGTGTGTGGCAGGTTTGATTCCCTGCGGTTCCCATAAATTTGACACAATTGGTATTGGGTACCATTAAGTCTGATTCTAAATTTCCAAGAAGTGAGCCAAATATTCACACCCAAGTTGTTGGGAGCAAAAATCCTGGCAACTGCTTCCATCACAGCTAGAGACATATGTTCATCCTGGTGAGTATGTTAAACTCATACCATTGAAATACCAAACTGAGTGAAATCCAGCTTTGGTAGCCATTGAAGTGATTAGGTTACGTGAGCATCTTGTTCCAGATATTTTGGCTTCCTTGCTCTTTAAACAAAACACATTAAAAGACCAGAAATGCTGAGCTGTGAGCTGATCCAAACTGCCTTTTGTATATATGTGTTATAACTGAGTTCTAAACAAGCAAACACAATAGTGCATGTATTTCACAAATTGGTTGACCTCTTTAAGACTTATTTAATTTGGTGATATGACTATTTTTCAAAATACTTCTGGAAGATCCTCTTTGGGAATCGTTTTAGGGATGGGGACATGCATTTATTAAATGCCTACTGTATGCCAGGCTCTGTGCTAAGCACTTTATAAATATCATCTTAGGAGGTAGATGCTACTGTTATGCCCATCTTACAGTGGAGGAAACTGAAGCAGACAAGGTAAGTGACTTGTCCAGGGTCACACAGCCAGTAGTGTTTGAGGCCAAATTTGAACTCAGGTCTTCCTAACTCTAGGCCTATATATGCATTAGATATAGATGATATGTGCAGCTAGGCAACACAGTGGATAGAGTGCTGGGCCTGAAGTCAGGAAGATATCTTCCTGAGGTAAAATCTGGCCTCAGACACTAGCTGAGTGACCCTGGGCAAGTCACTTAACCCTGTTTGCCTTGGTTCCTGGAGAAGGAAATGGCAAGCCACTGCAATATCTTTTCCAAGAAAACCCCAAAGAGGGTCACAAAGAGTTGGACATGACTGAAATGATTGAATAAAAATAGATTATACGCAATATTCTCAGTGGTGATGTATCCTTTGAGGGTAGATTTGGTTTTGGGGAATTGCCTAAGAGTAATAGCTAGTATTTATGTAGCACTTTCAAGTTTGCAAAGAGCTCTCTATATGTTATCTCCTCACAACAACCCTGGAACCCTGGGAAGTAGGTGCTGTTATTGTCTCAATTTTACATGTGAGGAACTGAGGCTTAGAAAGTTCAAGTGATTTGCTCAGGGTCACACAGCTCATCAGGATCTGGGGCAGGGTTTGAACTCCGATCTTCCTGATTCCAGATGCAGTCCTCTGTGCCATCTGGCTGCCTGAAGTCACCCTGTTCCACATTTAATGAGTGAGGTACAGGGCAATAGGACTTGTAATGCTTCAATGGATCTTTGTGAAGAGTGAATCAATAACCTTTATTAAGTGCCTTCTATGTGCCAGGCACTGTGCTAAATGCTGGGGATACAAAGAAAGACAAAAAACAGTCTCTGCCTTCAAGGAACTCACAATCTAATGGGGGAGGACAACACATAAAAGGAAGCTGAAAAAGGAGACAGGAGGTTCCCCAGCGAGGGGGCGGATGAAAGTCCAGAGGATTGCAGCTGGGTAGGAAATGAGGAAATGGCTGCCCTGAGTGTCCTTAGAAGGAGGATCTGGGAGGAGCTCTCTACTGTCAACACTTTGTCCTCTCCAACCAGATGGAAGGGCAGGGGGTGCTGAGGAAATGTGAGTCTCACAGTTGATGCAATTTTCCAGGATGATGAGATTCTGGAGGGCATGAAGAGTTCAATCGGGTGGGAAACGATGATGTCATCAATGTTTATTTGTTTTCCCCATTGGTGCAGATCATGAGGCTTTGAGTATGATGTTGTCAAAAGACTCTGCTGAGAAACAACCTGGCACACTATAGGGAGGCTCACCACCAGTAGCTTGGCCACTAAGTGCTGAAATCTTTGATTGTGACAATGCCCTCAGTCTCCCTACTCTACACCAAAAAGGGTTTTCATTTGAAAAATAATATCTATCTAAAACAAATAAAATTAGCTAGCTAGTGCAGTGGATAGAGTGCTGGGACTGGAATCAGGAAGACTCGTCTTCATGAGTTCAAATCCAGCCTCAGACACTTACTAGTTGTATGACTCTGGGTACGTCACGTAATCCTTTTTGTCTCAGTTTCCTGTTCCGTAAAGTGAGCTGGAGAAGGAAATGGCAAACCACATCAAGTATCTTTGCCAAGAAAACCCCAGATGGGGTCATGAAGAGTAGGACAAGACTGGAACAACAGCAAAACAAACAAATAACATCATAGGAACAAAGTTTTGAGCTGGAAACAGCTTTTGAGACCATGTAATCCAATTCTCACACTTAACAGATGAGGAAACTATAGGTGAGGTTAAGTGTAAGTAAGTAATGAGAAGTGATTTATCCAAGGTCATACAGGTAATAAGTGATAGAGACAAGATTCAAACCCAAGTCTTCTGATACCAAATCCATCATTCTTTCTACTTTACCATGCTGCCTCTTACCGTGCTGAAATAGATTTTGTAATGTGATTTTCAGTCAACCAATATTTATTTAGCACCTACTATGTGCCAGGGACTGGTGTATGCAGAGGATCCAGAGAAAGGAAAACCAACCAACCAAACAGTCGATGCTCTCAAGAAGCTCACAGTCTAATGGGGAAGACAACATGCAAACAAGTGCACAAGCAAGGTATTTTTAGGGTAGATTAGAGATAATCTCAGAGGGAAGGTGCTAATTTTGGGGATTGGAAAACACTTCTTGAAGAAGATGGTATTTCAGATGACATTTGAAGAAAGTCAGGGAAGCCAGGAGGTAGAGATGAGGAGGGAGAGAATTCCAGGCCTGGAGGACAGCCAAAGAAAATGCTCAAATTCTGTGAAAAATTTTGTGAAAAAGCACCAGGTAGAGAATCAAGAGACTTTAATTTTAATTTTGTTACGTAATGATCCTTCCAAAGGTGGAGGCACCTGAAATTGGAACTTTTATTCTGGAATGATTCTCACAGATGCTGGTTGTTAGGGTAGAAACAGTATGAATCTTGGGGTAAGCTACCACTTCTTCCTAGAGTTTGTGATAGGGGAGGAGAGTAATTTGGGCCAAGTTGGACATGTGCCCTAGATTTTGGGAAAGAGAAAAGTGGTCAAAATCCTGCGGAGCAATGATGTTTAATTCAAATACAAAGAAGGCCACTAAACCATACATAAGGAGCCCTGTGGCAGTATGTTAATGAAGAAAGCTGCATAATAACATTACATACATTCAATTGCATTTTTATTTATTTTGTTAAATATTTCACAATTACATTTTAATCTAGTTCAGGCTGCACTGGCTTATGTTTGACAACTCTGCTATGGAAAGCAATTCTTGAAAGGAAGTCAACCCAAGAGCTTTTTTCTTCTTTTGAATAGTATTTTTTTTCAATTACATATAAAAAGTGTTTTTAACATTCATTTTAAATAAAAATTTGAGTTTCTAATTTTCTCCCTCCCTCTTTTCCCTCCTCCCTAAGATGGTAAGCAATTTGATATAGCTTATGTATGTGCAATCATGTAAAACATATTTCCATATTAGTCATGTTGTGAAAGAAGAAACAGAACAAAAGGAAAAAAAACTACAAAAAATAAAAAAGTGAAAATAGCATGTTTTGATCTGCATGTAGGGTCCAGCAGTTCTTTTTTTGGATGTGGATAGCATTTTCATAATAAGCCTTTTGAAATTGTCTTGAATCATTGTGTTGCTGAGAAGAGCTAAATCAATCATAGTTGCATTATCACACAGTGTTGCTGTTACTATCTACAATGTTCTGATTCTGGTCACTTCACTTTGCATCAGTTCATGTAAGTCCTTCCAGGTTTTTTTCCTGAAATCTGCCTGCTCATCATTTTTATGACACAATAGTATTCCATTACCTTCATATACCACAACTTGTTGAGCTATTCTCCAATTGATAGGCATCCCCTCAGTTTTCAATTCTTTGCCCTGTACCCTTAAAGAGCTGCTATCAATATTTTTGTATATGTAGGTCCTTTTCCCTTTTTTATAATCTCTTTGGACATCCCAGGAGTTTTAGGAAGTTACCAAGAACAAAGTTCTAAAGACACAACAAGAAATACATTCTGATAATAAGGGGAAAGGGACCTTCTCTAAAAAGGCTGATGTGGAGGCAAAGGGCATGCATTCAGTAACTTAGATAAAAAAAATATGTGCAGAAGGTGGAAGTCAGGGACACTAGCAGAGGATGACTACAAATGTGTGGTACATTCCTGGAAGAATACTGTCAGAAGTTCTGAAGCTGAGAATGAGATGAGGCTGGTAAGAGAAGCTATGGACAACAAGGTTTTGGGAAGCTATATTGGGCCTGGGGTGGTGATTCACACATATTCCTTACTATACTAGGAGAGGCTTTATAAAGCTCCTTTATTGCTTGAGTTGGGGAGAGCTGAGCTAAAGCTGATCTGGTGTCCTCACTAGTCCCAGCAGAGATGTATTAAGCCCCCCAGAAGCAGAGGCCCACCAAGGGGCCTAATAAGGGGCCAATGGTGAGATTGGAAATGGAGCAGGTCAAAGCTTCTGTGTTAATCAGCAATGGGGCCAGCCCATGGATGGCTGCTGCATTTCCAATCTGGGCAATATAGGGAGACCCAGTTGAAAAAAAGCTGTTAGGGAAATTAATTGTCTCAAAGATGGGATGCAAGAATACTAGGGTCACTACTTGGGCTTAAGAGTGTGATGATAATGGATGAAATAGAGAAGACAAAGCTGCTCAACTCTTAATTTATCTTCTTCTTTGTGAAAGAGAATTATCTTCAGATGGTAAGAACAGAACAAAATTGAGTATTAGGAATCTGACACTCAAAGTAAGAGAGGAGATAATGAGAGGACACCCATCTGTTCTAGGCAAGCTTTCTAGAGTAATACTGGCAGATATGATGCTGAGGCTCTGACAATAATCTTTGAAAGACTGTGTGGAATAAGAGAAATGCTGCAGAATGGGAGAACATGGGCTAGACACATCAGTTGAAACAGAAATTATCATTTTACTTTGAAATGAAAATTTTCATCCCACTATTTCTCTTTTTCCAGCCTTGTGGAGAAAAGAAAAATACTCTATGTATTTGTATACTCAATGTATACTCAATTGACAAGCCTTGTTCCTTTGAGGTATTCTTAAATTCTGGTCCTTCTACTATCAACCATCTCAATTTTCAAAACAGGGAAGCAAAGGGAGTTTGGAAACTCAAGTGCCAGTGAGATTGATTTCAGTTTGTGGCAAAATTCTAGGAGGTGATTAGGAATCAAATTAAATTAAAAATTAAAAAAATAAAAAGTAAAGGGGTGATTAGGGAATTGTAGAAAAGGGAGCAGAAATCCGTAAGGGGCCAGCATGGTTTTGTTAAGAAAAGTTCATACCAAGCTAATTTCATTGTCTTTTTTGAACAATGTTACTAGGAGTGGCGTAGCTACAGTTGAACTAGTACTATAACATTTGACAAAATTCTTCATATTTTATTGGATAAATTGAAGAATGGGTTGATACAATAGGTCG
This sequence comes from Trichosurus vulpecula, assembly GCF_011100635.1. Lineage (NCBI taxonomy): Eukaryota > Metazoa > Chordata > Mammalia > Diprotodontia > Phalangeridae > Trichosurus > Trichosurus vulpecula. Next base: position 100,012,986 of record NC_050576.1, on the reverse strand, counting down.
AGTGAGTGGATGGACAAAAAGAGTGGTCATTAATATTGGATGTTAACCTAGATGGGGATTTCTAGTGGAGCACTCCAGGGACCTGGACTTTCTAACATTTTTATCAAGGCTTAGATAAAGGCAAAAGTGTCATGGTCATTCATTTTTCAGATGTTGGAAAGCTGAGAGGCATAGCTAGCATATTGGATGACAGAATTAGGGCCCAAAAAGAACTTTGTAGATTAGAATGTTGGCCCAAAATTGATGAGACACCATTTAATAGGGATAAATTTAAAGCCCTATACTTGGGTTAAAAAAAATCCATGGCACAAATACAAGATGGAGAAGGTGTGACTTAATTGCAGTGTGAGAAAATCTGTTTTTTTTTTAATGGGCCACAAGCTCAATATCAGCCAACAATGTGCTATGGCAGTGAAAAAAATAAATGTTTTCTTATAGCATTAAGGCAGGTATTGTATCCTGGACAAGATGGAGATAGTCCTTCTGTATCTTGTCCTCATCACAGTTCATCTGGTATATTGGGATCAGTTTTGGATGCCACATTTTAGGAAGGACATTGATAAGCTGCAGAGTGACCAAAAGAGGATAATCAGTAGGAGAAAGGGCCTCAAGACTATGCCATTTGTGAATCAGTTGAAGGCTGGGGATGTTTATCTTAGAGAAGAGAAGAATCATGGGGATTATGATATCTCTTTTCAAGTATTTGAAGGACTATTGTGTAGAAGAGAGATTAGAATTTTGCTTGGCCCCAAAGGGCAAAATTAAGAGGGTTTTGTGACAAAGGGACAAATTTAGCCTTGATAAGTATGATATAATAATATATATACATATACAATACATATATGTGTGTATACATATGTATGTGTATATACATATACATGCACATGTATAAATATAATATATGAACATATACATATCTATCTGTCTGTCTGTCTATCTATCTATGAATTGGATACATCTAAAAGCAAAATGGGCCCCTTCATGTTACAGAGTATCCTCAACTTCCCATTTACTTTGGTAATATAATAGTAACTAGTTTCATATAAATGTGTCTATTATTCTATCCTCTTTGATTTTACCATACTTGACATCTCGTGGTTTCCAGCTCTCTGAATAAGGAATAGTCTTTCCCTCTCCCACCGATCTTTCACTACCGGAATATTCTCAGTGGATCAGGGGATTAATGGGGAAACTTTATGTCACAGGATAGGGCAGGGCGCTCTTGATTCAAATACTGTGGATCCTGAGAAAAGAGAGATGGATTTCTGCTCATTTAAGAGGGGTCAAGTCGCTCTCTGCAGACCGTGGGAATCTCCCGTGACAACTAGCACAAGCGCCGCAAGACCGGGGGCAAGCGCAAGCCCTACCACAAGAAGCGCAAGTATGAGCTGGGCCGGCCGCCCGCCAACACTAAGATCGGGTCCCGCCGCATCCACACGGTGCGAGTCCGAGGAGGCAACAAAAAGTACCGGGCGCAGAGGCTGGACGTGGGCAACTTCTCCTGGGGCTCCGAGTGCTGTACCCGAAAAACAAGGATCATTGATGTGGTCTACAATGCATCCAACAATGAGGGGTCAGGACCAAGACGCTGGTGAAGAATTGCATTGTGCTCATTGATAGTACCCTATACCGCCAGTGGTATGAGTCCCACTATGCGCTGCCGTTGGGTCGGAAGAAGGGAGAGAAGCTGACTCCTGAGGAGGAAGACATTCTGAATAAAAAGCGGTCAAAGAAGATCCAGAAGTACGAGGAGCGGAAGAAGAATGCCAAGATGAACTCTCTTCCGGAGGAACAGTTCCAGCAGGGCAAGCTCCTTTCCTGCATCGCATCCAGGTCTGGCCAGTGTGGCTACCTACGTGCTCGAAGGCAAAGAGCTTGAGTTCTACCTGAGAAAAGTCAAAGCCCGAAAGGGCAAATAAACCCTAACTTGGACATTCTCTAATGGAATAAATCCCCAGATCGTTAAAAAAAAAAGAGGGGTTAAGTCTCTCTCTTTCCAAATGGACTCTGAGAATAAAGGTCCTAATATAGGGAGCATTGAATCCCATTCCAGGAAGTGAGAGGAGATAAAATGTCTAGTAGCAAGTTACTTTGTTTGACTCAAGTAGTGGGCAGGATTTCTGCTTTTTGACTTGTGACCTGGCTTCTTTTTTTCTCTCTGTCCTTCTCTCTGTATCTCCTCTCCTGTCCTCTCCTCTCCTCTCCTGTCCTCTTCTCTCTTCTCCTCTTCTTTCCTCTCCTCTTCTCTCCTCTCCTCCCCTCTCCTTTCCTCTCCTCCCAGGAGTCCTGGTGCTCTAGCATATTTAGAAGAGTAATAGACTCAACAGCTGGTGAAAGTTCCAAAATTTCCTGTCTCCCCCAAGGCCTAGTAATATTTAGGAGGAAGTGGATTCTCGCCCCCCATCCCCACATCAGAGGTCTTTCAGCTGCATGACCACTTGTTGGGCACAGTTTAAAGGGAATTTTTGTTCAGGTACAGTTTACACTTGATGGTCTCTGAGGTCTCTTCCAATTTTCAGATTCTGTGATCTAGTTCAACCTCTTCCTTTTACAGGTGGCCTGTAAGAGGCCTTGAGAGATTAAGTGATTGGCCAAAGGTCACATTGGCAGTATAGAGTAGCATAGGGATTGGAACTTCTGTCCTCTGGCTCTAAATTAGGCACTTTCCCCCCTAAATTATTCCATTATAGCCATTGACAGATAGAAAGAGAAAACAGAATGTTTTAGATAAAAGAAAGAGTATTTCTTAAATTGTACATTCATATAATACGATTTGGATGGGACCTTGGAACATTCTGCTACTCCTTTTGAAAGTGTTTTTTCTAAGAATGCTATTATAGCCATCCCTGTAATAGTAAATTGGAAAATATGAGTTGCCTGAATATAGTCATGGTGTTTTATATCCCAAATATTTCCCCAAATATATTTTGCTGAATATGGCCCACTAATTTTTATATTTTATTTACTATTTATTTACTCCATGGATATTAGAATGACATTATGTAGGTGACTTTAAAGAGTACAAAAAATCCGTATAGACATTATGTATCTAGTCAAGAGAGATCTCTCTGAGGGGTGTGCACACAAATCACACTACTATACATTTATTGGTATTTTCTGATTAGACAGTCTTTGCATTACAGAAGAGATAATATAATTTAACCTTTGCCACTAAGCAATCAGATAACCTTGGGCAAATCACTTCACACCACTCAGAATTTCTTTGTTTTAGAGTATAAGCATCCTGAGGGAAGCTCTTTTTGTTTTTTTTTTCCTTTGTGACCTTAGCACTTATCACACTGCTTGACACATAATAAGCATTTAATAAATGCTTATTGATTGATGTATACACTGTCTGCCCCATTAAAACATAAGCTTCTTGAGGTCAGGGGCTGATTTTTTTGCTTTTTCTTTGCATCCTCTATGCTTTGCACAGTGCCTGAAAAATACTAAATTTATAACAATTGCTCGTTGGTTGACTGATCCTAACTCTACAATTTTTTGATGTATAAGGAGACAAACCTCCTTTAGTGAAGGTTGGGATATTTTGATACTTTAACGGATGAACAATTTCTCTTCCAACCCTGAAACAGATTTTAATTCCTATACAATAGAAAAGGCAGTCTTTGGGAGTTGCTATGGCTCTCCCAAAGTTCATCTCTGGGTGGCCAGACTTTGGGTGATAAGCTAGACTGGTCTAGGGACTACACATTGCCTATTTTCAGGCTGATATTCAGTATTTCCTCTAGAACTCATGCTACCATGGAGTAACTTTTGATAATTTATAATCACCTTTGATAAGCAACCCTGAGATAGTCCTTTCTAGATTCAAAGGTGTTTTGTACAATGATCCATAACTCATAGGCTTTCTTGTACCATCTGATTATCTGGCCTCTAGAAACTGGTCTAAGAACTTTGGAGTAAAATCCTTCTATTCTCTGTACATTTGGATATTTTTAAATGTCCAGCAAAAGCTCTACTTTTAAATATCAGATAGGATAACCCTCTAATTTCCCTTTCACCCCAGATGTAAGTTAAGTCTATGGTGATCAGCTATTCAGATTGAAAGATTAAAATAAGATGCTTGGAATTTAAGAATGATGCATCCAAGAAGACTATATTTGGACCACAAAATGATCAAGGATAAAAATGCCTGTAATCAACAAACTTCTATTTTTTAATATTTCTTCTTAGAAAGCCTTGAAAACGCTGAGAAACATTAAACAAATTCTATTTCCCACAGAAATGAGATACTTTGTATGTCTAAACTCTATAATTGAGAAAGCTTTAAAGTTGTCTTTGTATGATGAAGACGAGCAGGAGGTTTGTTAAAGGACAATGTCAGTGGCCACATATTACTGTTTCATGTATAGCCTTGTCCCTCATTTTCCTCCCAACATGAATACTTCCTCCATGGAAACATTGGATGGATTAATGGTGGCAACAAGAAACTCACCATTGATGAATTTTGGTCTTTCATGATTCCCTATCCGCCATTGTAGGGAGATGAGTTTTTCCACTTATTTGTAATCATATGGTGGTATAATTTATGGAGTAAATTAAAGTGGTAAATTATAATAGTGAATTCCTTTGTTGCTAATTTCCAGAACTACTCATTAGGCACTTAGTCTATGCTGCCTGGTATTGTTATATATCTTTTTAAGAATGCATTCCTTCTTCTCAAATTGAGTGCAAGCATCTCAAAGGCATGGATTTTTGTCATGTCTCTTTGTATCCCAGTGCCTAAGCATAATAACCTACACATAGGCATATTGTCAAGGATAATGAGATGATGATGATGATGATCATAGCAATGCTTTTAAATATTCATTTGCTTTGATTCAAACCCTTATAATTCACCTTTTGGTCTAATCCACTCAGAACAAAGCTAAGGTCAGGCTTAGTAATTTCCCAGTGAATATGGATAGTGACTTTGGATAATTCAGTCCTCAATGTCAGAGTTCTGACTTTCAAGTATTTTGGGCTTTTATATTTAATCCTTGGATTCCTGAGATTGAGAATTTAAATGACATTTCTTATGAAAACAGAAATGTTAGAGAAATACTTCAGTCAACTTTTGATATCACGAGAACATTTTTCATTCTGTGGGGCACCAAACCACATTTTTGCTCATGGGCTAGCTTTCCACTGACACCCTGAATATTTATAAAGACCCTTTATCCTGCTTTCAGTCAGCATGGGTTCAGCGAATACAAGGTCATTTTAATAACTCTGGTGAAACTAGTCAGAAAGGTGATTTTGTTACAAAACATATAAATATGTATACACATGTGTACATGCAAATGTATACATACCTCTATTTATCTCTCTGTCTATTTATGGAATAAATATGGAGTAATTGATGAATCCTCCAATTCACACACAAAATCACACCCAGAGACATACAATACTCTCTTGAGGGGTCTGTACAATGGACTTACCCTATGGTCCTCTAAGTACTTTGCTAAGTTAATCCCCCTGAACAGTGAAGCTATAACTAGCATTTTTCATGACTGAACTAAGCTTCACATAATTCAGCTGAGGCCTACAGCTTTTTAAGACAATTTCAGTAACGGGAAGTGAGACAGAGACCCAGGGACACAGTGAGGTCACTCTGTAGTAGGGGGAGGATTACCTATACTGCACCAGTTTTGACAAGAAGCCTGTATTATATATTAGATTTCTATTACAAATAGTTATTTTTCTTAGCTAGAAAGTTAAAATATTTGTAAGCTGCTGAATGAGTGTAAGTGTTATTACCACTCATTGCATTTTAGTACCCTGGGACAATGTCTAGTCAACTCACTCTAATTATGGCTGCAGCTAATGTTGATAATACTTAGAACTTTTAAAGTCTGTTCCTAAATTCTCACTTAGAGTGTGAAGAATTCTGCTTAGGGAAGGTATTTTAGGGAATCTGTTTCCCAACCAACTATTCTTAGGTTCTTTAAGCAAATGGTTGATGGGATATCATAGTTGGCTTAACCTTAACAAACAGAGAAAATTTAGGATTAGAATTGGAAAGGACCTTGGAGACCATTGAGTCTGACCTCCTCCTGCATTTACCGATTTGTAACTGGGACCCATAGAAGTTAGATGAATTACCCAAAGACACACATGTAGTAAATAGCAGAGTTAGAATTTGAATCAGATACACTCACTCTGACCCAATAGTATTTAATAAGGGCTTATAAGCACAAAGACTTTAGAGAAATGTCTAGCTTAGTACAAATGTAAATTATTTAAAATGACTTCAATAAACTGAAGATATAATTCTTAATCATATCTCCAAAGACAGACACAGGCATTCTTGCATATAGGGTGTACTTGAATTATAAATCAATACCTCTCCTGGCCCTTGGTGTACATACCTGGATATGTGGCTAACATTCCAAACCAAGCAAAGAAAGTAAAATTGAGAGGAGGGGTAGGTGGAGGTAGAGATATGTGCTGGATACTCATCTGCCTGCCAGAAAAGACAGTGAAGTCCCATGTAAATCTTCCTTACTTATTTCCTACCAAGTCCAATTGAGTTATGTTACACAAGCATGTATATACACATACATATGCATGCACATATAGGTATGTATTACAATGCATACACACGTATACACATGCATGTACACATGTGTATATATCACACATGTATATGCACGTACATATGTATTCACACATGTATGTATGCGTATGCGTATATAGACATATGTACATACACATACCTACATACGCACACACAGAGTCTCAGGAGCCTGTGCCTGAGCTGTACCTGAACTTCGGAGTCAATATTCCATCTTCCAAGCACAATTCCAGATTTCATGGTTAGTGGGAGTGATATTCCCTCCTTTTTTTTAACTTCCCAAAATTATTCCAGCAAATGGATTTATGTATGTAGATACAGACTGTGTTTCAAACCTCATAACCTCTTTTCCCAAGAGCAATATTTCTTTTTGAGCATATGTTGAGTGAAATTCTTTGGTACTGACCAATTATTTCATTTGAGGTCCTCTTTCATCTCATCCTCAGTGAGTGGTTAAGGGTATCTGTTTCTTCTCATAACATTATTGAACATTAGAGCAGGAAGGGGCCTTTGAGATTTTTACAGATGAGAAAGATAGAATGCAGGGAAATTAAGCCTCCCCAAATGTGAATGTCAATTCTTAGATTTTGGATCTTGTGGACCCTAAAAATCATCCTGGGGTGGAAGATATCACCCAAGATGAGCTCCAGTGTATATTATATGAGAATAAAGAATTAAGAAACCACTTATTTTGAGTTAAAGTTTCATAATTGAAGTCCTGTATTTGGTATACCCGCTTTCCTCCCCCTTTTCTAATTTCTTATAGAAAAGAGTGTAATGTGTGTGTGTGTGTATGTGTGAGTGTGTGTGTGTGTGTGTGTGTGTGTGTGTGTGTGTGTGTGTGAAGGAACAAGTCTAGGTAAGTTAGCAAGGTTAAAGAATGAATTTGTTGCTTAGGGGCAATTATTATAGCTCTCCACCAGAAGGTATAGATAAGATATAGATTAACACCGGATCTAGATGAGTGATGATACCTTCTTGACAGACCTGGGTTGTCCCTTTGGGGGTACTTGTTGACCCATTCACATCTAATTGAGGGTGAGCGATTAAGTCTCAGTATTTAGAAATGATGAGCTTCAACTTTTGAACTGGGTCTATGTAGTATGTGAATAATAATGATAATAGTTAACACTTATAATACTAGCTGACACATAAATATGTATATATACATATGCATATATTTATGTGTGTATGCTAAACATTGTTAAGTGCTTTACAATTTTTATCTCATTTAATAATAATAGCTATCATTTATACAGTGCCTACTATGCGCCAAGCACTGTGTAAGCAGTTTACGATTTTCTCATTTAATCCTCAGAACAACCCTGGGAGGCAGGTGCTATTATTATCCCCATTTTACAGATAAGAAAAAGGAGGCAAATGGGTTAAGTGCCTTGCCCAGGGTCACACAGTTAGTAAGTATCTGAGGCTGAGATTTGAACTCAGGTCTTCCTGACTCCAAGCCCACACAGTTGAGAGGACAAGATTGTAGATTTAGAGCTGGTAGGGACCTTAAGGGTCCAGCCATCTAGTCTAACTCTTCTTTTTATAGGTGAAGAAACTGAGATTCCCAAACGGGAAGTGATTCTCCTGAAGTCACACAAACAGATGCAGTGGATCCAGAAACAGAGCCCACATCCTCTGAGTTTAAAGCCATCATTCTTGTTACTGTAACACTACACCAGAGAGAGAAAAGCTTTGGGAATTCTTAGTGGCAGAGCTAAGGTAGCTGAGAAGGCTCAGGTGGAGAGGAGGGAGGGGAAGGCTGTACATAAGAACAGCCTCTATTCCAGGGAACTGCTAACACCAGAAATGGAGACTTAATAAAAAGGGCCTTTCAATAAGAAAGGAAAGAAGAGCCGTGGGCTGGGGTACAAGGCAAAATTTATGAGAAGTGACCAAGATCAAAGCTTGTCTGTGTAAGAACAGAACCTGAGGTATGGGACACAGACTACAGATCTTAAATGAAATCATCTTCTAATATAAAAAAAAAAAAACCTCATGCTGTAATTATTTTTTAAATGGAACGTTTCTTGATAATAAAGGTAGAAATGTTGGGAAACTGCCATTCACCATTGAAATTGACTAGTCCTGGTTCACATTCTTATGAAAAAATACCAATGTCAGTTTCAGGGAGGATATGGGAAGGAGTGTAGAGAGAGTTTCAAAGGGAGCTTTGATGGTGACTTGGCTTTTTATAATGAGATAATGAGATGATGACAATGTAATTCCAGAACTGAGTCTCTGTGTTGTTTTTTGTTAATGGCAGAAAATAATAATAGTGATAATAATATTTATATAACACTTATTATGTAGTAGGGTTATGTCTATTGCTTGTTTTCAAAGAATAACGATGTAATGCCTCATATTCTCAGCAATATACTGCCCGTTAATCAATTGCAGGGATAAATTACAAAGATTAAACTAAACTATGGCCCACTCCCCACCCCTCCAACCCCCAATGCCTTCTCATTTCCTAAACAAGCATAGAAATGACTCCTCTCCTTACTGTATCCAAACAGGAAGACTCACGTTGTGTATCATTCCTGCCAGGAAGTGCCCAAAGTTATTGTGACAGGATTGTGTTTTGAGCAGTTGTTGGCGATTTGTTTCTGAGCACACAAAGAGAGGAATAAATCTGTCACCCTGAAAAATCAGGTTGTGACCTAAAGGAGGGAGCAGAATGTGGCTTTATGTAAAAAAAAGTGACCTGCTGGGGAGGGTCATTTATCATTTGAACAAAATTGCTGGTCCTCTTCTAGCTGACCAGGAAGAAAGGCTGTGGTAAGCAAAATCAAGAGATGCAAGCATCCGAATATTTTTAACTGATCAATATTTTCAGGATTTGGAAGCAGACTAAATAAAATCTGTTGGAATTCAGAAAAAGCATGAGACTCCCCCTTCTTTCCCTGCTCCATTTGTAAAAGGAAAGACTAAGAACTTTAATGACACTGTTAAAAAACCCACCAATAACTACAATCAAGGATTCACCATAGAATGAGAGTAAGTGTTCCCCAGAGGACTTTATATTTGCAACTTACTGAATGACAGTAAAGGTCAAATGCCCATGTCTTCCTTTCCTGTTGTTTTATGACTGAATGGAAGGATGTGTGACTTCATTAGGCGTAGGAACTCCCCATCCATGACTCAGTAGGATCATAGATTGAGAAAAAAACCCACATTTTACTGATTTGTTGATGCTGTTTTCTTTACATCACAGACATTTCAGATTCTTTCCCCACACCCACTCTAGAATGGGCCTTCCTCCTTTGTGACAAAGAAAAGCAATTAGGCAAAAAACACAGTTCATGTATTCGGAGCTGGAAGAGATCTTAGAAATCATTTGGTTCAACTACCTCATTTTACAGGTAGAGGAAATAGAGGCCCAGAGAGGTTAATCCGCTTGCTCAAGGTTATACAGGTCGCTCCATTAGATAAATTCCTGGTGGCTGCCTGAAGCATACAGAGGTAAGAGACTTGATCAGGCAGGAAATGAAACCCAGTTCTTCCTGTTTCCAAGGCTTGTACTCTAACCACTGGATAGAATGAGTAGAGTAAGCATTTCTTAAGTGCTTACTATGTGCCGGGCACTGTGCTAAGTGCTTTACAAATATTATCTCATTTGATTTTCACAATAGCCTTGTTTTAAGTGCTATTATTATCCCCATTTTATAGCCAAGGAAACTGAGGCAGATGGAGGTAAGTGACTTATCCAGGATTACACAGCTAGTAAGTGTCTAAGGCTGTGTTTGAACTCAGTTCTTCCTACCAGTTGGGTGGTACAGGGGATGGAGCTCCAGGCCAGGAGTCAGGAAGACAACATTTTCCTGAGTTCAAATCTGACCTCAGACATTTCCTAGCTGTGTGACCCTGACCAAGTCATTTAACCATGTTTGCCTCAGTTTCCTTATCTGTAAAATGAGCTGGAGAAGGAAATGGCAAACCACTACAATATCTTTGCCAAGAAAAATCCAAATAGGTCATGAAGAGTTGGACATGACTGAACAACAAACTTTCTGCCTCTAGGCCCACCTCTCTACCCACTGTGCTACCTAGCTAGCTGACCCACTGATTCATACTGCCTCTGTAGTGTTTTGTATATTAAGGCAGCTAGATGCAACAGTGGATGGAGTGCCCAGCTTGGAGTCAGCCAGACTTTAGTTCAAATGTGGCCACTTACTAAACTGTGTGACTTTGGGCAAGTTACTTAATCTCCTTTTGCCTCAAAACAGAGATTTGTTTCAAAACAGGGATAATAATAACGGCCACCTCCTAGGGTTGTTGTTTTCCCCGAGGGTTGTTATGAGGATCAAATGAGATGCAAACTGTCAAGAGCTTAGCACAGTGTAGTGTAGCAGTGTAGCATATAGTGGATGTTACATACATATTAGCTATTATCATTATCCAATAAAGTTAGATTAACTTAATATGTTAGGTTTTGTCTGTGTTTCTTAAAATCCTGAGCCTTATCAAGATGTGGTGACTTAGAAACACAGCTCACATACTAGTCTTCAGATTCCACTAATTAGCTGTGTGAACTTAGACAAGTCATTTCCTCTCTGGGCTTCAGTTTGCAAATGTGTAAAATGAAGGAGATTGAGCTAAATGAGCTTCAGGGTCCCTTCCAGTGCTAAAATTCTATGAAGTTATAAGCATCGGGTTATATGGAGCTGATTAATCCTAAGGAATCTGACTTCTCTCTTAGGTCCTCATTCACATTAGATACTTTCCTTTTGCTTTTATTAGACTGTCCCCACCCCCTCCCCCCCCCAAAAAAACCCAACCCACAAACAAGTAATGTCATCTAAGACAGCATCAATAAGGTAAGGATTAAGGCAAAATGAGGTTGTTGATCAGAAATTCCAGCTAGTGCCTTTGGTAGTCCTGTCTTTTAGCACCTCCCACTGGCCCCAGCAGCTCCAAGGTCTTCCAGAACTTCTGGCTGGTGTTGGTGCCTTCTGCAGGCAGCCTTTTCAGCACCGTAAATAGTCATGGTAAGTGATGTAAGTGGTTTGGAAAGAAAACGTGAAGTTTTCACCATGTGTCAGTATTTTTATTGGCTCCTCCATATTACAAACAACATAATATGCCTGAGCTTTGGATATTATGAAGCTCAGATTTTATCTCTGGATTCTGCTGACATATACAAATATGATAAATCCAGTTTTATGAGACCATAAGTTCTTAATAAAATTGAAGCCTACATAAAGCATACCGTTTCTGAGTGGTTATACCGATCACCTCTCATCCACCAGGGCTGCATAACACTCCTAATTCTTACTTCCCCAGTCTACAAATTCAATAGCTCTTCCAACAAACTTGGCAGGCTCATCCTACTTCCCAGAAAAGATTTAGCGGCCATGAGTTCATGTAGTACAAAGACTTCATTACTTTTATTAGCTCTCCTTGCAGCATCTTGGCATTATTGAATAATTGAAGCTAAACTATAGGTGTCAGAAATATAAATGTACCAAAATACAGTGTGGCTTTGATTCTATTTACTTTATGTTCTTACTGAGGAAATCTTAGAAGGATAGTGGCCTCATACTGCGAAACCTGTTGCCTACTATAAATTGTTTTCTATTTAGGCATATATATATGTATATATATATATATATGTATATATATATATTTGTTTATATTATTTATACATAATATATAATTAAATATATTATGTTTATATATAAAATCTAAAGAAAAAATATACAAATGCCCAAATATATATGTGAATGCTGCTGGAATATATACATATACTTTCCATGTACTTTTAGTATTTGGAGATACACTCCATATGTGTATAAAAATTATGTAAGGAGATAGCGAGGTTGTACGCTACCAGTCAATCAATAAGAATTTATTAAATGCCTGCTTTGGGCTAGGCACTGTTCTAAGCAATTTTTGTTGTTGTTACAGAGAGATATGCATAATAAAGGCAAGTATGTGGACCAGGAAGATAGTGTGGGATGCTTGTTGTCTTCCCTTAGCTTTTGTTCTTGTTCAGATTAGTTTTATGCCAATCCAGGAGGATTTTGGGAGTAAGACAGACTTCACAGATCCAGCTGCCAAACAGCTTGTGCATGATTATTTTTTGGGTAGGCTCTGAAACACGTTTTAGGGAAACAATTCATATCACAGGTCAAAAAGAAGTTACAAGGAATTTTCTAACTCTTAAGTTAGATAGTTATGTTGAATCATGGACATCAAAACAACACCAGACAGAGGAAGCCAAAAGAATAGACTTAATCTTGGCCTGAAGGCACTCTGGCTATTTTTTTTTTTGAGGAGGGCTAACCTTGTTTAAGAATGGTGATTCTACCCACTCAGTCTCCTCAAGTGTAAAATGGGGATAATAATAACTCCTGTCTCCTAGAGTTGTGAGGATCAAATGACATATTTACAAAGTGATTAACATAGCACCTAGCACGCTGTAAGAGCTGTATAAATGTTAGCTATTGTTATTAACAAAGTCAATTGCCATTGAATGGGAAATGGCTAAAGAAATTGCGGCATGTGAATGTAATAGAATATTACCATACTGAAAGAAATGATGAAGACAATGAATTCAGAGAAGAATGGAAAGACTTACATGAACTGATGAAGGAAGCAGAGCCAAGAAAACAACAGACACAGTCACTACAACCATATAAATGGGGAGAAAAAAGACAAAATGATCAAAAGGGAATGTTACAAAATTACAAAGAACAAACATGACCCCAAAGAAGAAATCTGAGAAAACACCTCTATCCCACTCCTTTGCAGAGATGGGATGTCCATGGGTGTGGAACATGCATCTATTTTCAATTTTTGTGTGTGTATTAATCAGCTTTATTGATTTTTTTAATCTTCCTCTTTTTTTTTCTTTAGAGGTATTCTTTGTTATATGGACTGGTTCTCTGGGAGGAAAGAGTAGGAGGGATCCTGGGAGAAACTGTCGTTTTGTAAAAAATAAAAGACATCCATTAAAAAAAGAATAGTGACTCATAGACTCAGTGACTATGTACTAACAGAGCTCCAACTGCTTTTGTCAGGGAGAGGCTTTTTGTTCACCATGTTTTGGTGAATAGGAATAAAGAACTAGTAGATGGTTCCGAATAGCTGAAGATTAGGAGATGCAGCTTCAAAAGAGAGCAGCTCAGTGACCAGAGACACCAAAACAGCAGAGATGTGACATAATGTATTTGCCACAAAACATTGGCAGCCCTTTGATGTTAGAGGTGGAGTTGCTCTGGTTATACATGCCTCTTGATGTATGTTCCTTGACTTTATGGGTTACTAGTATGTACCCTCTTTATATATGTATATACATTTCCTCTTTATTTGTGTGTCCTCCAGCTCTGTTACTTGGTCACCTGTTTATTGTGTATTTATGTGTGTGCCCTTTCTCACTGGTGGAGTGATGTGGTAAATAACCTGTATGCATGGTTATACTTTTTTTGCTGTTTAATAAAACACCTCATATTTTGAACTAATATGCCTTCTTGTTGGACAATAAAACTAAACACATTGGTGGGGGCTCATGAGCTATTTATTCTGTGTGGATGCTAACCCAGAGAATGCCTTGAAACTGAGGTGGCTTTTCTGGAGACTTTATGTATGAGATGGCTGATCTAGGTGCATGTGTAAATAAAATATATTTTAGGCTAAGAAAAATCTCAAGGGAACCTTAAGTGGGCACTCCTTTTAGATATGCATGTCTTTAGGAAAGCTATTTAATCTCTTTATATTCAGTCTGTCATTTATCATCTATAAAGTACAAATAAAAAAATGAAACACCCCTCAGGTTTTTTTTAACAAACAAGAAAGCCACTGAACATTTTTAAAAACAGAAATGTCATTTACATTATAAAGACCTGGCTATTCCAGTGACTAGTTGTGTAACCTTGAATAAATTAATTCCTCTCCCTAGTTCTATTTTCTCATCTGCAAAAAGAAGAGAGTTGGATTATATGATCTCCATGGCCATCCATCTGGGTAAGGGGGAATAAATGACCATTTGAGAGCACTGAGGTGACTGACAATAATGGTTTATTCAATAAACACAAACAAGTATCTCTAAAGCAGAAGAAGGTGCCTCAGTCAACCCACTCCGGGCAATTACATTTTTATTGACCTTCTAGCTTAGCGAGGTACTAAACTATCTACCAATCTGGACATCTGGGAAGGGCACTCCTTCATTCTTTTCATTGCCTCCCCTCTCCCCACCCCCCTTTTTGTGCTCTTCTTTGTGTCACCATTACTATCATCAAAAACAGTAACGATGGTGATGATGATAATAATTGGAACAGGTAAATGCCTCCTGGATGGGTAATGAATAATTCTAGGTAAGGGCTTTCAGAAGAGTGCTCATAAAAAACACCTTTGGTTTTATTTGTGAAAACTGGAAATTCAAAAGCACATGCAACATCAGCAAAAATTTATTAAACCCATATTGCATGCAGAGCACCGGGAAAGAATACAAAATAGATAAAGCATTGTTCCTACCCTCGAAGGACTTTCATTCTATTAGGAGAATAAGATACGAATACGGATATTGCCAATGATATGTAATATTATCTGACAATCACATAAGAGACCTATGGAACAAAAGACTGGACCATCTAAACTCTTCCAAGCAAAGGCAGCAAAATGAACTATGTCATAGGAATCCTTCTTTGAATTCCTACCTGTTAAAATCCTCCAAGGTCTCACTTCTTTTGTGAAAGCCTCCTTGACTACTTTTTCCATGATGGCCTTTTCATTTTTCTATAGACAATTTATATTTGGTAAAAAAATCTATCTCCTTGAGACCAGTTTCCATGATGAAATATTTCTCCCAAATCCCCCTACACCATGACATAAGACTGGCTACTGAGTTACCTTGGTCTAATTTTCTGCATGTTTTTAACATTCTGGGATTCTAGCTTTTTATGATGGGTCCACCTGAGGGGCCAGCCTACCCTGACTTCTCATTTGAAAGTGATCACTGTTTTCTGAAATGATTTACAGCACTTTGCTTAGGTCATTGCAGGACCTTCCTTGATTCTCAGTGGCATCATAGTTCTTACGTGTAGGTCAGTCATCAGTTCCTTGAAAAAAGTCTGTGTCACATGAATTGTTTCTTCTTCACCTTGTGGGACAATACCTTAAACACAGCAGGCAATGAATAAATATATTATTGAATTAGATTATAGCATATTAGATTGCCTGAATTGGTTATAGATTTTGGTTTATTCCAACGCTTGATCCAGATCCTCTTCTTTTCTTTATTAATATGTTGAGGGTCTATGATTTCCTTGTTGTGAAAAAATTCTTCAACCAAGGCAGATTGCAACCACTGTAAAATTTATCAGATACATTTTAGACAATTTCTAGAGACTCAGAGGAGTTAAGTTTTGGGGCCAAGTTCCAAAATCTTTTAGATCTTTTAGTTGTTTAATTCATTAGTTTGGTCTTGATAAGGCAATTCACATTCAAAGGATTGAACAACTAAATAACAACTGTGTAAAGGTTATTGAGGTTGTCCTAAATTTTACAGCCATAACTATATTGTATTATAATCTAGTTGGCTTTCAGGCAGTTAACAACAGCAGCTATTCATAGACAATGATTGCCTATGGGCTCCCTGTGCTAAGAGGATTTTAATTTGGCCAGAGGAAGAGAAAAGGAGACAAGGGATTTTGATGTGAGGAAGTTTAAAAGGAAGCTGGGGTGATATGATCCTGCTTTTGGGTCTGTTGTTGTCTCACTTACAGAAAAAAAATATTTTTCTACTATGAACCTAATTTTGAGCTGATTTCTTCCTTGCAGTCAGGGAGCTGGGGTAGGGTAGGATTGTGAATCATGATACAGCCACCTGATCACAGGCAGGTGGGTAGAGCAGGTAGGTAGGTCAGGTCTTTGCTGGCCCCAGTATTTCAGTATTATTACAATTCTGCTAATAAACTGGGAACCAAAAGAGGTCCACTGGGAGAACTGGTCTGAACTGGGAAAGGAAAGGGGAATCTGGAGAGGATCCATGCTGGGAAGCTACAAATGGGCTCAAAGACCAAAGAAGGTGTCATAAACCATGGATTTGGAGTCAAGAGAACTAACTTTCAATCCTTCCTCTGCCACTTACTACTTGTGTGACTTAGGGCGAATCAATTCACTTCTCTGGTTTCTTCTCTGGTGGCTTCATCTGTAAAATGAAGAGTTGGACTAGCTAACCTTTGAGGTTGCTTCCGGTTCTAAATCTATGATCCCACATCTGGGGCTACATTGCTTCAGGAGAAGAAGGGGCATAGATGTTAACCTAGGATGATAGGACTGACAGGCCATCAGGCAATCAATCAACAAGCTTCTTTCAATTGTCTGCTGTGTGCCAAGGTAGAATACAAAGACAAAAGTGAACCAGTCACTTCCCTCAAGGGGTTCGCATTCTGTCTGGGGAGATAACATGTATAAGTGCAGGAATGTGGGGCAGCTAGGTGGTGCAGTGGATAGAGCACAGGCCCTGGAGTCTTGAGGACGTTTGTTCAAATTTGGCCTCAGACCAAATTTGTGTGACCTTGGGCAAGTCACCTAACCTTTTACTGCCTCAAGCAATACCCTAAGATCCTAAGTTCTGTAGGTAGTGGTCTTCTGCATTGGTAAAGGAAGTTCCTCACCAGAAGCTCCTCATGCTAATAAAACCACAAGTCTTTTTTTTTTTTAAGTTTGCCCAGGATATTTAGTAGAAAAACTTAAAAAATAAATCTCGGTATTGAGTGCTGATTTTAGTAAACAGCAAATGAAAGATGGAAAGAGAAAGCTTCTTTTTTTTCCTTGTAGGCAAAGCTGGAGAACCCAGGAGAGGTAAGAAATCAGAAGAGAACACCAATGAGCTAAGTCCTTGGGTTGGCTTGCGGAAGAAAAGTAGGTGTGGCATCCATACAATCCTGTTATGGGTTCATAGATGCTAAAGTCTTGGCCCACTTTGTCTGTTAATTACCTTGCCTCACTTTTTTCTTTCTATCTGCAGTGTTTAGCCTAGTGCCTGGCATATACTAAATCACTCATTCAACACACATTTACTATGAACTGGGCACTGAGTTAAGCATGGGTACGAAGAAAGGCACAAACATTGCCCCTGCCCTCAAGGACTCACATTCTGGTAGAGGAGATAGTATGTAAATAAGGAGGGACATACAAGATATATACAGAACAGATGGAAGGAAATCACAGAGGGGAAGGCAGTAGTAGTTGAGAGCACAAGAAAAGGCCTTCTATTGAAGTTGGGATCTTAGTTCAGCCTTGAAAGAGGGTAGGGAAACCGAGATGGTTGTGGGAATTGACAATGAGATCAGAGAAATTTAGTATTTCAAAGCTGGAAAGGACCTTATAGGTCAACTAGTAGAACAAGTGAGTCATTTAACCTTTGTTCAAAGATTTCTGGCAGGGAGGCCCCATCATTTTCTAAGACAGCTCATTCTACTACTGGACAGCTCCAGTGGTTAAAAAGTTTGCCCTTACATCAAGTCAAAATTTGTCTCTTGGAAGTGTATACTTACTGCTCCTAGCCATACACTCTGAGGACATACAAAACAATATTAGCCTCTCTTCCAGGTGACGGTCTTTGAAATCCTCAAAGACAAACTATCATATTCCCCCCTTCCCACCAATGTTCTCTTCTAATATCCCCTGTTCCTTCAATTTTAATAGAGCCTGAAAAGTTCATTCCAACAGCTTTGTCTGATTCCATAAAGTGATAAATGAATGCATAGATAAGCATTTAAAATGGCTTCAATGCACCTTTTTCGACTAGAGAAGATTTTTGTTTTAAATGAATTTAGTCAAATCACTTTATGTATATGTGTAGATGCAAGATATAGGGCAAGCCTTCTTAAGCATTTTTTATGTGTCATGGACCCCTTTGGCAGTCTGATGAAGTCTGCATACCTCTTCCCAGAATGACTTTTTAAATGTGTAAAATGAAATATGTAAATTACAAAGAAAATCAATTACATTGAAATATAGTTAGCAAAATATATTTTAAAAGTTCACAGACCCCAAGTTAAGAACTACTGATGTAGGGTCTCATGATAATTTTAGTGAGTCAACTAGCCATAAATAGTCTTGTAATCTGGTGGCATGATTAGTCTTACACAGAGATGCAGTGATTTCAGTAAAAGCAGGAATGACCAACCGATATCTGAGCCCCTAGAAAAATCTGTCTGCTAATCAGACATTATAAGGGATTTGCTGAGACTGTCTTGGAAAGTTCATCCCACCCTGGATACTGGTGAGTACGTGGGTCCTTTCTTCCTCTAAAACACCACTGTGAATGAATCACCAGCCCACAGCAGTAAGAACAGCTCTCCGTACCCTCGGGTGCTTAGGAAATGTCACTGATGACCTGCTGATGATTAAAAGGGTAATTTACTCATCCTGTTTATCTCCTCAGCTAAGATAGCATGGGCTGCTGAGGCAACAAGTGCATGCTGACATAATAATGACCTTCAGGGATATTAAACATTAGAAGGCACAGAGGGTGAGGATTGTTGGTTCTACTTCTGAGAAGGGAGAGTAAGAAGAAGTGGACTTAACCTCTGGCAGGAGGAAGTTAGCTTATTAAGGAAGAAATTGCTATTAGTGGAAGTTGCTAACCATTGGCAATCCAGTGGCCTTTTCTGAGTCCTCAACCTTCTTGACCTCTCTGCACCATTTAATACTGCTGACTAACCTTTCTTCCTGGAAACTCTTTCCTTTCTGGGTTTGTGTGATACTACTCTTGCTTGGTTCTTTTCTTTCCTATTTGCCCTTTCCCTCTAAGTCTTCTTTGCTGGATCACTGCCTAAATCAGACTCTCTTACTGTGGTTGTTCCCCAAGGTTCTGTCTTGCACTCTCTTTTCTTCTGTTTCACTTTTTATATCATCACTTGGCAATCTTGTCACTCCCATGAGTTTAATTATCATCTCTATGTTCAGGACTCCCAGATCAATCAAAAAATCTCTATTAATATCTTACTATATGTTAGGCACTATGCTAGGCACTGGGAATACAACTCCAATGAGCAAAGCAATCTCTACTCTCGATCTTATATTTTAATGGAGAAAAACTAGTACATACAAAAATACACATAGCATTAATATAAAGTTTATACACACATACACACAGAGTAGTCAAACGTAAGGTTTGGGAGATTCAGGAAAAGGCTTAATGTAAAAGACTGTATCTCATCTGCACGTTAAAGGAAGAGAGGGTTTCTATGAGGCAGAGGTAAGGAAGGAGTACATTTCAGGGTTTCTCCTGAATTATATTTAGTCAAATGAAGTCAAGTCAACAAACATTTATTTACTAAGCACTTAGGATGTGCCAGACACTGTGCTAAGTGATGGGAATACAAATTCACTTAGAAAGAAAGCCAATCCCTGCACTCTATTAGCTTACTTACATTCTAATGGGGAAAGGCAAGACACAGAAGGACGTTGCAAAACCCCTGGAGGTACCACGTGTGTATGTGTGGAAGAGAGAAAGGTCCTTGGCCCTGGGACATAATATTGAAAGTACAGAGAGTGAAAGAAGCAGCTGGAAGAGGAATGACAACATGGCTGGCCTCAAGTCCTCCTTGAAATGGGAAGATCAAGCCAATGATATGGAGAGGCCACAGGGTAGAAAAGTGAGGTACTTCCAATATGAGAAGTCCAGGGGTAGAGTGAGCTTCCAGGGTGAAGAGGTTTCTGTGGCATGGAAGAGAAAGTGCGGAGAGTCAGGAGTGCAGCCTGGTGGAATGGAGTCTCACATCACTAACAGCCTACTAGATGTTTTGAACTACTGGATATTTCAAATAAACTTGATATGTCCCCAACCGAACCAATTACCTTTCCCTACCTCCTAACCCTTCTTCCTTACTAATCCTTCTTCCTAACTTATTTCTGTCTAGACTCCAGGGCAATACCATTTTTCCAGTCTTCCTGGTTGGCAACCTTGTAGTCAATCTTGACTCTTAACTCTAATAAGTTTTCAAATTTGCTGATTCTATCTCCCCAACATTGTTCACGTTTAACCTCTTCTCTCTATTCACAAAGCCACCCCCTACTTCAAGACCTTGCTTACCTCCTATCTGAGCTATTGGGATATCCTCCTAAGTAGTTTACCTGCTTCTACTTTCTCCCTACCTCAGCCAAATCTCCACATAGTAGTCAAAGTGATATTTGCAAAGCATAAGGCTGACCGGGTTACTCACCTGCTCCAAATGCTTCGGAGGCTTCCTATTGCCTCTAACATCAAATACAAAAACCCAGATTGGTCATTTAAAATCCTTCATTGTCTCGCAGCAGACTAGCTTTCAAAGCTAATTGCACATTTCCAGGTTATCTAATACATTATTCCTCTTTATGAATTCCGACCTCTAGCCAAACTGGCCTATTTGAAGTTATCATATATGACCATTCCTTCTTCATCCCTGTGGCTTTGGACAGGCTGTCCCCCATGCTTGGAATGGCCTCTCTCATCATTGTTTCTCTAGCATCCTCAGTTTCCATCAGTGATCAGCTCCAGTATTATCTCCCACAGTGTTTTACTGGTCTCAGCTGCTAGTGTCCACAAATTAATTTGTATTTATTAATATATGTACATGCTGCTTGCCTCCAATAGAATGTAAGCCCGTGATGGCAGATCTGCCAGGCACTTAAGTAAGCTGAACCATAAGTCAGAACACAACACCAAACAGGCACATTTTCTGAACCATGAAATAAACTTGAATTCTTTTTAACGGAGTCATGAACCAAAACAAAGGGGTTTTTAAACCTACTTTTAAAATTCAAATTCTATCAAAGATTGCATATGTTTTCTAGTCCTATTGCATCAGAATCTCAAAATATTTTCCAACCTGGACCTAAACTTAACTGAAGTTTAATTCACTTTGTGTCCCTTCTATCTATCCTTGGATCTGAAAGGCCTTAAAACTACCTATTGTGTAGAATTGAATGCAGTTTTTATACCTATCCGTGCATGCACATATGAGTATGTTTGTTACAGTATGACATAAAGAGAAGAAGACTGTGGTCAAGGGACCTCAGTTCCAGGCACTGG
The DNA here is from genome assembly GCF_011100635.1 of Trichosurus vulpecula. NCBI lineage: Eukaryota > Metazoa > Chordata > Mammalia > Diprotodontia > Phalangeridae > Trichosurus > Trichosurus vulpecula. The sequence goes on along the minus strand of NC_050576.1, from coordinate 99,991,378 downwards.
ATGTCACTAATTAGTAACCTTTGGTTTCATGCAATCTCTTCACTTTTCATTCACCTTATTTATAGAATATGAAGGCTTTATAAAGTGATTTTGGAAGTATCTTTCAGCTCTAAGAGTCTATGGTTTTAAACTCACACAACAAGCATTTATTAAATACCTACTGTTTGAAAAGCTCAGTGCATGGCACTTGGGATAAAGAGACAATCCCTCCCCTGCAAACTATCTCTGCCCTCAAAGATTTTACCTTCATTGTATTGGGAGCTTACATTTTATTTACATATGCTCCCACACATAGTTATGTATATTCAAGAATATGCATATATACAGGCACTTACATGTGTATGTTGTTTGTCCTTCATTTTCAAAGGGCACCAATGACACCATGGGTGATGTCTTGACTTGTGCATGAATTGGCTTTAAGTGAGGCAGAGTTGCACAAAGTTCTCAGTCTCTCTCTTCCAGAGTCATTGAAGTCTATTGGCAGGACAAAAGTCAAGATGGCTGGCAATGGCCTGTGATGATCGACCTTGACATCTTTGATGTCTGACCAAGCTCTATGTGCTCCACAATGCCTGCTTCAGTTGCCTTCATGGCCCTTGAAACAAATTCTTCTCATCTGTCCATTTTGCTGAGGGAAATCTTCACATGCTTGGGGTGAACGTCCTAATTTACCCTCAACCTAGTTTAGCTATCTGCCAGGGCAGTTTTACTGAGGTGTGGCTGCTATGCATGCTGCAGGTTGTATTTGAGAATCTCAGAGAATTTTCTAACATTTTCCAATTTATCTGTAAATATTAGACAGAAAACTTTATAGACAAAATGTCTTGGACATGGAGGAGATATATGACTTGATGAAAATGACAATGACATGGTCACAGACATAGGTTGAGCAAGAGTTTTAAACAACAACAACCAACTATCCCTTCCAGTGTCTGGTGCTTTTTCCCTAGACTATGCTGCCAAAGCTTTACATAAGCTTTTTTTTAGTATCTATAAGGAAGGAAACAATAGATCAAACCTCTTGCTTATATATCATCTGTCATCTAGAGTACTGTTGAGTAAGAGCTAAGATGATTTAAGCATATTGATGGATGTAGTAGCTCTTTGGATCTTAATAGAGAAAATTGCTTCAATTACATAAAAAAAAACTCCTTGACTCTCTTCTCTTACCACCCCCAAAGGCTAGGACACATAAGGATTCATTTCAGTTTGGCTCATCAGAAGTTAGGAGATATAGTGGCATTGGCCTATTCTTCCTTTTCACGCTCTTAGTGAGGTTCATTAACTCTTTGAGGCTGCTAGGGTGCTAGTTAGTAAATTATAGCTTCTATGGTCTGAAAGGGTTTTAATGTGCCTCTTAAAGTGACAGGCTTACTTGTCATCCTAGAAAGCAATGTTTTCTTTGGCAGAGCAAGGTCCATTAAGTAATTAATTGCAATTAGATGACTGGTGCTACATAGGAAAGCATTTGGATTCCAACCTGGGGAGTGGATATGGAATTCTTGAAAATATCATCTGTGAAGAAATAGCAGGAAATACTTCCAGAGGACCAGACAGTGGGAAGACACTCCTCTGAGGAATAATAAAGACTGTATCTATATACTACTTCTGTTGATGAGGTTAGCTGAAATGCCATGAATTTAGTCAGGCAGTCATCGTCGTCGTCGTGATCGTCATCATCATCATCATCAATGTCTTTATTGTACAGCTATTATATGCAAGAGACAGAGGTATAAAGCATCTCCCCCTGCCTACAAAGAACTTATAAATTAATGGGAAGAAGATATAATAACTGGTACTTATATACTGCTTTCAAGTTTGCAAAGAGCTTTTGCATATGAGCATAAGTTCCTTTGATAAAACAACTCTTTGAAGTCAGTGCTATAGATATTATTTCATTTTCTAGTTGAAGAAACTGGGACTCAGAGAGATCTAGAGAATTGTCAATGGTGACACTACTATGGTAGTAGTTATCAGGGGCATGATTCGAACCTGGGTTTCTCTTGCCTCCAAATTTAGCAGTTTTTCCTTTGTAATACAGTTTTCAAATAACAACTAAAATACCCTTTGTAAGGTGGATAACATATTGTTGTTTGCCTCACTTAGCCCTGTGAGATAGGTCCTCGAGGGATCATTATCTCCATTCTGCACGTGAGGGAGTTGAGACAGAGGGAGATTACATGACTTACTTGCCTAGGGTAATACAGCTAGTAAGAGGGATTTGTACTCCAATGATCCACCAATTATGTCACAGTCTCTGCATGCATAAGGGTAAATGATAGCAACAAATGATAGATGCTGAAAGTTCTAATTAGGAAAAGGCCTTTTCTTTTTTAAGGAATTCCATTCTTTTGTCTTCACATCAGGGGGAGTTCTGAGGACAGAGTGATCAATGAAGGCTCGAAAGTTCTGAAGAAAAGATGAGCCCACAGCAGGGACTTAAAGGCAGAGTAGAACCCAGATCAACAGAGAAGAAGAAGAAGAAGCACATTCCAGATAGGGAGAATATATTGAATCAAGGCACAGAGGCAGGAATGTACATGACAGTTCAAGGGATGATGAGACGAGTTAGGCTGGAGTTGAGTCTTTGTGTAGTAGAGTAGTAGGCCAGATTATGGAGGGCACTGAAAGCTAGCTAAGCAGTTTGGACTTTATTCTCTAGGCATCAAGGTCTGATTTAAGGTCTTTGAGTAGAAAATTACCTGAACAAAGTGATAATTTAAGAAGATTCATTTAGGAAGATTAATGTAACAACTTTTTTCTCCTCTCAGAGGTAGGATTCAACCTTAAGGCAAGTCATATGACCTGCCTCAGGCAATGTCCCAAAGGTAATAAATTTCAGAATAGTTACCCACCTGCAATAATAGAGGAAGTTTTCTTACTGGGAGTTCCCCATATCAATGATATCACAGGTCCAAACTAAACCAAATAAACAAAAAGCCCACTCCAGATTAAAATTCAACAACATTCATTTCAGCAATTAAACATTTACTAAGCTCTTTAATGTGATCAACTGTGTATTTAATCACCAACTTGAGTTCCTTTATTTAAAAGGAATGGCAGATTGTTGACGTTCTTAGGAAATCTGTGACAGTGGCTGGAGGTTTAATTAGCATTTCCATCAGCTGAAAATTTCAGTTGTGCAAGAAAGAACCTTGGAGAGAGACTGAAGATCTAACATAAGCACCCATGATGGGAGATACCCTGGCACATGGAGGTAGAGAGAAAACGTAGGATTGCTCCCATGGGCAGAGACCTTGTGACACTGTTGAAGTCATCATGGAGTTAGAGGAGAGGGAACACCATTGATATGGCCTAGAAGTAGATTACCTGTGACATCAGAAGAAAATTGGGATCCCATCTCCATCAATATGCATGGTTAACTTCTATAATAGCCTTTACACTTATGCAGTTCTTATCCATATTTCCCCATAAATCTTTCTAACAAGACACAATTCTCTGGAAGCTTTCTTCATAGTCTGGCCCCTTCCTGCTTTTCTTGTCTTCTTATGCTTATTCTTCACTATGTATAATACAATCCATTCACACTGGTCTACTTGCATTTCCTTGTGCACAATACTTAATCCTCCATCTTGGTGATTTTGCGTTGTCTGTTTCCCATCCTTGGAATATTCTTTCTCTTTACCGTTGCCTCTCAGAATTCTTGGCTTCCTTCAAGATAGCCCCAATGCCACCATCCTCAGAAGGCCATTCCCAGTTTCCGTTGCTACTAAATCTTCCCTTCTAAGGTGACCTTCCATTTATTCTGTGTGCATCTTTTTGCTTACATGTTTTCTTTCCCAATAGAATGTAGGGTTCTTGAGGATAGGGACTAATTCATTCTTCTCTTTGAACCTCCAGAACCTAGTACAATTACTAAAATATAGTAGATGCTTAAGAAGTAATTATGGATTGATTGATAAACTGTGGTGCATAGAAATAAGCTGAAGTACCCAAAGTTACATGGCTAGTAAGTGGTGAAAGAAGAACTTCTGATGCTCAATCTTGGGCTTTGTTTGCTGGGCTCTGTTGGTAATCAACTAAGATATTTAATTGGACATGAAAGGATATTTTTCTTCATTCTGCACTGTTTTCACTTAACTTTGTCATTTGAAAAAGAAAAGCAAAAAAACTTTTGCATATAACCAAACAGGTTTGTGCTCGTTCTATTCTTGATTCTTCAATGAATATTTGCCATTGACACTTTTTCTATCTTTCCTCTTCTTAAAAATATCATTGACAGTGATTAGCTAAAGACACAAGCTGAATCCTTTCTTAATTTGCTTGTGGAAGCCAGGATTCATTGACGTTTCCTTCCTTCCTTCTCCCAGGCCATTGGTTTCTTTCCCACACTGGGCTGGGGATTGATGGTATCTTGAAACATAAAGAGAAAGGCATGAAGACCAGGGCCTTCCCAGCAGTGCTGAGATGACCCTCTTCTTACCTCCCATACCCCCAGCCTCTGGAAATCATTGTTTCTTAAGTTCATTCCCAAACAAGTGAATCCATTTCTTTCTTACTCTCTCCCATTTACCTGACCCCTATAGTGCCTTAACACTACTCTGACGTCCCTCCCAAGCCTGTCTGTGGTGAATCCAGGCAGAGCACATTAGCAGACATCACATGCCACGGTTAAGTGATCGAGTGCACACATCCTCGGTGTGCAGGGCAGGCTTTTGAGGACCATTCTAGTTATTCCTGTAATTAGTTCTGATTCAAGTGTTCCCCAGAGAATGAGGCTTCTGGACTAAAAGTGGTCACACATAGGATGGGTAGAAGTAGTGGAGGAAGCAGGTTGCTGGTGGTAGGTAGAGCTTGAAGGAGAAATGTTTCTCCATGTCTTGGTTTGGGGGTTGTTCTGATTTTTATCTAGGTATCAAATTTGCTAACACTGAAGAGTCTTTGGTTCAAATGCAGGATAACGGGGAGTTCCCTACGTCAGTGTGAACAATCCACCCTAGCTGGAAGTGGTAAGTGTACAAAATATAGGATTTATGAGGGAAGAGAATATGCATGTTTTGGATACACATTCCTAGACAAAATTTTGTTTTGTCCCTTGCCTGATCAAATCGTAATATATTGACATAGGGAAAGAAACCGAAGGTTTTGGTTCTTCTACTTCCTAGCTGGATGACCTTAGGCAAGTGATTAGATTTCTCTGAACTTCAGTTTCCCCATCTATAAACTGGGAGAAATAATATATACCCTATTTAACTCAGAAGGTTATTGTGAGGATCCAGTGAAATTCTCTGTAAAAGGTGCTTTGTAGCCATAAAGTGTTCTGTGAATGTTTGAGATTCATTTCATTTTTACAGATAGAGAAAAAGAAACACAGAGATTAGATGAACATAGTCAAGCAATGCACAGAGCATCAGGTACCCAATAAAGCACTCAATACACACATTGATTGAAATATAATAGCAAAAAATGGTAATTTGGGGGAAAATAAGAAGACAGTGAGAAACCGATGTTAGTAAGATAAAAAAAGAGCTATTGTACAAGCTATAACCCTTCATGACTTTGGAAAAGTCATAATCTCTTTGGAACTCAGTTGCTTCATTTCTAACACAAGGGGTTTAGATTATATGAATACTTTCTAAGGTCTCTTACAGGTCAAAATCCTATGAACTCTTGATAGATCCCTCAGAATCAAAGAATATTGAGGCTAGAAGATCCCTCAGGGATAATCTGTTCCATGACTCTCTTTTTACAGGTGAAGAAATTGAGTCCTGGAGAAATGAAGAGACTTCCAGATCATGCAAAAAGTTAAGTGGCAGGTCTGGTACTGGAATTTGAGTCTTTTGAGTCCTCTTCCTCTTTCTCCTACACTATAATAGGTTTAATTTGGGGTTAACTAAACCCTCACTGCAATGTTATTTTTAAAAGTTTACTTGGAGACTCTCAAGTCCAAATAGCATCCATGTGTTTTGCCCATTTCTGTATTATTTTGGTTATATTCTATTTGCTACTTACTAAGTATTTGTATCCCTGATCCAGAACATGTTTACAGGAGAGTAATTAAAAATTTGAAACCATGGTTGCATGAAGTTGCTTTCTTGCTATTTTTAGAAGTAGATGTGCTCTCCGGGTCCACTGTAGATTGGCACTTAAATGAGTTTGGGATAAGCAGATAATCAATCACGGCTAGATAATAGACATCAGTGATATTGCTTTGCAAGGTATACACTCTTTGATTTATGCCAGGGGATTGTTCTTTATGATACCTCAAGAAATATTTGTGACTGAATAATGCTTTTATGAGCAAGCCCCAAAGACAAAGCCATTATTAAAAATAAATAAATAAATACACAGCCCATTTATCCCCGGATTGATTAAATTGGAATGTTTTGGATGGTTGCCAATAAGTTCAGTTTGTGTAGTTTATAAAAAAAATGAGACTCTGTAAGTTAGGGGAAGAGTAACTCATTGGCAATGCAGGATTTGGCTTTGCTGTCACAGCTCATTTTGAGTTTTATAGTTCTCTGAACTGATTTTTACACACCATCTGAAACCCAGCCAAATGTTGGCATGCTCTGGATGGCTTAGGGTACATTTTTACTTGGCATTTATTTAACTTAATTTACAAGGCAGGGGAATGCCTTTTTCAATATAGCAGGATCAGTGGTTCCTTCTAACCACTCTGGGTGAGGGTTAAGTTGGTTTCCAACTAAGTATATTTTTTTTAACTAGCCCATGAAAACTTTACAGCAGCAGGCCAGACTCTCTCTGTTCCTCTTTTTGCTTTCTTTCATTGGCTTCAATGCCCTACTGAAAAATCTAAGCATGGTGAAATTGATTGAAACATCATTCTTTACAACCTTCTGTATTGAAGTTGTGGTATGTGTTACCTTGCAAAGGTGGGAACAATGATGTTGCCTCAGGTAGGATACCACATGGTATAAACTCAATGTCCATTGGTTGAATGAATGCATGAACAAATGTGCAAGTGAAAACACGTACTTGTGTTTGTGTGCACAGTATTGATTGTAGATCAAGAAACCAGATGAATGAACCTTAAGTAGATCAGTAAGTTGACACAAAACACCTGCCCAATGTGATGCAAAAATATGCCCATCGACCACAAACTAAAACTGGAAACATTTTTTTGAGTACTTATTCCATACATATAACTGAGCTAGGCACTGTGGTATATACCATAGTGAGTAATTCATGGCCCCTGCCCGCTAGGAGCTTATAATTGAATAGGGGAGACTGAGTATAATAAGAAAGGGAATTTGAAAGTTCATAAGAGAAGTACAGAGAGCCATGAGAATACCAAGGAGGGAGAAGTCACTTCAGACCGGGGGTAAGAGGATAGAACTGAATGGGATAGGTGTGGTTTGGGCAGAGTTTTGTGAAGGCCTGATTCGATGCTTCTGAAGTAAATTAACTTCTAATAGACATCCTAGTGGGGAGAGAACATCCAGAAGGAGTAAGTGGGCAATAATATCAAATGCTGCAGAAAGGTCCAGAATGATGAGGGCAGAGATAATATTATACCATTAAATGTGGGAATTAGAAGATCATTGTTGACCTTGGAAAGAGCAGTTTTGGCCCAGTAATGGTGGACAGAAGGCATATTGCAGAGGGTCGAAGACCGAATGAGTGTTGAGGAAGTCACTGATTACTAGCTTCTTAGCCTTAGTTAATGAGTTTCCTGTCTTTAATTTTCTTTGTGCTATATTTATTTGTGTACATGTTGTATCCCAATAGTGGAATATAAGTTTGTTGAAGGCAGAGACAGTTTGGAGTTGTTTTGTACCCTTGGTGACCAAGTAGTTGGATGGCTCAATGGATAGAGGGCAGGGCTTGGATTCAGGAAGGTTTGAGTTCACATCCAGCCTCAGACTCTTATTATATGTGAACTTGGGCAAGTCATTTAACCTCTGTTTGCCTTAATCCTACGTAGAAGGAAATGGCAAACCACTCTGGTATCTTTGCCAAGAAAACTCCATGGACAACCTTGGCATGCTATGGTCTATGGGGTCACAAAGAGCTGGACATGACTGAACCACAAACAAGGGGCAGTCAAGATGTCTGACATTACAAGTAGAATTTAGGGTTTTTTGAGGAGGTAGGTGAGGCAGTGGATAGAGTAGAGTCAAACAGACTTATATTCCTGAGTTCAAATCTGGTATCAGACATGTACTAGCAGTGTGACCCTAAGCAAGTCACTTCACCCCGTTTGTCTCAGTTTCCTCATCTGTAAAATGAACTGGAGAGGGAAATGACAAGCCATTCCCATATCTTTGCCAAGAAAAAGCCCAAATGGGGTCATGAAGAATTGGATAGGACTGAAATGACTGAACAACAACAACAAAACTGACTAGTGCTGTGCCTTGTATATACGAGGTACTTAAATTACTCACTAAATTGGCTTGATTTGAATAGACATAAGAATTTGAATATTATATTTGTTCCAGTGAGTATAAGAAGTTTTGATGACCATCACTTACCAAATATTTTTATTTTTCTTGAAGGGTGATTTTTATTCAACATTACATTGACAGTCAGCCTTTATTTGGTTGTAATTCGTAATCTGGGCTTGCTTTACCCGCAGTTATTGCTATGGAAACTTATTGAATTAGAATTTATCTACAAATCAGGGAGACTACCCAGAGTTCCCCAGATTCTGGGGTAATTCCACTGTGGGCAGAGCAATCTGAGGTTGCATACATTTCTTTTACATAGAAAATATATACCTATACTTATGCCTATTTTGGGGGTGGAGTAAGAGAAAAAAATCTCACCCAAATGATGGGAAGTATTTATGAGTTAATATTCTTATGACATGGAAGAAGATAAATGAAAGAAAAATAATCCTTATAGGGTTTACAGAATAGTGGTTAGATCATGCTAGTCGTCCTAGGTTTAGATTACTGTTTGTTCTCACTTTCTGAAAAAGGAAATTTTTCCCTCCCTCCGTTCTTTCCTCCTTTTCTCCCTCCCTTCCTTCCTTCCTTCCTTCCTTCCTTCCTTCCTTCCTTCCTTCTCTCTCTCTCTCTTTCCTCACGAGAAGTTACTATATGCACACATGGGTTGGATGGAGCTATGTTTCAGATAGAATTAGTTGTTGGATTATTTCTTGGTAATTTGCACTGGAGTAGAAGTTAGTATATTGGAACTTCAAAGGATGCAAAAGGAAATGAAACATTTTTTAAAGGTAGAAGATGAATTTTTTCAGTTTTAAAATAATGAAAGCAGCAAATACTACTTTGCTGCAAGAATATATTCTGTTCCTTGTTGTTATATGGAAAAGACGTCTTAATCCCAAATATTGTAATCTTCCCCTTGCCATAACTCTTCTGATCTCAGATAAATGACCTGGCCTTCAGTTGTCTGCATCGGTCATTCTTGATCATCATATGTCGTAAATAGAAGCAAATCATTATGTAGTAACCTCTTTAAACAAGGAAGTTTTGGGAGAGAAAAAAAACACAGCATTGTGATAATTTGTTAAGAATTACTGATGACCTTCAACTGCAAAAGAATACAATTGCTGCATCCTGCCATGTATTATTTATTAAAGCAATCATTCTCTAAATCACATAGGCAAGGGAATGGCCAGTGTTTGCACATTACAGACCATTTTGTTTTCCCAGTGATGGGTTTGGAGAATATTATTACATATATATCCTTTTTGAAACATTTTGGAAAACATTTGGATGATGCCCTTAAGCCAAAGTTCTGCTTGTGGGATTCTATAAATTACTCTGTAGGCAAGATCCTTTTCTTACTCTCATGATATGATTACAGCAGACTGGGATTTATTGCTTCACCTTAGGATCACTCATTATACAAAAAGCAGTTTTCTTAGGGATAGTCAGGGGAAGGAACTGATGGAAAGTTGTGTAACATTCTGGTGTGCTACATGACCCTGGCTACTTTTTGTGGTAGCAAAACACAGAAAACAAAATGCATGCCTATTGATTTGAGAATGGTTACATAAACTGTGGGATATGAACATAATGGTATGTTATTGAAATGTAAGAAATGATGAACACAAGGGATTCAGAAAAAAGTTAGAAGACATGAATAGATGCAAGGCAAAGGAAGCAGAACTACTGAAACCATTTACAATAATGTAAATGAAAACATCGCTAGAAGGTAGCTAACCACAGGTGAAGGAAAATGATTGCTATTGGTTCTGGAGGACAGAAGATGAAACACTCATTCCCCCTCTCAGTGGAAATGCAGAAGACTTTAAGAGTGAAATGTGATCTAAGATTAGTATATGATAAGGTCAATTTGTGGGTCAGTTTTGACTGTTTTTTGTTATTATAAAGGATCCATGTATTTGTGTGTGTATGTACATATATGTATGTATGCATGTATATATATATGTGTGTTTGTGTGTAATATATATTAGGAAATATCTTAAAAATAAAATAAAGCAAAATGACTTTTTCAGCTATTCCCAATTTTGAATATTTTGAACTCCATACTTGCTCTTTCATTTTCCTTGTTAAAATCTGGCTACCTCAAGGACCTTAGCTTGAAAATGCCAAGGATGCCCATTGCATCCTGGGCCATCTCCAGTTGTCCTGATTTATCTCACCACTGGACCCAGATGGCTCCCGAGGTGAGAGTAAGGCTGGTGACTTTGCACAGCCCTCCCTCACTTAAATCCAATTCATTTGCATGTCATGGTATCACCTTCCTGATGTCATGGTCCTCTTCAAGAACAAAGCACAAATAGTATCATCATTCTCACCATCATCATCACCATCAGCAGCAGCAGCAATTCAGTATTATAAGCACCTGTAACCCTTACTTCACATAAACATTGCACTGTTTACTAATAACAGTATAAGAATTTAACAGATTATCATTTTTTTTTAAAAAGGGAAGACCCTATAGTTCATAACTTTGGCAATCAGATTTCCTCGCTTGTTTAATTAAAACCTATTTTTAGGGAACATGATTTTTCTTTCTTGGTTTCTTGTTAGCGTGTATCTTTGTAAAAACTGAAGTCTATCATTTTCTCTTGCTTTTCCATATGTATTAGGAATAGTGCATTATACTTAGGTACTCCTTATAGGGTCATAGACTATCATCTTATTTGACCTTATTTTCCAGAAGCCCAGAGAGGTGAAATAACTTATCTAAAGTCACATAAATAGTACATGGAAGAGGTAGGATTCAAATTCAGATATGCCTTTAAATCTAAATCGACTACATTAAGTCTACCTCCACTGGTTCTTCTGACTGAAAAGCTCCTTGAGCCTTGACTCTTAACAATAGCACTGGCAGGGATGGCTTCTTTTGTAGTTCCCACTGCTGTCTCTAGGTGGTACCAGGCTTCACTTTTTGCTTCTCTCTGCTGCCCCCACCTGTTACGTCCTTGGCATGGCTTTATGATTATGGCATTGAAAAGCTAAGATTGACTGTGCTAATGAGCAGTCTCTGCCACCGAAGCAATGGACAAAACAAAAATCTCAAGAATTCTCTTTGCTTGGCAGGAATCACAGTTTTCTCTACAGTTCATCACAGCCCTCGAGATGTAGTGCCAAGGTAACACCCCAGACTGAAGCCAACCTCTCTAGTTTAGAGAATCTGTCAGAAATTATAAGGTTAGTCAAGATAACTGTAAACTCACTTGTCCTTGCTTCCATGTATCATGTCCCCTCCATCTCAGGGGACCCTCTCCATTTGTCTAGAAGCTGACAAAACACTTCAATTAACCCCATTTCCCTCTGTTTCAGCACTAGGGTAGGATTATTCAAATTACTCAAGGCTCATAGTTTATAGCAAATGGATCTATGCATAGGTCACTGCTTAACTCTTTTATTTCATAGATGAAGAAACTGAGACCCATTAAGGCTAACTGACTTTCTTAAGGTGCTCAGCAAATACTTGTCCTTTTTTCCACTGTTATGTATTCCCAAATATACATGTCTATCTATACATCTGCTTTCATTCTCTTAAATCATCATGAAGGGAAAAGGAGAGGAGGGGAAGATGCCAGTATCCGTTACATTTATGAAGATGTGGATGTTTTCTCTTTGTAAAATAAACATTTTTACTGACATCTTGTTGTTTTAACATTGCTATAATTCCCCCTCCCAAAGCCATCTCATATATCAGATGGTATTTCTTAAAGACAAAAAAAGAAAAGGAAAAAAAATCAGCATAATGGATCAATACATTGAAAAACTCTGAAAATATGTGCCGTGTATAATTGCGTACCTCTCAACTCCCTTTGCAAAGGGAAGGGGATATCTTCTCATGTCTCTTCTCTCAAGCCATATTTGTTCTTTTTAATTTTTAAACATTAACTTTTAATTTTTTCATGGTTGTTCTTTTCATTTAAATTGTTACAGTTATTGTGTATGTTGTTTTCTTGGCTCAACTTATTTTATTCTACATCAGTTCATAGAGATCTTATAATGTTTTTCTACATTTATCACATTCATCATTCTAACAGAACAGTAATTTTTGAGTATATTATTTTGCTACAATTTGTTTAGCCATTCCCCAATCAACAAGCATCCATTTTGTTTCTAATTCTTTACAGTCACAAAAAAGTACTGCTATAAATATTTTAATGTATATAGAGCCTTTCTTCTTATCAATGTCCTCCTTGGGGTATATGGTTAGTAGTCAAATCTCTGGATCAAAGGTCATGGACATTAATTTTATTTCCATAATTACAAATTGCTTTTGCAAATGGCCATATTGATTCATAGCTCCACCAGTAACACACAAGTGTGCTTATCTTCACACAACTTCTCTAGTATTGACTGTCCTCATCTTTTGTCATCTTTGCCAATTGCAGCATGAAAGGTGAAACCTCAGGGTTGTTTGGTTTTTCATTTCTCTTATTATTAATGATTTAGAACATGCTTTCATATAGTTGTTAACAATTTTCAATTATTCTTTTGAGAAGTATTTGTTCTTTTCTTTTGATTTCCTATCCTGGAATGGTTTTTGGCTTCATATTATATGTATGTGAGTATGTATATATACACACACATACACATACAAAATATATGTATATATACCCACAAATATATGTTGGATTCCAAACTCTTATTAGATAAATTTGATACAAAGATTCCCACCCCCCATTTGACCTTTTCCCTTTTTTATCTTAGGTGCATTAAATGTGTTTGTGCAAAAGCTTTTCAGTTACTTGTAATCAAAATCATCTATTTTGTTTTTTTTATAATTGCCACTACATCTTGTTTGGTTAAAAATATGTGTCCTATATGGTGCTGGGCCTGGAGACAGAAAGACTCATCTTTGTGAGTTCAATTTAGCTTCTGTCAAATGAGCTGGAGAAGGAAATGGAAAACCACTCTGTTATCTTTGCCAAGGAAATCCCAAATGGGGCCACAAAGAGTTGGACATGACTTAAAAAACACAACCCCTCCCAGGATTGTAAGGATCCAATGAAATCATATTTGTAAAGTGCTCAGTATGGTAGATGCTTAATAAGGGCTTGTTTCCTTCCCTAGAAAAATATCTAAATATCTATCTATCTATCTATCTATCTATCTATCTATCTATCTACTTATCTATCTTCTTCCCATAACTGTGAAAGGCATATGATCCATTTGTCTTCTAATATTTTAAAAGTATGATTTTTAACATGTTGCATATCCATCTAGAATGTATTGTGAATTGTGGTGTAAGATGTTGGTCTAAGCCTAATTTCTGCCAGACTGCTTTCCAGAAGCTTTTTATCAAAAGGCAGTGTTTTTTCCTAAGTAATTTGTTTTCTGGTTTTTCAAATGCTGAGCCATTTAATTCCATTGTTTTGGATTCTCCTTTGTCTAGTTGAGCTATCTCTCTCTTTTTAAAGCAACACTAGATAGTTTGATAATACTGTCGTAGTCTGAGGTCTGGAAGTGCTATTTCCCTTTCATTCCTTCCTCTTTTCATCGTTTCCCTTGATAATTTTATTTTTCTATGTGAATTTTGTTATAATTTTATCGCGTTCTATAAAGTATTCCTTTGATAATTTGGTTGGTGTATCATTAAAAGTGCCAATTAACTTTGGTAGTATTGTCATTTTTATTATATTGGGATGGCTCAGCATTGAGTACTAAGTATTCCTCCAGTTATTTAAGCAGTTCTTTGTTTCTTTAAGGAGCATTTTAAAACTGAATCTATGTACCCTTTTTTGTGCTTTGGTAGTTGGATCCCCAGATATTTTATGTACTTTGTAACTACAGAGTAAATTGGGCTATTTAGTCCAAATCCCCTAGAATTTTCATTTCATAAAATGGGTTGGGATTTTCCTAATGGAGTTGAAGAGGGAGGAATCAGGATTTCCCCAATCAACCTTTTGATACATATGCTTAATTAAACTGTTTGTACTCTCTGCCCATTGGTCAGTGATTTGAGAAACTATAGAAGCAACTTATCCACATGACATTCTTGCCACACACACACACACACACACACACACACACACATACCCACAAGACATGAAGAAATTGTAGTTAAATGGAAAGACTTGCAGACTCTTTTTGGAAAAGCAAATTAAACAGTTATTGGAATTGGTTTCATCATTTTCACAAACAGAACAAGAAACATCATTTCGTGGGACACTTAGTCATTTAGCTTTGCAGTACTCAAGCTGAACTTAAACAAAGAGACCACTATAAAGATAAGAGCAAAAAGACTCTGGTAATTGCTGACTCATATCCCTCCTTTCTAAGTATATAAAATCTTTATGAGAATGGTCTATGCACTCACTGGAGGTATCCTTCATGAAAACATAAGAAGGGGAGAAGCAGGAAATTTCAGACTAATTTCTATAGCAGACCCCCACCTTTAGGTTTTTGATACACCTGACTGAGCTATAAAGACCATCACAATTCATTGTGTTTATTGTCTATTGTTGTTTAAGGCATTTGGTTTGCTTGGAAGGTTCTCTTCAGACGAGGCTTCTCCCAGTCACATTTAAACATTACATAAGACTCGGATAGATGCAGCTGGGGAAATAACTTTGTCCAATGATCCACATCAAATGAAAAGAAAAATAGAGACATAGGTGTTCACCTATATTTTCTAAATGTTATGGAAGATACTATGTTTAAAGTCTAAGAAAAGGATTGCTAATCAATTTGCAGAATTCTTCAAATGAAAATATGCTTGGTCCACATTGTACCAATTGGATTAAAGTTTCCTTAGTAAAATTTAAAGCACTACAAAAGAGATTTATTTGTCTAACCTTCTAGACTAAGAAAACAATGTGGATAAAAATGTATTAATTCATAGACAAAGATTTTTCAGTAACTGAATGAGTTGTCTGTTGAGTTTGTTGAATTAGTTCAGCAACATGTTAGACAGGTGCTGCAAGTAGACGATGGCCTGGGCTCAAAATTGAGTAGAGGTTGGAGATTAGGCTGTGTTACATTTAAGAAACTTCACTGTGCTTTCAATGATCCTATATTGCTCATTGCCTCTAACAACATCCCTTTACAACATCCCACTGATGTTATATGCCATAAACCATAGAGTGCTATGCTATTGGACAAGTTAAAATGGTGGTTAATCCAAAGGGCAATAGAAGGATTCTTGGAGAATCCAATACACTCAGGTGGGTAGTACATTTCCAAGCTTAAAAGAGAGTGTAAAAGATTATTGTTGTAGGTCGAGAGGATGGTCATATAGTAATGATAAAAGCTAGCAGATGGGAAATGCTAGGGGTACATTGATATCCTAGTTATATTAAAAGGACAAGAAGGCCTCCCACAAGCAGGCAGCCAGGTGGTGCAATGGATAGAACCCTGGGCCTGGAGTCAGGAAGTTGTTGTTATCCAGTCATTTTTCAGTCATGTCTGACTTTGATGACCCCATTTGGGGTTTTCTTGGTAAAGATATTGGAGCGGTTTGCCATTTCTTTCTCCAGCTCATTTTATAGATGAGGAAACTGAGGCAAATGGGATTGAGTGTCTTGCCCAGGGTCACACAGCTGGTAAGCGTCTGAAGCTGGGTTTGAATTTAGGTCTTCCTGACTTCAAGCACAGCACTCTATCCATCCAGTCAGGAAAATCTGAGTTTAAATCCATCCTCAGACACTTATTAGCTATGACTTGGGGCAAGGTACTTAACCTTAGTTTCCTCAACTATAAAATGGGGATAATAACACCTACTCCACAGGACTGTTGTGAGCATGAAATAAGATAACGTTTGCAAAGTCCTTAGCATGGTTCCTGGTACACAGTAGACATTTAATAAATCCTTATTCTCTTCTGTCTTCTTCCACTATAAATGTTAGTTACTCTATGGAGCATCTGTGAAAACAGAAAAATTACACACTCCAAAGGCATGAAGAGGCTGAGCTCTGCATTCATGGAGAGAGACCATGGTTATTCTAGAATTTGTGGGTTGTTGTTCTTTTGATAACTTAAATGTATCATTTTTCCTGCTTGCAGGAAATATATGCCTGTGGTTTGATATGATATTAGTAAAAAATTGGCTTGATATTTTTCTTCTTCTTGCATTATACTTGGACAGGTGTTGTCTGCCTTCCCCCCCCCAAAAAAAAACCCCAGCAATCCACAGAAAAATCTAAATTTGAAAAATAGATAAATTGTGAAGTGGTTATTGGCATTATAGAAGATTCTTTGATTTATTGCTATTTATTAGCTGTGACCTTGAGCAAATCTCTCTTTCTTTCTTCCTCTCCCTCTCTCTCATTACTCTCATTGATTAAAATAGAAATTTACTCAAGATCCAAAACAAGTAAGTAGACAAAACTAGGATTTGAATCTAGAGCTTCAAAATGCAAATCCAGTGCTTATTCCACTATACCATCATACCTGTATCTATAGGAAGGGGAGGAGAAGAGAGTTTGAGTGATTTGAGATTTGAACCCAGGTCTTTTGACTATAAATCCAGTGCTCTCCCTTCCCTTCCCTTCCCCCTTCCTTTCCCTTCCTCCTTCCCTTCCCTTCCCCCTTCCCTTCCCTTCCCTTCCCTTCCCTTCCCTTCCCTTCCCTTCCCTTCCCTTCCCATTAACACTAAGCAGACCAAACATTCAGGTGACTGCATTTTTCACTTTCTATCTGCCTTAAACATAGGTGCTTTGCCCATCAGCCCTTTGTGAGTCAGCTTGGGTTGGGTTAAATATGGTGGTTGTTAAAGAGAGTGTTAGCACAAGGGCAAGGTCATCCCTTTGAAAATAATCTAAACAAACAGCATTCTGAAATAAAGAAACACAAACTAGCTGACCTGCCATTAAAGAGTTGCATCTTCTGGACTTTGAACACTAATGTAGTTATGAACTGCGGTTCCTCTTAGTTCTTACACAGACAGTTATAAGCCAGCACAAGATGCAGTTATAGCAGTTGGGTGGTGGAGGTGGGGGTGTATGTTGTAAAAACTCTACCTTAAGAGTAACCAGATTGTCATTGTCTGTTTTTAAAGAACAGAAAACCACTACAAGCATTCATATAATGAATAAATATTTGAGTCGAAATCTCGTTATGAGTCTTACTCAATTCAATTCAAATTGACCTAATTCATTTCAAAATTATTCAGTTCACAGAATCTTTGAGTTTCAAAATTGGAATAAGCCTCAGTCAGCGTCCATAGCCCACCCAGAGCTGAAAATGTAACTTCTATCAGGTGCTTGTGCATCCTTTCCTTGATGAGCTCTGGTGATGGGAACCCCACTGCCTCTCGAGGCAGCCAATTCAGCTTTCAGATGGTTTTAACAGGCAGGAGGTTTTTCCATACATCAAACCCAAATCCATCCCTTTGAGATCTTCACCTATTGGTTCATGTTCTGTCCTCTGGGATGAAGTAGAACAGGGTAAATCACTCTTCCACAGGACAGCCCTTCACATTCTTGAAGACAGTTATCATGTGTCCCACAAGTTTTCTCTTCTCAGCCTAAATATCCCCAGTTCCTTCTTGGTTCTCATAAAGCAGATAAGGTTCAAGATAGAACAAATCCAGATATAAACTATATCCATAGACACACTGAAATATATAATCCACACCCCACACCCCCAATTATGGAGTCATTAAATCCATGCGAGGAGATTCAGTTTAGATTGTTCCCTAGAGCCTGAGACTTGGCCCCAAGTCGTACCCAGTTCTCCAAACTTTATGATGCACTTAGTTAACTGTGAAATCCCAACACAGAGGTGTAGATGCGCCTTCTGAGCCCCGCAGGCAATCAGCTTATGGCCTGGGGCAGGAGTTTCATTACACACATCATTATCATACTTTGCATAGCTACAGATGTGAATGACAGTAATTAATCCATTCAGGTTTTCAAAGAAAGCATTTTAGGATGAGGCTTTTTGCTTTGGTCTTGCTTTCATAATAGCTGAGCTCCAAGTGTGACCAGGGATCTATTGATTATGACCTCTGACAGATTTAATGTGAGACTCATCATAGGACACAATCCAAGTGAGCATTTGGAGATGAGATAGAACAAGCCTGCAGCAAATGTACCTACCTGTCTCACTTGGTAAGTCTGTCCACCCTTAATGGTTCACAGAAATGCTCGTGGCATTTTAAAGCAGGCATTAATGGAAAATGCTTTGGGGATTTCAAGCAACTGCTTCTGTGCATTTCGTTTTTGTTCTTTCTCAAATGCATTTTTAAGGACTGTTTAACTACCAGTATCACTGGGGCGGCTGCTTTCTTGTCCACTTGCATGTGGAACTTGCATGTTCTACATGACTGGGGAAAGAAGCAATTGTGTTAAATGGAAATAACTCAAGCCAGTTATTGGCTGTGATTTATTCACTGCTTCTTGGTAGCAGAGTATGACTTATTCCAAGATCATGCATCTCTCTTCCTTCTAAACCTTGGCCAACCCTGTGTTATCATTCAGTGTTGTTCTCTCCTGGCTATTGTTCAGGCTGATTTGTCTATCCCGTACTCTTCTGCCACATGCCTGACTTTAACCTTTCTTCTGGAATTGCTTCTATTAGTGTTGAAAAATGTGTCCACCTTGCCCCAAAGATCTTTTCCCTGACAACACTTTTGGATCTCTTTCCATGACACCTGCTTATTGTGCCTGTGGTTTCAGAAAGAACGCACAGTACAACTTAATCATTCTGCCCGGGGGACATTGGACTTTGGATACTGTTGATAGGAAAACCTCATGTGGGAATAATTCCCCATTTGAGGTTTCTGACAATGACATCTGAAAATGAATACTCTATGTGAGAATCATCAGCTGAGAATGGGAAGGATGTAAGAACCAAGGTTATTTTTAAAGCCAAGACTGTTTCTTTATCTTCATATAATTCTGGTGCCGCAAACGATGCACCATTCTCAGAAATACCCTGCTGATGCGTATGGTGGTAATGGTGATAAAAGCAGCAACAACTGGCATTTAAAGAGTGTTTAAGGTTTACAAGGCATGTTCCTTACTTTATTTTCCTTCATATTTATTGTTCATATTGATTTTATTTGCAAAATTCCATTTCTATGATGTTTGTGTTTCATTTTAAGCAGATAGACCTTGGCCAAGTTGCTTCCTTTCTCTGGGTCTCCATGTTCTTGTTAATGAAAGAGCTAGGCTAGATGATCTGTGCCAATGATCTCTTTCGGATTTAAACCCCCCTGTGCTTTTGGGTACAGTGCCTGGCACACAGTAGGTGCTTAATTAATGCTTGTTGAGTGAATGAATTTTTTTAATTTTTTTTTAAATAAGGAAATGGAGTGGACCTGTGATTTCATTAGTAAAGGAAATTCCTGGGTGAGAAAATTCCTACCAAGGCAGGTCAGCAACTTCTGGGCAACCTAGAGTCTTAGAGGGTCGCCCAGAGCACTGATAGGTTAAGTTTTTCACCCAAGGTCAAACAGTCAGTACGTGTCACATTTGAATCCAGGTCTTCCTGGCTTCAAGGCCTGTTCTCTATTCACCATACTATGTTGACTCAATTTTTTTTGAGGCAATCAGAGTTAAGTGACTTGCCCAGGGTCACACAGCTAGTAAATGCCTCAGCCTGGATTTGAACTCAGATCCTCCTGACTTGAGGGCCAGTGTTCTATCCAGTGTGCTACCTAGCTGCCCTGACCCAAATTTTTAAAAGCATATTGAAAAAGAGTCTGCATTCCCTAAAGTCACTGTGTACCTACCTGGGACTACCTTCTGTCAGGCAGGTTGGGAATGGCCTTCCAGGTAGATCTGCTCTCACCATTCCCCTCTCCCAGTGACAAGCTGAATTGAACCCAAGAGTGTACTTTCCCATAGTGGAGCCTGGACAAATTCCCTTAGGGATGGAAGGGTGAATGGGCAATTTCTCAGTGGTTATTAGGTGAGAAGGGAGTGGAAGTTATAGACACTCAAAGCCTCTCTTCCTCTTACCTTAGTCTTTACTCTGTTTCTACATTCCTCAAAAGCCCACCAAAGTTTTTATAGTGAAGGAGCAGGGCACTATATTTCTGCTTAAGATGGTGAATATCACAGCTGGCTTCCACCAGTTTCTTTTTGTTTCAGGACATTGCTAGAGACTGCCTGGAGTCGTCTCTTACCTTATCCTCTGGTACATATGTTTTCCTGATTAAATTCCCTGGCTTGGTTTCAGCTTTGCAGATTAACTCATTACCCTCTCCATGGTATGTTTCAACATTTATTTTGGGAATCTGTAGAATTTAAGTTCCTTGAGTGTAGGAATTATTTTCATTTTTATCTTTGTACATCTGAGGCCAACCATGATGCCAGGTACAGACTAGGCATTCAATTGATGCTGATTGAATTGAGTAGAATTGAATCTGTTACTTGATACTACAGTGAATTTGTGATTTCATCAGTATAGGTACTTTCTCCAGAAATACAAATTACAACCTATTCATACTTTGTCCTTTTCTGAGACTCTACACCCTCCCGAATATCTTCCACAGAAGTCCCATTCAATGTTCTGGAAACTCTTGATATTGCATGAATACCAATGGAACATATGGGGATTCCATCTATTATCCTTAGCTCTTGCTACATCATTTGGTTGATTGACAAGCAGTTATTAAGGTCCTGCAAATGCCAGGTAATGAGGGTGAAAAGGCAAAAATGAAAATAGTCCTTGCCTTCAGGAAGCTTACATGTAGTCAGGTGAAACAACGGGAAGAGAAATAGACATGTAATCAGAAGGTAATTTTGGCAGGCAGGGTACTAGGGCGAATCAGGAAAGGCTTCATGTAGAAAGTAGTGCTTGAGCTGAGTCTAGAAGGAAACAAGGTATCCTAAGAGGGGGAAGTGAAGAGGGAGTGCATTCCAGGCATGGGTGACAGTGAGTGTAAAGACATGGAGACAGGTCATGATGTTATGTGTTATATATAGGAAATGAGAAGTCCTTTTTGGCTGCATCTTAGAGCAAGTGGTGTATAATGAAACTGGATAGTTAAGTTGGAGTTATGTTGTAAAGAGCTTTAAAAACCAGAGATTTCTTTTAAGTCCCAACTAAAACCCCACCTTCTACAGGAAGCTTTCCCTAACCCCTCTTAATTCCAGTGCCTTCCCTCTGTTAATTATCTCCTATAGTTTGCTTTGTATGTATTTGTTTGCATGTTATTTCTCCCATTAGAATATAAATTGAACTCTTTTTGCCTCTTTTTGTAACCTTGTGGATTAGCACAGTGTCTGGCACACAGTAGGCATTTAATGAGTGTTTATTTATTTTTTGATTGATTATATTTTACCCCAGAAGCAATGGAGAGCCAATGGAGTTTATTGAAGAGGAGAAGGACATATATTACTGCTAGGTCCTTGCCCACAAATGATCAAAGAAATAGAAAAGGTCTTGTACACGCAAGAATATTTCTAGCAGCTCCTTTTGTAGTGGCAAAAAAGAAGAAGAAAATATCCCTTTAGGATGTCAATCAATTGAGGAATAGCTGAATAAGTTGTGGTATATGAATATGAGGAAATACTATTGTTCTATAAGAAATAATGAAATGTGGAAAGACTTTTGAACTGATGAAGAGTAAAGTAAGCAGAACCAGGAGGATAATTTATACTATAACATTATGAAAGTGAACAATTTTGAGGACTTTCATAAACCGATGAAGAATAAAACGAATGAAAACAAATTATATGATGACGTTGTAAAGAGAACTTTGAAAGCTATAAAAGCTATGATCAATACGATGGTCATCCATGATTCAAGAGAACTGAGCATGAAAAATACTATCTGCATCCTGACAGAGGTGACAGATTTAGCATCCAGAAGGAGACCTTTTTTATGGAGACAATGAGAGAATTTATTTAACTTGACTACACATATTTATTACAAATAATTTTTTTTCCTTTTCTCTTCCCATCATGGGATAGGAGAGAAAGGGAGAAAAAAGAGAATCATGTTAATTAAAAAAATTAAAAATAGAGAAGTGGAGGGGTGCTGTAGATGTGGAATGTTGCATTGACTTTTAGATGAGGTTATTGTATTGTTAGTTTTACTTAATTGTTTCACTTCGCTAAAGAGAACTCTCACATAGTTTGGATAATCTGCAATGTTTGTAATCTGAAAACAAAAGACATCAACAAAATTTCAGAAAAAAAGGGCGAGTGCCACGACCAGTCTTGTGTTTTAGGAAAATTATTTTGTCACTGTTGTAAGAGATGGATTGAAATGGAGATATATTTGGGTCAGAGTAACCAATCAAAGGGGAAGCTAGGTGGTACAGTGGATAGAAGACAGGGCCTGGAGTCAGGAAAACCTAAGTTAAATTCCAGCCTTAGACACTTACTAGCTGTGTCACCTTGGGCAAGTCACTTAATCCTGTTTGCCTCAGTTTCTTCATCTCTAAAAAGAGCTGGAGAATGAAATGGCAAACTACTTCAGTATCGCTACCAAGGATACCCCAAATGGGATCACCAAGAGTCAAATCTCACTGAACTGACTGGACAACAACAACCATCACCAATGAGAAGGCTTTTCCAAAAGCCCAGGAAAGAGGTGATGAGGGCCTGAATTAGGGTAGTGGCTGGATAACTTTTATGACTGCACATTTCTTTGCTCACACCCAGTATCACACAAACTATCATCTTATAGCATTACAGGATAAACACCTGAATATGTGAAAGAATTGTGATTTTGTAAACATAGAGCACTCCTAATGTGGGAACTCCCTCTGTTAACATAGATCCCAACCTATCTATGACCAAGTAGTTAAGTTCCAGGGAGTTGTCTGAGACATTGAGTGGTTAAGTGACTTTCCCAGGATGTATTGGCATACATAAAATGTGAACCAGATGCTCCTACACACTCTGAGGGAACATTCCCATTTTCTCTTCCTTTTCTTTTTCCCCTTCCCCTTTTCTTTCCCCTCATTGATATATAAATGTCACTGGAAGGATTTGAACCCAGGTCTCTCTGGCTCTACATCTGGTACTGATGCCATGACATAATGCCTTTCACTAAAGAATGTTGATTAAAATGGCAGACATGAAGAAACTATGGAACATCACAGGTGGAGTGATCCCTCTGCCATTACCCTTCTTCCTTTCAATATTCTAGCCTTTAAACTATGATATATTACTCCTGGCCTC
The DNA here is from genome assembly GCF_011100635.1 of Trichosurus vulpecula. Taxonomy (NCBI): domain Eukaryota; kingdom Metazoa; phylum Chordata; class Mammalia; order Diprotodontia; family Phalangeridae; genus Trichosurus; species Trichosurus vulpecula. The sequence goes on along the minus strand of NC_050576.1, from coordinate 99,967,908 downwards.
CAGCATATTGTCACCCTCACAGTCTGAGATATGCACGAAGGGAGGGTTGCATTGTAGCCAATCTTTTGGATGTAGGTGCTAACTTCCTTAGTGATTTCCTGCAAATGGTTGTATGTGGTTCAGTTGAATCTCTGTCACCGACAGCCACAATAAACTGCTTCATACCCAAGGTATGGACTCACCCACATACCCTGCCATGATCAGCATTGCCTAGCTCATCAGGCAGGTGCTAGAGATCACGTTCTTGATGCCAACTTGATGGCCAAGGGCATCAATTATACATAGTACTTCTTCTTGAACTTCTAACACGATATATTCATGTTGATGCCCCTTTCATGTCCTGCCTTCAGCTTTTCCAACACCCTTATTAAACACTGTTTCTTGTTGCTTTTGGAGACACAATAAAAGCAACTGTACCAATTTTTTTCTGTCTTTCTAAATAGAACCTAGGATCAATCTTTCTATTTGATGCAACTTCTTTTTGTTTTCTGATTACATTTATAGAAACATATTAATATGGTTTAGCTCCTATCTACATATTACTAAATGCTCCATATTTGGCAATATATTAATTTGTTGGTCATTGGACAAGGATACTACTTTTAGAGTGTCAATAAGTATGTTAATATTTATAGATTGATTAAAACTGTAACATTCTTAAAACCTTCTGTTTCCTTTGTGATTGGTTATTGTCTCAGGGAATGGAGAGGGATAGAATCTGGAAAAGAAAACTTTAAAGATGCAAGAGTTAAAAATTATCTTAACATGTAATTGGGAAAAAATAAAATATTTTATATTAAAGTAAAAATATTTATTAATGTTATTGTTATTTATACCAGCATAGCTTCTAAATAAAATCTCTACTGCATGGAACCTTCTATAGTAGTTCTTGTTTCAAATGCACCTAAAAAAGTAAAATATTGTTAATGTAGCTTTAAGAGCTTAGAAAGCTGAGAGAAAAGCAGTTTCATGTTGGAATTTTAAAAAGTCAGTTGAGAAATGTCTTATTATAGTGACAGTTGAGAAAATGACTTATGAAACATCTCTCCTGAAGAAGTTAGAGAGAAGGTATGTGTTTTATTTGAGATCTATGGCAATCTATGGAGAATTTATAGAGAGAACAGGGAGAAAGGTGATAATGAACTTTTTTCTTATGAGAACTCTGTTAAATGTCATTTTATGAGGAAATCATAAAATGTTTATAAAGAAATTCTAGGAAGAGCTTGAGAGAAGCTGAAAAATTCTTTTTTGTCATTATTGGAGAGAATCTGAAGAAGACAAACCAGAAGGAGGTGAGGAGAAACTTTTTTCCTTATTGAAACAATTTTAACTGTGGTATATATAAAAAAGTGAACATCACATGTAGAGAATGAAGAGGAGTCAGCTGTTATATTGAGAGTTTAAAATGACTCAATTTGTAACATTGGTAAGCCAAAATATTTAAAATAATTATATATGTTCATTTGGTTTAAAAAAATATCACCTATAAATCTTTAAGAGCGAATTGAGAGTTGACCTAAGAGCCAGGAAAACCTTTCTTGGGCAAGAACTCTAGGCAATTTTTGAAAGCTGTAGGTTGAAGAGAAGGTGGCAACCTAGAGAGAGTCTCTTCACCTGGGAGTTCCCCATGCCAGTGAAATCACAGGCCCAGTCTGTCTCTCTATCCCTGGGAAGAGAAGTCAATTATTCCTATATTGAAAGTTTGAGATGACCGGGACTCTCATGTTGGTCATAGCAAAAATATTGTAAATAATTATATGTCTATCTAATATTTATATATCTATAATTATAAGCAATTATAGTTATATATTATTGATTATTCTTGTTAATACATTATATATCCAATGATTTTAATGTTTCTTTAGAAATAGAGAGTAATTTTTATTGTGAAAAGAAATTTTTCCATTTCACTAAACAGTATTTAATTAATTGGGGAGGTGGCTTAAGGTGATTAATTACTCAATGAGAAAGAGAATACAAGTTTATTCATGAGAAATAAATTATTCCAATATATACCTAGATCAATACAGAGCTCAAGGGGATAAAATTAAATGTATAGTGATGAGTCAAGAGGTGGGTCAAGTTTGGATGACCTACAAGGTGAGATATCTCTGATTCCCGTAATAATCTGTTACACCTGGGGCAGGTCTATTATCACTTCAACCTGTTGCAATAGCAAAGAAAAATGATTAACATATCAAAACGGTGACTGCATCTGAAAACAGGGAAAATTCTTAAGTTTACCATCCTCTCTGGAACCAAGAAAGGACATCAAAAATAACATGAATTCTTGTGTCTTTTAGTTTCATTTTTCATAGATATCATTGTTGTCGTGTATATTATTCTTGGATTCTGCTTTCCTTTCTTAGCATGAGTTCATACAAGTCTTCAGATGAATCTCTGAATTCTTCATATTTGTCGTTCTTTACAGTGAGAGGTCATATTCCATTTTATTTATATACTACAGTTTGTTCAATTACCCCCAGCCCCAACTCAATGGGCACCCACTTTGCTTCCAGTTTGTTTTGCTTCTACAAAAAATTGCTGATATGAATATTTTGGTATATATGCCTCTGCCCCCTTCTCCACCACTTTCTCTTTATCACTGCAGAAGTGGAAAGGAGCCATTAGAACTGCCTATTTTATAGGTTTCTTTGCTATGGAATTCTTTGCCCACTGGCCCACCTGGTGGTGAAGAAGCTTTTTGTACTTAGATAAACTGTTTTTAGGGAACAGACATAGTTTTCATCTGGTTTTGACCAAGACAAAGCCTTTTTACTCGAAGGCTTGCCAGCATGGTAGAATCTTCCACAGCTTGTATCCCCCTAAATATAGCCTATATAGAACTCATAGTCACCTCAATATTAACATGAGACATTTCAGTAGGACTTTTGTGGAGGTGGAATTCCGTCACCATAGAGAAAACAATGTCTCTGCATGTAGGTAAATGACATAAGTATTTGTAAAGCATTATTCTTTTTATTTTATTTTGAAAGCAAACTATTCCATGATAATTTCGAAGATGAAAATAGCACAGATAGTGATCACAAACAATAAAAGTCAAGGATGAGAAGAAAAGGGTTTAAAAATAGAAAGTGTTTACTGAATTCTTAGGAGTAAATAGGACATTTTCTAGTGTTTTCTAAAGTCTTGTGTTGTTTGTACTGGATGTCACACTTAATAGGTAAAATAGATTTTATTGATCAGAAAAAAATCCCTTCCATTCTTTAAAATTATAACTTCTTGTGACAAGTAGAAATATGAAGATAGGGGAAGAGGTTGAGTCAAGATACACTTAGAAAATTTTCCTTTCATAAAACATTTTTCCTGCATTTGGCCTTTTTGATTCATTATTCATTTTTACTGTCTCAGTGTTGACCTGGGTTGGGGGAAGGAGATATATGGAGTGTAGAATTAAGAAAATGAAGGGAAGCAAAGTGAAAAAAATGGAGAAGAGGGGGGTATAAATGGTGGAAAATGACAAATTCAGAGTGGGAAGCAGAAATAAAAGGGGGTGTGAGAAGAGAATAGAAAAAAATGACTTTTGATTGGCTGATGGTGCAGAACTGGGGTATAGTTACAAAGAACCAAATGGCTAAAGTAGCTCTATTTCTCTTTTCCATTTAGCTATCTTCAGTTGAGGGGCCAAGGACTGTGGTAAGCCTTTAATGGAGAAAGAGACCTCAAACTTTAATCTCTCCTCCAGCATTGCCACTGTGACTGTCACTTCTGTTCATTGTATTTATTCTAATCTTCTTTTAGGTGAAGGAGTATTGGATATGGCTATAACCTGGTGAATCTCAAAGGGTCAATGTTGTATTGGAGTTTGTGGCCAGATGAACCTAACCCAACAGCATAACTCAGCATTGGATTGACCCTTGAAACCAAGGTGTTGGGTCCTCTAAGCAAGGGAGAAACTCTGCCCTTTGGCCAGTCTCATAGGGGAGTGAACTTGGTGAAGAAAATGCTTTGTAAAAACTTCCTTAATTTTGATCCCACTTTTTCTAGGGACCTAACTGAGACTGTATCCTCAGATGTTGAGGAAGAAATGTTTGTAACTTTTGTTCTTGCTCTATGCCAGCAACAAATATACCTTTATGGAAATTAATTGATATAAATTGTTTAAATGACAATAGGTCACTAATCTAGTGATTGAAATTGAGAACACACAATGGGAACTTGAGTTAGTAATATTAGAGAATCACTCTTGACCCTCCAGGGGTACCCTGACTGACACCCAGAGAGGGTGGAGTGGGGAAGAATGTAGGTCTACTGTGAGTCCTACTTCCCAGTGAGTTAGGATAAGGATCCTCAGAGTTTATATAGACTACATTTGTATAAGTTTTGTACTTGTGAATATATTGTCCTTCTGCTCCGTCACTAGTAGAATACAAGATCTTTGAGGTCAACGATTGTTTTCATTTTTGACTTTGTATACCAACATCTAGCACAATACTTGGCATATAGTGGGCACTTAAGAAATGGTTGGTAAATTCAGTAAACATCAAAACTACCAACGAAAGTATTTAGAAAAACAAATATATAAAGTAAGGAACAAAATTTTGTGTAAAATCCTTAAACATTTAGCAAAATAGAGCCAAACCAATCAACAGACAGTAAACAATTAAGAAATATTTTATGTTATGTTCTGCCAAAGACTATCTGAGGTTCTGTTTCTTTTGATTTTGTTTTCTTTTTTCCTCCATAGTTTGTATATATGTTTTTTTTGGCTCTGACAGTTTTGTTTTGCTTCTGTATGATGTTGTCAGACAACATCAATATTGTGGTATTTTTAAAAATCCAAATCAATCAATCCATTTTTCCACCACCATCTCCTATGTTTTCATTTAACTAAAATATTCACACAATTCCCAACACATCATTCAAGTACTAAATATATTTCGCATCATTACCAGCAGGAGTTTCTAATGCATGTTTGGAAGGAAAATCAATGCTAAAGTGATGCCTCTGTTCTCAGCCATGGTGGCCTTTATTTTCTTGTCCTCCTCCCCTCAATAGTCCTAAACTTTGGCCTCATGGCGTGAGAGCTAGTCTCAGAGGCAGGAATATCTGGGTTCCAGGCCTGCCTCTGATACACACTATGACCACAAACAAACCATGTAATCTCTCAGCATCCTAGCAAACCTCTATTATTTTGTAGACAAGGTGCTAACTTGCATTGTGAGAGAGACTTTTCTTATGTAGGACTTCCCTATCCCAATGAAATCACAAGTCCAGTCCCTATTTCCTATTCTTATGACTCAGAGTCTTAACTAGCAATTTTGTTGTCCAAGACAAACTGCATGAAATATGCCTTCATATCAATTTTTCAAGACAAATTAATTTGGGGAAGAGAACTCCTGGTATGTAAGGTCCTGTGTATGGGCAAAGACCCTAAGAAACCACCCCATGATGGGGATTCAGAAAGTCCTTTTAGCTCTGGCAGGGTGGAGCTGGGATGGAAATGGAGACAAATCTCTATGCTATTTGGTTACTTGGCATAAGTAGCACTCCATCAAATAACTTCCTATTTTAACTAATTTATATTGCTAACCAGGTACTGAACTCAGCTGTTTGAATGCTTGGGTACAAGAGCTTTTAGGTTCCTGAGGCAAAGCTTCTGTGGCCCTACTCTAGTTGGTGAGCAGATTCTTAAGCCATTGCTTTCCCTACAAAAAGTGTATTTTTTTCCTGCTAAAATGTTGAGGTCAATTCTGGAGAAAGAAGTCCATGAAAAGAGCCAAATTGTTTTTGTTTTTTTTTTCTGGCTTCCAGTTTAAACATAGTGGTAGTGATAGGAATGTGGTAAGAAGAAATGTAAGAGTATAACACTCTGGTTTTCTGTCAAATGGATGAACCCTTTAGGTCAAAAAATATTTATTAGAAACTTTAATGATGGCAGAAAACTTCATTTTGCATTTTTTTTCTAGTTCCTATACTGTATTTGGGCAGCATGAACTTTTTTTTTTGCTTATTCACAGTTTTTATAGAAAGTAAAATAATTTAATTGTTTTAATATGTCACTAATTTTTTTGTATAATTGTAGTTGTTTTTGCTACCTAGTAAGCTGTATCTCCTCTTACTGAAATGCAACAATACAATAGCTCATTTATTTTTATTTTATTTTTTTTAGAATAGCTCATTTCTAAGGCACTTTCTATTTTAAAAATTTTTCCCTTAATTTGAACCTAAGGAATGATACACATTTTAATGTGCAAAGAAAAACAGAGAAGAGGATTATATATGAAACTATAAATTGTAATACACAATTTTTTAAATGTATATAATGAATTTTGTGTTATAGTCTCAAAATTGCTCAGCTTGTCTGTGTACTCTTCTGAACTTCATTCTGTTCTTTTCTCTGTATTTTAGGAAATATTTCATTGAAGATCTTTTCTTTTCTTCTTGTTTCTTCTTGATTTCCTCACAACTCTGTAAAGAAGTATATTCCTCTCCAGGCTGAAGTTTTTAAAAGTTTATTTTATTTTTAGTTCATGGGATAAACAAACAAACATTTCCATAACATAGTATAATAAAAAACGTGATTGCACATGAAACTGCAACCCTATTATGTACAACTTGATATTCCTTTTAAATATACAGTAAAATTATCCTGTAAATTTCTTTTTTTCTTCCCTCTCCCTTCTTCCCTAGAGATGGCTACCATTGGACATAAATGTATGTGTATATATCACACACAGCTAAAATTATTCTATACATCTATTTATCAGTTTTTTTTCTCTGGATCCCAATGGCATCTTTCTTTATATGTCCTTGACAGTTGATTTGGATATTTATAATAGTCAAAATGACTTATTTTCTCAAAGTCATTCTTAAAACATTAATGCTGTTACTGTGACACAATGTTTTCTGGGGTTTATTCACTTCACATTTCATTATTTCATGCAAGTCTTTCTATGTTTTTCTAAGATCGTTGAGCTCATTATTTCTTATAGCACAGGATTTTCTGCAGCCACAGAAACCTCTTCAAACTGGAAATTCACTCTAGCCCTGAAACTGTACATTGGATGTATCCTGGACTAGCATCTGTGGCTTCCTCTTATGATTGCCTGCCTCCTCCCAGAACCTCCATTTAAGGAGGGAACTCAGGGCAGCCATGTCTCATTCCTCTCTGTCTGACTGCACCTCAGACTTTCTCTACCATGGCCTCTCATGTGATCACAATGAATTTCCAGGTCCATTTCTTGTTTATTCACAATGTTTTAAATAACTCAAGATGCTGACCATGTCTCACTCTGATCATTTTATTTTATTTTTATTTTTTTAGTTTACAACACACAGTTCTACATAATTTTGAGATCCAGATTTTCTCCCCTCCCTCCCCCCTCCCTCCCCAAGACGGCATGGAATCTCATATAACTACCATGTATAACTTTGCATTGAATTAATTTATACACTAGTCAAGTTGTGGAAAAGAATTATGACCAATGGGGTGAATCATGAGAAAGAAGAGACAGAACCAAAAAAAAAAAAACCAAAACAAAACAAAGAGAAGAAAAAAGGTGAGCATGAAGTGTGCCTCAATCTGCATTCAAACTTCACAGTTCTAAACTTCACAGTTTTAAACTCTGTATTACTTTTGAAGAAACTGAAGCATAGAGAACTGTGAAATCACTTCTCTAGGATATATCGGGAGTATAACTCAGGTCTCCTGAGTTCTTGCTGTGGTTTGAGTTGGCACCATCTCCCAGCATACGCGTTAACCAATTGTTAAGAAATGTCATTATAATTTTGTAATATTTATTTTCAATTGCTTTGTGATTGTGGTTATTTATATTGCTAAAGTATTGTATATGCCATTTTCCTGGTTATGTCTTCTCATAATTCTCTGTATTTTATCATTCATCAATTCTTATAATAGAGCAATATTATATTACATTCATGTACCAAAATTTGTCTGGTCATTCTCCAATCAAGCCTTATCATTTCAGTATCAATATTCTATCTGTTATTATATGACTGAGAATCATGGAGAACTATAGTCTCTGAACAATTAAAAATGAACATGACTCAGAAGACAATGGAGAAGCACAGATTGGGCATAAATAGACTGCAGGATGTAGAAATTAGAATTATGAAAAAACAGTGTGAAGAACGCCACTAAAGAAATGTTTGATCCAAAAACAATATGGACTTGTCCATTGTAGGTAGTGATTATTTGATTCATGACAGTTGTATCCTCAGTGCCTAGCATAGTACCTTGCACAGTAAGTGGGCTCTTAATAAATTCTTGTTGATTGATTGATTGGTCAAATGGTGAGAAGAGGGGATTACCAAGGGAAAGCTCATACTCCCCTAGTATTCTGGTGCAATCAAGAGAAAGTGGGAAAGGCCCTCATGAAGTATGTTAACAGGTACGCCTCGTGTGGCAAACTTATAGGAGGACATGGGCCAGAGTTACAGGGATTGGCAAGCACTTATGGGTTATGATCCATCTATCTGGAGGAAACATCTGAATCAATGAGAAGACAGATATATTCGATATAATAATAACAATAATAGCTAGCATTTATACAGTGCTTTAAGGTTTACAAAACACTACACATGTTATGATATTGGAGTATATAATGTGCTGTGATAGAATGGGACCCTATGCTGTGCCATGCCATGCCATATCATATCATGTCATACCATTCCTTTCCATTCCACTCTATTTCATTCCATCTCACTCCATTCCCTACTATACCATGCCATATCATACCATACGATACAATACGATACCATACCATACCATGCTGTGCCATACCGTACCATATTATTCTTTATTATACCATTCCATACTATACCATACCATTTTATGCCATGCTGTACAAACCATATCATATCGTACTATACCATGCTGTACCATACCATACCATACCGCATTATAGCACACCACACCATCCCATCCCATCCTATCCTATCCTATCCTATCCTATCCTATCCTATCCTATCCTATCCTATCCTATCCTATCCTATGTCATACCATTCCAGACCATTCCGTACCATACCATCCTATCCTATCCTACTATGGTGGCACAGAATGGTGTGGAATGATGTGGTGTGGTGGAGTGGACAGAGTGATGGCTCCCCTTTCTGTCACATATTACTGTCTTTGTTACCCTGGGCAAGTCATTGAACTTTATGAGCCTCAGGGACTTCCCTAGTAAATAACAGCAATCTGGTGAAGCCTATGAACTCCTCAAAATAGTGTTTTTAAACACATAAAATAGACAGCATTAAAAGTGAAACCAATTATATCTAGATACAGTTATCAAAATATTCTTTAAAAAAGTTCCCAGACTCCAGGTTAAGAACTTCTGCCCTAGTGCATTTAAAAATGGTTTGATTAAAAAATTGGTTTCCATGCAATTTGATGGTAATATAACATAACATAACATAACATAACATAACATAACATAACATAACATAACATAACATAACATAACATAACATAACATATGATATGATATGATATGATATAATATAACATAACATGACATAATATAATATAATATAATATAATGTAATATAATATAATATAATATAATATAATATAATATAATATAATATAATATAATATAATATAATATAATATAATATAATATAATATAATATAATATAATATAATATAATATAATATAATATAATATAATATAATATAATATAATATAATATGACATGACATGATATAACATGACATAACATGACAACATATAACATAACATGATATAACATGACATAACATGACATAATATAATATGATATAATATGACATAACATGACATAACATGACAACATATGACATAACATAACATATAATGTAATGTAATGTAATATAATATAATATAATATAATATAATATAATATAATATAATATAATATAATATAATATAATATAATATAATATAACATAATATAATATAATATGTCTATACTGGTGGAAAATGTTTCCACCAAAGACTGAAACACCTCTGCTCAGGTCAGACATTTGCAAATGCCTATTGATTACTTTAAACTGATCATCCCATGGGCATCTCTAACTGAACATGGCTAAAATGCGCCTGACGATCTTTCCCCCAAACTCACACTGCTTCTGAATTTCCCTGGTTTTTGTCGAGGACACCACGGTCCTGCTGGTTGCCTGGGTTTGTGATCTTTGTATTTGTTATACCCAGTACCTAGCAGAGATCCTGGCACATAGGAGACACTTAATAAATGCTTTTAACTGATTGGTTATTTGATACGTGTTTAGGAAAGAAGTATTTACTAAGAGCCTACTGTGTGCCAGGAATTGTGCTAAGTGCTTTGAAATGTTATCTCATTTGATCCTCACAACAGCCCTGGGAGGTAGGTGCTATTATTATCCCCATTTTTCAGATGAGGACATTGAGGCATATAGAGGCTAAATAATTGGCCCAGGGCCACTCATCTAGTAAGTGTCCGAGGCTGGATTTGAATTCATGTCTTTCTGAGTTCCAGCCTAGAACACTAAATGTGTTAAGAGATTTGGATACAGAAAAATGCAAACATTATCATGTTATAGTGGGACCTTACAGTACTAGATTTAGAAGCATTTCTTATTGGTATTAACTTGGATGAGTAATTTAATATCTTGGCCTCAGTTTCTTTATCTGTAAAATGAAAGGAACTGATTACATACCTGTCATATTTGCATGTAATGATTAGTTGTAGATCCAGGCACTCCTGATTTTCATAATTTCATTTGCTGGGATCTAGATAACCACTTGTCAGAAATCCTGACCGCAGGGTTCATGGTGTGGGTATGGGTTGGACAAGACAGCTTCTGAGGTCTTTTTCAACTCTATGATTCAATGCTAATTTTAGAACACACGCAAAAAATTAGAGTCAGAATCTTTTATTCATGGAAGTTAAGGTTGGAAGACAGACAAGTTAACTTCCCAGTCCTCCTCTGATGGAAATTCTGACTCTTTCCCCTTAGAATCCAGTTATTGAATATTCTGAGCCAGCCTTTGGAATGGCATATATGAGCACATTTTTTGTCTCATCTTCCTGCAGTACTTAGATAGGTGAGAACCCAAGCACTAAATTTATATAATGGAGATCTCTGGGCAAACAGGATGACTGGTTACAAATAATTTGATGAGCTCAAGTGACTTCTGAAACCAAGATCAGGACCTTTGTATGGTTCTAAGAACCAGAAGAGCGTCACAAGGTCAGGGATAGAATTGATGCAACTCTTTCATGATGCTTAAAATAAATCTAGCAGACACGTGATAAAATTCAAGATAATATAAAATTTTATGGTTTGTATTTCAGGGACATTTACTACATAACTGTTTTTTTTAAACTATGGAAAATATTATCAGATTCTTAGGACATTTCAGCAACTGGAATGGTAAAGCATACAAGAATTCCTAATTTAAAAAAATCTGATCATTTTGCAAATTGCAAGGCAACAAAATAGATAATATATTTGTAAATGCAAAAGCATTTTCCTCATAAGAAGAAACACTGAATTATAATTACTTGCTTTACAAAAAGCATTTACTAAGTGCAGTGGATAAAGCTCTAGGCTGGGTGACTCTGAGCAAGTCACTTAACCTCTGCTTGCTTCAGTTTCCTTAGTTGTAAAAAGAGATAATAAGAACACTTTATCTTGCAGGGTTGTTGCAAGGATGAAATGAGGTGGTATGTGTAAAGTGCTCAGTGCAGTGTCTGGCACATAGTAGACATTTGATAAGTGGTTCTTTCATTTCCTTTCTTCTTTCCTTCCTTCCTACCTTCCTCCCTCACTCCTTTCCTCCCTCCTTCTTTCCTCCCTCCCTTCCTCCCTTCTTCCTTCCTCCCTTCCTCCCTTCCTTCCTTCCTCCCTCCCTTCCTTCCTTCCTCCCTCCCTCCTCCTTCCTTCCTCCTCCTTCTTTCCCTCCATCCTTCCATCCCTCCCTCCTTACCTCCCTCCCTCTCTTCCTTCCTCCTCCATCCTTCCCTCCCTCCCTCCTTTCCTCCCTCCCTCTTCTTCCTCCCTCCTCTTTCCCTCCCTCCTCCCTTCCTCCCTCCCTTCCTCCCCCCCTTCCTTCCTCCCTCCGTTTCTTCCTCCCTCCCTTCCTTCCTTCCTCCCTCCCTTCCTTCCTTCCCTCCCCCCCTTCCTTCCTTCCTCCCTCCTTCTTTCCCTCCATCCTTCCCTCCCTCCCTCCTTTCCTCCCTCCCTCTCTTCCTTCCTCCCTCCATCCTTCCCTCCCTCCCTCCTTTCCTCCCTCCCTCTCTTCCTTCCTCCCTCCTTCTTTCCCTCCCTCCCTCCATTCCTTCCTTCCCTCCCTCCCTTCCTTTCTCCCTCCTTCTTTCCCTCCATCCTTTCCTTCTTCTCTCCTTTCCTCCCTTCCTTCCTCCCTCCCTCTTTCCCTCTCTCCCTCCGTTCCTTCGTTCCTTCCTTCCTTCATTCCTTCCCTTTCCCAAAGGACTTATAATAAGTTTCTTTCATGCAGCCAAATTCCTTAGTAGAGAAGTTCTTAACCTTTTTTGTGTCATGGTCCCCTTTAGCAATCCAGTGAAGCCTAAGAATTCCTCAGAATAGCATTTTTAAACACACAAAATAAAATAGATAAAAGTGAAACTAATTTCATCTAGATAGTTATCAAAATATTTTTTTAAAAAAGTTCTCAGACTCCAAGTTAAGAACTTCTGCTCTACTGCATTTAAAAATAGTTTGATTAAAAAGTTGGTTTCCATGCAATTTCATGGCAATATAATATAATATATAAATCAAGGCTTACTGGAATTGTTTTAATGCTAGATTTACGAAAGGAAAAAATAAACCTCGTCACCCATCATTGGTTTCTGGTTTTGTGGCTTGCCAGCTTATTGTGAAGAAAAGATGATCTTTTATAAAACCCCTTCCGCTTCCCATTTCAAAATCAGAATAGCCCATTTCCCCCCAGTGCAGGAGGTGAATCACTCTTCCCTCCCTAGTTCTTCATCCTTCATCTCTTCAACTGTTCCTCCCACTCTTTTCCCATCTGTAGTGAATCTTTGTCCAATATCAGCTTTGGAAAAGTCCCCTCCATGCAGAGGAGGGAAGATTATCAGTTGCCCAGCTGACAAACTGACAGAATTCAGGACGAATGGCAAAAAAAGAAAAGAAAACCAAACCAAGGCAAACCTAAACAGAACATGATTCCAACTAGTGCTTTCAGAATCCAGACCAGAATCCCCAAGATAGAGAAAATATTGCCTTTTCCAGGCTCTTAAATGAAAGGTAGAAGGAAAAATTGAATCAATTCAAACTCCCCAAAGAATGTTTTGTTCTGAATGATAATGCTAATGATGCTAATAACTATCATTTCTATAGTGTCTTCCATATGCCAAGCACTGTTAAGTTTTTTATGAACATTGTCTCATTTGATTCTCACAACAGCCCTGGGAGTAAGTGCCATTATCATCTCCATTTTATAGTTGATGAAATTGAGGCAAATGGAGATTAAGTGACTTGCCCAAGGTCACACAGCTATTCTGAGGTAAGATTCGAACTCAGGTCTTCCTGACTCCAGACTCAATGCCCTCTTCACTGACTAGGCCAAGTCAAAAGTCTGAAAGAAAGAACATGAAGAGATACTGAAAATGATACCAGAAATTTGTGTCATTAATGGTAGGACCTTTGTTTGGACCATGTCAAGGATCACCATGGGACCTTTATTATAGTGTGGCAGAAAAGGCACTGAATGTGTCATCTGCTTACTGTGTGACCTTGGGAGAGGCACAACCTCTCTGAACTTCATTTTCTTAATGTGGAAAAAATGAAGATAATACCGTATGACTCACCTCATAGGATGATTGTGACATGAGCACTTTGTAAGGTATAAAGTGCTACATTCTCTTCTGTTTACTTCATTCTTTAAGAGATTTGTGATTTTTCATAAATGCAGATACTTTCTCCATAAACATAGATTATAATCCATCTATGACTTGGTTGATGTTCTTTGAGAGCTGCTGTTTCCAAAGAATCCATCACCAAAAATTCATAGGAAGTTAGGTGGTACAGTGAATAGAGCTCTGGGCCAGGGAGTCAGAAAGACCTGACTTCAAATATAGCTTCAGACACTTACTAGTCACATAATCTCTGCTGCCTTGGTTTCCTTAATTGTAAAATGGGGATAATAATAACATCTGCCTCACAGGGCTACTGTGAGGATAAAATGAGATAATATTTATATTTATTTATAATATAATTTTGTATTCATTTGTAATATGATTATATATAATATTATTATTTATAATACATTTGTTTATTTATAACATTATTTATTATATTTATGAGGCACTTAGAACAGTGCCAGAGACATAGTAGATACTTAATACTTGTTCCCTTTCCCCCTGTTGCCAATTTGGTAATGAGTCCCTCCTTTCTCTCTCTCTCTCTCCCTCTCTCTCTCTCTCTCTCTCTCTCTCTCTGTCCCTTTCTATTGGTCTCTTATCTCTATACACATACACATATGTACATATTAAGAGACAGTGCAGTCTAATGGATAGAGAGCTAGCCAGACCCAGGAAGAACTGGGTTCAAGTCACATCTCTGACACATATTGACTATAGACATCTGAGTGTGTCATTTAACCCCTCAGTGATCTAGGTAACTCTCTAAGATGATAAGGTGAAGCCAAGAAAGTGCTAACTTACATTTGTTGAGAAAGTTTTCTCACTGGAATTCCCTGTATCAGAGATTTCACACATTTAACCTCTATCCTACATACATGTTGTCTTCCTTGAGAGAAAATGGGTTTCTTTAGAGAGATATTTTCTTGTCTTGGTATTCCCAGTCATTACTGCAGTGCCTGGAATATAGTAAGCCTTTACTCCAAACTCGTGGGTTGGTTAAATGATTGATGAGTCTCTCTGAACTCCTTAGCAGATAGTAGGCATGCATTTGTTACTGGGTCCAAATGTGAAGCCTTTCCATTTTGGTAAGAATTACCAGAACCTCTTCTCTACTGCCTTTGAGGAGCCAGGGTCCTCTCCATACTGTGCGGAAGCAGCCCTGGAAGAGGAGTTTACTGAAGACTTTAATCCTTCTTCTACAGCCAGAAGAAAAGGGAGATGTGGGAAAGAGTCACTAATGCCTTGACTCTAGATTAAATGAAAGAGAAATCTCACTCTATGTGGAACTCAAGTACCACAATATGCTCCACTCTACTAACCATACTTCCTTGTTCCTGAAGGATTCACTTCAACCTTGATCAATTTCTTGAATGAGGACATTGACTTTAATTCACAGAATTTGAGATGATGGTGGCAGAATGGTGAAAAAAAGAGAGTAGAGGGTGCTAAGAATCACACAGTATTTAGACTGCTCATAAACATTAATTTAATGCTTAATTTAATATGAGACCTTGTCCAGTGAACAAATCAATGTACAACTGGAGAAATTCAATCACATAAATGTTTATATTCTTGTTATAAATCAGACCTGAATATAGAAGGAAGTTGCAGCTAAATGGAAGTATGACTCAGAGTTGTTTCTTAGAGAAGCAAATAAAGGCATTGTTAGAGTTGATTTTATTGTGTGTTCAAAGGAAACAAGAAGCAATTTCATGGGATACTTGGCTACCTTGCCTTATAGGGTTCATTATGCACATAAATGAAAAGACCACTATAAAGACAAATGTATCTTATGGCCCAATATTGTCATAGAGGTTGTAGTATAGACATTTTAGGAAGTATCTTAATAACATCCTCCAAATCATGTGCCCATAAACCTCCATTTCTTCCATGCCAAACTAGACACAAGGAAAAATTACATGTGAAAATATGATTTTGGATTAAGAAACGATTATCCTACAGCTCTATATCATGAATATTTTCTTCTAGAAGAGTTAAAAGTCCCTGGATTTGGTGAATACTGATCATCATGAAAAATTAAACTGAATATATCTAAGCAAGTAATGTCTGGTAATCAACATGAAAATCATGAGATTTTGATTATAAGTGGAGTAAGTCTATGAAGTAAGACCATTGGTCAGTTAGAACAAAGAGCAAGATCAATAACAAAGTAGAGGAAAGGAGAGTTCTGAGAAGACCTTGTGTGCAATTACAGCAACTCCAACTTGACCTATTCACACAAAATATCTGTGAGGTAAAATGGGAAATGGATAAAACAAAAGATATTTATTCTGGTCATTGGCATTTTCCTATAGTAGTTTAACTAATATCAATCAATTGCTACTATAGGGGTGCCATAAAAGGCCAGAAATTGCTTTGATCCACAAATATTTGGTCTCTTATCAAATGGAGAGATATGGAAACCAGGGATAACACTCTTTTGAAAATAAAACAATTTTCAAAACATGAAGCCAGAAAATTGGTAAAGATGACAAAAAAATCAGGAATAGGCAATGTTAGGAAGGTTGTGGAAAGAAAGAAAAATGTATTTTTGGTGAAGCTATAGATTGGTGCAATCATTCTGGAAAGCAACTTGGAATTATACAAATAAAATGACTAAAATGTCCATACATTTAATTCAGAGATTCTGTTGTTAGGCATGTACTCTAAGGAAGTCAGTGACAAAAAGAAAGACACTAAATATACTATACCACATACACACAAATGTTTTATGTATATGCACACACACACACACACACATACTCACACATATATATACATACGCATACTAAACACACACACATACCCCCAAGATATTTATACCAGGATCTTTTCTGGTAGCAAAGAACTGGAAACAAAGTAGATGTTAATTTTTTGGAGAATGAGCAAATTGTGGTACATGAATATAATAGAACATTACTGCAATATAAGAAATAATGTACATGATGAATACTGAAAATCTTGGAAAGGCTTATGTGAACTGATGCGAAGTGAAGTAAGGAGAGTAAAAAAGACAAAATACACAATACTTCGACAATGGAAATGGAAAGAACAAGCACAAAACAATTAAAATTGTTGCAAAATTCTATAAAGCAAGACAACAACAAAAACCAAGCTTAGCCTCAAAAAATTATGAGAAGAAACCTCCCCCATTCCTTTTTAAAAGTAGAGAGGTCATGGAACATTGAATATAACAGCAGATTTTTTTGATGTGTTGATGGGTTTCGGTCAATTTATTTTCTCTTCTACTCTAAAAAAAATTCTGTTACAAGAGATAGTTCTTGGGGTAGCTAGGTGGTGCAGTGGAGAGAGCACCAATCCTGAAATCAGCAGAACCTGAGTTCAAATGTGGCCTCAGACACTTACTAGCTGTGTGATCTTGGGCAAGTCATATAACCCTGATTGCCGCAAAAAAAAAAAAAAAAAGACACAGTTCTCTGGGAGGAGGAAGGTAGAGGGATACAAAGGGAAATACATACAATGTAGAAACAAAAGATACCAATAAAATCTATTTAAAACATTGTTGGGGAGAATGGTGAAAAGTTATGAGCAGCATTACCTCTGAGGCTTCTTCACCTTCTAAACCACCATAGCTTGTTGATCACGTAATGACAATGACCTTGATGGCCCTTAGAATTAATTTTATGCTGTTAAAATTATTTTATTTTTATTTATTTTTTTTGTTTTCTTATCATATTTGTTCTTGAAAACATCTTTCTTACCTCTCCTATCTAGCAAACCATCCCTCGTAACAAGGACAAAAAACCAGAGAAATGAAGTTCAGCATAACTTATGAGTAAGTTGATGCTACTTAACAATGTGCAATATTACACATGCATAATTTCCTACCTCTGCAGTGACAGGAGGGAAGGAGATGCATTCTCAACTCTTCTCTAGGGTAAACTTTGCCATTATAATAATGTAGTCTTCAGTTTAATTTGTTTTGTTGCTCTTTCCTTTTACAGTGTTGTAGTCATTGTTTGTTGGTCCTGCTAACTTTACTCTGTATCAGTTATATGTTTCGGATTCTTCATATTAATTGTCTCTCTTGGTGCCTGATTTTCGATTACATTTGTGTAGCCATCTCCCAATCGATGGCCAATGATTTTGTTTCCAGTTCTTTACTGTCACAGAAAGTGCTTCTACAAATATTTTGGTATACATGAGACCTTTTTGTTTCTCACCTCCTCGGAGCACTTGTCTAGCAATGTGCTCTCTGGGTCAAAAGGGTATGAATTTTTAGCTAGTTTTTCCTTTTTAGCCTAATTCCAAATTACCTTTCTGAATAGTCAGACCATTTCACAGCTCCATCAATAGTTTATTAGTGTGCATGACTGATTCCACACTATTTTTAAAGCCCACTGCTTTCATTGCACATTTATTATAATGATGGTCCTCAAGTAAACTCAACCCTTACCTTCATTAAAGCTTCATTTTTAACAACCAAATAAAAAGGAAGGCAAACAGATCCAGGAGAGTCTATATAGTAATGCATTGTGTAGGGTAAATACAGTATTATCAGTGCAAATAGAGTAAACTGACTTTACACAGGAAGTAGGTCCAGTTTACATGGCAGAGCAGAAGTTTCATAGCTTTAACTTCAGCTTCAGAGGTATGCCGGTGCAACGGGCACGTTGTTTAAATGAGTAGCATTTAGAGTGGAGCTGACTTAATGAGATGGGGAACTTTAAAAAGCTATTAGCCAGAGACCCATAACTTAGCTAGCAACTCTAGTGTTTGGCAATGGGTATCGGTGACACCATAAAAAAATGACGATGTAGGGTTTACTGTCTCACTCTTTCCTCATGCATGAGAGACAGAATTAGCAGCAGAAAGGAGAGAAATTTCAACATCTGAGGTGCTACTTGAAAGAAGCTTTGAGGTCAAAGTTGACTTTGAGAGGTCATGGGATCATAGACTGTGAAATGGAAGGAACCATAGGAGTCATTAAGCCCAATCCCCTCATTTTATAAATGAGACAACTAAGGGCAGAGAGGCTAATTGACTTGCCCAGGGTCACACAGCTAGTAAGAGTCTGAGGAGGGATTTGAATTCAGGTTTTCTTGACTCCAAGTCCAAAGACATATACCTATGGCATTATCATCTTTTGGCAGGATCATTCTTAAAATATATTTATTGTATGAGATATTATTTTAAGGCTCTGGTACCCTGAGCTCTGATTAGGGAGCAATAGCCTTATCTTGTCCTGTCTTCACCCTATTACACCCCTTCCTGGCCATTTGCACATCATGACCTTACAAGATTCCACTTCAAACCTATCACATTGGCAGAGATAACAAAAACGAAGATGCTAAATTTTGGAAGGGCTGTAAGAAAATAGGCACATTGATACACTGTTGGTGAACTTGTGAATGAATACAACCATTTTAAAAAGCAATTTGGAATTTTATGCAAAAAAGTTACTAAATAATATATGCTCTTTGACTCAGTAATTTTACTGCTCAGCCTATATTCTCCAAAAGATCAAACAAATAGGAAAAAGTCCTATATGTACGAAAATATTTACAGTAGTTCTTTTTGTGGTGGCAAAAAATTGGAACCTAAAAAGATTCTATCAATTGGGGAATAACTGAATAAATTGTAGTATATGAACATAAAGGAATACTATTGTGCTATAAAAATGAGGAAATAGATTTGAAGAAACTTATATGAACAGACACAGAGTGAAGTGAGTAGTACCAGCAGAACAAGTTATCCTATAACATCAATATTATGATTGTAATGGGCTTCTGTGCATATGCAAATCACCTAAGATGAAGGCCAGCATGTGGGAGATGCCAGAGACCTTCTTCTGAGAGAGGCCATCCAGCATTTGCCTATCAGGTGGATAAGAGCAGCTTCTTTACATTGTGTTGCTAGAGCTAGCTGCATCTTTAAATCTACCCGATGTAGGCAGAGTTGTTCTCTCTTATTCGTAATGTCCAAAGGTAAGTGTTTCTTTTACCCATAGCATTAAACTGCGTGGGAGGAGAAATGCCTTTCCTTTTTCCTTTAGGGCGCATAACTGGGAAATGGGCTTGGGGTTTTGGTCTTGTTTCATTTGTCCTCTTCAGTTCTAGGAGCAGAGAATGAAGGCTCTGGACTTGAGAACCTGAGCCATGTCAACTTTGGAGCCAGGATTCCAGGCTATATTTTGCTGCCAGCTCAGTAGGGAAGTTCCGAGAAGCCAGAGAGTTGGAATGTGAGGGGAAGGAGTGCTCTGGGCTTGGAACATGATGAGACTAATGCTATATAGGAACTGAGCTAAGCTGTAAGAGGTGACAGATTTAGGGTGCAGAATGAAACATATTTTTGTATACAGCTAATGAGGGAATTTGTTTTGCTTGATTATGCATATTCCTTGTTAAGAATTTGTCTTTCTTTTCTTTTTCCCCATTGGTGTGGGAGGTGGGAGGGAGAGAAAATAGATTTCTGTTAATTTTTTAAATTAAAAAATAGAGAGGTGGGGGTGATCTAGATCTGGAATGGTGTCTCATGAAGTGGCTATAAACTGTAGTTTAACTTAATTGTTTTAGTTTGTTACAAGAGATCTCTCATGTAGAGAGGGTAATTCGTATTTGTAATGCAAAAACAAATCAGTTTTTTAAAAGAAGGATTTTCCTTTTGTGGAGCAGGTGGGTAAGAGGACTACATCTCCCTATACCTCTTCCCTGTGTATGTTTCATCTGGCTGGTATGTGACATGTGCTGGCCTTTTTTGTCCTTTGCCTTTTGCATTCAGATCCATCTCTCAAGGAGTTCCTATGAAGACTTGATGGTCATTCGCCAGGGAAGGTGTAGAGGGGCTTGTTTTCTGGCTAAGGGTGTTGAGCTAAATGGCCTCTAGTCCCTCCCAACACTAAAATGCTGTGGATTCATTTTCTACCTTCAATATTTCATTTAGCCTAGCCAGGCACTTCAAAGCAATATCGCTCTGTAACCCAGGAAACCAAAGGTTTTAAATGCCATCTCTAGCAGAGAATGCATCCTCCTCAGGTCAGGAGTTTGGGCAATAAATGTGAAGTGTGTGTGTGTGTGTGTGCGTGTGTGTGTGTGTGTGTGTGTGTGTGTGTGGGTACAACTGGCTGCACCCAGTCTATCCTACATCATGCCAAGGAGAGCTCTTCCTATGAAGCTAGCCGCTCTGACTCTCTGGTCACCAAGGAGTCTTTTGTTTACTAAAGGTACATTAATCCCAGTGACATTGCCAATGGGTTATCATTAGACAAAGCAATGGGGGGCAGTCAGATAATTTCATGAGAGGAATTGCACTGAGGAAAAATGAATATGTTTATAAGGTGTGCACTATCAATTCATAAGTGTTTATTTTTAAAAATTTATTTATTTTTAGTTTACAACATTCAGTTCCACAAGGTTTTGATTTCCAAATTTTCTCCCCCTCCCCCCCCCCCAACTCCCCAAGATGGCATGCAATCTGATACAGGCTCTGCACATACATTCACATTAAACATATTTTCATACTAGTCATGTTGCGAAGAAGAATTATAACCAATGGAATGAACCATGAAAAACAAAACAAAACAAAAAAGAGAGAAAGCTAACAGCACGCTTTGATTTGCATTCAGATTCCATAATTCTTTCTCTGGATGTAGATAGCATTTTCCATCATGAGCCTTTGGGAGTTGTCTTAGAACCTTGCATTGCTGAGAAGATCCAAGTCTATCAAAGTTAGTCATCACACAATGTAGATCTAACTGTGTACAATGTTCTCCTGGTTCTGCTCCCCTCCTTCAGCATCCGTTCATATAAGTCCATAAGTGTTTATTAAGTGCCTACTGTGCAGAGGCACAAAAGGGAGAAAATAAACCTGCAGAGAAAGGAGTACAAAATCCTATTAATCATAAAATCTCAGAATTGGGAGTGACAGCAGATGCCGTCCAATTCAGTCTGTATCCAAATAGGAATTCCATTTCTAGTATTCCATCCCGGACATCCAATGGTACAGTGGAGAGAGTGCAGGAGCTGAGGTCAGAGGACACTGGTGTGAATCTTAGTCTGGTTACTTATTTGTGTGACACTGGAAAATCATTTAACCTTTCTGGGCTCATTTCACCATCCATAAGATGAGAGATTTAGGCAATATGAATTTTAAGGTCCCTTTAGCTCCCTGTCTCTGATGCTATATTTTCCCAACAAATGGTTACTGAATAAATCAGTGAGCCAAATCATGTTACCAAATTAAGGGGATACAAAGAAAAAGAAACAGTTATCCTTGCCTTCAAGGAGTTTACATTTTAGTATAGGCAACATATAGTTAACATTTACATATTGATTTAAAGTCTGCAAAGCACTTCACAAATATATCATTTTATTCTCATAACCCTCAGAGGATGGTGTTACTATTATCCTCATTTTACAGATGAGAAAACTGAGACCAACATGAGTTAAGTGACTTGCCCAAGGTCACTCAGCTAATAAGTATCTGAGGCTGTATTTGAATTCTGGTCTTCCTGACTCCAGGTCAAGCTCTCTACCCACTGTTCTACCTTTCTGCTTCAATTTCATTTTAACAAATTTACAACATGATTGTAAATAGATACATACAAGATGAGTATGGAATAGGTATAAAGTAACCTTAGAGAGGAAGGTATTAGCATCTGGGTGGATCAGGAGAGCACTTTGGAAGAAAATAAGGTTTGAGCTGAGTATTAAAAGAAGCCAAAGCACCTGGCTGGGGGAAGGTTAGGAGAGAGAACATTCCATTCATAGGGAGAGGTAAGGGGAGATACAGGGTTATTGTTTGTGGAACAGCAGAGTAGATCTGTATGGCTGGACTGTAGAATTCATGGAGGGGAGCAATGTGTGAAAATAATCACAAGACTTTATGTCATCTGTCATATTGGGCTAAGTATTTGGTTCCTCCCCTTCCAAAATCCAGAATGACATCAGTAAGTTAGTGGGTCTATATGTTGGGATCACTGGGCCAAGGACCACACATCCATCCAGATGAGCATCACAGAGCTTAACAAGGCCATAGATAGATTCGATGGTCAATTTGAAACTATGCAATTAATGGAGTAATTGGCAGAATGGAGCTTCTCATTTGAGAAATCTTGTGGAATGTTAGCTATAATGACTCAGGAAAACTAAAAAGTAAAAAGACTAGCAAGATAGGATGAGATTAGGTTATGAAGATTCTAAAATGCCAGACTTAAGAGTTGGTACATCTTGATTTGAGAGCTAATAGGGAGCCACTGGAATTTATTGAGTTAGGGGGGTAATATGGTCAGATCTGTGCTTTAGAAAAACCCCTTAGCTATTTGGAAATGTGTTGGAATGGGAGATATTTGAGAGAAGAGACCAATTAGAAGGTTATTGCCATAGTTGGTGTGTGAGTGTGTAAGATGACAGCCTGAACTACCATGGTGGCTATGTGAATTGAAAGAAGGGTATGGATAGCAAAATGCTGTGAAGAAAAGATGGTAGGTAGCATTTGGCAACTGGTATACACACACACACACATACATACACATAGACACACAAGTATATACGTATGTATATGTATATATGTGTATAACATACATACACATATACACATATACACGCATACATACACACATACATAAATATATACACACATATACACATATACATACATATATATACATACATATACATATACATACATATATATATATATATATATATATATATATATATATATATATATATGTATGTATGTATACTCTTGGGAGAGAGATCAGGGATTGATTTATAGACTAGATCTGGGAATCATTTCAGAGGTTCCCAAACTTAACTGGCCTATTACCCCTTTAAAAATTACTCAGTGCTCCCCTGGAAATCTATTTTCTTTAACTCTTTAACTTTTTTATTTGCATCATTTCAAAAAATAGGAAATATTTAAAAGTGATACATCTTAAATTTAATAATTTATTGTAAATTTGTTGGCTTTTTTCCTGCATTGAAATTTAGATGATGCAATATTGCATCATGTAACCTATAGTATTGTACTGTAAACAAGTTATTATACACACATATTCCTGCTGATGCATGCTGGACTTCCTGATAATGCACAACATGACGGCTTGCCAAAACTTACTTGTTAAGACCTGCCAGCCGACTTGACCTCTGATTGGTTATAACCTGCATTTCGTGTGTTTATTTGAAAAATAATGTAGTCACTGACTTTAACTTTGTTACAGAACAGATGAAACACATATGAACAGTTTTTCAAAATTTCCTTCTCTTCTCTTTTTTCCTTATGCTTCCATTGCCTCCTTACTTTTATTCAGTGCCCCCCTCCCCCAATTGCAGCCATGGCTACTACTGCCCTCCTAGATCATTCCAGCGCCCCCTAGAGGGCCGTATTGTCCACTTTGGGAACCTATGATAGAAATGATCATTGAACCCACCGGAGCTGATGTGATCATTAAATGACACAGTATAGAGGAAAAAAAAGAAAGGGCCTAGTACTAGGCCTTCAGGAATACCAAGTCTTCTCTTCTTCAGAGTAAACTGCTGTTGAGCTTGCTAGGTGAGAGACAGACTTTGGGTAAGGCATACCTCACTTCCTCTGTTATTCTTTTCTGAGCCTGATTGTACCCCAATCTGGTAGGATCCAGTAATCAGGATATTTTAAATCAGTAGTTCCTAATATGGGATCTATGAACTTGATTTAGAAAAATTTTTTGATAATTTTCTTTCAATATAATTATTTATCTTTGTAATTCTATGTTTTATGTATGTAAAAACATTATTCTGAGAAGTGGTCCATAGGCTTCATTAGTTTCCCAAAAGAGATCACTACATAAAAGGGCTAATAATCTTTGATTTAAATATTGGACATTGGATCACTTAGAAACTGAACTTCGTAGAATAAAGACATAGCTATGTTGTGTTTAGATGTGAACTTGGTGGGGCAAATGTTTGTAACACTGCTTTAAGTTTGAGCCCACTTTCCCCAGGGGCCAAGATAAGAAAGGGGAAAATGTGCCCCAAAGTTTCGGTGTGAAATGCTTTGTGCTTCCCTTCTTGTTACAACATTTCAGTAAATATCCCAATGTAGAAGCTCATTAATATTAATTGGTTAAATGATACTTGGGCAGTAATCACTGGCAATTGACACTGAGCACAATATATTGTAATAGGGGCTCAAGTCAATGGCATTAATGAAGATATCCTCTATGCCTCAGGGAATGCCCTTAGAACTCTAAAAGGAAATATAGCTACATTTGGGGACCCAACTCATCTCTAATAGTGGGACCTGGGGTAAGGATGCTCAGAATTTATATGGCTGCTTATAATGATAGCTCATAGTTATGTGACAATTATATGGCACTTTAAGGGGTGTAAAAACACTTTGCATACAATAACTCATTTGACCCTCAGGATAGCTCAGCAACATAGGTGCAATTATAATCCTTATTTTACAGATGAAGATTTGTAAAGGTTAAATAACACATAACTAGGCGGGATGCAAACCTGGTCTTCCCAGTTCTCTACACTAGCACTTGAGTTGTTAAGCTTCTTTTCTGTTCGTCAGGAAGATAAATCTCAAGGTGGTGTACAGAATAGGTTGGAGGTGAAAGAAGAATAGTTAGGAGCCCCCTGAATTAGCCCAGACATGAGGTAATAAGGGATTCTGGTACGGATGATTGCTGAAATGGGAAGGAAAGAGCAAACATAAGACATTTCAAAAGCAAAACTTGGTGACTGATGGCATTTGGGGCATGAAGCAATGAGAGAGTCGAAGATGACCTGAAGGTTTTGAGCCAGACTAAGCTTCACTTTTCGAGGCATATGGCGATACCCTGGGCTCAGTCTCTTAGAGCAAGACTGGTTTGTGTCACTGCCTCAGGGCTCTAGGGTCCTCTGAGGTCTATGATTTTTTTTTAACATTTTGACAGCTCTATTTTGATATAATTGGTTCCCTTTATAGTCCTATGTATTTTATTTTATGCATTTATAAATATTATTCTAATGAGGGGTCCATGACACAAAAGGTAAAGAACTCTTGTTTTAAGGTGTTGGCGGGTAGATGTTTTTGTAGCAGCTGGCTCAAGCCCCTGTTCAGATGTTTCCCTCGTTGTTAACTGCCGGTGATTAGCAAAGTTTGGCATAATAATAGTGACAACAACGAGGATAACTTTTACACAGTGCTTACTATGTACTAGGTATCGTACTAATTGCTTCACAATTATCTCATTCGATGTTGATAACAACCCTTGGAGGTAGATGCTATTATTAGGAAATTGGAAACTGAGGTAAGCAGAAGTTAAATGACTTGCCCAGGGTCACACAGTTAATAAGCCTCTGAAGCCAGATTTGAAGTCAGGTCTTACTGACTCCAGGCCCATTTCAACAAAGGGATTGTTATTGAGAAGATATAATAAGAATAGAAATAAAATGTTCCCCTTACCATCCAACACCTGGGAGCATATGGTTCCCTATACTATTTTTTTCTCCATTATTGGATCATGGCCAAGTTCACTTCCAAATGAGGCATACCGGAAGAGTTGGCATCTTCTCTACTGCTGGGCTGGGTTAAACAAATTGCTTGGTACTTTGCTCCTTACCGTTGGGCTTCTGGTAAATATTAGTATGGACTCCAGATCTCAGACCTCTAGTGGCCTGCCATTTTGGCCTTTCAAAGCATACAAGGTTGTAGCAGTCTCTAATACACCTTTACCTAAAATCAGGGAAGAATAGATATGAGTGGTTAATGCAATAGCAGGGCCATGTACTCTTGGGCCAAGTGGCAGCTTTGATGGGGTGGTAAAGGCCTGAGGCCTCTGCCCTCACCAAGGGCCTTCAGTACCCTTTGCCTTCAGGTGGTAGTGAGGACAAGATCTTGCTTTGACCATTTAGTTCTTTTTGGATGGACCCCATTTCCAGCTACACAGCCAGTCAAGAGACTGCCCCTTCATCATGTGGCTAGCAGACTAGACCCAGTTATAGAATCTCTCCAGGTGCTCCAAATTGGGGGGCAGAACACCTCCCTGACACGTTATCATGCCTTTCCAGAAGCAGGTTCCCCAGTCTCTTCCATTTAGGGACTATACTGGCCAAACATGTTGCACATTCTCATCAGGCCCCTATTACATAGGCTAAATAAATGTCATATGCTCCCATATTTCTTCCTTGGCTTTATTTTCTTACCCTAAAGTGAATCATTTTGGTTTCTCTTCTCTAAACTCCCTTCCAATCCTCCTCCTTCCTCTTAAGATGTGAAATTCTAAACCATGCAGTCTGTATTGTCTTAGATTTTATGTAGAGGTTTTATATCCCTCGCCTAACCCTCACATCACTCACAGAATTCACCATACTGTGGCTAATTCTACCCTGGCTTATTCTTAATACCATCCCTCAAGTGTAAGATGTTTGAGTCACTAAAAATACATATGATCTCACATACATGCTAGGAAGCATCAGTGGATAGTTCAGCTTTTATTTTCCTCATCTGGTATTCACCTTATTTTCGTTTTGATAGAAGGTCGTGATAAAGCCTTGCTGGAACTGGGCACTTTATTTCTTACTTTTTATCATACTATTTTACATGACGTATTATATATATGTGTGTGTGTTTATATATATATATATATGTGATTTCTTATTTTATTTCTTTATTTCTTAGCATAAAGTATTAAACAAGCCAAAGCCAAAACTAGACCCATTTCTCAACCAACAGACCTTTCCCAACTCTTGAGATTATAGAAACAACAGTACTAATTATTTCAGTACTTTAAAACATTGCTGATGTCATCAGAGTGGCTCCTGTCTCCACCAATACAGAGTTCAATTCCTTTCTGACTTAGCAGATAGTCTTCATGACTATGGCTAAAAACAATCCATTACCTCATGGTGATGGGCTTTCCCTCAGGAGATGAGCTTCTACTAGCTTAGAGAGGCACGTGGCCAGGCCCATACTAGCTTTTCTGGTTCAGTAAGACCTACTTCCCGAGCCTGTGTTCTATTATCTTGGCCTTAAAGACCTCAGTTCACCCCCACACTGTACTGAAGCGTTAGTGGGATGACTTATTAGAGAATAAGATTAACAGCCTATATTTATGTGGTATTCTTATATCTCATTTGATCTTTGTAACAACTTTGCAGATTTGGTAGTACAAGTATTGTCTGAAAGTGAAGTGGAGAAATGGGTAGGGTCAAGACATGACTTGGAGTCAAGAAGACCTCAAGCAGTCAATAAACATTTATTAAGTGCCTACTGTGTGCCAGAACTAAACACTAGAGATACAAAGAAAGGCAAAAGACAGTCCCTGCTGTCAAGGAGCTCACATTGTCTAATAGGGGAGACAACATGTGAACAACTACGTACAATCAATTTACCTACAGGATAAATGGGAAATAATCAAGTCATTTACCCTTATGAGCTATGTGACCTCTGGCAAATTTCTCAACCTCTCTGAATCTCAGTTTCCATATCAGTAAAATGGGGATAATATCTGGTGTTTTATTTCTGAATCTTGTTGTGAGGACCAAATGAGATAATATGTGGAAAGCTCTTTGAAAACTTTATAGTGTTTTAGATATGGCAGTTATTATGAAACATATTTCCCAGAGAAGGACCATGAAGCTCCTCAGGGAGATTAAGAGAAATGTTTAAGGTCACTCAACTACTGAGTGAAATAACTCAGGTTTTGTAACTCTAAGACCAGATGTTCTTTCTACAGGGGACAGCTAGGTGGCTTAGTGTATGAGTCTGGAGTCAGGAAGGTCTGAGTTCAAATCTGACCTCAGACACTTACTAGCTGTGTGACCCTAGACAAGTCACTTAACTTCTGTTTGCCTCAAGCCACTGAAAAAAAAAGAATCACTACAGAATGTTTGCCAAGAAAATCTCATGGACAGTATTGGTGTGCCATGGTCCATGGGGTCGCAAAGAGTTGGACACGACTAAATAATAACAATGCTGTCTTTTTATCATTATTTGGAGGCAGCTGGTGGCTCAGTGGATTGAGTGTTGGGCCTAGAGTCAGGAACAGCTGAGTTTAAATCCAGCCCTAGAAACTCAGTAGCTATGCGACTCTGGGTAATTTGCTTAACCTCTCTCTGCCTCTACAGTTTCCTCCACTGTAATATGGGGATAATAATAGCATTTACCTCACAGGGTTATTGTGAAGATCAAATGAGAATATTTGTAAAAAGTGCTTGGCACAATGCCTGGCACATAGTAGGCGCTATATAAGTGGGGAGTTGGGGGGAGGAAGGAGGAAAGGAACTCTGTTTCATGGTGGCTTCTTATTTTGGGCCAAATGGTTTACATAAAGGTGTAGCAGAAAAAAAATCATACTTTTCCAGTTAGAATATAGCTGGTGAAGCATTGGAGAAATGCTTTACATTCACCTAAAACTGAAGGGCAGTTGAATATTAAACAAAATCTTCTTGGCTGCTCCTCGCTACAGATTTTCTCTACTGACTATGGAGCCCAGGGAACATCATTAGGTTGATAATGATTTCCTCCAGTCATGCACTGCTTCAGAAAAGCTGTGTAGCATAATGGGGCCCCAGCCCAATGGAAGATAGTTCTTACTTATTTATAATATTGTCTAACCAGCCAGTGGTTATCAGTGAAAGCTGTTCGTGTAATGAGATTTAATGAACACAGAGATATGCTGATTAAGACAGGTTATGGGCATCTTAAAGCTACTGGACTATTCCTAAATTACTGTACCATAGCTATTTCGATTATTGGGCAATTCACCAAATCATTCAGCTACTGTTAGAAATTTGAGCTGGGTTTTCTTGTGCGGTTTAGAGTTGAAAGTGAGGGCTTCCAATTTGCTTTACAGAAAACAAAACAAAACAAAACACACCTTCCCTTACTTCCCAAATGCTATTGGGAGGTTGGTTATCATAGTGTTTTAGGATTTAGAGCTGGATAGGACCATAAATCTTTAAGGTCCTTTATCTCCCTCATTTCACCTCTACCAACACCGATGAACTAACCAAGGTGGTTTACAGATAGTGTGCATAGTAGCCAGAACACTAGAAGTTAAAAGGTTCTGCTTTTGAATGTTGATGCTAGCTGTGTAACCTTGGGCAAGTAGCTTTATCCCTTTGAGCCTAAGTTTCTTCATCTACAAAATGGAGATAATAGGAACCATAGTACCTACCTCACAAGGTTCTTCAGAGGCTTAAATGAGGTCATGTATGTAAACAATTTAAAAGTTAGTGATTACAATTATTTCATTATTCAAATTCCTAAGTAGGATGTAGAATTTGTGCTTCACTGATAAGTGGCTAAAACTATTAATTGGAGGTAGAATAATATTAAACATTTTAATGTTGTGGCTGAAAAAGCAAAATTTGATCATGGGATGAAGGATCCTAAGACCCCTCATTTTCTAGATGAGGAAACTGAGTCCTAAGGAGATCAACTGACCTGCCCAGCATCTCACAGATAGTAAATAGCAAAGGTAGGATTTGAACCTAGGGCCTTGGACTCTGAATCTAGAATCATTTTCATGGTATCGCACTACCTGTGGATGAGGTTCAAAATATTAAAAATCTATGTAAATGATATTCTTCTCTTGGGAGGCAAGATGGTGTCATGGATAGAAGTCTAGCCTTGGAATCAGGAAGACCTGGCTTCAAGCCTGCCTCTGACACAGACTGACTTTGTGACAATGGACTAGACTCCTTTTCCTGCCCAGGGCAGCTAAGACTAAATTAAGAAGCAGGTGCTTATAGGGTGCATGGCTGGAGTTTTCAAATACAAGATGCCCGGTACAAGCACAGGACCAGATTCCTTGGGCTCTCTCCCATTCCCCCACCCAAAGCAAGAAAGGCAGCCTTCCTGTTAGAAGCATACTAAGCAAATTCGAGCAACAGAGAAAAAGATCTTCTTCTCTGGTCAGTCTTTAATATATCCAGGAGAGGTATATATGCAAAAGGAACAATTTAACATAAAGGAATATAGATTCCATAATCTAATGCCTTCATTATGCTATTTAAAAACAAAATAGCTTTGGGTCAAAATGATGTAGATTTCTTCCTTTTAGATACAGGTTGATGCTTCTATCTTTTCCCAGGACCAATCAACATCAATGGGGTTTTAATTGTTGAGTCATATGAAAAAACAACAATAAATTATGATGAAAGGAGAAGCTGAACCTCTTAGTGCCCTTAATGGATGTGAGGTAGAACCAGTTCGTATGATGGATGGGTCAGTAGAAGTGTTTGTAGGAGTAAATTTCATTTTGTCTCTTTCTTTTTCCCTTGAAAGGAGAATCACAGAACAGGAATTAGAAGGCATAGCAAGGATTATCGAGTCTAATCCATATCTGAATAGGATGATCTCTACAGCATAGTCAACAAATCAAGTCAAAAAGCATTTATTAAGCACCTACTATGTGCCAGGCACAAATGCTAAGTGCTGAGGATTCACAGAAAGGAAACCTCCCGCCCCCAAACAAAAACAGTCCTTGTTCTCAAGGAGCTCAGTTTAATGGGGGAGATAACATGCAAACAACTATTTATAAAATAGGTATATATGAGCTATATTGGAGACGATTAATAGAGGAAAGGTGCTAGCTTTAAGGGCGATCAGGAAAGGCTTCTTCTGAAAGATGAGATTTTATCTTGGAATAAAATCGGTGCCAAAAGGTGGGAATAAGGAGAGATTTCTGTGCGTGGCAGACAGTCAGTGAAAATGCCCAGAGCTAGCAGCTGGAGGGTCTTGTTTGAGGAACAGTAAGAAGGCCAGTGTCATTGATATGAAAGGAGATGGTTGGGGGTTGGGGAGAAGGTCTGGACTTGAGACTTCCAGTGATGGATCAACTCATCTGATGAGGTAGCCCATCGACCACTAGACACTTCTATTTGTTAGGATTTCCCCCTTATATCCAGGGAAATAAACTTTTCAGTAACTTCTACTTAACCATTTCTAGATCTGGGCTGTGTGGCCAAGCTGCATAAGCATAGTGTCTCTTCTTCATGAAAGTCAACTAGAACTTGTGAAATTGATGTCTTTTCCTCTCTAGACAAAATATGTCCAGTTCTTTCAAATGGTCCTCACCTGTTTTGGGGGAGCGAATGATGAGTCAAGTAAAGGAAGGGAGGGAACAAGAATTTATTAAGCACCTTGTATATGCCAAGCACCCTGCTAAGTGTTTTACAAATATTATTTCTTTTGATTCTCACAACAAAACTATGAAGTAGGTGCTGTTATTATCCTCATATTATACTTGAGAAAAATGAGGCAGACAGAGGTTAAGTGATTTGCCCTGGGTCACGCAGCTAGTAAGTGTCTGAAGTCAGAAAACCTGACTCCAGGCTCAGTGCCCTGTCTCCTGTGCCACCCATTTGCCCAGGAAGACAATTTTAATACAGGATTCTACATTAAGACCCTGCTTAATCACTGACTTTCAGTATTCATGCTTTTTTCCCAAATACACTTAAAATAGAACGTCCTGGAAGACTAGAAGCTGATCCAATGAGAGAAATGTGACCACTCGATAAATATTTACTGAAGTTAGAAGCATTTCTTTGCCTCTCCGATTTACCAGTGTACTTTTAATTTATTCTTAACAGGAATGGGAGAATGGAATAAGTCCTTTCCTTACCAAAGTCTTACAGAATTGGTAGTCCAAGTATTACTATCCCAGCTTGTAGATGTGGAAATGGAATCTCTGAGATGTGTAATGAAACAGCAGTGGACTTATGATTCAGAGTCAGGTCTTGAACCCAGGTTTCTTTCTTTCTTTCTATTCTACCCTGTGAGATCCAGGAATAAGGAGGTGATAGTGATAATCCTGCTATTTGACACAATTGACCACCCTCTTCCTGGATATTCTCTCCTCTTTGAGTTTTCATGACCCTACTTTCTCCTAGTTCTCCTTCTACTTATATAGCCACTCCTCCATTTTCTTTGCTTCCTTACCATCCATATCATACCCCATAATTGTGGGTGTTTTTCTATTGGCTCTAGGATAAAGATATACTCTTCTACTTATCTTTTAAAAAATATTTAGTATCTTTTTTTCCCCAGTTGCATGTAAAACAATTTTTAATATTTGTTTTTAAAATTTTGAGTTCCAAATTCTTTCCCTCCCTTCCCACCCCCTCATTGATAATGAAAACAATTTTATATAGGTTATACGTGTATGTCATGTGAAACACATCTCCAATAGTAGTCATGTTATAAAAGAAGATGTAGACCAAAAAATCCCCAAGAAAAATAAAGTGAAAAAAGTATGCTTCAATCTGTATTTAGACTCCATCACTTCTTTTTTGGGGGATGGATAGCATTTTTCATTATAAGTCCTTCAGACTTGTCTTGGATCATTGCGTTTCTGAGAATAGCCAAATCATTCCCAGCTGATCATCATATAATATTGCTCTTACTTTGTACAGTGTTCTCCTGGTTCTACTCATTTCACTTTGCATCAGTTCATGTAAGTCTTTCCAGGTTTTTTTGGGAGCATCCTGCTCATCATTTCTTATATTCTGCTTATCTTTTTAAGGCCCTTTGCAATCTGATCCCAACTTATTTTTTTGTTGGCCTCTATGAACACTATTCTCCCCGTCACACTCTATGATTGAGCCAAACTTGTTTTCTCTCTGCTTCCTTGCTCATGTTGCATTTTCCACCTCTGTACCTTTGTCCCAGGTATCTCTCACCCCTGAAATATTCTCCCTGTTTTCCTCTGCCTCATAGAAGTCCTCTCTTCCTTTAAGAGTCAGCTTAGGTACCGCCTTCTGCAGGAAGCATTTTCTGATCCCCCAACTGCTTGTGCTTTTCCTCCCAAACTACCGTGTTATTAACTACTTGGTGTATGTATACATATGTATGTAATTACACAATTACATATATGTGCTTATTAATTTCATATCTATTCTGTAGATGTGCTTATGTCCTTCTCTCCCCCTTAGAATGTAAGCTCATTGAGAGTAGGGATAGTTTAATTCTTTATATTTATACCCCTAGTGCTAAGCACAGTATCTGGCACATAGTAGGTACTCAACACATATTTATTTGGTTGACTAGATGATCTCTAAAGTCCCTCCAATTCCAGATGCTATTTGCAGATTATACTTGTGTAAGGACACAATACCTATTACCAAGCAGTATAGAACTTAATCAACTGAAGACACTGAGGTCCTTGCTCACAGCAATTCCCTCTGGCTCAGTCTATGACAGTGGATTGCTTCTGACAGGTGCAACACAGTTATTTCCTCAACAATTATGTGTTGGACAGCCCAGAAAATGGTAGCTTAAGTATATGCTCATTTGAAACAGCATAGGAAAAAGAAAACAAGGACCAGAATGCCGAGAGCCAGGGTGGGGGGGAGCTGTTAGGACCTCATCTCCTGAAATACTGTGTTTTTACTGATGGTGCTAATCTGACCGCCGACAGGAGGGTGATCATTAGAGTAGAAAAGGGCCTCCCTTTAAAATGCTTCATTATGTTGTACATGGTAATCACAGGTGCCCACATGGGCTCCCACATCTGACGGAGCAGAGAATAAAGAAGATCCAAATCAGTATTGGTTTCTTGGGTTCATCTATAAAACAGAGGCAGATGTGGAAATCCATTTTAATACTGCTTTTCAGTGATTCAGTCCCAACACCATTTATTGCTTATCAGTGCAGAGTATATGGAGTGTTGCTCTCAGTTTTGCGGGTAGGTAGAAAGGAATTAGTAGCTCTCTGACAACCTAACCCAAGAAGCATTTATTAACCACCTTCTATTTGCAAGACTGGGGCAGCTAGGCGGTACAGCGGATACAGTACTGGGCTGCTTGGAATCAGGAAGACTCATCTTCATGAGTTCAGATCTAGCCTCAGACTCTTACTAGCTATGTGACCCTGGGCAAATCACTTAGTCCTGTTTGCCTCAGTTTTCTCATCTGTAAAATGAGGTGGAGAAAAACAAGACACCCTGGACAGAAAAAGAGAAGAAAAATAGAGCTTCTATCCTAAAGGAGGATAGGAGTGGAAAGGAAGGGGAAGGGAATAAACATTTACGTAGTGCTTACTCTGTGCTAGGTACTAGGCTAAGAGCTTTACAAATATCATTTTGTTTGATCCTTATAACCTCATAACCTGTGAATCTAGGCACTATCACTATCCCCAATTTACAGTTGGGAAAACTAAGGCAAACAGAAGTGAAGTAACTCACCCAGGGTCACATGACTAGTAAGTACCTGAGAGGCTAGATTTTAACTCAGCTCTTCCTGACCCCAGGCCCATTGCACTTTCTACTGTGCCACTTGGCTGCTTCTGGAATACAACATATAAATGGATAAATCTACATATGTATGTATATATGCACACATTCCATATATACAAATATATGTAATATATGTGAATGCACATGTGTATATATGTGCACAAGGGCAGCTAGATGGTGCAGTGATTAGAGTCTAGAGTCTGGGTCTGGAGTCAGGAAGACCTCAGTTCAAATACAACCTCGGATACTGACTGGGTGTGTGACCCTGGGCAAGTCACAACCCTGTTAGCCTCAGTTTCCTGATCTGTAAAATGAACTGGAGAAGGCAATGGCAAATCACTCTAGTGTTTTTGCCATGAAAACTCCAAATGGGCTAAGATCTGGACACAACTGAACAACAAAATATGTGTGCATATATCCATCTGTCCATCCATCCATCCATCCATCCATCCATTCATATGTACACATACCTACAAATATGCACATACAGATATACATGCTTATACACATATACTATAAACACACACAATACATACACATACACAGATACATGTGTATACAGATACATGTGTATACATATATACATGTGAACATATAGGCACATATGACATATACTTATGAATATACATACACATACATATGTGTGTATGTGTACATGTATGTGTGTATATGTATATATGCATACATACATTTGTGGGGAGAGAGCATCAACAACTAAGGGCATCAGGAAAGTCTAGGGCTGTGCAAGAGTTGAGCTGGGAAAGAAGCTAGGGATTCTAAGAAGCAAACCTGAAAAAGGAGTGCATTGCATTCCAGGTAGAGGTGACATTTCAGGCAAAGGCTCAGAGGAGAATACTGAGCTTATGGGAACATTGAGAGGACCAATTTGAATGAAACAGAGGGTACATTAAGCACAGTATTGCATAGTAGGTCTAGAGGGGGCAAACTGAAGCCAGATTGTGATTGCAAGTTGAAGAGTTTGTATTTTATCTTAAAGGAATCAGGAATTCCTACAGGTTGTTTTTCAGGGAAATGGCATGGCCAGATATGTTTTAGAAAGTTATTTTGACAACTAAGCAGAACATGACTC
The DNA here is from genome assembly GCF_011100635.1 of Trichosurus vulpecula. Classification (NCBI taxonomy): domain Eukaryota; kingdom Metazoa; phylum Chordata; class Mammalia; order Diprotodontia; family Phalangeridae; genus Trichosurus; species Trichosurus vulpecula. The sequence continues at coordinate 99,931,789 of NC_050576.1, read as the reverse complement.
AGAGAGGGGAGAAATATAGGATTCCTTCAAGTGATTCAGAATCTTGTGAACATACATGAAGTAGACATACAAAAACATACAACTAAGAGATATACATGCTTCTTATACTGATCCAAGAACATAATTGTTGGTTAGTCAGTCAATCAACATTTATTAAGCATTTGCTGTATACCAGGCGTTGTGCTAAGTGCTGTGCCTGTGAGTGGGTTGATGGAATAGAATTTTCCTTTTAATTTGTAGCAAAAATTAATTAAAAATTTTCTCTTTAAATTGAAATGATTGTCATCATAAATTGTGATCAGTAAACATTTTGCTTTTTTTTCCTCACAAAGGCAAGTTCCCCACCAGTGTAGAACAGCAGCTATTTTGCAATTTATTTACTTTTTTACATTTAGTTTTCTTATTTTCTCTCAATTACATGTAAACAATTTTTAACATTTGGTTTTCTTTTTTTAAATTTTGAGTTCCAAATTTTCTCTCTCTCTCGCCCTTTCTTTGAGAAGGCAATTTGACATTTCCATATTAAACCACATTGCAATAGAAGATGCTGTAATTTATTGTCTTAAAGAGTTCCCTGAGGCATTGAGAGGTTCAGGTGACTTGCCAAGGGTTTCAGCTAAAGTGTATCAGAAGTGGGACTTGAAACCAAGTCTTCCTTATTTAAAGCTGGCCCTCTATCCACTATACCACATTGCCCTTCTTTCTCTTTTCAATAGAACCTGACAAACTCCATCCAAATCTTCTCCTGCCCCATTGTCACTGTCATTGAGGTTTTTTAAGAACCAAAGCTAGAAGAATCAGTAAACTCGTCCCACCAAGCTGGAAAGTCTTTGAGACTGGGCCCAGTGACAGACATTGTGTCTGAGCATGAACTTAATCAGTTCCAGAGAGGCTGCCACCTAGGCTGACTCTACGTCCAGTGAAAAGTGACTTTTCATTCATAACAATTCACTAAGACATCTAAGGGTTTGCCATCTGTGCTAATGGAGGGACATTGACAAAACCACAATTTCTACAGAGGCTGAAGCCCTTGTAACGAGAGCATTTTATTGGTGTAAAATCTTCTGTTTGACATTCAAACATTCTGTTTGCCATCACAACCTGGGCCCTTCCAACCTTTCCAGTCTTCTTACGTGTAATTCTATAATCCAATAACACTGGTATCCTTCCTCATACAAGACACTCATCTCCAGATTCCAGACATTTTCTCTGGCTCTCTAACATGCCTAGAATGTTCTCCCTCCTCATTTCAACCTCCTGGCTTCTTTAAGTACCAGATAAATTCCATCTTTTACAAGAAACCTTTCTTGATGTTCCTTAATGCTAATGACTTTCCTCTATTGATTATCTCCAAATTATCCTGTAGATATCTTGTTTGTAGTTATTTGCATGTTGTTTACCACATTAGATTATGAACTCTTTGAAGGCAGGGGCTGTCCTTTACCTTCCTTTCTATTTCCAGTGCTTAGAACAGTGCCTGGCACTAATAGATGCTTAATAAATGTTTATTAACACACTAACTTGGCTGAATAAACTGTGGCATATAAATGTAATAGAACACTCATACTATAAGAACTGACAAAATGAACAGTTTTAAAGAAACTTTTAAAGATTTGCTTTTACTGATGCAGAGTAAAGTGAGCAGAACCAGGAGACCAACTGACACAACAGCAACATCATGATAAACTCTGAAACACTAATCAATGCAATGATTCTTTTTTCTTGTCAAGAGGAAGGTTGCACACTTTGTTGTTAGATATTTTATCCTTAACATATTCTAAGTATACCATATGAAAGTTTTAGAACATTTAAAGTGGAAAGAGCATGAGAATTTGTGTTAGAAAATTTAGGTTGTAATCCCAATTCTATTTAATCAAATAAATGACCTTACTTAAATCATTTAACTTAATGGGAAGCCAGGTGGTATAGTCAACAGGGCACTAGACTTGGAGTCAGAAAGACCTGAGTTCCTATCCAGCATCAGATACTTATTAGCTGTGCAAGGCATTTAACCTCTGCCTCAGTTTCCTCATGTGTAAAATGGGAATAAACCTGGTACCTGCCTCTCAGGGTTGCTGTGAAGAGAAAATGAGATAATGTTTTGTAAACACTTTGCAAAACTTAAAGCACTATATAAATGCCAGCTATTATTCTTCACCTGTGAAACCACACAGGTTTGGATTACAGTGACTGAGGGAAAAAAATTAAATCAAGTCATTGAATTTGAAGTCAAAGCATTTGAGTTCAAATCCTAGCTCTGCCATCTAATATGTATGTGATTTCATGCAAGTTGTTTCATCTGAGCCAAACATTTGGACATTCAGTCTGCTATTTAATACCTCAAGTGAGGGGAAACCAACCAATTCCTGGGTATCTTATTACCCTTTAGTTAGCTCTAATTTTTAGGAGGAAGTTTCTACTTATTTTAAACCTAAATTTATCTTTCTGCAACTTCCACTCACTTCTCCTCATTCTGCCATTCCTCTTCCATATAACACACCTTCAAAAGTGAGGGCAGCTATCATACTTCCCTTATTGTACCCTCTTCATGGGCAATGAATAGAGCCCTGACTTGAATCAGAAACTTCCTGAGTTCAAATCTGGCCTCAGACACTTACTAGCTGTGTGACCCTGGGTAAATCACTTCATCCTGTTTGCCTCAGTTTCTCATATGTAAAATGATCTGAAAAAAGGAACTGGCAAACCTCTCCAGTATTTTTGCCAAGCAAACCTCAGATACAGTCACAAAGAATTGGACACTACTGAATGATTGGACATTGACAACAACAAAGTGTTCTTTGGGCTAAACATTCTCAGTTCATTCAATTTATTCTCATATGGCATCTCAAGGACCTTCATCATTCTGATTTTCCTCCTTCAGATACTCTCTAGTTAACCAAATATCATTGGCTGAGGCTTGGTAGGCAGTCACCACTGCTCCCCTTATCTCTAAGTCTTTCAGTACAACCTAAGATCACATTAGTTTTTGACGCAGATTGAGCTTGCAAACCACTAATAACTTATTCCTTTTACTGATGAATGGACATCTATCCATGCTTCCTTCATCTTGTACTTGTGAAGCTGATTTTTTTGAACCCAGGTCTAAGACTTCACATCCATTTCTATTTTTTTAGATTTGGACTAGTGTCAAGAGCTTTTTGCATCCTGACTCTCTTCTCTAGCAATGTTAGCCATTCCTCACAGCCATAGGACATCTGAAGATTTGTTAAACATACTATACATATTTTTATCTGTCATTTATAGAAAAAATTGAATAGATAAGTATTTAAAACATTTCTTTCTTCCCAAATTAGGACCATAAGATCTGATAACCAAATATTAAATCCCTTGGAACATTTATTGACTAAATCTTTAAATGTTTCTGAAAGATATTATAGAGCAAAAAGGGATAGAAAAAGAGAAGAAGCAAGGTAATTCTAAAGCAGCCCACTATTATTGGTAAAAGGAAAGTCTTTTTTAAGGAAACCTAGATAATTATCAACATAAAGCAGGTAAACTTTAAGATTTAAGTTCATGTTAATAATAGAAATAATATTAAGAAGAATTGTGGCTAATATAGACATGTCTTGCGTGACTTACCACGTATAGTTGATAATTATATTGATTGCCTTCTTAAGGGGTAGGGAAGGGGCAAAATAGAAAGAGAGAATTTGAAACTCAAAATTTTAAAAAGTAGTGTTAAAATATTTACATGTAATTGAGAAATATTTAACAAAAAATAAAATATATTTAAAAAGAATGTTTCAAAAATGAGAGGAAACTTCTGGATCATATGATAAACATGATGGACAACTGGACATTTTCTTCAACCTTTATTACCTCTCAAATTTCTAACATTTATAGAAATTATGTACATGAGATAAAGTATTTCCGAGTGTTTCCATTGAGTAAGGCACCAAAAAACTAGCGAGGAACCATGTGGATCTGCATTAAGAAAGAATTTAGAAAGTATTGTTAGGTGTCAGTCTTAGTACCTGGAATATGCTTCCTAATGCTTTTTGAAACTACTATGCCTATGCCACAAGGATATCAAGGAAAAAGGAAACCATATGTTTAAAATTTTTATAGAAGCTCTTTACAGTGGTGGTGAAGAACTGAAAAGTAAATCCCTATTAATTAAAAAATGGCTAAACAAATTATGGCCTATGAATGTAATGGGTTGCTACTGTGTTATAAAAAATGATGGAAGAGACAATTTCAAAGAAAATAGGTAAGATGTGAATTGATACAAAGTAAAGTGAGAACTAAAAGAACAATTTTATACAATAACATAATTAGCAAGCAATTTTGAAAGACCAGAACTCTGATCAACTTAATGATTAATCTTGATTTTAGAAAGACAGATGATGAAGAATGTTATCTTCTGATAGAGAGGTGATTAACTCAATATGCACAATGAAATATACATATCTAGACATGGCCAATATGTATCCTATGGTGTATCAGTAAGGCAAGATTCATGATATTGGTGGTGACCATGAATATGCCTGTATAGTTTGGAATCAGAAAGTATAAGAGACTGTCTGCATAGAAGGCAGAAGAAATAAAACATTTATTCAGATACCAGAGGATCAAATCCCAGAACCAATAACCCCTATTCAACATAGCAGTAATTGTATTCCAAAACCAGTAAGTCTACCTCAATGTAACAGCAAGGAGATTAAAACACAGTATCACAGCAAAGAGCCAAGTCATCCTGTAACCTTCCCTTCTGCTAGGGCCTTCCCTTAAACACTCACTCACAAATCCTATCTGCTTCCCTGTATCCTCTCTTCCAGCAGTTCTGAAAGCTCTTGTAGTTCTCAGAGCCCTTCCAGTTCTCTCTCTCTCTCTCACAGTTCTCTCTTCTTCTTGCAGTTCTGTCTTCTTCTGGTTTCTACTCTCCACAGTTCTCTAGTCTCCACAGTTCTCTAGTATGAGCTTAATGGCTACCCACAGGGAATATATACCCTGTGTCAGCCTGGGATGTAGGCCTGAGACTTACAACCTAATATCAAAAGGGTGTGGGCCTGCCCACAAGCAAGCCTCTCCTAATCAAGCTTCCCCTAACTAGCTCCACTTGAGGCCTATTGAATGGGTGGGGAAGACCTTTGATCACATTATCACCACACATGGCACCAATGATAATAGACAAAGTTGGATTTGACCCGAAGAATATTAAGAAAACAATAATTGTTGAAAAGTTCTATGCAAAAATAAAGAGTATTAGTTTTGAATATATTTTAAGCTGATAATTTGGTAGCAAAATTTATAAGAGAAAACTTATAATCTTTCAAAAATAGATTTAGAAAAGTCAATAATTATGGAAGATGAACACCCTACTATCAGAATATGACAAATACAACAAAAAAATTTAAGAAGTAAGAATACCGCCAAACAGAATATTAAACAATATGTAATATCTATGTGGGGAAAACTTAATTTTAACAATAATGATAATAATATATAAAATTCATATAACACTATTTGCCAAACATTTTACAATTATTGTTTCCTTTCATGCTCACAATAACCTTGTGAGGTAGGTGCAATTATTATCCTAATTTTCCCTTGAGGAAACTAAGATAAATGGAAGTTGAGTGACTTGTCCAGGGTCACACAGTTAAATGTCTGAGGCCAGATTGGAACTCAGGTCTTCCTGAATCCAGGCCTAGAGTTCTATCCACTGTGCCATCTAGCTGCAAATAATATTTAGTTTTTTTCTAGCATTCATAGAACTCATGCAAAATTTGATCGTGTGCTAAGCCATAAAAAGGGCAGCCAAATATAGAACAGAGATACTATTTACTATATTTACAAGCCACAATGCAATGAAATTTATAGTAAATATTGGTGCAATGAGTAAGAGATATAAGCCTATATGGAAAACAAACAAGAAGTATTTATTACATAATGACTAAGTAAAGAGTAAATTACAGAAACAACAATAAATTAGAACTATATTGATAACAGATATATTTCACTATTAGTAGAATGAAATCAAAGGAAGGAAATTCATATCTCAAATACCAATATCAATGAGAAAAATAAAATTTAATAAATTAAATTCATATGTTAAAATTAGGTAAGATATGCAATTAAAAAAAGAGAAAAGAAAAATAACCAGCATCAAGGCAGACACAGGTACAATTGAAAATGGCAAAATATTTAAGTGATACATAAATCCAAGAGCTTTTCAAAAAAATACTCATGGCATTGCTAAAACGCCAAGTCCAAATTACCACAATTAGAAATGAAAAAGGAGAGATCCCAAAAAGGGCAGAAGCAATCAAGAAATAAGAGTTGCCTATGAAGAATTCTATGCTAATAAATTTATGACTTTTAAATAAGTATAATTCATCTCAAATATTATTGTCCTTGTATAAAAAGCAGAATAATAAGGAGTATTTGTCTTCTTTTTTATAATGCATTACCATCATCCTATCTTTTTAGCCTCCACTATTTATGAATAGTGCTAATCTTTGTCTCTATCTCTGGGTTTCTGTCTCTGTTTCTCTGCCAGTCTCTTCTGTCTCTATCTCTAAACTGCTGTCCATCTCTGTATCTGTATCTATTTCAATACATTACATTTGTTTCCTCAATGTTCCTTGTCAACTTCAGTTAATTTTATTAGAATTTCAAGATTCTAAGGAAATACAATTTTACCAGGTCTTGCTAGTGGTATTTCATGCCTAATCAAAAGTCCTTCATTTCTATGTCATAACAGCTTACATTTATATAGCACTCTAAAGTTTGAAAAGTTGTCAGTCGATGAACAAGTATTTTTGAGTACCTACTAATCTTTTCTATTGTGGATTCAAAATTTCATTATTGAGAGCTTCCTATCCCACCACGGCTGAATTCCCTTTTAGGATTTTAATCCTGGGAATTCTACTTGTCATTTCTCTGAAACTTTTGAAGATTGTGTTCCTAAAATGTTGCCAGACATAATCTCAGGTTATTCTCACTCCTGGTCCAAGCCTCCATTCACTACTCAATTAGATGCCTCAGGCTGTGTAGAGTCAGGCTATATGGAACAGAAAGGAGATCATATTTGATCCTGATGTTAATAGGGACCCACTAGATTTCAGTGTTAAGGGAAGTGACATGGTCATACCTGTGCTTAAGCAAAATCACTTTGGCAGCTATGTGGAGAATGGATTGGAGTGGGAGAGACTCCAGATAAAGTCCTGAGAATCCTCTATACAACTTTTTACCTGGACTGTCTCCCTAGATTCCTACTCCTTGCCTCTGCTCAGAATGCTGTGAGAGCAGTTATTTCTAGGAACATCTTGCAGGAGTCATACACAGTGAGAAGTAAGGAAGAGTAATGCTAGAACTTCTGCTGGGACCATATTTTCATTTTCCCTTTCTGTCCAGATCTGAGTTGGGTTTAATGAGATTAATTTAGATGATAGTGGAAAGGGATTTATGACTGTCTGCCTCCTCTCTCCTTGTCCTAACTCCACTCATATGGCTTGACAAGATCAGTGGACACTTTGTAGAGTTTTTAGGAAAAAATGTTGATGAAAAAATGTTGATAGCATGCTAGCTCCTTACAATGTTACAAAAAAATAAAAATATTACCCTGAAATATACATTTGAAAGGATCAACAAATCTTATGTGTTCTATACACACTTATTTCCTCAATCCTATTCTGCTTTTCCATTTTTTTCCCCAGGCAAGTGTTTCTCTCCTGTCTCTCATACCAGCAGATGGTCTCAGTTATGTACAGTAGCTTCTATCCTCTGCGTTGCTAAGCAACAAAATGCATCCTCTCTGCATCCTTTCTTTGCTGTATCCCATTTCCGTCAAGCAACTCAAAATAACTAAGTCTAGTGCTTCAACATGCTACTTCCTCTTTTCTACAGAGTTGAATATCTATCAAGTATCTTCCTGGGCTTGCTATCTCTTCCTGCTACAGCCTTGAAAAAATGTGTTTGCCTTAAATTGACTTTCCTCATCACTTCCTATTTACATCAGCCCTCTCAGTGCTAAGGCATGCAAAACAGACAGCAATGAGTCATACAGCTGCTACAGACCCATAGTGGGAAGAAGAGCCAGCTAATTGTGCAAATTTTCAAACCCAAATCTTTCATTGTTGTTAAACGTGGGGTTCCTGTTTGTGTTTTTTTTTATCCTGACACTGTTTCCCAACAGATACTAGATTGTTAAACAACAAACTTTTTTTCTCTTATACTCTAGACCCTCCTTGGTGGTTTGTGAAAGAGAATACACTTCATAACTCTTATAAGAGTCAATATAAAAAGTAAATAGAGAAATTAAAACAGCAGTGCTTTACTTGGGAGACAGAGGGAAAACAGTTGTTTTTTTTAAAGACTCATTTTCCATTTACACATATTTCTCACCAGGGTTTGGAGATTAGTTGGAAACCCTTGATTAACACTGCTTTCTGAGACATTACAAGTATTTAGTGACTCTTCAGAATGTACTTCATACGGGAGAATAAAGATGACTCTCTAATAGCATCACTTTTCAGCTGAAGGGTTTAAAATAACAAATTATTTTAAGGCACAAAGAGACAGCCAAGGGCTAACCAAGAAATAAATGATAGAAGAAAAAGATACAAATCTTAACATTCTTTTATTTCTCGTGAGGATAAATGTCCATTTTTATAGGAAAGGTATGCAAAATGCGAAAACATACAGGGAAATTTGGAAATTTAGATGAATGTTTGTTCTCCATTTTCAATTTAATTCAATTAAAAAAACATTATAATGCACCTAGTATGTGAAAGGCAATAATCTAAGGTGCTGGGGATTCAAAGACAAAATTAAAGACTGCTCCTAGTCTATGGAAGGACAGGATTAGGGTGGGTGGGGATCAGAGCGTTTAAAAAGACAAATAATACCAGGTCATTTGAGGAGGGAGAGAGCAAGGACAATAAAGACCAGGAAAGGTTTCCCTTAGTTTGGTGGTACCTGAGTTAATTATTGAAGGAATTTAAGGACTGTAGGACATGGGGGTGAGGACCAGGCACATTTTAGGGATGAGGATTAGCCTAGATGGAATGCCAACTTCAAGAAGTGCAAGTAGATTAGTTTAACTGGAAGAGGAATAACACTGTATGAAGTGGAATAAAAAAAAATACAAAATGGTAGGCTAGATCCAAATTTTGAAGGGCTTTAAATGCTAAACTGAAGAGTTGCTATTTTATCCTGGAAGCAGTTGGGAGCCACTGAGGCTTTTTGACTAAGGGAGTGACAGTCAGATTCATGCTGATTATTTTAACAGCTGTGAAGAGGATGGCCTGGTCTAAAAGAAATGGCCTATCATTAGTTAACTTGAAATGATATGTGGAACTCATAACCAAGAGAGAACCATAATGATTTATTTTAAATTCAACAAAAGATGTGAAACCCTCAAAGTTCTTATGGATATTTACGATCTTAGAGGTGCTGCTATTCTGTGAGAGTTCCTATGTTATAGCAAAAAGTAGGTTTGGCTTGGTTTTATTTTGAGCAAAAAGTACTAATGTAAGAGTAAGAAGATGGGATTTAAAAATAGTCACTTATTACTTATTTTTTACATTCTTTTATTTTTAAATTTTAAGTTCCAAATTCTCTCCCTCTCTCTTACCCCTTTCCCCACTTACTGAGGAGTCAAGCAATATGATATCAGTTATGCATATGAAATAATGCAAAATGTATTTCCATATTAGCCACATCAGTAAAAAAGAAAAAAAAAGAAAGTGAGAAAATTATACTTCAATTTGCACTCAGAATTCATCTGTTCTCTCTCTCTGGAGGTAGAGAGCATTTTTTTATCCTGAGTCCTTTGGAATTGTCTTGGATCGTTGTATTGATCAGTATTTCACAGTTTATCATCTTTACAACATTGCTGTTACAATGCACAATGATCTTCCAGTTCTTCTCACTTTACTTTGTATCAGTTCACATAGGTCTTGTCGTGTAGAACACTAGGTTCTAGTCCTGGCTTTTTGCCTTGGATTCTGTGCACACTGTAGAGCTTACTTTATTCTTCATGCCTCAGTTTTCTCATTTACCAAATGAGAATAATAGTGCTTGTACTATCTATCTCATGGGGTTAATGCGAGGAAAGTATAATCTTAAATTGCTATAGAAATATGAGTTATTATTGGGAAATTTCCATTTCTTAATGTTAGTCCTTGGAGCACCTTAATTTCTTGTATTATCATTCATTTCAATATGTCTCTGAGGGACACTTTTTGCTTCCAGTTTCATTGTTTGCTTGCCTAATTTTGCTAAATTTTTGTTGGCTTGTTGCCCGAGGAGAATTCTGACTGCATAAACCAATGATTATCAGAAAAGTGGATGAATACTATGCCCAACTCCCCTTCCTTATCCTACTCTTTATCTTGACACTCAGAACATTTCGATTTATTTTCAGACCATGATCCCCATTGGGAGTCAACAAGGAAACAGACACAATGTGGAAAATCAGAGTTTCATGGCATGGCTAATCTGAGGTTACTGAGGTCTCCTGTTCCTGACAGGGCTTTATCAGTATTACTACAACAAGATGGTAATAATGGGACCACAGAAATAAATTATGCTCTGTGGATGCTATGAGTATATCATGCTTAGACCTTCCATGAGCAGAAAGACTAGCTTAGAACCTAAAGAAATCGGGGTGGGTCTAAAGGACCCACCTAAAGGCAATGAGACTATAAGAAATGGTCCTTGTGGGGAGAGCTAAGAGAGGTTGTGTTCTTAGTAATACATGTGGAGGAAGAGGAGAGGCAGATATAGGACCACCCACTATGTATGTATGTACATACATATATATACACACATATATACATATATATATATACATATGTGTATATATATATATATATATATATATATATATATATATATATATATATATATATATATATGGGGAGAGAGAGAGAGAGAGAGAGAGAGAGAGAGAGAGAGAGAGAGAGAGAGGGAGAGAATACAGCTGGGTGGTACAATGTATATAGCACTGGGCCTGGAGTCAAGAAGTCTGAAGTTCAAATGCAGCCTCAGACACTTACTAGGTATGTGACCCTGTGCAAGTCACTTAATCTCTATTTGCCTCAGTTCCTCATCTGTAAAATGGGAACACACTGGAAAGGGAAATGGCAAGCCATTCCAGTATCTTTGCCAAGAAAACTCCATGAACAGAGTCCATGGGATCATGTAGAGTCAGATGCAATTGAACAACAATAACATATATAGATACATATGTACATATACATATGTATACATATCCACACATGCATACATTCACATATATATTTAAATGAACTCCTGTCAATGCTTTATTTTGAGCTCCCCAAATTTATACATGCTCTGTTAATATTTGCCAATATAATAATTCCCTATTTCTGCCTCTCTTTTCTCTTTCTCAATTTGTATTGCTAAGAACACAAGCTCTATTTAAAAATAAGTAACCTCAAAGATCTCACCATAAAATTCAAGCTTTAACAAGCCTAAACTACAAGACTTTTGGAACTCCCTGCATATATGTAGATATATTGCGTCTAGATAGACACATGAATATATACATGCATATGTGTGTATATATGTATAGTATATAATATTCTGAAAGGTATTTTACTATATGCCTCCTCCCAATAAAGAACATATTCTTTAACCTTTGTAATAAATACTCTCTTTGTTAATGCCTAATTATGCTTTCATATGTGTAATTAGTTTTTTTTTGTAATTAGGTGAAAACATTTTATTTTTCTCCTTTTAAGACACAGTGATTTTACAAACTTGGCCAGAATTCTTTTAGTAGAAAATTGAAAATATCTATTTAACTTCCATTTAGCTGATATTATGTTCTAAGAATTTCTCTCGATTGGCAATTTTTTGCTCTATATATAATTTCACTGGTGTAGGAAGCTGTTGGTGAGGAAACCCCCTCGACAAATGCAGATGGACAACTGTCCTGAAATTTATAATCTTAGATAACTGGGTAACTGATAGCTTGTGACCTTCCCAGGGTCACATAAGCAGTATGCATGAGAGTGTGTACTTAAACATAGATCTTCCTGATTCTGAGTGCAGCTTTCTAGCTACTATACCACACTGGCTCTGAATCGGTATCATACTCAGGAGAAAAAATTACACTATCAAACAATATCAAAAGTGGTATTTTTCAAGTTTAATCTAGAATTTGAAGTTTAAGGATTCCAAGTTCATCTTCATCTTGAAATCTCTCTCTCTCTATCTCTTTTTTCCTTTCTTTCTTTCTTTCTTTCTTTCTTTCTTTCTTTCTTTCTTTCATTGTTCTCTTCTTCCTTCCTTCCTTCCTTCCTTCCTTCCTTCCTTCCTTCCTTCCTTCCTTCCTTCCTTCCTTCCTTCCTTTCTTTCTTCCTTTCTCCCTTCCTTCCTTCCTTTCTTTCTTTCTTTCTTTCTTTCTTTCTTTCTTTCTTTCTATCTCTCTCTCTCTCTCTCTCTCTCTCTCTCTCTCTCTCTCTCTCTCTCTCTCTCTCTCCCTTCTTCCCTCCCTCCTTCCCTCCCTCCTTCCCTTCCTTCCTTCCTTTCTCTATTTTTGGGGGGGAGGGGGATGGGAAATTTGCATTGAGAAAGCTTCCTCTAACTAGTGCAAAGTGGTCTTTGAGAGTGGCTCAGGGACACTGAGGTTAAGTGACTCTCCTTGAATCATACATCTAGTATGGGACAGCAATGGGACTTGAAACCATATCTCCCTAACACTGAAGTGTTTCTCTAGACAGTATGTCATGCTACCTCACCTCCTTGGAAATTTTATCACAAAACTTGCAGCCTTGGATAGCAAATTTATTTTTGCCTCATTCCCTGGCTGTGGCACTAACTTTCCCTTTTCAGGCTGGCAGTGGGTCCTCAAAGTCAAATGTTTCCCATCATACATTATGGGCAATCTTAGTTTTCTTATCTGTAAACTTAGAAGGTTGAACCAAATAACCTCTAAAGTCCCCGTTGTTCCATCATTTTCAGTCACATCTGACTCTTCATGACCCCATATGGGGTTTTCTTGGCAAAGATACTGGAATGATTTGCCATTTCCTTCTCCAGCTTATTTCACAGATGAGGAAACTGAGGCAAACAGGGTTAAGTGACATGCCCAGGCTCACACAGCTAGTGAGTGTCTGAGGCTGGATTGAACTCAGGAAGATGAATTTTCTTGACTCCAAGCCCAGTGCTCTATCCACTGCACCACCTAGCTGCCCTCTCTAAGGTCCCTTACAGCTCCACAATTGATTGTTTCCTACTCCCCCCCGCTCCCCGCCATCTCCTTTCAGGAATATCTGCAGTTTCTTTAAGGGTGCTTGTCCATCCAGAGGGTTAAATTGTAATGTATAATTGAAGATACTATTGAAAGTGAGTAGAGGAAATATTTTTAGGCAAGGCATTTCCTTCTCAAATGATAGCTTCTAAGTGATGTTAGCCACCCTGCCTGTCTATGTGGCTAGATTTGACTATGAGCTTTAACTATTTTCTAATTGTTTCAGTCTTGTCTTTCTGGCTGGACTGTGGGCACCCTGAAGACAGAACTTTGCCCCCTATTCTCCAATAGTACTTAGCATCATGCTGAAGACACAGTAAATAATCAATAAAGGCTTATTGAATCAAAGAGGCAAGATAGCATTATCAACAACGAGGCCCTAGAACACAATCACTTTTGTCCAGTGATGTTACTCACCACTCTACTGGGCAAGGCAGGCCAAGTGCTGAGAATCAAATATAGCTGACGCAATTACTGCATGGAAAACTGAGGTGATGGAGTGGTAAACATAGTGGTTAGAAGAAACATGTCAAGGTTTCTCTGAAACACAGATAGAGATAATATGCCCTGCTTCTGGGAAAGCACAGTATCCAGGAGACCAGCCTGACACAGAGCTCTAAGGAAGTGGGATGGGGTGGGGGTGCTCACTAAAGGTACCAAGAGGATGCCTAGTCCAAGGACTGCTTCACACATTTCTGGAATCTGCATGTAATATTGCATTACGCCCAATTACTTGGGTCTATCAACTTCCTGCCTCTCCTTCCCCTCACCCTTGTCCAACCCCAAAGATTTATTGCCATTGGTAGAATCACCTTCCAAGTACTTCCATGTGAGATAAATGAATAATATCCTAACTGTAATTTTGGAGATATCAGTGGGCTCTGGACCATAGGATACATCCAAGGTCATTCTGTAAACTATTAGCTGAGTCAGGAATAATCAAGTTCTATGTTCTGTTTTATTTTTTTAAACCTAGTTAGTTGGTTAAAACATACTATTTAGACTTGACCTTTGACATTTCCTGCCTGCTAAGCAACAGGGATAGGGAACTGTGATTTTATTGATCCTCCCAAGCGAGGGAACTTCCTTGACCAAGTTTAGTTGACAAGGTCTGCCACTTGCTTAGAGCACAAACCAATGGTGACTTACCCAGAGCCACTATGTGTCAGAAGCGGGACTTGAGTCCAAGTCTGACAGGCTTCAAGGCCAGCTTTCTAGGCCCTACATGATATTGTCTCTCCTCTACTTGACTGGGCTGTGAAAATTGGGCTAATTATTTGGCTACGCTGTAATTTTGTACCTAGAATTGGGAACACATAAGGAAACAATTTCCTTTTACATAAATGGGAAATAATAAAGCTGCAGGATAATATTTATGGACATTTTGTTTTTGGTGAATTCACCAAAATACCAAAGCACTCATTCTCCCTCCAGGTAGAAATTTTTTCTGGAGTCAGGCCATTTCAGCATTAACCTACTGGAATTGCCAGATTTCTTATTTGTTCTGTCCTGGCACTCACTATCTCATAACTTATTAAGTTTCTTGAAGTTGCATTAAAAAATGAAGCCACAAAGCAGGCCACCCCCAAAGACTTCACGGTTGTAGTATAAATAAAAATAACTTAAGGAACCATAAGAACATTACCAATTTATGAAAAAAACCTCTCTCTCTCTGTCTCTCTCTCTGTCTCTCTCTCTCTGTGAAACATTTTACTTCTAGGTTTTTGAATAAAGCAAATGCACATAGAAAATATGTTTTGACAGTCATGACTGTTGTAGAGCAATAGGTGGGGATCTTGCTAGCATGTCTTTAAATAGGATATTATATGAAGCCCATGTGGAAGAGTTTCACTTTTATCGAAATAAATTCATTTTGTAAATAAGCTAAGCAAAATCTTTCTAGCTACAGCAGTATTCTCATGTATGAAAAAAGTCCTAATTTTCCAGGATTCCTTGTCACCTGGCTAAGAGTTTCATTGTTCAGTCACGACTGACCCTTTGTGACCCCATGTGGGGTTTTCTTGACAAAGGTGCTGGAGTGGTTTGCCATTTTCTTCTCCAGTTCATTTTACAGATGAGAAAACTCAAGCAAACAGGGCTAAGTGACTTGCCCAGGGTCACACAACTAGTAAGTGTCTGAGGCCAGATCTGAACTTAGATTTTCCTGACTCCAGGCCCCAGTGCTCTATCCACTGCCTTACCTAGCTGCCCCAAGAGAACAAAATATTAAACAGCATAAGAAAGTGGTTGTTTGTCCTTCATTCTTGAAGAGGACCAACGACATTAGAAAAGTGATGTCTTGACTTGCAAGTGAATTGGGTTTAAGTGAGGCAAGGCTGTGCAAAGTTACTAGCCTCACTTTCTCCTCCGGATCCATCTGGGTCCAGTGGCCAGATATAGATCAGGATGACTGCAGATGGCCCCGATGCAGTGAGAGACCTTGGCCTTTTTAAGCTAAGATCTTTCCCAGGTCTCTGACTGAGGTAATGCCCATTCAATGATAAAGGCTAAGCAAGAAATGAAACAAAGAATAGCCTCTTTTACCTAATTAAAAAAAAATCAATCTGGGAGGGGAAGACCCTCAGGGTTTCTGGCCAAAACAGAAAGAATTGCTATTTACACTCACTTGAAAGCCATCAAAATCCAAACAATGACCAGGTAAGGCTTGGGACCTATTGTTGGGCAGTCAGTGAGAGCCAGAGTGATTTAGGTTTAAGGCATGGCCAAGTAGCTCCATTTGAATCCCCAGTGGGCTTTATCAAAGCCTGGATTTCCAATGCTGTGTGTGCCCCATGTAGTGTAAAAAAGTATAAGACAGCAGACTGATACACTTCTCTCTATGTTTTCACTGTATCTTATCAGTTAAAAATTTTGAGCATGTTCCTCTGTAAGGTTAATGAGATCTTCCCCGCATATTAATAGGCCTCATGTGGAGCTCATTAAGGGAATCTTGCTTGCAGGAGCACACACACCTTTTGTTAATTCCTAATTAGGCACTGAACCTATTAGCTGAAAGAGTATATATTCTGAGAGGTGAACTTTTGTTGTGATTCCCTGGTCAAGACTATACGTGGCCATATGTTCAGAACCCCCAACTCCTCAGAGGTAAAGGCTCTCTTGATTCAATGGTGGATGTAAAACTTTGATTCAGGCAGTAGAGCCCTGTCTGCTGGTCTTTATTTCTCTTTGTATTTTTTCTATGTGATTAAAGATCATTGACTCCTTTTAAGTTGCTTTCCTTAGTAAAGCAGATCTAAGAACCTATACCAGCCATCATCCTGGTTATGCCAGTGTGGTTGCCATTACAATCTCTAATACACACACACACACACACACACACACACACGCTTGTAAGTTGCACACTTGTACTACTACACTACTAATTTTGTACATTATAAAACTTCAAGACAGAATAGAAATTAAAAAATGATTGTAATAAAAGGTGAAAAAATGATTTGATCTTGCAGTCAATTAGGAAACCATTGGAGTTTGAATGGGATAGTGAAATAGCCAGACCTTTGCTTTAGGGAAATCACTTTGGAAGCTGTGTGGAGGATTAATTGAACTTGGTGGAGACTTTAGAGGCAGGAGACCAGTTATAAGACTATTCTAGTAGTACCTACAGAGGTGATAAAGTCCTGAAATAGGGTGGCAGCTGTTTGAGTGGAGAGAAGGTGAGCTATACAAGAAGTGTGGAGATAGAATGGCTAGGATTTGGCACCTGTTAGATCTTGGAGGTGAGTGACAATGAGGAGTTTAAGATGGTACCCTGAGGTTGCATTTTTGGGTGATTGGAAGGATGGTAGTCTCCTTGATAGTAATAGGAAAATTTGTAAGAGGGCTAGTTTTAAGTGAGTGGGGGCGGGATGGGGAGAGGATAATGAAATGAGATCTTTAATGCAAATTGCAACCTATCCTTATCCACTTATCCTTTGTGACTCATTACATCCCCTCAAAAAGAGCTCTTAGCAGCCACTGCTCCCAGAATACAGAGCCAGCCAAAGGGCACAGATCTGGCAGAAAGTGCCTGTGGTAACCATTTTTGTGGAACAAGACATGTATATGCTGTGGTGGGAGAGGGGAGAGAATTTTCACAATTCGAACAGCTGCTGTTGTAGGTATCCAGTTTGTGGTTAATAAAATTGTCCTGAGTGGTCTATATCAGGTCCAAAAGGGAGAATTTTGAAGCTTACAGGGGCCTTGGGAAAAGGTGGGGTGGGGGAATGCTGTTTTGTTATAGATTTAGGATGTGACCCATCTTCCTGCCCTCTGGTCGGTTGATCATTTACTCCTTTAGATCATTTCATGGCCTCTGAGTGAGTGGGGAACTCTACTTTTGAGAGCTCTGACAATGCACTCTAGAATTCATACTCAATTCTCTTTCATGTAATTCAGTTCAACTTAACTGAATTTCTACAAGGTGTTTGGTACTGTATTAAAATAAGTATATGACATAATTCCTGCCTACCCTGGACAACTCAATTCAATTTAAAAAATCAGCTATGTGGTTTAGTAGATAGAAATCTTGACTTGCAGTTAGGAAGACCTGAGTTTAAATCCAGTCTCAGACAATTACTAGCTGTGTGACCTTAAGCAAGTCATTTACTTCTGCTTGCCTCAGTTTCTTCCATTGTAAAATGAGAATAATACCATTGGCTACATCACAGGGTTATTATGAGGATCAAATGAGATACTATTTGTAAAGCACTTAGCATAGTACCTGGTACATAGTAGGTGCTATATGAATGCTTATTTTCTTCTTTTTCCATTTTCCTCTCTTAATCAGGGAACAAGCATTTATTAAGCACTTGCTATATGCCAAGCACTGTGTTAAAGCCTGGGGAATACAAAAACAAAGTGAAAAAAGTCTTGTTGTCAAAGAGTTTATATTCTATAGGGGGAGACATTATGTGCATATATAAGTCAATAACATTATCTACAAAATGAAAACAAAGTAGTTTTGAGGCGGAGGACGTCAGCAACCAGCGAGATCAAGGAAGGCTCCATGTCGGTGGTCATGTTTGAGCTAGGTTTTGATGGAGCCAATAATTTGAAGAGGACTCAGAGAATTCTAGACATCAGATATAGACTCGGTAAAGATATTGAGATGGGAGAAAGAGTGTGGGCATGACAGCTAGCAAATAAACCAATATGCCTGAACTGCAGAATGCAGGAAGGATTGCAATGTATAATAATGAAAAGGTAGGTGAGGGTAAGGTTATAAAAGGCTTTATGTTATAGATAAAGGAGCATTTGCTTCTAGAGGCAACAACTGGAGTTTTTTGAGGAAGAGTGACTTGGTCAAACCTTCACTTAAGAAAAATCAACATGGCAGTTACATGGATGCTTGAACTCAATGCTAGTCTCTTTCCTTAATTCTAATTTTCCCTTCATGTCAGCAGACTTGGCCACTGATGGGTTATAACTTGCATTTTGTGTGTTTATTTGGAAAATAATGTAATCTCTACGACTTTAACTCTGTTACACAACAAACATGTATGAACAATTTTTCAAAATTTTCTTTTCTTTCCTTATGCTTCCATTCCCCCCTTATTTTCATTCAACATCCCCCCCCAATTGCACCCAATGCTACTACTGCCCCGCCCCAGTTTGTTCCAGCATGGAACCTCTGTCTCTAGACACACAGTGCCACCTAATTTCCCCCCATAGAAAAGAGCCCCTGATTTTAGGGAGTATAAGGTCCACTTCAAGCGTACAATGCATCCACAGATGAAGTCAGTACAAAGTAACTTTGGAGTTGGGGAGAAGAGTAATAACTGAGAAGATTGGGGAAATGGTATAGGATGTGGTGTTTAAGTCAAACCTGTAAGGGAGCTAGTTATTTTAAGAGGCAAAGGATAGAGAAGGAAAATTCAGTCCATGAAAAGAGGAATATAGGTGGGAGATGAAATGTTATGTTTGAGGGCTATGGGTTACAGTACAAGTTTACTAGGAAGGTTTGATGTTCTGGAGATCATTCCCAGAGTATTCCTTATGCTCTACATTTCCTAAAAATTGTTGAGAATTTTAAATACTACTGTAGTCCTGAGCTGCTACTACATTATATAGACTACCAGTAATAGAAATAAAGATTTAAGAATGCAAATATAATAAGGAACATGTTACTTTTACATAAATTGATTTGAAGAAGATATGGTACAAATGGTACAGTATGGCTTTCATGTGCTGTCAATACTTTATAGGAATAGTTCCAAATTGCTCTCCAGAATGCCTGAATCAGTTCACAACTCCACCAACAATGCAGCAATGTTCCCATTTTCTTACATCCTCTCCAACATTTATCATTTTCCTGTTTTGTCGTGTTAGCCAATCTGACAGGAGAGATGTGGTACCTAAGAGTTGTTTTGATTTACAATCCTCTAATCAATAGTGATTTAGAGCATTTTTTCGTATGCCTATAGATATCTTTAATTTCTTCCTCTGAAAACTGCCTGTTCATATCCTTTGACCATTTCTCAATTGAGAAATGACTTGTATTCCTATACATTTGGCTCAGTTCCCTGTATATTTTAGATATGAGGCTTTTATCAGAGACACTGGTTATAAAGATTTTTTCCCAAATTTTCTGCTTCCCTCCTAATCTTTGTTGCATTGGCTTTGTTTATACAATAACTTTTCAATTTAACATAGTCATAATTATCCATTTTGCATTTTGTAATGCTCTCTATCTCTTGTTGGGTCATGAATTCTTCCCTTTCCCATGAATCCGACAGGTAAACTATTCCCTGCTCTTCCAAATTGCTTATAGTATCAGCCTCTGTTCTCATGATTCATTCCATTGGTTATAATTCTTCTTTAAAACTGGACTATTATATAAATAACTTCAATGTGAAGGTATGTGCAGATGTAGAACCTACATTGGATTATTTGCTGTCTTGGGGGAATGAGGGGAGCATAGGGAAGGAGAGAAATTTTGGAACCCCAAAACCTATTGAACTGAATGATGTAAACTAAAAATAAAAAAAAATACTTTATAGGAATAACTAATTATTCCTATTAATTTCTTATTAATAATTTTTATTTATTTATTATTTATTTTTACATTTTATTTATTTTATTATTTATTTATTAATAACTTCTTATTAATAAAAGTGCCATCATTTACCAAGAATTAAGTTAGATAGTCTTCATCTACCCTTCATTTGTCAGAAATTTCTGCTTCCGATTTATATTCCAATAGATCTGTGAGAGGGTTGTCGGGGATGATTTTTCCATTTTGTAGATGGTAAATTGAGGAGCAGGGAATGAATTTATCAGACTTTCTACCAGAGAGATTCAGGGAGGTAAGAATAGAACCCAGAGCCCCTGGTTTTCTAGCCGTTAAAGCCACTAAGAACCTTCACAAAATTTGTTAATATATGGAAGGGAAAATTGCCTAAATGTGGTGTCACTTTTTTTTCAAAGTAGTAAAATGATAGACAGAACTTTGTGCTAACTTGGAGACCAGCCATCTTATGAAGGTTTGTACACAGTGCTTCTCATTATTCTTTTTGACATAGAACATAAATGTGGTCAGTGCGAAGACTGCTGTGGGCCACATGCTGACTTCTGGGAGTTCTTTTGGCCAATGTTTGAACAGAAGGGAAACAACACCTATCAACAGCACATCTCTGAAGAGGAAGGAAAACAATCCTCCCACAGCATACATCAGTGCATGAAATGGCTTGTTCTCCCCAGTTCCCTCTCTTATAACAAACCCACCTGGTCTTGCGCCCAAGGCAAACCAGCATTTTAGTAACGGAGAGCCTAGAGGCTGCAGTGGTTTTGTGGGGTCAAGACCAACAATACAATAGATTAGCCAAATTAAATAACTGGTGTCATGGGTGTGTGTGTGGGGGGGTATGGGTTAAAGGGCTACTTTGCTATCTAATCTCATTGGATCCCTTGTTTTTTAATCAATATAGACATTTATTTTAGATAAACTCAATTTTTACAAGGTGACTAATGGGGATACAATAGGCTTTGACTTCCCTCCGGTGCTTTTAACTAGGCCAGGAAATCAGACCAAGACCCTGTGGGGCATTCCTTCTGGTAAATCTGTTAGAGGAAGTTCCCAATGGGATTTTTAATTCTCTTGCACATGACTGTGGTTTTTCAAGTATCATTCCAAAGCTCCCCACAAAATGCCCAATATGGCCTTCATGATACTCTTGGGGATGATTTGCAATGCCTCATTTTATGGTGTAAGATGCACCATGTGGTGTAAGAAGCCACCATGACATATGGTTTTTGTTGCATATGAGGAGCCACTTTATTGAATGGCAGGTGGGCTGGGCTTGCAAGAAAGAGTCCAAAACTGCAGGGTCCACCTATTTCAGTGTTCTAGTAAACAGTTCAAGTCCATAGAAAACAGTTTAGTAACTGTTGAGACAAATTCATAGTTATGATAAACTCCTTTTGTAGGGAGCCCAAGAAGCTTACCTCAGCTTAGCGATCTGTCTAGTAAGTGAATTATTCTAAGGAAGGGGAGAATATGACTGAAAACAAAGCAAATGAACATTCTGTTATCACAGATATAAAAACAGGACACAGACAGCTTGAACTCAAAAAGTCCTCGTATTTTAGTCAGTTATGTGGAGATCTGAATAGGCAGCAACAGACAAAATCAGTTAATAGGCACAAATGCAAGGTCCTGTTCTTCAGTTAAAAAAAAATCAATAGGATGTGGAACTATGGTTTGAGTCATGTGGAGAAGACCTGGAGGCTTTAGTGAATGATAAGCTCAATATTAGTCAGCCATGCTGCCCAAAAGGCAATTTTTGGCTATGTTAGTAGAAGTATAATGTGAAGGAAAAGGAACTGATACACCTAGTATACTTTGTTCTGGGGTCCATAATTTTCAAATGATGAATGGGAGCATGCACAAAAAGACAAGTTAAGATGATAAAGGAACCCAAAATCATGTCATATGAGGAAATAGGGTTTTAAACTAGAGAAGGGAAGCTTTTACAGGGATATGACAGCAATCTTCAATATATGATGGGAATTATACTCATAAAGGGTATTATATGTACTTTGTACACACACACATGCACATATATCCTCAGTTTTTAACAAACTGATGCTTAATAAATTGTCTTTCATTCATTCTTTCATGAAGGGAATTGGACAAGATAAAGTCCCATTATCCTATAAGGTTTTACTTTTTTAATACAGTGCTAATTAGCCTGACACAATCCTAACATGGGCCAGTTTTCTTTATACTATTCTTTAACACACGACACAGCTACTAATTCTGGTCAGTTATCTAACCAACTTGACCTATTGGCTGCAGAGTAACTAAGACTTATTGATGTAGCTATTTTGCCAGTACTGGAAGCCAAATTTAAGCCCAGATCTGCCCTCCCTCCTTCCGTTCTTGTCCTCTTCCATTTTGGCTGGACTTCAAGAGTATTAAGGGGAGTATTGAGTAATTAGACTAGAAAAGTATATTGGGCTGGGTTGGGAAGGGCTTTAAATGCCAAACAGAAGAATTTGTATTTGATCCTAGAGGTAACAGGAAATCACTGGTATTTATTTTGAAAGAGGAGTGACATTGCCTCTATATGTCTATATGTTTTAGGATTATCACTTTGGCAACCATATGGAGGATGAATAGAAGTGGGATAAAACTTGAATGAGGGAGATGAACTAGGAAAGTATTATAATAATGTAGGCTAGAGGTGACAAAGGCCTGAATTAGGGTGTTGGCCATATGAATAGTGAATAGGGGACAGATATGAAAAATGTTGTAAAGGCAGAATCAAAAAAGTATGGCAAATGATTAGCTATGGGGATTGTGGTAAGGGAGAGTAACTTGTTCAGTGGATGTCTTTAAGAACATATTAAATGACTACTTGCCCTGTTATGGTACTGGGGTTTCTTGTTCATGTTCAGGTTGGACTACATCAATGGTCTCCAAAGTGGAGGGGCCTCTTGAATGGTAGTAGAAGGATCTCAATAGGAATATGGCTTAACTCATAAAAGTTATATAATCAACCAATCATAAGGTAGGGAGACAGGTTTCATTCTACCAAGCTAATTGTGAGCTTATCTCAAACACAACTCTTCTACCATCTTTAGCATTCTCTTACTCCACTCCTATAGCAGTAAGGCAAAATTCATGACCTCAGAGAGGGCCTTGGACATGCCTGAGTGGTTTGGAATCAAGAAGTATAAGGAATTTTCCAGGTAGAAGGCAAAGGAAGTATAACATTTATTTAGACTCCAGAGGATCAGATTCAAGGACCAATGCCCCCAATTTGATATTGCAGCTATAATATTCCAAAACCGATAAGCCCACCTCACTGTAGTAACAAGGAAATTATGACAAAATACTATAGCAAGGAACCAAGCCATACTTGTAACTTCCCCTCGCTGCTAGGGTTTTCCTATAAAAGATCACTCAGGAATCCTAACTCTCTGCTCAGCACTCTCTCCTGCAGCTCAGTCCCTTGATCTCCACAACTCTCTCTTGCTCAGCACTCTCCTCTCTGCACTCTCTCAATGTTGGCTCTCTGCTTCTGAATCCTGGTGCTCTCCACTCTTCTGCTCCCAGTTCTCAGTTCTGCTGCTCCCAGTTCTGGGCTCTCTTTTTATATAGTCCTAGCAGTCATCTTATTGACTAGAACTCAGCCCACATACCATTGGCTCTGGTCTCCCCTTAGGGGCCTGAGGGCTTCATAACCACATGGGCTTAGCACCTAGTAAGTAGGGGCTTTAGGCCTACTTAAGAACAGATATATAATCAGGCTTGCCCACCTAAGCCCTATTCAATGGGTGGGGAAGATCTTTAATCAGATTAATACTACAACTCCCTCTTACCCACTTTCTTCTTTTTGTCATGTCCCTGAGTGTGGGTCCTTGGGGAGGTTATAACCTAATCCAATACCAAGCACCTATAGCAACTGTACAGACAAAATTCCCTGAATGTCCTTTCCCTCTGGTAGCATTCCTACCCTATATCATTATCACCACAGTAGCAAGCTGTGGGCTCTGTGTTAGTGACTGATGAGTCACTCTCCAAATACCTCTCCTCTTTTCCCCTCCCTGCATTTCATTTTCTGATGAAAAAGAGTGAGTAGCACATGATGAACAAGCATAGATGATATTTGTAGGCCAGACCTGATTCAAACTGTCTTCTACTTTAGGTCCACAATTGAAATGAAATGAGACACTCATAGGTCATTTAACAGTTAAAAAAGAAAAAAAAGAGGTTTACTTACCCAGAGTAAAGAATAAGGTTGTTTAGCAAGGATATGATACAACTTTCTTGTCTCTGTGTTGGCCATGCCTGTGTGTTGGTCAGAAGACATAAGGAGGAGCTCCTCACTTCTCATGCTCTGGCTTTTCTACTTAGGGTGCCACAAAGCTACATCAGTAGTTTAAACCTTTGTCCCCTGGACCAATTAAATTGCAAAGGTGGTTTCAATATCCTTTTGAAGGAGAAATCCCCAAAGCAAGGAGCCCAACTTTCATAGGATAACTTTTGGTATTGTTTCCACCACAAGTGATCTCTAATTATGTTACCTTTCCCTACAAACCCACCCCTCTTCCAACTTTCCCTGTTTCTGTTGAGGGTTTTACTAATCTTCCAATCATCAAAGTTTGCAACCTTGGCGTTATCATTGACTCCTCTCTTTCCATCACCCTACAATTGCCAAATATTGTTTTTACCTCTGAAACATCTCTTGCATCTGGACTATTTTTTTCCACTCACATAGCTGCCATTCCAGCTCTTACCTTCATCATCTTTAACTTGTACTATTGTAATAACTTCCTAATTGGTGACCCTAACTCAAGTCTTTCCCTTCTCCAATTCATCCTTCACCCAGCTACCAAAGTCAGTTTCTTACAGTATAGGTATGACTATGTCACTCCTTCTATGCAATAGTTAGCTCTGGAGTTAAATATTATTTCATCTTTATCTCATCCTTTTTATTTTCTATTTTGTGTCAGTTTTATAAGATCTTAAATTATTAGTATAGTAATATATGTAATTTATAGATAAGTACCTGCTCAAAAATTTTTAACTGATGCAAATGTATGATGAAAATAATTGGAGACCACTGTAATAAATTATCTCTGAAATCTCTCCTAAATTTGAAATTCTGGGAAGTGCAGTGACCTAGGGCAAATCACCAAACCTCTTTAGATCTGTTTCTTCATCTGTATAAGGAAAGGGTTCAATTAGCTTGTGTCTAGAATCTTTTCCAGCTCTAAATTTGATGAATCTGTGGATTAGATATGTCTAAACAGGAGAAGACTAAAAGTAGAAATTATCCTTTAATCCCATAATTATTATCTTTTAAAAAAACATCTGAAGTGCTTTAAGAATTAACCTTAGAATTAAACATAGAACCAATTCAACCAACATTTATAAAATGCCTACTATGTGCCAGGTATTTGAGATGGTTCTATGGAACCATAGAGTATTAGAGTTGAAAAAGGTCTCAAAAATGATCTAGCCTCAAAATCTTCATTTAACGATTGGGGACAGTAAGGTACAGAAACAGGGATGACTTGCCTAAGGCAACATTAGTGAGTGGCTATAGCTAGACTTGAACTCAAATTCCCTGACTCTTAATTCTAGGGCTTTTTATTCTGCATCTTGAGGTATATGCATTGCTCCAGAGGACAAATCCAGAACCAGTGCAAAGAAGTTAAGGGAGACAGATTTTAGTCCAATCAAAGGAAAGTTTTTCTAACAACTAGATACATGCAGCAAGAAGATAGTTGTTTTATTGAGTAAAAAGCTCCTTTTAACTACAAATATTCAAGTAGAAGTTGAATAACATTTTCTCAAGGATACTGTAGACATAGTTTCTGCATAGAAAGTAGGACTAGATTAATTTATTAATTGGCTGATTCCTTTACCCATTCACTCATTCTCACATCTATGTATTGCATACAGAGTTTAACATGGTGCTAATTTATGGAACAAATGAATGAAAATATGAATAAAATAGAGTCCTAGCATTATGACTTGATGAATCTTCTAAAGTGAACACAAGATTTTGAAGTGTTTATACCTCACAGAATTAAATTTCTATAAATATTAATTCATGTTGAAAATGGTGTAACTCTTCTCAAGAAGTCAGATGCAATGTACAAGGAGGTACATTTTTGGTGGCTGCAAACCATTCATAGTCAACAGCCATTGTCCATCAGGAGGCAAACTATTTCAGTCTATGCCTCATCAGCTTGACTTGCATCCTGGTTCTGGCTCCACCAGGCCTTCCTTGGCCTCCTGCTGTTCCTGGACTATCTGGAATCCAGTTTCCATGGCCCCGAGTCCAGCGTTTTCAACTGTAGGTTCATAGATGTAAAGTTGTAATAGGCCCAAGAGGCCATCTATTCCAAGTCCTTCATTTTCCAGATGCAGAAACTTGAATCCCAAGGAGGTTAAGGGATTTGCTCAAGGTCACACAGATAGTAGGAGTTAATAAACCAATTGACAAATATTTATTAATCAAACACTATGTTTAAGGTTGGTCTATTATTCAGCACAGGGCATTTCTTGTGTGGAAATTCCTTCTACCAATGTATATCAGCAATTCATCTATACTCTATAGCTTCATAGTTTCAGAGATAAATTGACTTTCACAGGACCATACAGCTAGTGTGTATCAGAGGCAGGAATATTAACCCTGGTCTTCTGAATCCAAGCCCAACCTTCTATCTATCAGGCCATGTTGAATATCCTTCTAAGGGATAAAAATTATTACCAATCTTCCCTCAAGGAAAGTACAATTTAGGTGAGTAGCTCAGATGGACTCAAGACTGGTTGATAGATGCCCTTTGAATGTTATAGCTAATACTATGAAAAGAGACAGTATCTTTCTTTTCCATCATTTGTTTAGCACATTTCCTTCTCAGACTTTTTTTTAAGACAAAGGTAGAAAGAACTTCTTAGTCACTATCTCTTGTTCCCTTCTACCTATTTGATTAGAGACTTGTATCTGTGACCTCATCAAGGTAGTTACTCCATCCACAGGTTAGATATTTTAACATTTCCACAGAACTGGCTGAATACATTCAGGAATATTTATTCACAGTCAACATGTAGACAAAATATGCCCTAATAGGCTCTTGTTTAGGGAGACGTTCTATAGTTAACTCCCGGCATATGCTCAGAGCTTTAATTTTATAGTCATCAATGGCATAAGTGCCCATCAGCTAGTGTTTCCATGGAGTAGAGCTTTCCAGTCTCCTACTATCAACAATGAAGCCATCCACAGTAAGGTCACATTAATTATTTCCCAATATGCCAAATCAAAAAATAAAATGCATCCTAAGAGAGTTTTTGAAACATT
This sequence comes from Trichosurus vulpecula, assembly GCF_011100635.1. Taxonomy (NCBI): domain Eukaryota; kingdom Metazoa; phylum Chordata; class Mammalia; order Diprotodontia; family Phalangeridae; genus Trichosurus; species Trichosurus vulpecula. The sequence continues at coordinate 99,904,225 of NC_050576.1, read as the reverse complement.
TATTGCCATGGACCATATGGTTTGGCTCCAAAAGCTCTCTGATCACTTTTAGCATAAATGCAAGTAGGACTCACAGAAAGAAGTTTGTACAACAATATTTTTATGCAGATGTCAATTATATTGAGGCTTCCCAAAAGGGGCACTAACTTTATTATTGACATGGTAATAGGAGTCAGCCAACTACTATAATTAGCAATCAATTTTACTGTTAGGTAGATTTGTAGGCCAACCAAGAGGAAAAGAGACTGTACTTTTGAGTTACATTTTCATCTTTCTGCCAGGCTGTACCTGCTTGGATTTTCTCAAGATGAAAAAATTATGGATCCTTTTAAGGCATAAAAAGCCTTTAAAAATCAATTACTTGTTTCAAAATATATATGTGAAAATCTTATCACAAATGGCATGTCATCAAATGAATTCCTAAGCTATCAGTTAAAGGTGAGAGAGCTGAGCTCGATAGACAAGAGGAAGAGAGGGAAAAAGTATCCGCTTTCCTGTTTTTTCTCTATTCTCTTACTGGATAGATATGGATGGAAAATTCTTTTCCAGAGACTTGTCATCACTTCTAAATATTATCTAGAAAAGCCAAACAAATGCAATGTAAATGAGAAAATTTCAAGTCATATTGATCCTGGGAAAATCAAGGTTCTGGTTGTTCAATTTCCTTTCCATATTCCCAATAAATATAATTAGATCTCTTTTAAATGAGGGAGTGTAGGGGAGTTCTAAAGTTTTCAATATTAATAACATAAATTACCTGGCACTTTAATGATTCTGAGGCAATTTTACATAAATATCTTCTTTGAGCTTCATGTAAACCCTAGGAGGTAATAACTAAAGGTATTATGGCCATTTTACAGATAAGGAAATTGAGTCCCAGAAAGCTTATAGGACATTCTCTAGTTAAAATACTCAGATATTAGAGAGAAAACGTTCACCACCTTTTGGAATCTTTACCTTTATTTAAGATCCAGATTAGGGTTCCACTTCTAACACTAGCTCTTTCTGGATAGTCCCAGCTGGAAACAACTTCCATTTTCCGCCATTACTTTGTACTTGAGATGGCTAGATGGCACAGTGGGTAAAGTCCAAGACTTTGTGTCAGGAAGTACTGAGTTAAAATCCTGTCTCAGCCCCTTAATAACTTTATAATCCTAGGCAAGTCACTTAACCTCTGTACCTCAGTTTCCTCATCTGTAAAATAGGGATAACCATAGCACCTACTTCATAGGGTTGTTATGAGGATCAAGTGAGAGAACGCATGTTTAGTGCTATGCAGTTAGGTGGCACCATAGTGCACAGAGCACCAGTCCTGGAATCAAGAAGACTCATCTTCTTGAGTTCAAATCTAGTCTTTGACATTTAGTAGCTGTATGACCCTGGAAAAGTCACTTAACCCTGTTTGCCTCAGTTTCCTCATCTGTAAAATAAGCTGGAGAAGGAAATGGCAAAACAGTACAGCATCTTTGCCAAGAAAACCCCAAATACGGTCACTAAGACCTGGACACAACTGAACAAACAACAATGCTCCTCTAGCCTTAAAAGTGCTTTGTAGATGTTAATAACTATTACTTCTTCTTCTGCTGCTGCTGCTACTACTACTAAGGGATCCTCCTCTTCTCTTCTCCTTCCCTGCACACTTCTGCTACTCTTTCCAATGGGCTTTTTTTCCTGATCCTCCAGTTTTTAGCAAAGTCCTTTGTGTATATTGACATGCCCAACTTGTATGAACCACGTAGAACAGGAGCTCTTTGAGGACAGAGAATATTTTGATTCTGTCTTTCTATCTCTGGTGAGGAACACAGAACGTTGTACCTTGAAAGTGCTTACAAAATGTCTATTGAAATACTTCCTGGCTGCATTTATATAGTGTAGACATTCTAGCTCAGCTCTCCATCACCTTTAATTGATGACTTAAGGATTAATTTAGTTTGTAGAGTGCTTTGAAGTTTACAACTAGCTTTTCATACATTATCTTATTTGCTCCTCACAACAACGCTGTGAAGGAGGCAATATAGATATTTATACCGTCATTTTCTACGTGAGCAAACTGAAGCTCAGAGACGGTAGTAGGTGACTTTTCTGTGATCACATAATGTCTGGATTTGAAATCAGATCTTCTCTGACTCCAGCTTCAGTGGCTCTTTTTTCTTTCTTCCTATTATTCTATGCTATTCTCTAGCAGACACTGTAAAGCTCATTAAAATCTACTAAATATTTTTTCATGCATTCTCTTATTTAATCCTTACAACAAAATTCTGTGTGGAACACACTATTGATATGAACTTCATTTTACAGATAAGGATGCTAAAGCACAGGGATTTTAAATCATTCAATCCAATTAAAAACTGAATTTGATTGTTTATTTGGACCAGGAGTGGCACATTGGAACAAACACTGGCTCTGACATCAGTGGATACAGGTTCAAATCCTGAGCCCTGTGTGAACTTGGTTAAGCTAATTTCATGTACCTCAGTTTCCTTTTCTATAAAATTCATGTTTTTTAGATGGCCTCTAAGATCCCTTCCCATTTTAAGTCTATGGCATCTATGAATTTAACTCAAGTATTTAATGAGCACCTACTATATTTAGTTGTCCTTTCCATCACCATTCTTTCATGTACCTAGGGTCATACATAGTTTCCGTTATCCTTGATTCTTTCACTATCACTCACCATTCAATTGGTTGCCAGATCTTGTCAGGTTCTACAACATATTTCACATCCATCTGTTTCTACTTGTCACACAGACATTACCCTACTTCAAGCCCTCATCCCCTATTACCTAGACTATTAAAATGGCATCCTAATTAGTTTTCCTGTCTCCAGGCTGTACTCCACACAGCTTCCAAAGTGATTTTCCTTAAGGGTCTATCGTCACTTCCTTACCCAAAAAACTCCCAAAGGTCTCTAGGTATATATACATCCATACATATATACATACTCTCTATGTACATATATACACACATATACATACACACACACACACACACATCTTTTACTGTTTTACTGTTTTCTCTTTTGGAATGCTGAGGTAATCAAATACCTTTGATGAGTTTTGCCTTTCAAATGTAATGGCAAGCAAAGTGGACTTTTGGTTGTCTTTGTTTGGAGTGTTCCTCAGCAGTAAGGAATCTTTGATTGAATCTGGAGTCTTTGATGACCTGCTTACGTCAAGGGAAGGCCTAGTTCACACAGGTTTGAGTCGCATGGTTGTGATGCCCTTTGACCCTGAAGACGTGTATATAAATTCAAAGGTTAGCGTTTTCCTTTTGGAGGCACACTCGTTGAAAGAGTGTTGGTGACGAGACTCTGGGTAGCCATTGAAGCAGCCCCCCGGCTTTGAAAATCCAGATGCTGGTGCTTCTCTCTGGTAACTATATATGTATTGTGATTTGGTCAGTGAGGTAAAAGCCTGTCTGTTGATCTGTTTGCAATTTCTGTTTGTATTTGCTCTGAAGTTCAGGGTGCTGGCTTTTCCCCTTGAACTAAGTGAATGGTGTATGTATGTTTGATTAAAGTGAGATTGAAATTCCTTAAAGCTGCTTTCCTTAGAAAAGTAGATCAAAGAAGCCGTGCTAGCAGACCTCCTGTGTGCTGGTGTTATTGGCCTTACATAGCCAGGGTAGTGGCAAGTAGCATTGTTGTTACAGAGGGAGGGAGGGAGGGATATGTATACACACACACACACACACACACACATATATATATATATGTGTGTGTGTGTGTGTATATGTATATGTATATATATATATATATACACATATATATGTAGAGAGAGAGAGGGATAGAGAGAGAGAGAGAGAGAGAGAGAGAGAGAGAGAGAGAGAGAGAGAGTTCAATTTTTTAAAAGTTTTAAGCACCCTTCACAACATGGCCCCAACCCATCCTTCCAGTGTCATTTTCCTTTTCTACATTCTACAATCCAGGCAAACTCATTTTCACCCTGTTTCATACACACAATGCTCTGTTTTCTGTTTCTATGATTTTGTATTGCATGCCCTCATTATTTTTTCTTCAGAGATGCTCTCTTCCTTGAAGACTAAGCCCAAGTACCGGCTTCTACATCAGACCTTTTCTGATCTCCCTAGTTCCTACGGCCTCCTGAATTATATTTGTATTTTTTGTATTCATTTTGTTTATATTTCTTCAGCATATACTTGTATATGAATATATTGTCCCCCTTGATAAAATGTAATCTTCTTGAAAGTAGAAACTTCTTCTTCTTCTTCTTCTTCTTCTTCTTCTTCTTCTTCTTCTTCTTCTTCTTCTTTTTCTTCTTCTTCTTCTTCTTCTTCTTCTTCTTCTCCTTTTTATATTTGCAGTCCCCAAGCAAAGTGTCTGGCACATAGCAGGTGCTTAATAAATCCTTGTTGATTGTTCAGTATACTGGGCTAGGAACTCACAAGCTAGCTCTGGAATGAGAATCTAATTTCATGTTATAATTCCACTCAAAATCTACTTCATGATTCATTTCTGTAAGCAGGGATCTCATATGAAGCAAAGCATTTTTTTCCTATTCTCATTTATCCAAGAATGAGTGCAAAAGGGAGTAACTGAGGGCAGCAACTGAAAATATAGCTTATAAGGTTTTTGTTGCAGCACTTGGGGTATATTATGAATGCCATAATAGAAGACTTATTAATTATTAGCTAATTCTGGTGAGGATAGCATAATATTGTAAGTTATGACACAATTTGACTACCATTGGAAATTTGACAAACAGACTTGATAGTATGCCTGCTCTAAATGAAAGACTACTCTTGTCTTGGTAGGCAATACTTTGGAATATTTCATATCTAAACATTATTGAAGTTGCTCATAAGGGACAGATAATTTAATATTGACATAACCTTAAATAAATTGAAAAAGCATAAATCAGAGTAATGAGATTCATAACCCTGTTAATATTAATGGGGCAACCTTTTGGGAAGCATGGTAGAAAAATCAAAGAAACTAAGAACCCTAGATGTAAATGATGAGATGAGTTGATGAATAAAAGATTGAGTATTTTGTTTCAGTCTCTTTCCAAGTTACAGTTACTATTAGAAATAGTGCTTATGTCTAACCAGAAAATAGAACATAAAATTCTTAAGGAAAAAGATGACAATGTACTATTCAAACCATTATGACTTGACCTCTTTAGTCTTTATTTAATGGAAAAGAATCACTCTTAAATTGATCTCTGTGATCACCTCAGGTGACAAGGTTGGAAATGTTTATTTCCAAGAAGGACTTGGGTATTGCAGACGCAGTTCTATTGAAATTACTAAGAATCTCCTTAATAATAGGTACCATTTATGTAGCTCTTTAAGGTTTACAAAATACTGTTTGCCTGCTACCTCATTTGATCCTCACAACTTGGTGAAGTGAGTGTTATTTTATCTCCATGTTACAGATGAAGCTGAGAGAGATTAAGTGACCTGCTCACTGTCACACATTTATAGGTGTCTGAGCCAGGATTTGAACTCAGATCTTCCTTACTTCCACACTCTATCCACTGTGTCACCTAGATATCTCATTATCAATTGCTTTATCTATCTATAATTCTGTCACTAGTGGAATGAGCATCATTTTAGCTTATAAAGTTTTGAAATCTGAATAGATCAAGGGCAAGAAGAATGAAGAGGGAGGATGTTGCGCTAATATCTACATAAAGAAGAATTTCCTTATAGCAAATATCCGTGAGTATGAGAACAAATTACTGAGCAAAGATACCCATTTTCCTTCCTCAGATAACCTTAAAAAGACTCTGAGCTAAATAAGTCCAATTAGGTTAAACGGTTCATTGCTTTTTAGGTTCAGGGAAAATTCTTATAGAAAGTTCAGTTAGTATTAGGCTCAAGGAACTATTTTTAAGATAAATTGGAGATGAAAACATTTGTTGAGTTCAGTCAGTTGGACAATTTGTTGCATTGTTTTCTTTACCATCTTTTTTTCTTTCACTGTCTTGGTTTTCAAATTTATTTGTGTGTGCACTACTTATTGGAGCCGAATTTTTATCAGAGTTGGAAAAAGATTTTCTTAATTTATTTAATAGATTGGTACAGAGATAAAGCATTTATTAGGTACTTACTATGGAGCAAGTACTATGCCAAGGACGGGATATGTGTGTGGGATACAAATACAAGCAAAAAAGATAGTCCCTCCTCACAAGGAGCTTTTGTTCTAATGGGGGAGAACAACGTAGGGAGGAGGGCTGGAAATCAAGGGGTGGGGGATTGGTGCAAGATATGTGTGGAGGTGTTACCTGTGCAGTATTTGTTTGTTTAAATGGTTACAAAATGTGTGTGTGTGTGTGTGTGTGTGTGTGTGTAGGTGTGAAAGGCACTTTGGTTTCTTGGAATAGTTTTTATCTGGTATAGGCCTGCCTGGTTTGGCCATATGCCTCTCCAGTAAGTTTCCCAATAGTAAAAGACATTTGGAAAGTCCAAAGCAAAATCCAAAAGAGGTAGCAACCCAGAAGCAAGGATAAAATAATAGAGATGGGATGGTCGGAAAGTGCTGTCTTCATCCACGGACATGTGATTTATATTAGGGCAAGAGCAGGAAGACAAAGGAGATGTGGCTCCCAAGAATTCAGATAAGCACATTCAGTGTGTGTGTATGTGTGTGTGTGTGTGTGTGTCAGGGGTGGGGGAGAGGGGCACCAAAAACAACCAGATTTTATTTCCATCAGCTATAGCTCACTAGGGGATGCATGCTATTGTGATAATGCCAAACAAAAATGATACCACAGTCACATTGTAAGTGTATGCTGCATGATTTTGCTTGGGGAGAGGCAGGGGGGAGGGGGCACATTGTATTTGCAAAGTATGGATTTCCAAAGGGAGAGGGACTGATCACCTTGGTAGAGCTGGGTATAGTGCTTGCCTTTTGGCTAGGTGTTAGTAACTTGACTTTTTGCCACCTTCAATCATAAATAATGAGAGAAAAGAACTGAAGACTGAGATAACACAGGTATTATTATTATGCCCATTTTAAGGATGAGGAAACTGAGGATCAATGTTCTGTTTTGCATGAGGAAAAACCAGGCACAAGGATGCACTGGGAAGAACTTTGGACCTGCAGTAGGAGGACATGGCTTCAAATCCTGACTGTCAGTTAGTGGGTGATCTTGGGCAAGCTGCTGTTTCCCTGGGCCTCAGTTTCCTAGTCTGTAAATTAACGGGAGTGGATTTCATGATCTCTAAAGCACTTCTCTGGTCTAAGTCTGTGATCATGAAATGGTGACTATCCAGAGGAAGAGGACTAAAATGATAAAGGCTCTTGGGTCATGTCATATGAAAATTAATTGAAAGAAATGGGCTCGTTTAGCTTGGCAAAAATAAGACTTGGTGGGAGACATGATAGTTGTCTTCAAGTATCTAAAGGACTATCATGATGAAGAGGATTTCAGTTTCTTCTGTGTCTCCAGAAGGAAGAACTAGAAACAATGGCTACTAAGGCTAAAGAACTTGGTGGAGCAATTGCACCAAATGTCCTTCTCCAACGTTTCTACCACTTCCTCTACCATTTTGTCTCTTCTGGCTGGACATTGACCACCCCTCACTGCTGTTGATTAAAATCCAAAACCCCTGTCCCATTCAGACTCTCAGGCCAAATCTCCCATTCTTAATAGTGGTAGGTAGCCAGTAGGCATGGCTGCACGTGCCACTCAAATCAACCAAAGTTTACCAACTGTAATCCCTCTGATAAGATGGAGGGCCTGCAGACCTTACTATCTACCATGTTGTTGTGTCCTGACTGGCTCTGGGTCTTACCATCTGCTCTGTTGATACACTTTTCAAACCCTCTCCCCCGAACTCCCAGCATTGTCATCTGATATGCCAATGTACCCTACAGAACCCTGGATCTTGCCATCTACCCTGAAGCTAAACCCTACTTTACGTGTTGTATTCCCCAATTCAAATGTGAACTCCTTGAAAAGTAGGAACTACCATGCTTTTGTATTTGTATTCCCGGTTCTTAGCACATTACGAGCTTTTAAAATGCTTTTTCAAGTCAATTCAATGAAAAAATACCTGCTCTACGTAAAACATTTTTATAGGAGCTAGGGAGAAACAATGACAAATAAGACATGGTCTTTAAGCAAAAGCTGTATCACTACTCACTGGGATAGTAGAGGGGATTCTGGCTAAGGTATGTGTTAGACTATAAGATCTCTGAGGTGGTTCCAAATATGAGATTCTGTGAATTCACATGGTCAATCAGCATGGTCAATTTCCATTTTTATTTGTCCTTAATCAGTCATATTGATTGTTTTCAATGTTAAAAATCTATTAGATACTGGTTGACCCACCACCTCATTTTGGGCCATAAATAGACATCAAACTACCACCTTAGTGGGTTCAGTGTAAATACTGAAGAAGTGTAAACATAGAAGAAATCCTTCCAGAGGTCTTGATGAGCTCATGTTAGTAGTGGTCATGGAGCAATGCCAGGAGTGTGCTGGAGTCAGTTCCAACTGGCTTATGAGAGATGATTGTTAAATTTCTTATGTGCTTATTTATACCTCAGAAATCAGCCTACTCTACAAATCAGAGTTTGTTATTTTTCCTGATTATCTTGACTTAGGAAAGCATTAATGATGCAAATTGGGCTTATTCAGAGAGCCTTGTTACCAAATACTTATCAGCACATCCCTGGGTAACACTTGCAATTAATGAAAGACTGTTTTCTATCTTTCATTTTATTTAGATAAATTTTATGAATAACTTTTGTTTCAGCACATCATAAATGCCCAACATAATCCTTATTAAATCTTTCCACAGTTCAATCTCCAAAAACAGTTAAATATAGCAACATTAAAGAGTGATTATAACTGATGGTGCATGAAACCTGATACTTTAGTAGACTTCTGTTTGTTAAAAGAAGTGAAGACAATGCATTATAAGTAAATATGAACATTTTCCAATGATTTTTATCTCTTTTTGCCACTTAAAGTTTTCTTCATGTATATACTTATAGATATTGTATCTATTTTTTATTTTGCTTCTCTTTTGTCCTCTTTGTACCTCTTCAAATACTTACTTAGTTATTTGACTTTTGGTATTTGTCATTGGTTTTGTATCAGTAATTTTCCATTATACTCATATAGACCATTTCTTCTACCATCCCACAATCATTCTACATCTACTATGTGCCAGATAATGCGGATATGAAGATACAAAACAAAACTATCCCTACTATCATGGAGCTTATATTCTATTGGTGGAGGTGCTATGAATATATAAAGATGATAATAACTGGACTCATTATTTCATTAGTATGAGGAACCACCAGATGAGGGAACTCCCTTTACAAGTGCAGGTCCTTGAGTCTAGGTCTGTCTACATCATGCCATGCCTCCTTGGTGTGTGTGTGTGTGTGTGTGTGTGTGTGAGTGTGTGTGTGTACATGTTCAGAATTATTAAGAGTATATAAGATAAACACAAGATCACTATAGAGGACACACACCAGTAGTTAGGGGAAGCTGGAAAGGCCCTCTAAAAGGTGGTACTTGGGTTGAATTTTGAATGAAATGAAAGATTTTTTTGGTGGAAATGACACGGAAATGCATTCTAGGCATTGGGGGTGTCCAGTACTATACTACCTAATCTCTATGAGTCCTAGTTTCCTCATTTGTAAAATGTTGAGGCTGGGTTAATTGACATACAAGATCTTTTCCAAATAGAAGATCCTATGAATATAGTGTTTTTATGCAGTCAACTAAGACTATTAGGCAGAATATTCCTCTCTCTCTCTCTGTCTGTATTCAATGCAATTTGATAAACATTGATTAGACATCTGCTGTGTACAATGTATTATGTTAAATGCTGAAGGAGATGCCAAAGTGAAACAAGATACAACCTTTGCCCTTAAGAACTTTGAAATCTAGTAGACGGGACAACACAAAGAAATCAGAATAATATGAGTTAGGTAGCCCCTGAACCTGGTTTTGAAGAAGGGGAATTACTCCACAGTGGGGAGGGGATGATGAGAAAAACTTCCTGAAATGGGGGCCCATACATATAAAGGAACAGAGATAGGAGAACAATAGGTAGTATAGTTTAAATGGAACAGAGAGTACATGAAGGGAAATTTTCTACATACTACTTATTATAGTTAGGCCAGAAATGCCAACTGGGGACTTGAGCCTCTGTCTTCAAGGAGCTGAAATTCTATTTTTTTTTTTAAAATTTGTTTAAAGTTTTGAGTTCCAAATTCTATCCCTTCCCCACTGGAGACAGTAAACAATCAGATATACCTTACACTTGTGCAATTATGTAAAACATTTCCATATTACTCATTTTGTATAAGAAGACTCATATGGAAAAAAATGAAAGAAACAAAGTGAAAATTAATATGCTTCAGTCTGTATTCAATCACTGTCAGTTCTTTCTCTGGAGGTAGGTAGCATGCTTCATCATTAGTCCTTTGGAATTGTCTTGGATCATTATATTGCTGAGAATAGCCAAGTCATTCACAATTCTTCATTAAACAATGTTGATGTTACTGTGTGCAATGTTCTTCTGGTTCTATTCACTTCACTATGTATCAGTTCATGTAAGTCTTTCCTGTTTTTTTTTTTTTCTGAAACCGTCCTGCTTGTCATTTTTCGTAGCACAATAATATTCCATTACAATCATATACCATAACTTGTTTAGCCATTCCTCAATTGATTGACGTCCCTTTGATTTCCAATTCTTTCCCACCATAAAAAGAGGTGCTATAAGAATTTTTTACAAAGAGTTCCTTTCCCCCTTTCCTGGAAGTCTTTAGGATAAGACCTTGTATTGAGAAGTCTTCTAGCTTATCCCCTTTACAGATAATGCTTGCTGATGGTTTTAGATAAATATTACTTATCATTTTAAGGTAAACTTCATTTATTCCTGTGCTCTCTAATGTTTTTAGTAAGAATGGGTGCTAATTTTGTCAAAGGCTTTTTCTGCATCTATTCAGATGATTGTATGATTTCCGTTGGTTTTGTTATTGATGTGGTCAATTATGCTGATAGTTTTCTTAATATTGAACCAGCCCTGCATTCTTGGTATAAATCACACCTGGTCACCTTGTCCTATATTGCTGTAATCTCTTTGCTAGTATTTTATTTAAAAATTTTGCACCAATATTAAAGAAATTGCTCTATTATATTTTATGTTTTGACTCCTCCTAGTTTGGGTCTCAGCACCATATTTGTATCATAAAAGGAATTTGGTAGGACTCCTTCTTTGCCCATTTTCCCAAATAGTTTATATAGTATCGGGATTAATCGTTTTAAAAATGTTTGATAGAATTCACTTGTGAATCCATCTGGTCCTGAGGATTTTTTCTTAGGAAGTTCATTGATGGTTTGTTCAATTTCTTTTTCTGAGATTGGGCTATTTAAGAATTTTTGGTTAATCTGGGTAATTTCTATTTTTGAAGATATTCATTCATTTCATTTAGATTATCAAATTTATTGGCATATAATTGGGCAAAAGAGCTCCTAACAATTGTCTTAATTTTCTTTTCATTGGTGGTGAATTCACCTTTTATATTTTTGATGCTAGTAATATGGTTTTCTTCTTTCCTTTTTAAAATTAAATCAACCAATGGTTTAATCTATTTTATTGGTTTGTTTGTAAAACCAGCTCCTAGTTTTATTTATTAGTTCAATGGTTTTCTTGCTTTCAATTTTTTTAATCTCTCTTTTGATTTTCAGGATTTCCAATTTGATTTTTAATTGGGGATCTTTAATTTGTTCTTTTTCTAATTTTTTTTAGTTGCATGCCCAATTCTTTGATCTGTTTTTTCTCTATTTTATTGATGCAAGCAATTAGAGCTATAGATTTTCTTCTAAGTACCATAAATTTTGGTATGTTGTCTCACTATTGTCATTTTCTTTAATGAAATTATTGATTGTTTCTATGATTTGTTATTTGACCCACTTGTTTTTAGGATTAGATTATTTAATTTCTAATTCATTTTTAATCTCTTTCCATTGTCCACTATTGAATGTAATTTTTATTGCATTATGATCTGAAAAGGATGCATTTACCATTTCTGCTTTTCTGCATTTGGTTCTGAAGTTTTTATTTCCTAACACATGGCTGGCCAATTTTTGTGTAGGTTCCATATCCCGCTGAGAAAAAGCATATTCCTTTCTATTCCCATTCAGTTTTTTAAAAAGAGATCTATCATACCTAAATTTTCCAGAATTTTATTCACCTCCTTAACTTCTTTCTTGTTTCTTTTTTTTATTAGATTTATCTAGTTCTGAGAGGGGAAAGTTGAGGTGCCCCACTAGTATAGTTTATTATCTCTTTCCTCTTATAACTTATTCATTTTTTCCTTCAAAAACTTAGATGCTATACCATTTGGTGCATATGTGCTTAAGATTTATATGACTTTATTGCCTATGGTATCTTTCAGCAAGGTATAATTTCCTTCTTTGTCTTTTTTAATTGAATCTCTTTTTGATATTGCTTTGTCTGAGATCATGATTGCTATCCCTGCTTTCTTGGCTTCAGTGGAAGCATAATAGATTCTACTTCAGCCCATTGCCATTGCCCTGTGTGTATCACTCTGCTTCAAATGTGTTTCTTGTAGGCAATGTATGGTAGGATTCTAGCTTTTAATCCATTCTGCTATCTGCTTCTGTTTTATGGGTAAGTTCATTCCATTAACATTTATAGTTATGACAACTAACTCTATTTCCCTCTATGCTATTTTCACTTTTTTATTCCCACCTCTTACCTTCTACTTTGCCCTCCTCAGAAGTGTCTAATACACTCTATTTTTATTCATTGCTCCTAGCTCTATCTGTATTAATTCCAATCTCTCCAAATACTCATATAGACATATAACATGCATTTAATTACAGAGCCTAACAAAGCTTTCTTAATGAAATCCATCATTATTTATTAATGGGTTGAACTAATCAGCCACACTGAATAAACAAAGTGGATGAAAAATGAATACTTTCTAGTAATAACAATCAACCCACTGATTTGGGTTTTTTTCTTCCTTTCTCCTTTCTTTCCTTTCTCTCTCTCTGAACACACTATCTCTCACTTACACACATATACATACCCCAGAAATATGCATAAAGGTGTTGGACAAATTATAGACAATGACCTAGGCCATAACTGAATAAAACTGAATAAAGTGAAGGCAGTTTGCACTTGGAAAATTCTGTGACCCTCAGCTTCTGGGTCATGTGAAAGCCCATCTCTCTTATGTCAATATTCTCCTGGTGATGCTTGATGATTTCATATCATGGAAAATTACCATTTTGGAGAAATCAATTTCAGATTACCCAAGGACAGTGAAAAGATCCATGTTGAGTATAACTAGCCTGTAGCACATTACTGTAACAACAATGCTGCTTGCAGCTACTGTGGAGGTGTAAGGCCAATAACACCAGCACATAGGAGGGCTTCTAGCACAGGTTCTTTGATCTGCTTTTCTCAGGAAAGCAACTTTAAGGGGTTCATAATCTTACTTTAATTAAACATACATATACCATTCACTTAGTTCAAGGGAAAAAGTCAGCATCTTGAACTTCAGAGCAAATACAAGCAGAAATTACAAGCAGAAATTATATAAACAGAGCAAATAACAAAAATCAGCATACAAGACTTCTAACTGTTTGTCTATAGCAATACATGCACAGTTACGAGACAGAGAAGCATTAACATCTGGGTTTTCAAAGCTGAGGAGCTCCTTAACGGCTACCCAGAGTCTTGTCTGGCCAAATCACATGGACGCTCTTCCAATGAGTGAGCCACAAAACAAAATGTTAACCTCAGAGTATATATACACTTCTTCAGGGTCAGAGGGCATCATGACCATTTGACTCTAACTCAGGTGACTTAGGCTTTCTTGTGACTTAAGCAGGTCATCAAAGAGTCTTGATTCAAAGACTTTTGAATCAAACAAAAGCAAGACTCAATGAAAGGCACTTGATTGCCTTAGTGCTGAGAAGCACTTCAAAAGAAAAAAAACAGCAAAAAGTCCCACTTTGCTTGCCCTTACAATTACCAATGAGGTACGAGAAGTGGAATAAAAGATATATCACTAAGGACTAGAAAAGGAGATATAATAATCTAGTAGTGAGACAGAGAAAATGTAAAAATGGAGTTCTGCACAAGACATTAAAATCTACTTACATAAAGATTTCCAGTTTGTTGGGCTATATAAAGACAGTTGGAGAGACATAATGAGAATTGCATGGGATAAAAATACATGGCAGTCTTTTGCTCTATATTCAAGAGGGTAGTACCTAGGAAATAAAAATTTATGAAAGTGTAAACATACATATTTACTCAGAAGACCACATGCTCACACACTCACATATATAGACATAGACATAGAAATAGGAGACAGAATGACCTAAAGACACTTAGAGGAGGAGGAAGAATTGAAGAGGAAGAGAAGGGAGGGGAGGAGGGGAATGAGGGAAGAAGAGGAAAGAAGAATTTTCTGCACATTGCAGCTTAATTTCTTTTTAAGTAATAGCTTCATCAACACCAAAATGGCCTTGAGAAGAGAGCATTAGAAGAGTAGAAGTGGAGAGTTGGTATTCTATTTGTTACATTATGGGTGATAATGAATTTAAAATTTTTTTCCCCAAAGGCCATCTATTTTACACAATTGATTTTTTACTTGCAAGAATGAGTATACTTCTTATAATGAAATCCATTTAATCAATATATCTACTAAAGACTTATCAAGAATTAAAATAATATAACTACTTGTTCTTTCACATTTCAAAATTGTTTAGCAATACTAGTAGCAGCCTTCGTTAAACATTTACTGTATGGGGAAGAATGTTCTGGACAATTAGAGCTTTGAGTCTGGTAAATATTTGGTATATATCTTTGATTGATGGATAAGAGTTAAACATAGCCAGGAGGGATTTAAAGGCTTAACAATTCACATATAAACAGCTAAAATAAATGATAACAGCTTTATCAATATAGTTTTGCATACACTATTTCATGTGATCCTTATAACTACTCTATGAGATACCCAGCCTTTGATAAAAACAGCTACAAGGAAGGAAGCAAACATTTATGTAGCTCTTACTTTGTGCCAGGCATTATACTACTAAGTGCCAGAGATACATATACAAGCAAAAAAAAATGGTCTCTGCCCTTGGGAGCTTACATTCTAATGGGGCAAAACAACACAAAAGGGGGCAGAAAGCTGGAGGACAGAGAGGAAGGTACCCACCACTGGAGCATGATTTTGAATTCTAGGAACCAGGAATAGGGCCAGGAGAATAATGAAGACTGGGCTGGGCCCCTTCACAAAATGGAGCTTCCAGAAGGAACTCACCAATGGGAAGAGGGAGCAGACCTTACAGAGGAATGTTTCAGGACAGAGATCATTGGGGTGGTTGGAGGCAAAAGAGGACTCGGGTATGAAGCTACAACAGTAAAATTGTACAAACAGGAGAGAAAGAGTATAAGATCAGGCCCCTCCCTACCTCCACAGATGATCCCTTGCCCCTAAAGTATCTTGGGGATGCTGAGTATTGAATTTGGAGCTGACGATACAGACAGAAGGAAGAGAGTTTTTCTTATTATTTAAATTTGTTATTATTTAACTTTCATTCTGAATTCTCTGGCAACCAGATCTTTGACAGATTTTGGTTGGTTTGGGGATTTGTCTTTATTTTCCCAGAGAATGCTTCACCACTGTGAGAAGTGTTGAAGTCTAGATTCATGTGGACTGGGATTGGAATTTTATAATCTAATCCTTGAAAGGTTTGACTGTACAAGAAGAAGACTTGCTTCTTTTTCACTTTCTTTTCTTCTTCTTCCTTCTCTTTCCTTTCAGCAAACATACATGTAAGGTAGAATCCTTAAAAGGAGATCCTCGTAAGTGCTTTCAATTTGTGGAAAACCCTGAAACTGACAGCAGAACCCTGATCTATTAGAAAATATCTCTAAAAATTGCATGAGGAAGATGATACATTGATGTATGTTCATAAGGTGCTTTTGACATTGCAGAAGTAGTACCAAAGTTAAAAGGCAAACAACATTTTAAGTAGGTGGTACAGTTACTTTCTTTGAAATGTTGGGCAAATAATGTAGAAAGTATTTTTAAAGTTTTTTTTTCTGTTTTGCAAATAAAACAAAAATAAATACAATGCTTACAAAACTTGATTTTAAAATACAAGCTTTTGGTTCTGTACAAGATTGGATATCTGGCAACAACGCCTTCTGTCCAAGAAGACTCCTTACTGCTTAGAACATCTGCAAAAATAATTGTATTTGTAAGGGGGTAGGAAGGGATTTGCCCTACCTCTTGTTGAAGGATGAGGGTTTTGACAGGGGTAAATTTCTTTGCCAGATTTTGGTTGGTTTGGGAATTTGCCTTTATTTCACTGTGGGAAGTCCTGAAGTCTAGATTCTTGTGGAGTAAGATTGGAATTTTATAATCTAATCCTCAAAAAGTCTGACTGTACAAGAAGCATTTTGAAAGTCAGTAGGGAAAGATGAGATGTGATAATGCAAATATTTGAGTAAGGACCTGGCACTCAGTTTCTCCTCCCTGTTTGAACCTTGATTACTATAGCTGTTGTCCTGAAGGATACCTCACAGAGTTGTTATTTGTCTTGGAAGTCATTCTCTTATTATCTTAACAATGTCAGAGAAAGAAATTTATTTAGAAATGTAAATAGAGAAGAAAATTTTCTGGGGAATTTTCCTGATTCATGTGGTAATGTTGAAAAAAAAGTTTGAAGTGGATAAATACGTGTTATGA
Organism: Trichosurus vulpecula; assembly: GCF_011100635.1. NCBI lineage: Eukaryota > Metazoa > Chordata > Mammalia > Diprotodontia > Phalangeridae > Trichosurus > Trichosurus vulpecula. The sequence continues at coordinate 99,887,487 of NC_050576.1, read as the reverse complement.
AATCCTCAAGGTGGGCCATGGTGGGGAGAGAACTGAATTTACAGTGAGAGAACCTGGGTTCACATTTTTGGGTTAACTACTTACTCTCTTGGGCAAATCACTTCCCTGGGTCTCAGTTTCTACATTTGTTAAATGTGGGAGTTAGATGAGATGACTTCTGAGGTATCTTCCATTTCTAAATCTGTGATTCAGCAATATAAGTGCTCTCTGTCTCTGTCTGTCTCTGTCTGCCTGCCTGTCTCTCTCATATATGTACACATAACACAAATCCATTCATGAAGAATGAAATTTGGGATTGCCTTATTACTGAAGTGTTCTTTCTTTCTTCAGTTTGATGCGAACAATGTATAGCATCTCATCAGATCTTCTTCCCTGATATATTTGAACTCACAGTTTGGGTCACCAGAATGTGGTTTTCTTGAGTCCTAGAGGTAATCTATGGGTCTACACTTTTAATATAGTAACTCATGAGTCCCTGAACCTATGCTCCCTTTAACGATTAGCCAGTGAATACAACTAGCTCTTAGCAAAGGCACTTAGCAATAATAGTAGTTACCAAGCCTCTCTCCATACATAAATGGTGCGGTACAATCTCCCAAAAATGCGTACAGGAAGGGTGGGCTCAAACCTGGAGTATAATGGTAGTGAGTACAACATGTAGAATGTATTTGTGGCAAAGGTAACTCACAACTCCTGGTAATTCAGAGCCAGGAAGTCCTTTTCTTCTTTATAGAAGTTTTATGCTGTTTTCCTAGAGTTTGGTCCTCTGCAGAGCCCAAATGTTGATTGCTAGGGGTCAGTCTCTTTAAAGTTCACTCTTTCTCTGTATCTATATCTGAATGGAATGGGTATGTCTCTGCATAGACTAAAGGTCTAGTAGTTCCCTTTCAAAAAATAGATAGCAGGGTCGTGGAGAAAGAGAAATTTCTACCTCTTCCCCTCTTAAAGGTCCCCCTCTCCCGACAGACACCTTACAGTATTTTACTTCTCAATTGCTTTAAGTCTTAATTGTTCTTACCTTCTCAGGGTTTAATTTCCAAAAGCCCCAGAGTCTTGGATAATTTCCTTTCTTAGTCAATCATTTTGTTTCTATCTTAAGTCAATCAGAGAGGTGGTCTCACTTTCATAGATGGATAGATGCATCACTTATAGTTCATTTAGCATTTCATTAATGTCTTGATTACATTCTGAACTTTCTGTGACTGTCAACTAAAGTGTGTATGTGTATGTGTGTGTGTGTGTGTGTGTGTATTGTGTAAATGGTGGTGGTGGGACCCCCCCCACAAGTTCGAAATACAATCCTATGTAAGATCCAATGGTGTGAGGCAGCCAGGTGGTGAAATGAGTAGAGCACCAGCCCTGGAGTCAGGAGGACCTGAGTTCAAATCTGCCCCAGACACCTGACATACTTACTAGCTGTGTGACCTTGTGTGTTGGTAAGCAAAATGGGCTCTTAGCACTTAGTTCACCCAAGTGTCCTTGAAGAGTTTGACTTTTGTTTCCTTAGAGTAATTCAGTGTATTTCATTGAGTCTTACTAGGTGCTAAGCCCCAGGCCCAAATTCCTATTAGGTGTAAAACCTATGTGGGTGTGGATTGGTAACTGAGGTGGGGCCCAAGGTGGGGCTAACTAAGGGGAGGTGCTAACTCAAGAGCCAATCACAGGAGCCTAAGTTCTGGTCATTCAGATGATGTTTGATGATGTCTGAAACCCTATAAGAAGAGAAGACAGAGCCATTTGCGTAGGGCTCTCACTCTTGGTGGAGTTTGGAGACCCCCACGCAGCTGTAGCAAAGAAGATAAGAAACCCTCCAGCTTGTAAACCTGGATGTTCGGACTTTGTTAAACTCTGGTAACTATGTATTGGGATTTGAATCAGACAAGGTCTGTCTGTTGATGTTTGTACTTTGTATTTTGTTCTGAAGTTCAAGGTGCTGGATTTTTCCCCCCGAACTAAGTGAATGATATTTGTGTGCTGTAAGCTTGTCAACCCCTTAACGTAGCTTTCCTTAGTTAAGCAGATCAAAAGAACCTGTGCTTTTGCAGCGTGCTGACAGCTTTCTGGATGCTGGCTGTTGGTGGATCTTACACGCCCACAGAAGCTGCTAGCTGGATTGTTGAAACACCATGGACAAGTCACTTAACCCCAGTTGCCTTGCCTAACCCCGCCCCCCAAAAATAGAAGATGAGGGAAGGCAGAATAGAAATAATTAAACACCATTTCTTTTACATAGGGTTAATTGTCTGCATACCATGGACAGTGGCTTCATTAAAAAAAATTAGCAGTTAATATTAACAACATGTTCTATGTAAATATTTGGTTAAAAACAATACACATTAATTTCTCTTATTTTCTTTTATTTAATTTCTAAAAATCCAAAGACAAATACTTCCCTTCATTTTGAACAGATGCAAATGAGGACATGCCTTGCAAGGTCTACTAGGAGAGTTATCTACTTTCAACATGGAGTGAATTGATCCAGGAAGGATTAAACAGGAGGTGGCTCCTCCTTAGTCAAGCTTTCAAAAACTTTCACTTTTTATTGTTTCATTTGGAAAGGACTCCTAAAATATAAGCTGCACCTATGTTCACAAGAAGATACAGAAACACATTTCAGGGGTAAACACAAATGGTTTTGGAGTATTTACCACTTCAAATTATCTTCTTGGCGTGGTGTTGTGCAAGAGGTATTAGGCATGGAGCTCAAAGACATGGATTTGTGATATATAAAAAGCTGGAGAGACATAATTTCTGGGTAGTTAATCATTTTATTAATTATTGCCAGTGGATAATTAATAAAAGGGGTCAGTGGCACCCTTGAATGCCAAAGACCCCTTGTGGAACACACTTAATGCTTACATGCTTTTGGAAGAGTGGGTATTCCTGAGGACAACAATCAGTTCTGATTGGTTAACAATTAAGGAACCTAAAGGAATATTATGAGAGGTAGACCTATTCTAATGAGGGGCTGGGGGACTGACTCTGATAGCCCTCTGCTCCTGGACCACCCCAGCCTCAAGCAATTTGGACAAAGGATCTATCTCTACCCAAGCCTGAATAGAACACAATGGGCTTCTCTACTTGGGTGGAGTTTGAATAAGATTGAGGAGAAAGTGAATCCAATCTCATCATCAGCAATGTCCTTCAGATTCTGGCTTGGCCTAGTAGAGAATGATGATCTAGGAAGAAAAAAATAATAATGAAGTTGAGTCAATGATGTCAAGTCGACAAGCATTTATTAAGGACCTACTATGCACTAGGTACTGTACTAAGTGCTAGGGATACAAAGAAAGGCAAAAACAACAACAACAACAACAACAAAAAACAAAAACCAGTCCCTTCTCTTAAGGAATTAATACTCTAATGGGAGAAGCAATATATATACATACCCACACAAAGCCACCACTATACAAAAGCAAAATATATAAAGAATAAATTAGGGGTAATCTCAAAAGGAAGGCACTTAGAATAAGGAGAAATGAAAATGATCTAATAGAAAGTAAGCATTAGCTGAGATTTGAAGAAAGCTAGAGAAGCCAAGAGACAGTGATGAGAAAGGAGAGAGCTCCAGGCATGGTGGGGCACTCTGAAGATACTCAGAAACACCTGAATAGACTTATATTAATACGGCATTTTGTAGACTATACATGGGCATGGAAGTAAGATATCACAAGGTATTTTTAAATAGCTTTGCCTGGGATAGATTCACACATGTATAATGAAGAATGGCCAAATATTTATGCCACTAAAGAAAGCATATAATTATGCTGACAAGTCTCCCCAATACACAGTGACGTGTGAGAAATGATCATAAGATTTGTACTTTAGAAACATTGACATCTTTACTTGTTTCCTAAGTTGTTTTGGGAAAGCATTTTGTAAATCTTAAAGCACAGTAGACACATGAACAATTATTGATATTATAAACATAAATAATTATTTTAAGTGAAACATTCAGTAAAAATTTCAGACCAGCTATGAAACATCCAAATATGTGTTCATTATAAATTTTGAAGAAGTACATATAAACTACATGAAACCACTTGTGTTAAAAAGATATTCTTATAAGCAACAACAAAAACAAATTGAACTTTTTTTTTAAGCATAATAGTGAAAATTGCAGATATTCCACATTTTTACTGGGTCTTTAAAAAATCCCACAGTTAATTCTTATTCATGTGTAACTGACTACTGTACATCAATAGTATTTTCAATTCTCAAATCAATAGCCTAGATGTTTTCAGAAAAAACTAATTAGTCTCACTGAGGGGTTACTGTGTTAGGCAGGGGAAAAACCCACTGCTACTGATGTATTGACTGCACAGTCAACTGGATGGAAGTAATTTTTATCCTCCCCCTAAGAGGTCAATTTAAGTGCTCTGGGCAATACATGAGAAGTAAAGCAGCTTTAAGGACTCTGTCTTCTGTTGTTCTGCCTAATGCCATTAATAGCACTTTGTTTAGATTTAACAAAATTGCGCATTTCACTTTGGATGCAGATTTTACCGAAATGCCATGCTACTGCTCAATAGTTAGGAAATGCCTATGGATTATATCATACAACCTTAATATAGATCCCAAGCCATTAATGCTTCTTTAGAGTCCATAATGGAACCTTCCCACTGAAATTAGAGTAGTTGGAAATATTTGCAATCTCCATCTTAAATGTGTTGAACAGAGCCTGTCTTCTATTCCTTCTTCGGTTCAACCATTAGGTCAACAGGGCACATGTCCACTAGATCTAGCAAAATGGAAGACAAGCTCTCATGTGATCAATAAGTTGATCATATGGTCAATAAATGTGTTGAACCCTTATCAAATAGAGTGATTTTAATTTTTGTGGGATTAATAAAGATTCATTTCTGTTGTCAACCAGACAACCAGTTCAACTTTTGCTTATTTATTTTAGAAACTATTTCTAGTCAGATATAGTAAGAGATGGTATGGTCAAGGATCATAGATTTTAGAGATGGAAGGAAACTTGGAGACCATTAAGTCCAACTCTTCATTTTAAGGATGATGAAATAGAGGATTGCCCAGGATCACAGTTATTAGATGTCTGAGGTAGGATTAGAACCCAGATTTTTCTTACTCCAAGTCCAACTCTTTATCCATTACTCCATGATCCCTCTTATCATCAAGGCCTAGGACAATTACCAACATGTAAATATTAAATCTGAATCCAAATGAATGAGTTAATTCATCTGAAAATAATGGGAACTTCTTGTTATTCAGTTGTTTCAGTTGTGTCCAACTCTCCATGATCCCATTTGGGGTTTTCTTGTCAAAGATACTGGAGTGGTTTGCCATTTCCTCTTTTAGCTCATTTTACAGATGAGGAAACTGAGGCAAACAGGGTGAAGTGATTTGCCTAGGTAACACAGCTAGTAAGTATTGTTTTTAAGTGATTACAATTCTGATTTGGAGCTGCAGCAAGAAAGAGAACTAGACAGAGTCAGAAAAACTGTTTGAGATTTGGCTCTTCCATTTTCTAACTATGTAACCTTGGGACAATCACTGAACTTTGCTGAAATTCAATTTCCCCATCTTTAAAATGAAGATAAAATATCTTTATAACCTGCTTCATAAAATTGTTATTAGAATCAGCTGAGTTAACATATAATTTAATTCTTTTTAATGATAAATTGTTAACCAAATGTAGGTTGTCATTGACACTAAATGTTCTATTTTGACCTATTATATTTAATATAGGTCACCTCAAATCCTTTAGGAAGTAGATGGAATACAAAATCACAAAATCATAGTATTAGGCATCATGTAGTCCAAATCCATTTATTAATTCTAAATTAATATACATACATGTGTACGTAACATATTTGTATATCCACACAATATATTAATGTATGCACACATATACACATGCATATACATATAGGCATATAAACACACACACATACACATATGTATATGTATACACACATAGAATTGCTTCAACAATAAAGGTTTTAAAAGCTTCTATGATTCAAAACCAGGTCACATCACAAACAATTAATGTCCACAAATCCTTGGGGTCATGAACTGGGTAGTTTGTCCAATGCAACCCAGAATCCTCTCTCCTCCTATTTAGAGGTGATAGAATGATGGTCTCTCTCCAGAGGTGAAGGTATGATCTTGGAGTCACAAAGTCCCTTGTTTAAATCTTGTCATACTTTTTAGTTTCATGACTCTGGGAAACTCCCTTAATATCTTTTATTATCTGTTTATACATTTGTAAACTAGGGATACAAGTTGTAATAACCTTATAAGATGGTTGTGATGATCAAATTACTTCTTGTATATATAAAGTGCCTTGCAAAGCTTAAAGAAAGAGTCAGTATCAACAAACATCATCAAATGTTTATTATGTGTCAAGGACTGTGCTAAGAGATGCAGACACAAAGAAAAAGGAAAAACATTACAGGGAGCTCATATTCTAATGGAAGAGATGACTTGCAAGCAACTATGAGCAAGTAAGATGTGTACAGTGTAAATGGGAAGTAATCTCAGAGGGAAAGCACTGGCAGATGGGGATGGTGGTGGGTGGAACAAGGCAAAGCCTCCTACAGAAGGTAAGATTTGAGCCGAATTCTTAAAGGAAGCTTAGAAGAGGGAAAGATAAAAGATAAAAACAGAGTAGTTGGAAGGAAATCTGTAAGAGAAAGGCCTTGTTATCTGTGTGAGGGGAGGTCGGGGGTATATAAGGAAAGACCTTCTTCAGAAGACGATCTTTGAGCTGAGCCTTGAAGGAAGCCAGAGAAAATTAAGAGGTGAAAGTGAGGAGGAAGAGCATTTGAGCCTTGGAAGTGAGGCAGACAGTGCAAAATCCTGGAGGCATGGAGAAAGGAGATTTTATCCATGATCTCATGATTAAATAATCTCTTCATCGCAGATTGTAACCAATCCATGCCTTCTCTTATAATTCATTCAAACTAGCATGGAGTCTACCATTACCCACATAATTAGGCTATCTGGTGAGTGTGAGCTAGTGTTCATATGGAAGACCATCAGAACCAAGACATAAACCGCAGTATATGAACAGTTTTCATCTTTTCCAACAATACATTTCCCTTATGCCTTTTATGCCTTTTCTCGTGTGTGGGTGATTGGTGGTATTATGCTGTAGCTCACTTATACTCATCATGTTTTTGTCTTATAAAATTCCATGATTCACAACCAAGTAGAATCACTGGCAGATTATTGGTGTTAGAATGATAGATTTGTGTCCATGAACCTTGTGATCGTGGGAAGGATTGATTGTGTAATTTCTCCTCTCCTCCTACTTAGATATAGATACTTATAGATATCTATCTCTCTCGATTTTTCTTGTAGTTTTTGTTTTGTTTGGTCTTCCTTTGAGAAGGTAGGAATTCTGTATTTTGTAATAACTTCTATTATAATTCTATGTAAAGAATTTAGGAATAAGAGCAAGAAACCTTACTAGCTGTCTGTTTGACCCAAAGATCAAAGAAGATATGGGAAATTCTCTGAGATCCTTGATGATAAGGATTGTTTCACCACAGTGCCTGAAATGTAGTAGGTGCTTAATAAATATGTGTTGGTGGGTTGATTTCTGACATGATATTAAACAAAATTCTCTATTAACCAGCACCTCTGGCCATCTAGAATTATGTCTGATGCTTATGATAATAATGCAGAGACACTTAGCGATCCTGAACTAAGAACTCCAAGAATTTGGAAAAGACCCCAGGGGTCATTTCATCCATCTTGTTTATGAACAGGAGCTCCCTCTACAACAACCTTGATAATTGGTCATTCTTTTCCATTCTAAAGAGGGAAACTCAACTCATTCCTGAGGTGGCCCTTCCCTTTTTGGAGAACCCTAATTAGGAGGAAATTCTAACCTTATATCAAACCAAAATTTTACATCTCCTATCCTTTCCTCTCTCCTGTTGCTACTAGCTTAATCCTCTGGGATAAAGCAACAGAATTCTAATCTTTCAAATGATGGCCCTTCCCTTACTTGGAGAATAGCTATCACTCCCTGCCCAAGTGTTCTATTCTATAGACTAAAAATCCTTAATGTCATTAACAATTCTATGTCCAGCTCCTCCACCATACTGACAGCCTTCCCAAGGGCACATTTTATTTTCTTGATAACTTTCCTGAAATGTAGTATTCAGAAATGAACATAATTTCCCAGTAGTGGTTCAGTTGGGTTCTAGTAAAGTAGAACAGCCATTTAACTGCTAAAATAAGATCAGGGAGTTAGAGCTGGAAGGGATGTTAAAGTCCATTGAGTCCAACACTTTCATTCCTTCATTCCTCTCTGGGCCCTGCTCCCCTATCTCTGGACTTCTCTGTCCACCATTCCCCAATGACCTTCTTACCCTGGAAGCTGCCTTCACCACTAGGTTCTAGTGGCCTTCTCACTGGGAGATTTCTCTGTCCTGCAGCACTGTTCTCTGGTTGCCTTTTTCCTCCTAGAACTTCAATCCATCAGCCATTCTTCAGTCCTGTTTGACTTCTTGTGACCTCATTTGGGGTTTTCTTGGCAGAGATACTGGAGAAGCTTGCCCCTTTCTTCTCCAGCTCATTTTACAGATGAGGAACTGAGGCAAATGAGGTTAAGTGATTTGCTCAGCTAGTAATCATCTGAGGCCAGAGTTGAACTCATGAAGATGGGTCTTCCTGATTCTAAGCCCAGTGCACTATTTATTTTACCATCTTCTGGAACTGACATTTTAAGATAGGGTCCCCAGGCCAGTCATATTCACATCTTCATTCCTCTGGGTCACTCTTTTGACTCTCTAGACTTCTTTCTCCAACAATCTTCACTCTTTCCTTCCTTACATTCTAGCTTCTGTTTATGTGTTTATACACAGGAGAATGGTAAGCAGGAAGGGGTATTTTATTTTAGAGAAGTGGAAGGAGGGATTGATGGCCTGACAGGAATACGGTGATAAGGCTTGGGTAGGTGGCTGCTTGAGATGTGAAGCCAAGTCATGGTCTAGGGTCTAGGACCAGCCAGCTTTGTGCCATTCCATGCCCATGGAGTCTACTATTATCCACATGATTAGGTCATCTGGTGAGTTTGTGCTGGTGTTCATATGGATTACTGTCAGAACCAAAGCAACAGTGTGAGGGGATGACTGATTAGGCCAAGATTGGGACTTGAGGTAGGTACATGTTGGTGGGCATAGACCGAGGGGTCTAAATGTGGTATTGAGGCCCAAGGACCAGTCATGTAAAGCCTAGCTCTTACAGGAAGGGGTATCTGTAAGACTAAGTCAAAGCTATGGGGACAGAAGAGGCATTTGGTAAATGCTGTACACTGAGGTAGAATAAAAGTTCAAAGATGGGACTTTAGTCTAGAAGTGAAACAGGAAGGAGGTGACAGACAGAGCTGGACCTGACCTTGGTTTCTAATAATGGTTTATGAAGTTGCTTTAATTGTGAGGATCTTATCAGGCATAAGGAGGCAGCTAGGTGGCTTAGTGGATAGAGATATGGGCCTAGAGTCAGGAAGACCTGAGTTTAAATCTGGCCTCAGATACTTACTAGCTGTCTGACCCTGGGTAAATCACTTAACCCCTGTTTGCCTTAATCCACTGGAAAGGGAAATGGTAAACTACTACAATATCTTTGCCAAGAATACTTTATTGACAGTATAGTCTACAGGATCATGAAGAGGTGAACACAGCTGAAGGAGTGAGCAACATGAGGCAAATGGCAGGCTAGTATACCAATGGAAGTAAGCAGTATAGAAATAAATGGCTAGTTTACAAAGACCTTGCTGATAATTCAGATTGGTAGAAGTTCGACTGGATTATAGATACAGGTGAATATGGTACTTAGTAATACATTAGAAGAATTATAGACATTTTGAGTATTTGGGGTCATGGCCTTGACTTCAGGTGATATAATACTGAGGTCAGGGTTCCATTTAGTCACTGGGTTGTGTGGGTAGGAACCTAATAGGAAAGACAGTATCTTTTTTGTTAAGGGCAGGGTCCTCCACACCTGGAGAGTTAAGTAGACAGAAATCTCATTTGTTAAGGAAATAGATTAAGGGCAGAAACCATGCTCTGGGGAGGTAAGGTCACAAGAACATACATTTTAGTATTCAAATAAGTGACAAGGATACAAGATCAAAGCCAGACTGATTTGATGTTTAATGAGAGAACTATGGGATTATGGATTTTTCTCTCTCTCCTTAATAGGATAAGGCCTGGTCCTAATGCAGGATTAGGTTTTCAGGTAATGGCTCAGTATATGTCCTTGTCAGGGTTAGGATAGAGACACACTCAGGAACCAAATGAGAAAGTATAGTATAAACCCACCACTGCCCCTTGAAAGACAACTTAGAGTTCTTGCCTTCTTGATGGTGGGTCAGTTTCATTATATGTAAATAGAAGAATGGCCTCCATGCTAGATACCTATCTACTGATGGAACAGAAGGAGATCTTAAAAAGTTCCCTATGTGGGATAATATAACAAGGCAATACAAACTAAAATTCAATAAGCTTCTGAGGATGTTGCTTTCTGTACAAAATCCATAATGGCTTAGATTTTTAAAATTCCTTGGCCATCAGCTCTTTACCTGTCCATTAAAAGCACCTGTCCCTGTGGATTTTCCACCCTGTAAAAGTTTTCCCATTATTCTTTAATCAGTGTGTAGCAGCTAAAAACTTATTAGTTTTGTCTTTCTCCAGATACAATGGGGATGAATTCTCTTATGGGTATCCCTGAAGTGAATCACAGTTCGTAAACATCCTATAGATATTGATATATTGATCAAATAACTGGCTACTTCATATGACTTTGATCTTTTTCTACTTTTTTTAACAACTCATTGTTTCAAAGATTAAACTGGCATAAAGAATATCAGTGCCAAAAATTTAAATAGTACTTTTCATGAAAGAAGATAGAGTATATTTCTAAGCATTCTCAGCAAGTAATTATAAAGAAATTTTAGTACAATGAAATACAATAAAGAATCTCTATATTCTACATGTTAGTATCCTAGGATACATGTGGCTATGTGATATATCATATATATGCATATATATGCTGTATTATGTATGTGTATATATATAGCCCATCTTCAATAAAAGTTGTCTTAACAGTTCACATACAAAAAATTTCACAGATAATTTTTGAGAATAGTCTTCATTGGCCAATGTGTGATATGTTCATTCCTTTCTAATGACAAAAATTAAAGAGCTATATAGGATTCAGTCTTGTTCAAAAACTTGAATGTCATTCCTCTTTTGAACCATCCTGGGTCATAATGTTGCTTTTATACTAAAATTCAGGTAGAAAAACATGATTTTATAAAGAAATTATGGTTACATGCCGCTTCATAGATTCTTATTCATGAAAAATATAATGAGGATTAAGAGAATAAAATCAATGAAAAGCCAAATATAATTTGGAGCCTGGTTCTTAAGTTTGCAAATACAAACACCTGGGACATTTAAAAAATTTTTAGCATGTTGACAATGTTATAGATAATGATTGGTTGCCTTTCTAGACAGTGATGGCAGTTAATGCATTCGCATTAACTGGCTAGATGCCAGAGTAGTGGACTTGGAGTCAGGAAAATCTGAGTTCAAATTCTTCCTCAGACAGTCAATTAATGTGTGAGAATCCTAGCAAATCAATTAATCTCTCTCAGCCTCAATTCTCTCATCTGTAAAAGGAAAGCAATAATAGGGTTGTTGTAGAATCAGGATGAGATAACATATGTAAAGTGTCTTGTGATTCTAAATGCACAATAAATACTAGCTGCTATTATTCACTTATCTAAGGGAAATAGAAGTTATCTCTTCTCTGGAGCATCATTATGGATCACTAGAGTTTCATAAATGGAATTTTTTCTTGATGGGAAAAGAGAGTTTGATAGATTTTAATAGGATCTTTGAAACCCAATTTGATGTTTGATAGCATGATAATACAATATCTATCATTGGTCAGTTTTCATTAAGAATTCTTAAAAATAAAAGTCATTTAAAATAAGAGAAAAAAAACAATGTTTGGGAAACTTATGCTATATATCTTGGGGACAGGAGTGTGGAACCCACAAGCATCTGTTAAGAATTCAGGGTCTGGCATGAAAAAAGCAAACATTTTGGGTAGAAGGAAATGATAGATGTTGATGGCGATCAGTGATAGACATGCCTCAGATCACTACTGAGACACATCTGAAACTTCAGGGTGGCCTCTTTGATGTGGCCCCAAGGGGAGGGCCTACCTTTCACACCAAAAATGCTAATAAGGAAAACAGGTAACCCAATATCTCTATGTGGGAGCATTGGAGGAACTCTAGATGTAATTTAGAACATAATTTTCATAGTCAAGGAGTTAAGTGAGATGGTACTCTTATTAACTTTAATTATCATTAAGTCTTACTCCTTTAAGTGTGCCCATAATTTCCCATTCTTTATTGTGTTTGGATGGAGAAAGAGAAGGCTAAATGAAATCTTTCCATGGGCTGGGATACCTTATGCCAGAGGGATAGAACTGATAATTTCAGTCCATTGGTTGATTGTTTTGTCTATATCCGTGTGTTTCAAGTAGGATCTGTGGGCCTCCATTGGTCTACTGAAATCCTACAGGTGTCTCTCAGGCTGGCAGGGTCCTGGGAAAAAGGAGACCCAGTATTCATCTGGGTGGTCCTAGAGGCTGTTGGCCAAAAAGGAATATTCTTGGCCAGTGTGAAGAGGATTCAGTGTGTGTGTGTGTGTGTGTGTGTGTGTGTGTGTGTGCATGTGCATATACATTTATCTATGTGGAATTGTGTGTGTGTCTCTGTGTGTGTGTGTGTGTGTGTGTGTGTATGTTTGTGATTTCTTGGAATCTGTGTTGTACTTATATGTCTTCAGTCATGTTGTATATGCCTAAACTGGAGAATGTTTGCATCATTCATTAACCTTTCTTCTCATTATACTTTCATTAGTCTAATGAGGGGATGGGTAGAGAGTAATGTGTGAATGGCAATCATTTGGGAGCTGATTCAGAATTCTTTTTTTTTTTTTTTTGCTTTAAAGAAAAATCTTTAGTTTTTTTTTTTAAATAAAGCCACTGTTTTCAGGTTTTCCCTGAATACCTGAAGCCCCCTCAGTGACTGACTATATTGTTCCATGGTGTAATAGAAAATAAACACACATTAGACTAAGTATCATGAGACCTATATTCTGGTCCTATCTTTGCCACTAACCTGCTCTGTGACCTTGAACAAATCCCTTTACCTCTCTAAACCTTATTTTCCAAATCCTATAAAATGAAAGTTTTGGACTAGATTGTCTATATGGTCCTTTTAAAGTTTTTTGTTCTACTATTCTAATTACCTGCAATCTCAAAAAAGTTTGAGAAACACTTCTGAGTGATTCCAAAAAATTATTTGACTAGCTTTACTCTGCATTTGGAAATATGTAAACACTGGTTTTTATCCACAAAGTTTATTATTTAAGCCTCTTCACCCACAAAACATCTGTAAGTCTTAGAAACAAATACCCTTCCATCAAAATACATTTCCTTTTTATTCCTAACTTACTCTGTTAACCAGCAAAGCAATTGAGAATTTGGTTAAGTCCAGCAGTGAAATGAAAAACATGAGGCAAGAGTGATCAATTCAATTGAATTCATTTAATTCAATTCAACAAACATCTATTAGGTGTTTACTATGCACACCTGGCACTTGATAGGTGCTTAGGATACACTGACAAAAAATGAAATAGCTCTGTCCTTGGGGGAATTTTCATACCATTCGAGAGATACCTCAAGTTTACAACTTTGGCGGAAGGAAATGATAGAAGTTGATGTCTGTCAGTGATAGACATGCCTCTGATCACTATTGAGGGACATCTGAAACTTCAGGGTGGCCTCTTTGATGTGGCCCCAAGAGGAGGGCTGTGTGAGACAAAATAGTGGGAGGGAACAACTAGGGAAATCAGGGAAGGCTTCGCAAAAAATTGATACCTTGAAAAGTAAAGATGGATTCTGAGAAGCATGCATAAGAAAGAGCTGGTCAGAGGCCACTTAATCCAACCTCACCATCTTATAGATGAGGAACCTTAAGTCCAAAGCTGACTTGGCCAAGGTCACAGAGAGAGTAAATGGAATAACTGTAATTCTGACTCTGAATTCAGTTTTCTTTCCACTGCACCAATCTGTCTCCCAAGTCTGAAAGTCTATCCTGTGATGGGATATGCACAGCTTACGGAAATGAGTGGAGGAGGGAGCTGGAATTCAGGAAAAAGCTAGTAGCCCAGCTTGACTGGACAGAAGAATGCACAAAGGGGATAGAAAAATAGGGAGGAGCCACTTGGAGGGCCTTGAATGGCAGGCCGAGGTGTTTAATTTTTATGTGAGAGGCAATAAGGAGCCACTTGAGGATTTTGAGTAGGGGAGTGAAATGGTCACACCTGTGCTCTAGGAAGATTATAACACCTGCATGTAGAGAAAATGAAATAATATTTGTAAATCACTTTGCAAATCTTAAGAAACTATGCACATGCTAGTTATGTTGTTGTAGGCTGGATCGTAGATGGGAGACACTGGAAGCAGTGAGACCAATTAGGAGACTCTCAGGAAAGGAAGAAGTGATGATTCTCTGAAGGAGGGTGGAGGCTGTGTTAGCAGAGAGAGGATGGATGTATTTGACAGGTCTCATGGAGGTAGAATCAATAAGACTTAACATCTGATTAGGGAGAAGGAAGTGAAGATGACTGAGTTTTTGAACCTCGATGACTGGGAAAATGATGATGCACTTGACTGAAACAGAGAAGTTGGGAAGAGATGTGTATTTAGGGAGGGTGATCATAAACTGGAAAATAAGCTTCTGAATGGGCACATAATAGACTTCACTGTCTTTGTTAGATTAATTGAAAGCCCACAGACCTATTTTTAAAGCAGAGTTGAGTTGTTATCATGTTGGTAGATTTCTTCTGATAATACCAGATAACAGCAACAATAATGATGATGACTTATATTTACACAGTGCTTTTAAAGCTCTTTCAGATAAACATCTCATTTAATCTTCATAACAACCAGAACAGGTAGGTAATATATTATCACCCCATTTTAGAGATGTGGAAAATGACACTCAAACAGCATGGACAGTTGTTTGGCTCTTTCAATGTAAAGTTCAGTGTTCTATCATCTGTTCCCCAAGTGGGTCTGCGTAAGAGGTATCCCAAAAGTCTGAACGTAGTTTTAAGCTATTAAAGCTAATTAATTAAATTATCAAAACTCCTTCAGCTGTTAAAGTTTAAAGCTACCCCAAGACTTTTGGGACACCCTGTATTCCAACTAGTGTCAAATTTCTGGTTTTATTTGCACAAAACGAATAGAATAGATATATGAATGTCACAAATTACTATTCTTCGGTTATTTCTTTTTAATGTTGTAGTAGACACATATATTATATAATTATATATATTCACAGATATATGTATACATATATGTATCCATATATATATATATATACTCTCTCTGCGTACACACACACAGAAAGGAAGAGAGGGAGAGGGAGAAGGAGAGGGAGGGAGGGAGGGAGAGAGAGAGAGAGAGAGAGAGAGAGAGAGAGAGAGAGAGAGAGAGACAGAGAGAGAGAGAGAGAGAGACAGAGAGAAAGAAAGAAAGAAAGAAAGAAAGAAAGAAAGAAAGAAAGAAAGAAAGAAAGAAAGAAAGAAAGAAAGAAAGAATACAGATGTCTTCTTCTAGTTTTGTGTTTTAGGTACTTATAGCTCCACAATATTTATCAATAGTGTTTTTGTTTTGTCTGCTAATTCTTTCAGCTTCACTTACTGAACTGAGACTTTGTGTTAGATCCAAGCTTAGTGTACTTTTGAGGATGGACTTGTTTGGTTTTGATGGGGTGGGGCAGGGTAGGGGGGGAGGTAGTAGTGGTGGTGGTGGTGGTAGAGGTACATTTCAGTCCTGGACCTGTAAACTTTCCATGAGACCTGAGCTGTCTGATCTAGAGTGTTATCTCTGCTGCCCTTTCAGTCTTTTGTCTGAAGCTCTTTCAGGTTAGTGATCCTTTTTATTAATCCCTGGTAATAGAAGTATAGACTTGTGCCTGGTTGAAACTCTAATAGAGAGTTGCTGGTCCCAGTCTCTGTTCAGCTAGCTGGGAGGCTCTGCAGGTTTGGAGTAGGATCCTCAATCCTGCTTTGGGGTTGAAGTAACACAGTGGCAAGTTCTCCCCTGTCTGTACTGCCTGGCCCACTGCATAGCTGTGGGCCACAGGTCCCAGCCGGGACATGTTTGAAGGCTCTAGCACCATACTTCAGAGTTATTCCTGTTTTTGTTCCCTACCCTGGGACACAGTTGCTGGTCCAAGCCCATTTAGAATTATAGGAGGACTTTCTTCAGGTCTTTCTGGCTGGACCCATTCCCCAGTAACTTCAGGCCTCTGTATGTTTCTCTGTGATGGGCTAGGCTATAACAATGACCCACTGTGATTTCTCCTTCTATTTCCCAAAACCATTTAACGTCTTTGTTGGACTAGTGGTGGGAGAGCTGGGCTGTGCTGCTTCTTTTTCTGCAATCTTTTACAATCACTGGTAGATATTCTTTGAGAGTCACTATGATAAAAAAAAATCATTACCCTGTAACCAATCTGGTGGTGAGCCTCTCTAAATTTAAGCTGGTCCTTGGTATAGTCTATGACTTGGCCTGTATTCAAAGTTTTTCCTGCTTGGTGGTACAACTATCAAGAGCTCAGAGTCACCCCCCCATGATACAATGGGCCTTCAATCTGAGCAAATGCCACATTGGAGAAGCAATAAAAATGAATCACAAAACTTAATCTAGTAGTACTTAGAGAAGGCAAAAGTTGTGAAAATAGGTTGCTTTCAGATAGATATTTACAAAGGCAATCTTAGGTTAAACTTCACGAACTTTCTGTACTAGTATAAAGTCTGTAGTACACAGACTGATGGTGGTAGGTAAACCTGTCAGAGGTCAATTCTTACCTTTAAGCCATTCAAAACTAAGGGAGAGATTACCATGGGTTTACTCTACCATAACCTTACCAACCTTTTTCACTTAATGGAACAGTTATAAATCGATCTGTTTTTTGTGGCTAGCCTTCAGTAGGATCTGAAAAAAATAAAGGAAAAAAAAAGAAAGTCTCCCACAGGTGCAGGGTGATAAATATTACACAGAAGCTGTCTGTTGGTGAAAAAAATATGTGGGATTTGTTGTTGTTCAATCATTCAGTCACGTTGACTCTTTGCGACCCCATGGACCATAGCATGCCAGGCCCTTCTGTCCTCCACTGTCTCCTGAAGTCTATCCAAGCTCATGTTTGCTGCTTCCATGACACTATTCATCTCATCCTCTGCTATCCCCTTCTCCATTTTCCTTCAATCTTTCCCAACATCAGAGTCTTTTCCAACGAGTCCTGTCTTTTCATCGTGCAGTCAAAGAATTTAAACTTCACCTTCAGTATTTGTCCTTTCAATGAATAGTCAAGTAATTTTTTTAAGTATTGACTGATTTGATCTCCTTGCTCTCCAAAGTGCTCTCAAAAGTCTTCTCCAGCACCACAATCTGAAAGCAGTGGGGATAGGCCATAGAAAAGGACTAGCTTCATAGCTCAGTAAGAGTTTAGGGTTGGGGAAGGAGAATGAACCAATTGTCTGAACCTGAGGGGAAAAGTTAAATGGAACTCTCTAATTCAAGAGGGTGAATTAGGATTATTTCAGATTCTTATCATTTTTTCCCCATGACTATTGCAATGGCCTACTAATTGGTCTCCCTGCTGCATATCTTTCTGTACTCCAGTCAATCCTGCACAGAATTTGACAAAGTGATTGAATCTCTCTATGCACAGATCTGACTCAATAAACTCCAGTGGCTTCCTCTTGGCTCTTAAGATGAAAAATAAACTCCTTTCTTTGACTTCTAAAACTCTTCACAACCTGGATCCGATCTATCTTTCTAAGCCTCAATATATTTTACACTATTTCCTCTGCTCTACAATCTAGCCAGAGAGACCTCTCTCTCTTCCTGACACACAGCGCACCTGCTCCATCTCCATGGTTTTGCACTGGCTAGCCCACATACTTGGCATACATTACCTCCTTATCTCTTCCGTATAGAGAACTTTTGTTCTTTCAAGATACACTTCAGCCATCATCTTTTACAAGAAGCTTTTCTTGATCTCTTCAATTTTTAGTGCCTCCCCCTTCTGAAATAGGCTAAGCTTAAGATTTCTTTGGTATAGGGAACTTCTGGGTGAGGCTTCTTCTTCTGTCAATGTAGGTCAGTACCCGCTCTGCAACTCATAGTCATAAAGTGTTAAAACTGTGGGGCTGTGACCCCATATGGGGTCGCAGAAAGATTTGGCAGCAGTAGAAGGTTTCTGAATGCACAACAACCAAAAATTTATTAAAAATCAAACACGTCATGAATCCGAGGTGCTTCTGGCAAAGCTTGCCCACGTTACATGGCACAACTTCACTGCAACCTTGGTTCTGAACACAAAGCATACACACTTTACATTGCGTGTGCCCTCAGGCCACTGAACAATGAGAAGTTAAATGACTTGCCCTGGGTAACTCAGTCACTATACAGGATTTTGAGAATGTCTCACTATCCCTTCTGCAAGACTTTCTCTCCCTCCTTAACTACTTTGAATTTAGCTAGCTTTTATTTATTTTGTATTTATATTTGTTACTTGGATGTGTCATATATAACATAATATAAAATAAACTACATAAAATATAAAGTAATAATATAACAAAAAATAATAAAGCATATCATGTTATACTATAATGAAAACAATTATAATAACTGCCATTTATATAGCATTTTAAGGTTTGTGAACTGCTTTCCCAGTATGATCTCATTTTATCCTCATAAAAAGACTGGGAGGTAGGTGCTGGTATTATCTTCATTTTACGGGTGAGGAAAATGAAGCCCAATGAAGCCAAGTGACTTGCTCGGGGTCATATAGATAGTAAGTGTGCATCTGCTTAAATATGTGCTTGACTTCCCTGATAGAAAGTAAGCTTCTTGAGGGCAAGAATTGTTTCATTCTTTGCATTAGTATCCCCACCTCTTAGCACAGTGCCTGGCACATAAGAAGATACTTAACAACTGTTTATTAGCTGGTTGATTGATTGATCATGCTGCTTTTCCTTACAGGAAGTTCCAGGAACTCTAGCTTCCAGTCCAATTGGGACCAGCCAACATAAACCCTAATGTCATAATTATACCATGGCATTTGAACAACTGCTCCGACCACAAACATTCCTTTGACCATCTGGAAAGACATTTTCTCTTCCTTGCTTTAGTGACGATGAGCTGCATTTGAGTACAGAGCTGGAACAACTCTTTTTGAGCAGTCAAGACATATTGAGGGTCATTTTAATATGGCTGATTGTTAAGAGGCACCAAGCCTTCTGTTAAAAGAGAAAAGAAAAAAAAAACTCATTAGAATTTGAGATAAAGCTGATTACAGATGAATGCACAGAATTGAATGTTAAGAAGATTAAGAGGCGCCCTGGCCAAGTGTTATATTCCATTGGGACTGCCCTAATGCGGACACCATCCCAATCAGTGGTACCCAAAGGCAATCTTTACCTCTGTGTATCTATCCTGCTGGAGAGTAAACTCTGAGTTTGGCCAAAGGTAACAATAAATATTAAAACCTTTATTATCAATGTTTGATAGAACCATGAAACATTTATCATTTTGTACTGTTTCATTTTTGGCAAAGAAGCAGGTGATTTTTTAAAGATTTTATCATTAGGTCATTTAAAAAAAAAAGATCTAATTATCTTTCTACCAATTTCTCTTTGTTATCTCTTTCTGTAGCACAGCAAACAAAGAAATCCTACCTTGGAAGGAGGGCTGTAATAATGCTTGCTCACGAAGAAATAGTTTGTTCAAAATCAAGGTCGGTTGTAGAGAGGCTGTTGTGTTTTGACTCTTTTAAAATTTTCTATTTAACCCCCTTCACTATGTAGCTCTAAACAAGCTTTCAGTGGTTTAGAAACAAATGCATTCAGACATTTTTGCGGTTATAAAAGCCTAGTTTCCAGTGATAGGAGGAATTAACAAGAGAATGGTCACATTGAGAATTTCTTCTGCAGGCACTTAGTAACCTTATTACCTAGGGTGGTGGAGATGGTGGTGGTGGTGTCTTTCTGTGAAATTAAAAGAAAAAAAAACCCTTGAACATTCTGAATGTAATTGCATATCTATTTGTTCAATTTTGTGTGGTCATATAAAGCAGTTAACATAGTAAGTTATGTTTATAAAATACGACTAAGGTGAAATTTCTTAAAATACCATACGCAATTAACCCTTAGAAAATTATCTTTACAAATGTGGAAGGTGAACAGTTGGCCTTGGTCTTCCTTGTGTGAAGAGAATGAAACATCCATTTTCTGCACATGTATTTATTCTGTTAAGTCAGTTATTAAAATGCTTCTGCATTACCTAGAGACCCACCTCCAGAAAGGATGGAATTTACTCTGCTCTCATTGGAATGTATGAGGCTCAGAATAGATTTTAAAACCCGCAGAAAAATAGAATGTTAGTGCTGGAAGATGTTAACACCAACTGATGCTCATTGGGTCTCTCTGGGTGAGGTAGGATTGAAAAGGTGCCTAACACTTAACACAGGACTTGGAACATGGTAAGCCCTTCACAAACCCTTGTTGACTGACTGACTGATTTGCCTCCTGAAAAAAGCAAAGGGTTACCCTGTTTTTTTTTGTGGATTTCCTAGAATCCATCCTGGCCTCTAGAATTTATTGCAGTTTGGATCCTAATTAGCAGGTGTTCCTGGTCTCTGATCCTGTCTTGGGAATATGAGTCAGTAGTCTCTGCCTTTCCTCCTTCTGTACTGAGGGCACTGTCCTGGACCCTCTTCTCTTCTTCCTCTATACAATTTCACTTGGTCTGATCAGCTCCCTTGGATTCAGTTACCACATCTATGCAGATAATTCTCATAACTGCTTATCTAGCCCTAACCTCTCTGTTGACCTCTAGCCTTACATCTCCAATTGCCCATTAGGCATCTTGACCTGGGTGTCCTGTAGATACCTTAGACTCACTATGTCCCACGCTGAACTCATCATCTTCTTTCCCAACCTTCCTCTCTCACTTTCAAACTTCCGTATTACTGTCAGGGGCATCACCACCCTCCCAGTCTCCCAGGCTCACATCCTAGGTATCAATCTTGACTCCTTACTCTCATTACCTATATCCAATTGGTGGCCAAAGCTTGTTAATCTCATCTTTGTAAAATCTCTTGAATACATTCCTTTCTCTCCTGTGATATTGAGACTTTTGCTGTTCAGTTGCTTTTCAGTCTTGTCTGACTCTTCATGACCCTATTTGGGGTTTTCTTGGCAAAGATATTAGAGCGATTTGCCATTTCTTTCTCCATTTTATAGATGAGGAAACTGAGGCAAACAGGGTTAAGTGATTTGCCCAGGGTCATACAACTACTAAGTGTCTGAGGCTGGATTTGAATTCAGGGAGATGGCACTCTATCTACTGTGCCATCTCGCTGCTCCCAATGTTGCTATAACCTTGGCACAACTCCTCATCTCATCACAACTGGATGGTTGTTAAAGCCTGCTGGTTAGTCTCTCTGCCACAGGTTTCTCCTCACTTCAGCCCACCTTCCATTCAGCTGCTTAAGTGATTTTCCTAACATCCAACTATGTTTTTCTTCTCACCCTCTTCGATAAACTTCAGTAGCTCCCTATTGCTTTCAGGATTGAATATAAAATCTTCTCTTTGCCATTAAAGATCTTCATGACTTCCTTCCCCTTGTCCCTCCTTCCATTATACATGACATGTACTATTTGATCCAGTGACACTGATTTCCTTGCTGTTCTATGAAGAAGACACTCCATCATTTTTACTGGCTGTCCTTCATGCCTGGGGTCCTCTCTCTTCCCATCTTCACCTTCAGATTTCCATCATTTTCTATGGGAATACTTTCCTGATCTCTTTTAATACTAATCCCTTCCCTCTGTTGGTTATTCCCTTTTTATCCTATATATGGCTTGTTTGCACATGGTGGTTTGGATGTTGTTTCTTAGACTGTGAGCACCTTGGGGGTAGGAACTATCTTTTGCCTTTCTTTGTATCTCCAGCACTTAACCTGACAGAAAATAAGGGACTTAAATGTCTTTTGATTGATAAGACACGGCTTGGACTTGGTGAATAATTGTTCTGTTCTACTCCATCCAATATGCCTCACTTGAATTGCTGTCCCTTCATCTTTTCGTTCAGTATCCTCATCTCTTCCCTCCTCACCCCCATTCCCAACCACAGGGGTCTGGCTGGGTCATGACAGAAGAACTATAGAGATCATCTAGCCCAATCTCCCTCACACACATGAGCAGCTGGGTTGCACAGTGGATAGAGCCCCTGGTCTGGAGTCAACAAGACTCATCTCTATGACTTCAAACCCAGCAGTAGACAATGACTGGGCAAATCTCACTTAACTCCATTTGCCTTGTTTTCCTCATCTGTAAAGTGAGGTGGCAAAGGAAATGGCAAATCACCCTAGCATCTTTGCCAAGAAAATCCCAAATTGGGTCACAAAGAATCAGACATGACTGAATAACAACAAAGAAAAAGAGAGAAGGAATGATTTGCCTGGTCACTTGACCAGGAAATAGAAAAATAAAACTGAAACTCAGGTACCCAGATTTGCCTTCCCACTCTCATCCCACTATGTACAAAGTAATGTAACAATATTAGCCAATAAATCCTCTCTTTAGCCAGAGTTTATTGTGTGAGACTTTTAAGCTTAATTTAAATAAAATTGACACAATTCACATAGTTATTTTAGTTAAACATCATCATCATCATCATCATCATCACCACCACAGATAGCATTTATATAGCACCTACTATGTGCCAAATCGGCATTTATATAGCGCTTTGTGCTAAGCATGTACAAATATTCTCTCATTTGATCTTCACAACAATCTTGCACAATAGGTGTAATTATCATCTCTTTTACAGTTGAACAAAACAGAGGTTAGGTGACTTGACCAAGGTCACATGGCTAGTAAGTCTCTGAGGCCAGATTTAAACTCAATCTTCTCAGACTCCAGGCCCTGAGCTCTACCCACCCGGCCACTAGCTGCCTCACTGGAGGAGGTAACATGATGTATTCGATAGAGTGTTATCCTTATTAGAAAGAATGTGGTTTGACTCTTGCTTCAGACACTCACTTAGCTATGTGACCTTGGGCAAGTGACAAACTCTATGGTCCTTAGCCTTTTTTTTGGTAAAATAAGGGAAAAATAGGCCTCTTAGGTCCTTCTGGCTGCAAAAAATGAGTGAAATATAAGAGCACATGTATATTACATCAGTCATGATGCACTGTCATGGCAAACGGTAACACATAGTACACAGCAAGTGCTCAATAAATGTGTGTTGAATTTAATGACCTAAGTCCTGCTAAAAGTGGGAAGAACAGCATGGGAAAAAATCCCATTGAATAGAGGGATTGTTGCATGTTTTTGTCTTACTATTCCTAGCACTGAGCATGGTGGTTGGTAGACGTTTGTTGAAATAATTCTGTAACATAAAAGACAATATGACAAACCAGGGTAGATCAGGAAAAAAATAAGAAGTGATTTAACAGCGATCCTGATTCTCCGGCTTGAGATGCAAAGAGAAGATTCAGGCCTGCACTATGCTGATTCTTGAGAAAGACACTTTATGGTCATCTGCTTGGCTCTGAGATGGGGTTCTTCTCCAAAGCCATGATCCAGTTTGACATAACACTGCTGCAGTGGGGGCAGGCTCTCTATCCCCTACAGAGCCAGATTTTCTTGACCTCTTTGCTGTCTCAAGAAAATCGGTAATTGCCTCCAGGGTGGTGAGGTATGACTAGGGTTGCCTCAGAGAATCTACAGTTTGTGGGAGATGGGGAGGGAGGAAAGATTCCAAAGGTGTTGACCGATTTTGGTGAAGGAAATTGCTCTCTGGAAGCTCCTGAAGAGCAGATGAAATCATAGATCTGAATAAAATAAAATAAAATGAGGATGATGATGCCTACTGTATTTCCAGGATTATGAGAATCAAGTCAAGCAGGGCTAGTTCAACTCAACTCAGAAAACACTTATAAAATGTCTACAACTGCTAGGTATGGGATTACAAAAATAATACTGAAATTATCCCCACCTTCAAGGAATTTCATTCTATTGGGAGGAAACTACATGCAAATAGATTAGTAAATTTGGAATATTTTCAAAATCGTTTCAGCAGAGAGGTGGGAGAGAATAATCACTAAACTAAGAGAATCAGGAATGTTCCCTCTTAGAAGGTGGCTCTTGAATTGAGCATCAAAGGGGCTCTAAGAGGTGGACGTGGGAGAGAGAATGTCCCGTGGTAGGGAATAGCAAGTAGACCCATTTAGCTAGAACACTGAGAATATGAGGGCAAATGATGTTTAATCAGCTTGGAAACACAGGTTGGAGTTAGATTGGGAAGGATTTTAAGGGACTTTATATTTGATTTCAGAGACAGCAGTCCCTGAAACTTCTTGAGCGTTGGAAAGACACGGTCAAACCTGGCCAATTAAGAATATCAATTCAGCAACTGTGTGGAAGATGAAACTGTCTCTGTCACAAGGAGGTTTCAGAGTATGAATTGTGTGGCAGATAAACCTAAGCAAATGTGAAAATCATCAGATTTATCTGAATTGATATATGTATGTATACAATATAATAGGTTAGAGCTCTCTCTATATGTATGAGTATATATAAACACATAGCACAGTTTTACCTCAAATGCCAGAGTATTGTATTTTGTCATAGAAGCTTCTTAATCAGGGAGGTACTTAGACCCTTATTTTAGCACTAACAGTTGGGTAGCTGTTTGTATAGACATACATACATATATATATTATATGTATATATGTGTGTATGTATGTATATTTGCATCTATCTATCTATCTTTCTACCTATCTAGATATATAGATATATCTTTATCTATCTATCATCTATCTAGCTATCTATCGAGTTGCACAAATACCAGTGAGGCAACTAGGTGTCACAGTGGATAGAACATCAGGCTTGGAGTCAGAAAGATCTGAGTTCAAATCCAGCCTCAGATATTTACTAGCTGTGTGATCCTGGGCAAGTTACTTCAGTACCTACTGTGTGCCTGGCACTGTGCTAAGTGCTGAGGATTAAAAGAAAGGCAAAATCAGACACTGACCTCAAGGAGCTCACATTCTAATGGAGGAGACAATAAACAGATAACAATTTACATACTAGCTACATACCAGGTAGATGCTAGATAATCCTGGAAGGCACTCCATCACTAGCTAATTGTATGCCTTTGAGGAAATTGTATTACTGCTCTCAGCTCCAGTTTCCTCACCTGTGAAATGAAAGGATTAGCCTTTGTCAGAATTCCTAAAACTTTTTATAATGTATAACCCTTTACTTTATAAAGAAAATTTTGGTGGAACCTTTGTAGTAAAATAGGTGAAAATGATTTTTAAGTCTATTACAAAAAGTTCCAAATTATATATTTTTAAAATTTTTTTATTTCAGATCAATTTTATTCCAAATTTAATGAGATTACAAATTTGCTTGGGATTGCATATTGGCTTGGAAAACCACAAATTAACATTATCTATGTTGCACTGAATTTTTATTTCTTTTTATTAAACATATTCCATTTCCATT
Source organism: Trichosurus vulpecula (assembly GCF_011100635.1). Lineage (NCBI taxonomy): Eukaryota > Metazoa > Chordata > Mammalia > Diprotodontia > Phalangeridae > Trichosurus > Trichosurus vulpecula. The sequence goes on along the minus strand of NC_050576.1, from coordinate 99,861,829 downwards.
TTAATTTTGGGGGCAAGTTTGGCACTTCAGCACAGGGGTACAAAGATTTGAAAAAGAAAAAAAAGAAACATTTCCTGCCCTCAAAGACCTTATGTTCAGTTAGAGAGATACTATACGGTAGGGAGACAATATGAAAGCATACATAGAATAAATATAAATAAACACAAGTAGTTAAATACGAGGTACTTAGGGAAGGAGGACACTCGCAGCTAGAGGGGATCAGGAAAATTCATGTAGAAGGTGGTGCTTAACTTCTCCTTGAAGGAAATGAGGATTATATGAAGTAGATGTGAGGAGGTAGTGCATCCTACATATGGCCATTTCAGAGGCTTAGGAACTTTGTAGGAGGAATGGAAAAAATGATGAAAAATGAGGCTGGAAAAATAGATTGGGGCCAGGTTGAGAATCGCTTTTAAAATCAAACAAGGGGAGCATACATTTTTATCCTGAAGGCAATAGGGAGCCTTTGGAGTTTATTAAGTAGGGATTGACAAGGTCAGATCTGTGTTTAAGGAAAATCATTTTGGCAACTGTGGGCTGCCTGCGTAAAGTGGGAGAGTCATGAGGCAGGGAGACCAATTAGAAAGCCATTCAGGAAACAGGTAATGAGGGATTGAACCATTATAGTAGAGAGAAATGATGAGATTCCAGAAAATCTGTGGGAGCAGAAAGGGCAAGTTTTGACAACTGAAAAAGAGACAATTGAGGGTGCAATCTGTTGGAGAAGATAGGAGGGATTGGGATCAATGGTATGTGCATTATACAGTTATCTCTTCCACATCACCAGGGTTACAGGCACAGGGGTTAGGGGTGCTATGCCCTCACAATCTGGAAAAGCGGCGTAAATATTTTTGATCCTCTGTACCAGAGAAGAAGTCTGAATTTTTCTTTTTCTTTTATAGGGTGTTTATAGTACCTTATTGTAAAATTTGGGTTGAAATTATGCAATTCTATACATATGTTTTATGCATTTCTGAATTTCTAAACCTTTTTTGTGTCATCTGCAGTTTTGCAAAACTCCTCCCAAAATTCTCATTTGATGTCTTATGCTGACCTGTGATAAATCGAAACATAGATGGGGAAGGTTGTGATGTGGAAGAGATAACCGTAGTTGGCCTTGACAAAAAGAAAGGCTACTTTAGTATCAAAAATTGGAAGGACAGAAAGAGTAGGAAATTATGTCAAGGGTTTTTGAAATGAATAAAAAGGAAGAAGAGGGAGCTCACAGGGAATAGCTTTAATTTTCCCAGTAAACTAAGAGGTGAGGTCTTTAGAAGAGAGGGTGGAGGGAATAGAAAATGTAAGAGACTTGAGGAGAGAAGAAAATGTTTGGAACAGAAAAAAAGTTTCCACTCATAAGGAACTTATATTCTATTGGTGATAGAAAGATATCATATGTGCACACAAAGTCTCTCTTTGTGGGGAGGAAAGAGGGAGGGAGGGGGAGACAGAGAGAGAGAAAGAGAGAGAGAGAGAGAGAGAGAGAGAGAGAGAGAGAGAGAGAGAGAGAGAGAGAACACACAGAGAAATAGAGAGAACACACAGAGAAATAAAGAGACAGACATACAGAGAGACAAGAAGCTAAGAGAGAGAGAGAGAGAGAGCAAGTGCACCTAGAACTATATGTCCCCTTTGTCATTATATGTGGTTATTTGAGATGTGGTTCATTCATTTGTAGGAAATAGTTGTTTACAATGAAATACAAATCAGTTTTTCTTTATTTGGAGACAAAACCTATGTAAAAGTGCGGATATTAAACACACAAGATTTAAAGACATCAGGAAACTTGCCACTTTGCTGGGCAGCAGTGACTCAGAGGGGGAGGAAATGGAGGGAGGATAAATTAACCAGATCCAAATCAGCAGAAATTCTTTCCAGGAAGTGGGTCAGTGCTGGACAAGGTTCTAACTGCTCATGATTATATTCAGTTCAGAGTAATAACATCCTTTCTTTGTGATTGGCTGGTAGCTGGCATGACATGCTTGTACACCAGTGATATCCTAAAGTTCATGGGCTTCCTCCCTTCCCATAAGCTTCCACCTGCTATGATCATTCAGTCCTTTCCATATAGGAAAATATACCTATCCTATCAGTTCTCTGAGGCTATGCATGGATAAATAAGTACAGGGAAATTTGAGGAGAGAGCGAAAGACAAACAGACAGACAAACACACACACAGAAAGAGAGAGAGAGAGAGAGAGAGAGAGAGAGAGAGAGAGAGAGAGAGAGAGAGAGAGAACACCTTAATAACTGAGTAGATGAAGAAAGGCTTCACATAAGAGGTCACACCCTGAAGGAAGCTAAGAATTTAAAGAGGTGGAAATGAGGAAGAAGCACATTCTAGGCACAAGAGACCTCCTATATGAAAACAGAGAGATAAGGAATGGAATTCTGAGCTCAGGGAATAGGGCAATTTCGTTAAAATATAGAAAATGTGATGTGGAGTAATCTCTAAAGAATCAGGTTATCAAGTTTGAACTGGGAAGCATAAATAGGCTATACCATTACTAACAATATAAAAGGTATCATTAAAGACATTCATGACAGAAAAGGTAAATAAGCTGATTATGAAGAGGTAGTCTTGCTTTCTGTACTGATTTCTAAGCAGCTCATTGGCACAATGGATAGAACACTGGACTTGACTGCAGGACTTTGTATCCTCTCTTAGATACTTACTGGCTAAGTGACCCTGGGAAAATAAATTAAGTTCTATTTGCCTCAGTTTCCTCATTTGTAAAATGGAGATAATAATAGCACCCATTTCCCATGGTTTCTGTAAGGATAATATGAGAAAATTTTGGTAAAATGTTTTGCAAATCTTTAAGCACTATATAAATATTGTTGTTATCATTATTAATGTAATTAATATGACTAATATTATATACATAATGTTAAAAGACCTTGAGTAAGAACCATGGCATTTTGGATGGGCCCCCTACAGAGGATTTATGAGATGACGTGGACATGAGTTGGAGGTGGTGTGTTATCATGGATAAAGTGCTGGGCTTGAAGTCAAAACGATCTGAGTTCAAATTATGACACGATATGTATGTTACCCTAGGGAAGTCACTTAATGTTTTCTGAGTCTCAGCGTACTCTTTAAGATTATCAGTTAAAGGTGCGTTGAAATCTCCATCAGTGAAGATAATTCCTACATTGGTATGAACATATCCTTGACATGTTGACATATTGACATAAGTTGCAAATGATGAGGAAGTGTTTATAGATGGAAATCCAAACCAATGAGATCACAGATTAAATGATGCATAAAATAAATCATATTTTGCTTTTAAAATTCAATAATTTTCCTTTGAAAGTTACTGTATCGTATTTAATTTTTCAAGTACCATGGAACTATTTTTTTTACAAAGTTTGGTGACATATTGAATAATTACCTGAATATCAGGATCACTGATACAGAAGTAAAGTACCAATATAAATAAAATGCCACATAGAAATAAGCCTAATTGAAGCTGATTGTTGTCCTTTTTGTGTTTCTTCTACAGGTGGCGTTTGATTCTTAAACTAGGGGTATGGAATTTAAAAAAAAATCACTTTTGTTTTTTAAAAAAATCTCTTCCATCCTAAACAATTACTCAAAATGAGCCCTGACCTTTTCCCTCCCACATTTCACCTAAAAACATATAAGAATGTAAAAGGGACACTGTTGTCTCCACATTCTGCTGAGATGTCCTGGCAGTTACCCAATGATACATCACACACTCTTATACACACTTGATTACTGATTCTGGATAAATAAAAAGTCACTTTTCAACCAGGTGACCTATTTCAATTAATTTTTGATTCCTCATCATATACTTGGTAACTGAAACAGCCCTCAAAGTGGATAAGTGTAGTATCTGCATTTATTAGATTGCAGCATTACAATTTTTTTTTCATAGAACTTCTTGGACTCTTTCAACAGAACATCAGTGTTCCACAGCATACAGCATGAGAAAAACTGTTCTCTGTGTTTTCTTCCAAATGTAAGATGCTATCTAGATATATATTTTATATTGGCCTCCTTTCAAACTCATAATCCACTCACATGAAAAATTTCATTCCTCTCCACAATTCTGTGAGCTAAGGTAATAGATGATCATCCTCATTCCACAGATGAGGCAAGAATGATTCTCAGAAGTACCATCCCAATTAATAACGTAGCTCAGATTGAAAACCACCTGTCCACTATACTAAACTTTTCTGAACTAGTCTCTTCTGGAAAATGATACCAAAAGAAAAAAAATTTTAGTTTTGAAAAATTACCTGAAGTCCTCTGGTGAAAGACATCTACTGAGTATTCATTTATTTTATAGTATTATGAAAAATAATTTGTTCTAAAAGGATGAAAAACTGTGCTATTGTTAGTGGAATCTTGAGTTGTAGTCACAGATTCTTTTGTTAAAAAATGACTAATTTGATAGCAGAGGTAGCTTGTGGTATGATAGTCAACTTTGTTATGGTAGAACAGCATTTCATCAACCAGATTTATACGACTTTCTTTTAAAGGGCCAGGGCATTTCCTTTCTGCTGGCCACAGGACCAATTGTTCAGAGTGAAATGACTCTTCTTCCCTCTTTTTAGTCAATCTATCAAAGATTAATGGTACTTTTATGGCTAAAAGCAACAATGGAGAGACAAAAGGGAAAACTGAGGAAGACTTGTGGCTTCTTGAGGTGATAAGGAATTTTTCATTTCCCTCTGGAGAAGTTTACTCTTTGACCTCAATACAGTCAATTAGTCTTAAAAGAACTTCCATTGTATTGAGGCAGCTTCTGGAAGAAAGCTATGTGACATCAACCTGAGGGCAACAGGTCTCGATATTCAGTTATGGGAATGAAGGATATGAACCCTCCAATTTAATTTGAACCACAAAGAGAAGGTTCACTTCTGGAACTGCAGGTCTTCTAAAACCTCAAATTGCCTGGGACTCTGTGTGGTATGATTTCTCATAAATGGATCAGGTTCAATCAGAGAACTTTTATAACCCCTATTCTAAAAATTGAGTCAATACATGAATGTGAAGAGAAGTCTTTTTTGCACATATTCAGACAAAAAAAAACAGGAAAAAAGCAAAACCTTATTCTTTTCCCACCCCTATAATATATCAGGGCGATGGGTGCTGGCTAGGGTCCAGTGGGATTCAACAACTTCCAGAGGGAAGACAATTAAGTTGCCATCACTCTCCCTTCTCCCTCTCTGTTCTTCTCCCCTGAAGGTGGATAAATGCTTTAGTAGCATTTACAATTACTTCTTTGGCCATTAGTGGGTATCCCAGTCTCACTGGTGACCTAAGCTTTTTGATGAGCTCGTTGCAAATTTGCTTGCCTTTAATTTCTTAACATGTTAGCTTGGTGGTTTGACATGTTGGAAAGGAAGACTGCCACTCTTCCAACTGTCAGAGATGAAAGAGGCAGAAATTAACTAGCTGACCAATAAGAGGAAAAGAATGGTCAATGACACAATGTGAATTGAGGGGTTCTGGGAAATTCCCTCTGAGGGAATTGAACCAATAGGTCAGGGGTTCGCCTAAATTTTGAGTCTTCATGCCCCAAGACTTTCAGCAAACCTTCTCATTCTCTCTATTCAGTAGTAAAGGAAACAAATTCTAGAGTTTGCTATGCATATGAAGACAAATAAAATGATGAGATTATTATAAATTGAATCAAAGTCTTATGAGCACATTTAGTAAGAAATGGATATGATTTAGTAAGAATGGGAATATGGAAGTAAATTAAAAGTCAAATCAAAATTTCTCCTGCACTGCCTTGACAAGCCTCTTGTTCCTATGGGGACACGCATCCCCCAAGTTGGGAGCCATTAAAATCTGTTTTTCTCTAAGTTTCTTTCCAGCTCTAAATCTTATGGTAGCCCTTCAAATAGTCAACAAGTGATTTTTAAGTATGTTTCAGGTACTGTGATTTGCAGATTAAAAACAAACAAACAAACAAACCCCTCCAAACAAACATGGTGTTTGCCTTTAAGGAGCTCACACTCAAATGGGGAGACAACATGTGAATAATTATGAACATACATAACACACATAAAGTGTGAATAGGAGGTGATTTCAGTAAGAAAGAACCAGCAGATGTATGTTGTGGGGATAGTGGGGGGTGGGGTGAAAAAGATTGCCTAGTGAAGGGTGGGATTTAGGAAGCCAGGGAAACCTTGAGGCAAAGGTAGGAGAGAGAGAGCTCCAGGGATAGTGGATACTCAGTGCAAATGCATAGAGTCAGGAAATGAATGTTATGTGTAAGGAATAGCAAGCAGACCAGTGTTGCTAGATCACAGAGAGGAATAAAGTGTAACGAGCCTGAAAGGTAGGAAGGGATTGTATAGTTGATTGTGGAGGTGATAGGAAGATCTCGTGGTATCCCTGAACCTTCTTTTCCTTCAGATTTAATATCTTTAGTTCCTTCAAAGGGGCTGCTAGGTGGCACAGTGGATAGACCATTGGGCCTGAAGTCAGGAAGGCTCATCTTCCTGAATTCAAATCTGACACTTATTAGCTATGTGACCCTAGGCAAGTCTCTTAACCCTGTTTGCCTCAATTTTCTTATCTGTAAAAGGAGCTCGAGAAGGAAATGGCAAACCACTCCAGTATCTTTGCCAGGAAAACCCCAAATGGGGTCAGGAAGAGTCTGACATGACTGAAACAACTGAACAACAATAACAAGTTCAAGCCCCTTGTCTTATAGGCGAGGAAACAGAGGTCTAGGGAAATTAGGTGACTGGTCTAAGGTCACACCAGTAGTGTCAGAGGTAGGATTTGAACCTAGATCCTCTGCCTTCAGAGCCAATGCTTTTTTCCATTTTTACCGCATATTCAGCTGTGGAATTATATCATACATTGAATCAAATAAAAACATGGGTTTTGTATATTTTTAAATAGGGAATTTTTGGAGAAACCACAGAAAATATTTAATATATTTTTGTTAATTTATCTTGGGTCTTCAACTTTTGAGTCATAGCTTTTCAGTTGATTCTGATTGTCAAAAAATGCACGTATTATATTATGTCTAAAAATGTGGGTCAGCATAAACTAAGGCTTGGTTCAACTCAACAGCCTGATATGTATTAATTTAATTAGGATGATGTTTCTCCTTACTGGACCAGGGCTTGCACTCTATTGAAACAAAACTAAGTCTTAAAGGGGAGCAGACTTTTAGCTCATATTATTTACAATGATTTAAAAAACTCTCCACGCTATATTAATAGCAGATTTAGGATTTTTTAAAAAGTAGCCTTTACCTTTAAAAAGGCAGCAGCACTAGCTAGCATACACTATGCCTTCCTTCCCAGAATGCTCCATCATAAAGAGTTTCTGTAAATGTCCACGGGTGTCCTTAGTGGAGAATGAATCTATTTGAATAAAACCAGTAATCTGAAGGTAATTAAAGTAGTTTGGTAAGGTGCAATAAACATCCATTGTTGGGTCTACAGTGCATTAGTTTATGCTATTGTAAAGAAGATGTCTTTTTAGGCTCTGAGCTGTTTTGGAAAAATGCAGAGGCCAAGAATCTGAAAAAAAACAAGGACAAGATAATGACTGGAGACACAATTAATCCCTGTGCTTCTGCATAGGACAAACTGTTACAACAATCAGGAAAAAACAACTGCATAGAGGTTATAGGAAGAGAAGTTAATGCATAGCCTTAAGAGAGAGGAGACAAAAGCTTAAATGGATGATAATGACCATGGCAGAGAAATGAAAAATATAGCTTAAGAAGAGACATTGGGTTTTAAGGAAAGGCAGGAAAAATGAGAATGTTAGTTGAAAACATGAAATAAAATTTGTGGGGATGTGTATCAGAATATGAGATAGAATTTGTGTAAACAACTGTGTTTCTTCAGTGGTGACCTCAATGGCTATGTAGGGAAGACTTGAACAGCACCGGGTAATGTCATGCATTCTCTGGGCAGAGCTCAGCAGCTTTCTACCTTGGGGACGTGCATCACCACGTATCCTAAAGAAATTGCTTGCTTACTTGCTGAAGGTCAGTATTAAGTTCTGATTGGGGATTAGATTTGTATTTCTCTGGCTCTTTCTCAAGCTCCCTTTAACGGGATCTCTCTGCATGAGGAGAAAAGCCAGGCAAAATGACCAGAAACCAGACTCTTCTTGGTGAACTGCTTTCTGGGTTCATGGGGGTCTGAAAAAACTCAGAAGTCTGGATGTTATATGAGTTGCCTCATTTCAAAATTTCAAAACACTTCAACCCTTCAATCGAATATCACTCTATTTCCCCTTCCTCTGAATTATTTGACTGAGAGATCCCAGCTGTTGTTTTTATTTTTTCTTTAAATGGATTCAGGCAGCAATTTGGAAAAAAAATCAGTCATCATTTCACAAAATACTTTAAAAAATGGGTGTAATCAATTAATCCCAGTGATTCCTCCCAGATTTATTTGTTTGTTTTAGTAGCTTTTAGTCTTCTCTGACTCTTAGCAACCCTTCTGGGGGTTTTCTTGGCAAAAATACTGGAGTGCTTTACCATTTCCTTTTCCAATTCATTTTATAGATGAGGAAACTGAGGCAAACAGAATTAAGTGACTTGATGGGGGAGACACAGCTCGTAAATGTCTGAGGCTGGATTTGAAGTCAGGAATATGAGTCTTCCTGACTCCAAACCCAGTGCTCTATCCGCTGCAGCATCTAGCTGCCCCTCAATCCACACAAAGAGATGAAGGGACATATATAAGATTTTCCAGGTAGTAAGCATCAGAAGTGAGATTTGACCCCACCTCCTTTGACTCCGGAGCAAGGGCTTTTTTCCCCACTGTAAAATTCTCCTTTTTAGATAGTATGGAGCATTTTGGCTGGAAATAGGAGTAAGACAATGTAACTACTCCATCCCATCCAGTTTGTGATATCAATTTATTTATCCATGTTGAGTATTTCCTTCTTATTCTCACCAATCATGCGCAAAGTTCTATACACATAGATGTCTTCATTGATTAAATGTCCTAATGGCATCCTACCTGACCTATCTGCAACAGGACCAGGGAGGAATCTGAACATTCTTTCGTCCTAGGGATTACTGCAATGCTAAGCTTTGGTTGTTAAAGGAAGGATGAAATAGTCCGTCAGCCGAAGCTTTGAAGATGCTATACTTGAATGGAAACCTTTTGTAGACGTGACTGAATTGTGACTCTTTCCTGCTGTGGAGGAAGGAGCTATGGTCAGTATTTTAAAAAATTCAGTGATCATTCCTACTTGTATCCCTGTGAGTCATTGGTTCAGGCATTTCATAGGGGAGGTAACCGAAGTAAAAAGGGGCAAAGTGTCGTTCTTGGTCATCTGATAAAAATAATAACAATAACTCAGATGTATAGCTAATTTTAAGGTTTATAAGGTGATTTGAATATATTTGACATTTTTGCGCTTTCCAGGTAGGGCCAATCCTAGACAATATTTTGAAGTGGAAATGAAAGGATTTTTCTTTGATTTCTCTCCATTAGGTCACCACTATGGTCTCTACACCCTCAATACACTCAAGCTTTTACTACCCTTCCCCCTCTCAAAACATTATCAACTAAATTATAATAAGGTCATCTATAATTAGGCACCACCCCAAAAGGGAGTTTCATTTTAAAATAATTTCCATTTTTAACCCAAAGGCATGGATCACAAAAGGTAGATTTTTCAACAATATGTAAAGAATAGTGTTTGGAGGAGGGGAATTAAGGGGTTCTCCTGAATCATATTCACCTTACACAGAGAAATTAGTATGGCTTCTAGAGGATGCTTTTGATGTATGCTACTGAGGCAGATCCCAGGAAACCCCTTAGCTACCAGTTTTATTTTTAGGTGTGTCTAGATAATTTGCTTACTTCTTTCCCTCCATACTATTTTCCTACCTGCTCTTGGCACCAGGATTAAACTCTCCATGTGGCTCTAGGACCAACTTGTTCCCTCTCAAGGACCATCTGGAACATTGGCACTTACATAAAACCAAGTCTGACTTCACTGAAATGGATCAGGTGAGAAGGAAGAAGAAAAGGTCTGCTTACATCAATGCCTTTTTCAGAATCGACAAAAGTCCAAAATGTTGTGTTCTCAAGGGTTCCTTGTGTACCTGTATGGATAGGTCAAAAGAGATGCCAAAGCATGTTGAATCAATGTTAATATATATGTGAGGATGTGGGGAATAGATGCTGACATGGGGATTTCTATGTCAAAATAGTCCAGATCAGAAGAAAGCCCCCAAATGTTTGGTGATATGGTATATTACTAGTGGATTCAGTTTAATGTGATATAGTGGACCTGGACTCAGGAAGATTTGGGTTCAACCTCTGCCCCAGACATTTACTAGCTGTGTGATCCCAAGCAAGTAATTTAAACTCTGTTTTCCTCTGTTTCCTCTTCTGTAAAATGGGGAGTTGAATTTGATCACCTCTAAGGTCATTTCCAACTCTATATTTATAATCCTACCATCATAATATCTTTCTTAAAAATAGACTTGTTAAAAATGCCTGAGGGACTTAGTGTAATATAGCAGATAGAGGCTGGTCTTAGAACCAGGATCACTTGGTTTCTTCTAGTCTTCCTTCAGACATACTAAGTGACTGAATGAATCACTTAACCTTCCCCTGCCCCCTCCCTCAAGCAAAACCAAAGACTGAAAGATGGAAGAGTTTGACAGTTTCTTAGGGAAAATGTTGATCATTTCAACTAGAACCAGGAAGCATTTGAACAAGGATTTCAGTATCTTCTTCTGAAACTGGGTAGCTGGTGACCACAGTATCCTTAAATTAATCTCTTAGGAAATGAAATATTTACATATTGTGGGTTTTTAAAAAAAACTTTTTTGGGGGGAAACGAGTCTTAATAATTCAAAGAACTTTTTAATGATTTAAAGAGTACATGTTAAGTACTTGATGAATTGATCAATCCAGTCCTTTGTAGAGTTGTGGGTGGACATCCTCTCTACATATGGAAATTTGACAGATGTACAGAAATTCTCCACAGGATGGGATGTTTCTTTATGACATTTCCTTGTGCATTGCATTTCAGAAAAGAAATGTGTGTGTGCGCTTTATAGTGAGTCATTAACTATGAAAACAAACTTATTCACAAACTTGCTTTGATCTGGATTTCCTGTGATTTATCTTTGCTGTCTAAGCATGCACTGAATTCCTGATTGTTATTAACTCCCCAAATATTTATATCACTCCAGATAATCAATGCTTATCGCAGTCAATACAGATGTTACAAGTTTCTAAAAGAAAGGCAGTGTCAGCATAATAACAATTTAATTATCATAGCATGTGTGTTGAACGGCATCTTTTGTTTACAGTATCAATTAAAGGCAGCTACCGTATATGTCTAATTAATAGATGGTATTAAAAGTGATGGTACATGGAAATTATAGCTTTTCCCACCAAAGATTTGAAGCAATAATGCAATGTCTTCGAGGTATTAATGCTCATTTAATTAATTTAAATCGAGGCTATATTTTCACTCCCTATTCCCTTGTGTTGGAGCTCTCTGCAGGGTTAATCAAGTGCTGGGTAAAACAAATCTGCTTGTGAGGCTTTTAAAGATGCAACACACCTGATTTGAACTAGTCTAACAATTCTACAAGTGGATTCACAAGGTGTAGAAAAGAAGGAGCTCACCTTGGCTATTGTTTTTATTTCAAAGGGCTGTTTTATTTGCCTTACATGTTGAACTCACTCAATCTGAGACCAGAGTGAGATTCTGCAGAACCTAGGACATACCAGCTTTCCAAAGTCTTCCCAGATTCTGTATGGCTCCTGGGTCTGCTGAGGTTGACTGTCGAGTGAGCTGGATCTTTAGTGAACCACTGAAAGTGGCCTGGGCATTCCCTGGAAAGGTTTCTCCCAATACAAAGTAAGTTTCTCCAGGGCAGAGACTATTTTTTTTAATTTTTCTATGCCTAGCACCTTTCCCAGGACCTGGCTTCTAGCAGGCATTAAATAAATGTTTGCTGAATTTGAATTCAACTATCTCCTTCCTAGCTTTCTACTTAGGGCTTTAATTTTGCTACTGGGCATACATACCCTAAAAATCAGTTTCAACGACTGCCAGGAATGCATGCACATCTCAGAACATATCATCTCGCCTTTAAGCAAATAGCAGACCCCTATGTGTGAATTATTTCTGTAGAAAGCCCAGGCACGTTCAGCAGCGTTGTCATCTGCTACTGAGGCACTGATGAAATTGGTTTAGCAAGACACATATAGAAGATTACAAAATATTACAAAACACCAAAGGCAGAGTTCTGGTGAATGTTAGTGCACTAAAGTTTTCTCCCCAGAGAGGGAATGTAAATATCTTAAGTGCAAGAAATGTTCTTATGTTGTTATTTGCTCCTCATCTGCTAACACTGTACCTGACACATAGTAGGTACTTAATAAATATTTGTTAATTGATTTCCTTGACAAAAAATCTATCAATCTGTCTCTCACTTCTTCCATATACATATACGTGTATATATTTATATATCTGTATACACATATGTATATGTCATGTACACATATATGCAGATACTCATGCACACAAGTGTGTTCACACACAAACACATGTATATACATATAGTACACAAAATATTCACAACATATGTATGTATGCATATAGGCATGCATGTCTATATGTTTGTGTGTGTGTGTATGTGTGTGTGTGTGTGTGTGTGTGTGTGTGTATGGGATGGTAGGCTCTCAATAAAACATTTTTTGACTGAGTCACTGACTGGACCTATTATTTCATTTGAATAAAGAAATCCTGGGTAAAGAGTCTGCCAACACATTTGGCACATTCTCTGAAACTTACAGTTTTAAAGAGCTTCCTATAATATTAGAGGTTTTTCTCTCTCTCTCTCTCTCTCCTTCTCTCTCTCCTTTCTCTCTCTTCCTCTCTTTCTCTTTCTCTCCTTCTCTCCCCCTAGAATCATTATAATAATCATTACTCCATCTATTCTGCAGAGATTCTGATAAAATTAGGGGATCTTGGAACTCTATCTATTTCAGCTTCTTTTGCTATCCTAGGTAAGTTCTTGCACCTAAGAAAAGTGGTATGCATGTTGGCACTTTGCCATGGAAGCTTTGGTTGTCCTTCTAGGGATCCATTGATCCCTAAGGACCTCTGTACCAAATGATGCAGAAGTGAATTTTCCCTCTAATTCTGACTCTACTTTGAATACAAAAGTGGTAGCAGTGATGTCATAGGAATTCATTCCAGTTGACTAGAAGGCTATTAAGAATACTATTGTAAATAATTTGTCCTTCTGTTTCCTAAGCTATAATATAATTATACATATATTACAATATGAAACACACATATTAAATTGTAATGTACATATGTCTCAATATGTAATATATACAATTCATATATAATATACATGTGTATACTTTATGTAACATTTGAGTGCAGTAAGAATATCATAGAATTTTAGTGAGGATGTAGCCTCAAGAAATTATCTGGACTTGAGTCAAGTCAACTATCCCTGAAAGGCAGATTATGGAATAGAACTGGATAGAACTTTTTAGAGAAAGTGTTTTTTTTGGAAGCCCAAATTACATACATACATACATACACATGTGTGTATGTGTTTATATGTACATATGTGTGTATGTATATATGTGTATATATATTTAAATCTTCTACATGAGGAAGTTCTCTTAGATATCTTGGACAAATTTTTGACTATTGCCTTTGTTCCTATTTCTTATTATCCTTACCTGAGTGCAGAGCATGCAGCCTCTCCCAATAGTTTACACTAAATTTTATGAATACTTCAAGAATTGCCATGTGAGGCTGGGTTGAAAAAAAAACTCACTGAAACATAATGATTGCCCAAAATTACATACATTATTTGAAGTTAAAAGGAAAAAAAAGGTGACATTCAATCTTCCATTGGATTGTAAGAAATGAAAAAGAAATCATTCCAATTAATATGATCATATGATTTTTCATTTACATTGTAGAACTTTTGGGATTTTGGATTGTGTGATATACCATTAAACAGTCCATTCAGTACCTGAATCTGCAGAGAAAAGTTAAGTCAACAAGCATTTATTAAGCACTTACTACATACCAGGCATGTGCTAAGCACTGGGAATACAAATACAAACAGAACCATTTACCACCATTTTCATTGCTCATATTCCACTCCACCATCATTCTCTAAGGAAAAAACAAAAACAAACTCTTTACCAGGAAACTCATCATCTCAGAATGAATTGGTTTTGGTACTCACATCTCTCTCACCAGTATCCTCTGTTTTTCTGATAAGAAGGCTAGAGGGTGAAGCAAAAAACTCTTCCGAAATCCTCCATTTAAAGATGATTTAAAGGGCTTGAGATGCAACCATTTCCCACTAACTCCTCAATTCCACTCCACCATCACATTCTCCACCTCTATCCTATTTCCTTCTCATATTCTTTCTGTATTGTCTTTTCCTATTAGACTATAAGCTCTTTGAGGTCAGGAACTTTTTTCTTTTTTCTTTATTTTTATTCCCAATATTTAGCAAAGTGCCTGGAACATAGCAGTTGCTTAGTAAATGCTTATCAAATTGAATTGAATGAGAGAAAGCAGGTACTGAGCAAGAAAGGAATGTAGACAAGGATATCCTGGGAGAACATAAATGAACCACCTGACAGAGGGATGGAACATATGAAAAACCAGTCAATTAAAAACTGACCAATTATATAAAGGGGCCATCTTTCCAATGTATAAAATCCAGGGCTCAAATGAGCTTCCAGCGTGGAGAGGTTTCTGAGGCACTGGAGACAAAGTACTGAAGAGTCAGGAGTGTAGCACAGAGAAGAATGAGAAAGACCAAGTGAAGTACCTGGTTTAGCAACTACTAGGGAAAATTGAACTGGATGGATGTATTTTTAAAACTTGGGCAACTTATACTAAAAGTCCATTTCCTCTCTCAATGATAGTCATAGCACAGAATCATGAACTACATAAACTGGGAAGAGATCTCAGAGGTCATCTAGTCTGATCTACACCTGGACAGGAATACAGATGATTTGTAAATGGGCCCATCTTTCATTTTTCTCTTGTTGCCACTGAACTACCACAGCAATCACACTTTCAGAAATTATTTGTTGCTAAGTAATGGAGAAAGCCAAGCCTCTGTCCTCAAATTCAGTGACATTCTCTTGATTAGAAGTTCTAGAATTTTATCCAGAATTGAAGCCTAAAATAGTTAGCAGACTTCACACTCTCTTCGAAAAAACAAATGAGGGGCATTGACATTCTGTAGGGCACCTTTGCTGCTCTTCATGATCTTTCAAACATCATCGACAGTGGCTCAGCAATCACTCTTCTTTCTTTCACGCCTCTGTTTTCCATCTTTTAAGCACACTTACTGGTTGTGTGACCCTGAGCGAGTCTTTAACCCTAATCTGTCTCAGTTTCCTAATTTGCAAAAGGGAATAATAACAGTACCTACCTCCTAGGGTTGTTGTGAGAAACAAATGAAATAATATAATAGTAAAGAACATATGGGGGGGTGGAACTAAGATGTCAGAGAAAAGGCAGTGACTCACCTGAGTTCTCCCCAATACCCTCTGGACACATTTAAACAATTCCATAAAGAAATTCTTTGAGCAGCATAACCCACAAAAGGACAGGGTGAAGTAGTTTTCCAACCAAAGACCATTTAGAAAGTTAGCAGGAAAAGTTTGTTACTCCTGGGTGACAGTAGAGCCCGGTCCAGTGCAGGTCACAGACCCAGCTCCAGCAAACTAGGAGCAGGCCGTAGGAGCCACTGAGTCAGTAGTGGTGGCGTCTGCTTCTGGAACTCTCAGCCCACAGGTGGTGAGGGGGTTGAACAACTGGTCAGAAGGAGATTGCCCTGAGGCAAGACTCTGGATCTCAGCCTTGGGTGGCAATCCCAGGGCAAGGAGGAGCACTAGCACACTTGTGGCCACAGTGAAGTGGGGTTCCCCCTCAAGGTCCCTGGGCATAAAATAGTGTTTGTGGTTACCTACAGACTAGAGCGGAGCATATGACAGGAGAGTAATAAACATCTCTTCTTGGATCATACCGCATTGGCAGAACTGAAAACTTACAGGTCCCTAGAAGTATCTTTGAAAACAGCTGCACAAAACCCCTGACACTTGGGATGGTGTGCCCTCCACCCTGGAAGCAGAGCTCTACTTTAATAAAAGCTTAAAAATCAACTAATAAGCTGGGAAAATGCTCAAACGATGGAAAAAACCCTCTATTAAAAGTTATTAAAACACACCCTCAGAGGAAGACAACAAAGTCAATACTCCTACTTTCAGTCTCTAAGAAAAATATGAATTGGTTTCAGACCACAGGGAACTAAAAAAGGATTTTGAAAATCGAGTACAAGAGGTAGAAGAAAAATTAGGAAGAGAAATGAGAGAGATGCAAGAAAATAATGAAAAATAAGTCACCAGCCTGGTAAAGGAGAATACAAAAATACTGAAGAAAATGATACCTTAAAAAACAGTCTAGGCCACATGGCAAAAGAGGTACAAAAAACAATGAGAAGAATGACTTAAAAAGTAGAATTGGCCAAATGGAAAAGGAAGTACAAAAGCTCACTGAAGAAAACAATTCCTTAGAAATTAGAATTCAGCAAATGGAAGGTGATGACATTATGAGAAATCAAGAAACAATAAAACAAAACCAAAAGAATTAAAAATAGAAGATAATATGAAATACCTCATTGGGAAAAAAAAAAAAAAAAAAACAACTGACCTGGAAAAAAAGAAAAAAGAGCCTAGAGATCAACTTTCAAGAAATTATCAGGAAAAGTGCCCTGATATTCTAGAACCAGAGGGTAAAATAGAAATTGAAAAAATCCACTGATCAACTCCTGAGAAAATTTGATTTTCAAATACAAGACTCAAGAGAAGCATAAAACAATAAACAGGAAAAGGAAATCATAAAGGACTTAATTAAGTTAAAGTGACTAATTCTTACATGGGGAGATGATATTTGTAACTCATAATAATTTTCTAATTATTAGGGCAGTTAGAGCATATATATATATGTGTATATATGTATATATGTGTATATATGTATGTATGTACATATATAGAGAGAGTACACAGGTATGAGTTGAATATGAAAGGATGATATCTAAAAAAATAAAATTAAGGGAATGTACTGGGAGAAAGGGAAAGTGAGAAGTAGAATGGAGTAAATTATCTCACATAAAAGAAGCAACAAAAAGCTTTTCTGGTGGAAAGGAGGAGGTGGGAGTTGAGGAGGAGTGAGTGAACCTTGATCTCATCAGAACTGGCTCAAAGAGGGAATAACATATGTACTCAGTTGGGTATAGAAATCTATTTTCCCCTACAGGAAAGTAGGAGGGGAAGGGGATAGGAGAAAGAGGGAATAATAGAAGGGTAGGCAGATTGGGGGAGGGGAGGGCAGATTGAGGGAGGGGGTAGTCAGAAGCAAAACACTTTTGAGGAGGGACAGGGTGAAAGGAGAGAGAGAATAGAGTAAATAGAGTGAGGGAATAGGATGGAAGGAAACACAGTTAGCAATAGTAGCTGTGAAAAAAAATTTTGAAGCAAGTTTCTCTGATAAAGGTCTCATTTCTCAAACATGTAGAGAACTGAGTGAAATTTAATAAAATAAGAGCCATTCCCCAACTGATAAATTATCAAAAGATATGAGGTCAGTTTTCAGATGAAGTAATCAAGGCTACCATATGAAAAAAATACTCTCACTTTTGATTGCAGAAATGCAAATTAAATAATTCTGAGGCACTACCTCCTACCTATTAGATTGGCTAATAGAATAGAAAAGGAAAATGACAAATGTTGGAGGGGATGTGGGGAAAACGAGACATTAATGTACTGTTGGTGGAGTTGTGAAAAGATTCAACCATTCTGTAGAGCAATTTGGAACTATGCCCAAAGGACTATAAAACCATGCATACATTTTGACCTTGCAATACCACTACTAGGTCTGTATCCCAAAAGAGATTAGAAAACATTAAGGAAAAGGACCTATATGTACAAAATATTTATAGAAGCTCTTTTCTGGTGGCAAAGAATCAGAAATTGAGGGGATGCCCATCAATTGGGAAATGGCTAAGCAAATTATGGTACGTGCTTGTGATGGAATATTATTATGTTACAAGAAATAATGAGCAGGATGCTCTCAGAAAAGCCTGGATTTATGTGAGCTGATGCAAAGTGAAATGTACTGTATACAAAGTAATAGCAATATTATAAGATGATCAGCTGTGAATGACTTAGCACCTAGTAGGCATTTTATATGTACCTTCTTACATATGCCAGATGCTCTTAGTCTCTTTTATGTCACAGACCCCTTTGACAGTCTGGTGATGCCTCCTCAGAATAATATTTTAAAATAATAGAAGGAAATGATCGATTTTAGATAAATGTTAGTGAAAAACTGATGGAATTTTATTTTTTCAAATTCTTCAAAAATTTATTTTATTTTCATTCAAGTTTGAGGATTCCTTAAAATCTATCCATAGATCCCTTGGGGAACTATGACCCAGGTTAAGAACCCAACATATATACTCCCAGGAGAATATAAACTCTTAGAGGGCAGAGAATATTTTACTTTTGTCCTTGTCACCCCAGAAGCTGGGGATACAAATCCCAGTTACCAGGGTGGCAGAGAGTAAGCCCTGTTGTTTCATTGCTCAGTCTTTTCAGCTTTTAAAGGAAAACATCATCATTAAGTTAAATCAAGAAATTATTAGTTTCTCTGTTTTGGGCAAACTCAGAACTCTAGCAGATGTAGGGATAATTTGAAACTCCCCATCATTATTATATCATGCCCCTCATCCTGGTTGTGATCTGTTTCCCAGACTCATCATCTATTTCCTTTGTCTCTTCAGAAGGTCTTCAGCAGACTCCCTTGACAATATTGCTTAAGATCCCACTTCTATTGACCTTTGCCTAAATGATATGCCTCATGCCTCCCCTTTTTTATTCCTAGACTTCTTCACAGAAGTATATCTTCTTAATATAATAATAGTGAAAAGTGACATTTATATACTATTTAAAACTGAAACCATTTGCATACATGCATTTTTGAGACTTCTAACATTTCTGTGAGGAAGATATTAAAACATTATTCCTATTTTGCAACTAAGAAAACTAAGGCACAAAGAGGTTAAGTGATTTGACTGTGGAAAGAATTGTCAAATGTATTAGTTAAGTGTTCATTACATAAACCCATGCTATATTATGTATTATATACACACAATGTATGTGTATAAAACTATTATTTTGAGCCCTATTAACTTTGATTTCATGATAATTTATTTAGGCTATAGACTAGTGTTTATCTTTTAATCAAGGAGAAAATATTTTACTACCAATGGAATAAACAATAATACTACAAGAAAAACATTTATCTACTTGAGAGTAATCTAAAAGAACAATATCTCCTTTTAAGAACTTTGGAAGCTACAAATATAGAAATGATTAACTGGCTGATTTTAGAAAAACACAGAAAGACTTGTATGAAATAATGAAGAGTGAAATGAGCAGAAGCAAGAATTAAGAATCAAACTTTACATACGGTAACAGCAATATTGTTCTAAGAACAACTTTGAATAACTAAGTCATTTTAAGTATTATAAACACCCAAAGCAACCACAAAGGACCTATAAAGGAAGATGCTATCTACATTCAGAAGATGAGCTGATAAAAAGAAGTATGTATATGGTTTTACACATATACATACACATATAATTATATATTCTCTATATCTATATATCTACATATATAGATATAGAATTTGTGTCTAATGATACTCTTCTTTAGAGTGGGGGGAGAGCAAGAGAAAAAATGCACAGCAGAAAACAAAAGAAAGCTTAGAAGGAAGCACAGAGAAGCAGAGTAGCTTTGAAAATGATGTGTAGTATTTATCACACAGTTTTTAAAAAAGTAAACTGTAAAATGGAAATTCATGGTTTTATAACAAATCCTCTTTTTATGTTGTGCTGTGTACATGGAAATGTTCTTTTTTGGGTCTTTTTGTATTTAAGTTTAAAATGAATAAAAATTGAATAAAAATAACTTTGGAAGCCTGCATCTATAAACAAACAAAAAAGTTCCATTAGCAAACAATTATTTTCTGATTATTAAGATCCCAAAAGACAGCATTAATTTAATTCAAATAACTGCTATACATTGGAGAAAAAGATTCTTTAAAAGTATTCTTTATTTCAAATTAAATCAGATCAAGAAGCATTTATTAAGTACCTGCTAGGTTCTAGGAACTCGCCTAAGCATTGGGAATAAAATGAAAGACAAAAATGTAGGTTCCTTCCTTCATATGGTTTATATTCTAATGCAAGAAACAACATACAAATAACTAGATGCTTAGAAGATATATATGCATATATATATACACATATTTCTATGTCTGCACTCACATACGTATTATATTAGAATGTAATATAATGATGCAAAGAAAGGCAAAAACTGTCTTTGCCCTCAAGGGTTTCGCAATCTAGTGGGAGAGACAACATGCAAACAACTATGTACAAACTCAATAAATGTAGGAAAAATTAGAGATGATCTCAGAAGAAAGGCATTACCAGTGAAGAAGACTGGGAAAAGCTTCTTGCAGAAGGTGGGATTTTATCTGAGATGTGAAGGAAGCTAGGAGGTAGAAAGGAGAAGGAAGAGAATTCTAGGCATGTGGAATAGATGGTGAAAATGCCTGCATTTGGGAGATGAAGTATGTTGTGTGAAATACAGCCAGGAGGCCAGGGTCACTGAATTGGAGAGATTACACAGGGCCAAAAATAGGTTTATATATTTGATGCTGAAGGTAATATGGAGTCACTGGGTCTCACTAGGCAGATATATACTTTAAAGAATCATTTTGGCAGCCAAGTGGAAAATGGATTGGAGTGGGATGAGACTTGAGGCAGGAAGCTTTTCCCAACTCCTCTTAATTCTAGTGCCTTCTCTCTGTTAATTATTTCATATCTATTCTTTATATAGTTTTTGGGGGTACACATTTATTTGTTTATTCCCTCCCCATTAGGTTGTGAACTCCTTGAGGGCAAGACCTGTGCTTTGAAAAAAAAGAACTGTGCTTTGACTCTTTGTATTCCTAATGCTTAACACTTTGTCTGGCCCATAGTAGGAGCTTAATAAATCCTTATTGACTGACTAAGACCAACCAGAAAGAAGGCTTTTCCAATAGTGCAGATGTAAGGTGATGAGGGCCTTTACCAGAGTGGCAGAAATGTGAGTGGAGAGAAGGAGTTAATACTCACAGAAAGTCTTGTGATGGCAGAAACAAGATTTGGTAAGGAATTGTCTATATGAGGTAAGTGAGAATAAGGAGTTGAGGATGACATCAAGGTGATGATTGTAAAGTTGGTGGTATTCTCAATAGCAGTAGAGAAGTTTTGGGGGAGGAGGAAATAATAAATTTTGTTTTAGACTTATTGAGTTTAAGATGACTATGGAATATTCAATTTGAGATGTGCAAAATATAGTAGGTATCCTTGTATCGCTTCTTCTGACCACCATGTGAGTGCTTGCCTTGTGTGAGTTCTCCATAAAATGGTCTTTTAGCTACACCTACTTTAGGCATTCAAACAATGTGGCCAGCCCATCAGAGTGGCGCTCTCTGCATTAGAGTTTGAGAACTTGTCAGTCTAGTTTGAGAAAAGACTTCAGTGTCCAGTACCTTATCCTGCTGGATGATCTTCAGAATCTTCCTAAGACAATTCAAATGGAAGATACCATCCATGTTTCAAGGAACCCACAGCTCAGTGAGGATTAGAAGATGGAAGGGGTGAAAAAAGAAGAGCTTTAAGATGAAAAGAAATTTGTTCAGGCTTTCTCTAAATCAGATTGATTATGTTCATCTCTTTCATTTGGCTTGTTTCCATATGATCATAGCCATATTTACCCAGAGTAAGCAGTTTAAATGTTTCCTGCTGGAGTTGAGAGAAGACATTTATTTAGTTTCTGTATTGCATATACAAGTTATTGTTTATTTATAGAAAACTCAATATTTACATGTCATCAGTTAGTAGGATTTTGCTATGGAAAGAGGGTGTGTGGGTTCTTGATATTTAAAATATAAGTAATCATTTTCATTCTCTGTTTAACACGCTAAAAAAATCGAGTGGAGTAACCACTGGAAGTTATGGCATCCCTAGGCATGCATTTCAAACAGGAGTATAGCAGCTTTGGTTAATGCCTCTGCACTGCTGTCCATATGACCCTGACACTCTTTACCATTTCTTTTAAATCTCCATCATATAGACCCCTCCATCATCATTCTGAGGTTAACGTTATAAGTGCTTTAATATCCCAGGGTATAAACGCTTTGGTGCTTCTTATCTATACTTTTTACCCTTCTTAAAGTGACCTCAATAAGTAATATTAGTCTTTGAATTTCTGAAATTCAATTCAACCCAACAAACATTTATTATCGCCTTGCTACATGAAGGCAATGTTCAAGGTAATGGAGAAAGTAAGTTATATACAAAAGAGCCCCTTCTCAGGGACTTTTAAATCTAATGTGCATTTATTTGTATCAAGATATGTATATGTGTGTAAGCCCTATATGGAAGAAATGATGAGAGAGGGCTAGGGAAAGCATTATGAAAATATTGAGGAACAAGAGATCACTTTCATGAACCTGAGGGTGGTTCTGGGAGGGCTAACTTTGTGGAGGATGTGGCATTGGAAGATGTGGCCTTGACATAGGGGAAGGGCTTCGCTTCAGTAGATGAAGGTGAGAGTGTGGGGGAATTTACTCCAGGTATAGAGACAAGAGAAGATGAAGAAGAAGGAAGAGGAGGAGGAGGGGTGAGGGAAGAGGAGGAGGAGAGCAGGGTGAGTGGAGGGACAGAGGGTATTCCTATTTATCTCGATTAATACTTCATAAAAGAGATTAGTATGAGACAGGACAAGAAATGTACTTTTGAGCCAGAATGGAGAGGACATTGAATGCCAGGATTAGAGGTTTAGGTTTTATTCATTAGGGAATGGGGATCCCTAGAAGTTTTTGAGTCCTATATCTGATCAGTGACATGGTCAGAATAGTACATTGGAAAATCACACACACACACGTATGTATACATACACACACATATATAGATAGATAGATTATGTGTATGTGTATGTATGGATAGATATAGACACATTATGTATATATATACTGTGTATATATACATATGTATATAAACACTGTATATACATACATACATACGGACATATATATATACACACAGTGTATGTATGTAACATATACAATATGTTAGGAAGAATATAGACATATACATATGTACATCCATACATATCTGTGTATATATGCGTATTCCTAATGCACTATTGTATATATATGTATACACATATAGAGATATACATGTATCTGTATATGTATCCATATACGTGTGGTGTGTGTATATATATATATATACACATACAAATTCTGAGACCATCAAAAATTTATAAGCTCAAATAAGCTTTCCAATAATGGTTCCCCCCCTCCATATGGCCTTAGAATCCAGTCAGTATCCCAGACAGCAGCTACTAGACAAATAAAATGAGTAGTCAATTATACAATTATGTAACCCTCTGGATAACTGAATCTCTCAAAGACATTTCCCACTCTGTCCCCCACCCCCCAGCAGTTATTCTTTATTTTTGTTTTAGCCTCATCAATTGTCTGCACACTTGCTCTAATTTTCCTGTTGGTTTCTGTTATGTCCAGGTTGCCTTTGTAGAATCTCTATGTTGTTTTTTGCCAGGCACTGATGGAGGTTAGTGGCTGCTTTTGTTTGAGAGGTTATTCACTGTGACCGAGAGATGTTTGCTCGGGAGCAAGCCACGGGGGTGCCCACATGAATGTTAAGCCACCCATTTCTTCCTCAGACATGTTGGTCCTTTCTGAGCAATGTCTGAGGTCATTGGTGGGGCATTAGAGGGGATGAGTGCACAGCTGATTTTATTAGAGCCTCTGATAGATAAGGAGCAGTCTGTAGCAGCAAAATCAAATATTTGACCAAAAGTGAAAACAAAATGAAGCTGAATGTTACAAACAGCAGAGGAAAGAGAGTCTTTTAAAAGAATGACATAAAAGAGCCCAGCAGAAAAGAAACCAGTTAAGGTTTCCATGTGAATCTTTAGTTAGTTTCTGTTCTTTCCTTTTATGACCATTTCAAGTAACTAAGTACATATGGCATGTTTGTAAGTAAAGCAGTCGATGAAGTTAGTTACACCTCTGCATTTATGGCCATGCCCCTGAGTATTATTAACTTTTACACTCCCCATAAAATATAATTTATCACTTAAATAATTTGCTTTGTGTCAGGGCTCAGTGTGCTCCAGTGCTTTCCTGCTCATTAAATGAGATATTTTTACTTAATGAGCCAAGGATGTCCTTTGCATTTAACATTAGAATTGATTTCAAACACTTCATTTTTATAACACTTTGGGTATGTGATTTCAAAAATGTGGGTTTCATCTCAAAATGTCAATGGGAAACAAATCAGAAATTGTCAAATGTGGACGGCATTTTAATTGATAAGGAAAAAGTTTTATACTTGGTGAATTCCAGAGATTTCGACTTAAGAAAAAGAAATCCAAACAAAACAATGTCCTTCTGTCCCCACCATAACACTGCCCTGATGTAATCAGAATTTCTTCTTAACAGAAATACAGAAATTTGAGGACTAATACATTAAATGATTCTGAATGTTAAATTATTCTGAAAGTAAGGCAGTACTGAAATAGAAATTTTGAACCCCAAAGCTGTCTGAATACCAGTATGAATAAATTGCATGGTTATCCTCTGGTCATTAAGGGATAAGGATAAGGACTGGATTTTTGATGTCGTTTTAAGAGAGAATTCCCAGGTGGGGAAATTCCCTCTCACCAATTCATGTCAGCAATTTTTCTGCAACCAATGTAAATCAAGTGACTTGCCCAGGGTCATGCGGTCAGTATTTTGTCAGAGACGGGACTTGAATCCAAGTCTTTCTGGTTTCCACTCTGCCAGGCTGGCTCTTGACTTGACTTTGTCCTCATGAAAATGATAATGGCTACTTCAGACTTTCATTCATCTAGTCAATCAAAGATTTCAGATTTGAAAGCTCCTACTTTCAAAAATTCATAGAAGATGTCTTACGCAATGTCCAAAGAGAAACAAACTTTCCTGCAGAGGTGGAGATTCTCCAGGAGGGATATATGGATTGTATCAAGATACAGAAAACTATAGGGTCTCTTCAGTGCAATGCATAGTCTCTAGAAGGAAGCCAGCCTAGCCATATGCACTGTGAAAACAGAGCATGGGTAATAATTGCCTAAGACAAGAACATGTGAATAGGTGGTGATATACAGTGGTGAAAGCAGCATTCACAGAAATGGAAACATAAATATCAAAATAACAAAGCAGTAAGACATTTTTGAAGATTTTTTTAAAGATTTAAGATTGCATCATAGTAAATTGAATAGATTTTCTCTTACTGGAGAAATCATTTATTAATTAAATTAATATATTGTGAAAATAAATTTTTTTAAAAAATATTTTCTTTGGATAATGTTGTACTGAATTTATCTCCTACCAAAAGGATATAGAATTTTCCTAGCATATGGCAAAAACAAGTCTTTTCTTCCGCTGTTATGCTATGGAAAGGTTAATAAAGGAAGCAAATGTTCACACATGATATATGTTGACACAGCTTTCTAATGAACCATGGAGGCCTGGTGTCTGCAATAGTTTTAAAGTCAGCCCCTTCTTAGTTCAGGTTTGATGTTGGAATGAATGTATCTTGCAAGCTAAAAAAATCTGATAAAGGAGGCACTTACATGTCATTGAACATTTAATAAAGGAGATTTATTTTGCCCTAATGCAGCAGAGATACGCAACAAGGACACACTGGTGTGACCAGTGTTTCTTCTCTGGGCACAGCTCCCCTTAACTCTATCTGGAAACATGTCTGGTCAGTAAGTCATTAGGGTTTGGAGATGTACATGTTCTTTGACACCTACAAAGTTGAATAGTCTCAGACCAGGTGGCTAGGAGTTTTTGCATCCCTACATGATTAGGAAGCTGCATCAGGAAAGCCAGGGTCAATCAGATCCCAAGGGCAACTTTGTCTAGAGCCTACCTCATGTTTATTGGGGTAGGAGGTGGGAAGACAAGGGTCAGGGATGGGAATAAGCATTTATATAGTACCTACTACATGCCAGGCACTATGTTAAGTGCCTCTTACAAATATTATCTCATTCTATCCCTCACAAAAACTTGGCAAGACAGGTGCTTTTATTATCTCCTTTTTACAGTGGAGGAAACTGAGGCAGACAGAGATTAAGTGACTTGTGCAGGGTCACATGGCTTGTAAGTGTCTGAGTCCAGATTTGGACTCAAGTCTTCCTGACTCCAGGTCCAGTGCTCCATCTAATCCAAGCTACCTCTAGGCAGGAGGCTGCATTAAAGAAACATTGGTCTTATCATACCTAACAATGTTATATGGACCTGAATCATGTATCATTGTGATCTCTGGAGAATTAAAATAGAGAGCAATCAGAGGCCAATGGAGAGACTCATGGAGGGTGTAATGAAGGCATATATGAAAGAAGTGACATAACAGATATTATTAGAGATCATGTCCCCCACTATTATTTCTGTTATAAATTAGAACAATTCAATATCCTTACAGGAGGAGATAAATTCAGTATAACATTATGCAAAAGAAATCTTGTTTTCAAAATAACTTTTTTTATTTAAAAACCTCTTTCAAAATAAAATAATGTATCATCAGAAGAGGAGGTGGGCAGATCATGTGGATAAGAAACAAAGATTATAGATTTAACTGAGTGCTGCAGTGGTACCTATGGAATTTCTTTTCTATTTCAATTTGTATGTATGCATGTATCACATATATTGCATATACTATGTAATACATATCATATAACATCATTTTGTATGTGTAACTTTGTTCAGTTGTGCAGTATGTTCAACTCTTTGTGAGCCAACTGTCCATATGGTTTTCTTGGCAAAGATACCGGAGTGGTTTGCCATTTTCTTCTCCAGTTTTATATAGGCAGGGATTAAGTGACTTGCCTATGATCACACAGCAGTAATTGTCTGAGATTAAGACTTGAATTCTGGTCTTTCTGACTCTATGCCCAGTGTTCTATCTAGTGGACCACCTACCTGCCCCACATATACATATGCACATACTCATACATACATATACACATATAAACATACATACATGTATACATTTTTGTACCCCATTAACTCTGCTCCCCACTTCCAAATAGAACTATTCTTATAAAAAATAAATACAATCAATCAAAACAAATCAATACATTGGCCATGTTCATAAATGTATACCTCATTCCATACCTATCGTCTGCTATTTTTCATTTTAGACATGGGAGACATGCTTCTGCATCAAGTGCGTAATTAAACATAGGGTTCATCAGTGTTCTGAAATCTTTGAATATTACTTGTCTTTACATTATTTTTAAGTATGAAAAGTTAAAAGAACTAAGGGGGAGGTAGCCAGTGAATTTAGTAGTACTCATGCAGGGACATGAGTATGAATCTCAAAGCATGGGAAGTCCTTGGATGAGTTGCAATCTGAACCATTGATGGAAGAGGCCACATTGATGAGATTAGGGATCCACTAAAGTATCAAGGAATATATGAAAACATTTTAAAAAGAGAGAGAAGGAAAGAAAAAAAGTCTCAGAAAAATAGATTTCATTTGGTTTCCAGCTTAAAAGGAAGAATTGTTTCTTGTTTTAAAAGAATAAGTTTAAGATCATTATTGTGATGTTTACTATACGGAAGCAATTAAAATGAAAAGACAATTTTCCTCTTTTCCCTCTTTTATGTCACTTGAAAAAAACTAATAAAAAGAGTTTTAATACTTGCATATAGTGGCATATGTGTTGCAGGTATTTTTCCTGGAAAAACACCACTGCAGTTTACTTTTTCCTGTTAAGGATAAAAAAAATACTTCTAATGCAAAGTGCAATGGTAAGATAATAGTTCTACTGAGCAGAATAGGCTTTAAAAAGTTGAGAAATAGTTGTAAAATGAGTGGAAAATTGAAATGAATTGGGTTTCTTTTAAATCAATCAAACTTTCTTTAGTGAAACTAGACAAGCCCTAAATGATTTTTCTTTACAAGATAGTAGCTGCATGGGTTGGGGCAGCTAGGTGGCACCATAGATAGAGCGCTGGAGTCAGGAAGAGACCTCTTCCTGACTTCAGATCTGGCCTCAGACACTTATTCCCTGAGTGACCCTGGACAAGTCATTTAATCCTATTTGTTTCAATTTCTCTCACCTATAAAAGGAGCAGGAGAAGGAAATGGCAAACCATTCTAGGATCTTTGCCAAGACAACACCAAACGAGGTTGTGACGAGTTGGGTACAACTGAAAAAGACAGACCAACAATGACAACAAGCGGCATTGGGGCATATGCCAATGCATTAGTGCTATGCTGTTTCAGACAAAATCCACTTTAAGTTTACTAAATATTGGTGAGGCATAAGGATTTTTGAAATACCAAACTCAAAAAGGAAGAATCGTGTTAACAAGAAGCGAGGAAAACTGGCAAATTGGAACTGGGAAGAGACAATGTGGAAAAATGGAAATGAACAATAGGTTTGGAGTCAGAGGACCCAGGTTCAAAGCCTGCTTTATTCATTAACTTCCTGACTCTGGACAAATCATGTCATCTCTGTGGGCTTCAGTTTCTTCCTCTATAAACTGAGGGGGTTGGACCAGATGGCCCCTGTTGTTCCTTCCATCTCTAGGTCCATGGTCCTATGATTCTTTGTTAATAGTGTCTGGCTCTCTTGAATGGTGTGAGACATGAACAGACAGTTTTAAAGGGATCTCCAGTATTTGAGTAATGAAACAACTAGAAGGCTATGGACTCAATGAGTTTAATATAGTGATCTTCACCCTTCAAGCAAATTGGTTCAAGTCAACAAACATTTACAAAATATCAACTATATAGAAATCACTGGTAATGGAAAGACAGAAAAAATGAAACAGGTTTTGCCCTCAAGGGACTTACATTCTACCAGGCAGATGTAACATGTACACAGATAAGTAAACACAAAGTAATTTGAGGAAGAAGAAGGTGCTAATTAATACCTGGCATGGCAGGGGGGCTGTGGGGTGCTGTGGGTCCAGGAAGACTTCCTCTAGGAGGTGGTACTTATGCTAAACCTTGAATGAAAATAAAGATTCCATCAGGCAGAAAAGAGGAGGTCTATTCCAGACTTGGGAGAATGAGATAGGAGGTAGAAAATCACATATAAAGGATAGCAAGTATTCCAGTAAGGCTATTAAGAAGACAAAGAGGAGCCAGATTGTGGAGAGCCTCAAATGTCAAACTGAGGAAACCCTATTTTATCCTAGGAGCAAGAGGGAGCCATCAAAGGCTCTTGAGTAGGGGAGATGAAGAGATTTTCACAAAAATGCAGAGCCTTTGACTCCCAAGCTTGCAGTCTTTCCACTATGCCATGTTGCCTCATACTGGAGTCAAGTCAACAGGCACATATTAAGCAACTACCATGAGCCAAACAATGTATGCCAAACACTATGTGTGGGTTCCTCCATTCTAATTGTAGATTGTAACTATTCTAGGTTTTACATGACCCCATTATTGAGTTGCTGTAGCTTAAAACATGTTGGTCAACCTGTATGAAAGACCATGGTGACAAACTTCTCCAAGCTGAGTTAGGCTGATCTGATAACCGGCCATCACTTAGTGCCAGATCAAAGTCTTTGCGGCTGGCACAGCTGAAGCCCATTGGCATAGGTTTCTAGAACCCAGGGTCACCTCCTTCCCATCTTGAGAACTTTAGTGAAGGATTAATGGTATACTCATATTTTATTTAGGAAATAATAAATAATGTGTCCAATTTCTGGATGCTATTTTAGACCTTTACTGTAAAAGAGATCATTATCACCTCCAACACTTTGATTTCTAAAGAGCTTTAGTTGTCAATATTTATATGAAATACTTTGTTTTGTTCTAATTATGCTTCCTATTTTCCCCTACAGCCCTCTTTTTGTGGCCAACATCATTTCAACTCAACAGGGAGCAGAGTGCACTCATTTAACAATTTCGTCCTTCAAAACCGGTTTCGTCCATCTTTGAGATGCAGCAAGATTGTTGTTGTGAGGCCCTTTCCCCCTTTTCTGTCAGCACATGATACAGTAGAAATCCTAAATCAATAACACTTTTTATTCCTACACAATTGATGCATAACATCCTTCTTCACATGGAGGTTTAATGTGTTGTAAATTAATTATCTGGAATGAACACAGGGTCAATGGACCTTGGTATGACCGGGATGTAATGTTAAAGTGTTCCATTTCCTCCCTCCACTCTTCAGCTCTTACTGAGTCTTTTATACATGTCAGTTATGCCATCTTCCGCAATAGGCTCCCTTAAGGGTAGTTAATGCCCCTCTAGGGATTGATCGATAGAAAAAATTTTGCTTTACCATAAATTTGCTCAACTATTTTCTGCCTTCCAGGCACAAAAGGGACATTTTTATTTGCCATACCTCCAGCAGTGCATTTTCTATTAAGAAAATTTAATTGAAATGAATCTCACACATTTTGTCTCCATCCAGAGTGTTATATGAAAGATCCAAATGGGGCACATGTGGGTTTTATTATCCCTCTCTGCCAATGGGAAAGGGAAATAATTGTTTATTTTCCTCCTAGTCCAGACCAAAGAAAGATAAAGTTATCCACCCTGTGATCTAATTGTGGAAATGAAGGTAGTTCCATTTCAAATGAAATAAAAACAACTCCAGTAAAGTGGAGTCTTCACCAGGAGCAAAGCAATTAGAAAACAGAAATTCACTAAGTTTTAAAGTACTCAATTTTCTTTTTCTTCCCTTTAAAATAAGACGAAGAGCGGCAAACTCTATTATAATTTTGAGGGTAGCTCTGCTATTAGTAGCTATAGAAACAAGGTAACCAGGTAGTGAATACAGAC
The DNA here is from genome assembly GCF_011100635.1 of Trichosurus vulpecula. Lineage (NCBI taxonomy): Eukaryota > Metazoa > Chordata > Mammalia > Diprotodontia > Phalangeridae > Trichosurus > Trichosurus vulpecula. Next base: position 99,830,849 of record NC_050576.1, on the reverse strand, counting down.
TAGACACACACATACACAAACACACGCACACGTACGAGCACATACATATACACATCAGTACGCCTAGGCTAAGGAGAGGACAAACAAGGCCATTTAAATTCTCATCTCGCGACAGTGTCCCTGGTCAGTCGAGTGACCCACTGGGAAAAGGAAGGTCGAACATCACTCTGTCATGTTTCAGTGTGAAGTCTAGAATTCTCTAGGATGTGTTCTCCCCCTCCCCTCTGCCAGCATCCCCCGCCCCAGCTTCAGTAAACAAGACAGCACTGAAACTGCATTAACATCAAATGACAGGAAGCCCCCACTAGGGTCAACTCCATGATTTCTTTTCAGATGTTCTTTCTCTTTTGTCAAATGATGATGTCAAGTGCAGGGGTGGTGAGTGGAACCAAATCTCCTTTACTTCCCTTGACAGCGAGGTCAACGGCACTTGTAAATTCAGCCTATCCCAGCTGCAGCTGTGTCAAAAGTTGCGAGCTCAGCGGGACGCTGAAGTGATACAAGGAACGACGTGTTTCCCGAACTCCCACTTGCCATATATCTAGGGGAAATACTTCTCTTTGATCTTAGCACCAGCTCCTAAGGAAGATTTTGCAGCCCAAGAGGTATCCCCACATCTGCTCCTGGGTCATCAGAGACCCTCTGGTCGTCTCCTAATCTTCAGGAGTGATCTGGGTGCCACAGAAGGAGCATTACAGGTTTGATTTCTCGTTATCCTTCCATTCACATGATTCAGAGGTCTGAGTCCTATGTAAAAAGAAAATCACCCACATATTCTTGAATGACAGGGAAATAGGTAGCAGAACCATAATTCCGATGAGGTCCTCTGATTCTGAAGGCAGGGCTGCATCCACTATGTAAAAAAAAAAGTGCTTCTTTGTCCTCTACAATAGAATTTTCTTCATTCCTCTTCAGCAGACTTGGTCTCATTGCCTTCAAGATTTTAAAGAAGTATTGCACAAACTCACTTCATTCTGAAAAAACAAAAACAAAGCTGAACTTTTTTTCACCTGTCAATCAAATACAAGGCCATACTTTAGTACCATGGTTGATTCATGATTTTATCATGTGACTCCTCTCCATTTTCTTCCTAATACAATTTAGGACCTTCTCCATGCTTTCTCATCCTGGAAGATTCCTGTCCCTATTTCCTAATAAATCCTCCATAGATATTTGCTTTACTATGCTTGGCCTTCATCTAAGTCATCCAAGGTACCGGAATAGCATGAAGGATTTATATGTTGTCTCTCATTCTTATTGTATAATTGCCCAAATTCCTTTTCAGATTAGGTTAGTGCCTATCAGTAATATAATGGAATGAGGAATAAGTTCTTTTCTTGCATCGAAGCTCTCATTTAAGATGTTATAAGCTGCTGTCACCTTGTTGCTAAGTTGTTTCAATCTGTGACTCCATTTGGGGTTTTCTTGGCAAAGGTACGGGACTGGTTTGCTATTTTTTCAGCTCGTTTTATAGACGAGGAAACTGAGATAAACAGGGTTAAGTGACTTAGCCAAGGTCACACAGCTAATAAATATCTGAGGCCAGATTTGAACTCAGGAAGACGAGTCTTCCTGACTCCAGGCCTGGTGCTCTATCCAATGTGCCACATAGCCATTGTTATTTACCAGATACCTTTTAATTGCCCTTTAGTTTTGTAATTTTAGATCTGCTTAGGCTTTGTTTGGTGTTCTGTGATTTGTAGTTACATGTGGCATCTTCAGAATAATGCTGGTTTAAAGACATGGTCTTTCCCAGCAACATGCTGATGATAATATAAATACTGAAAGAGTACATTGACTAACGACTGGGGTAGGAAGAGGGGGTATATCTGTAGTGGGTGCTGGACCTGGAGTCAGGAAGATCAGAGTTCAAATTCAGCCTCAGACACTCACAAGTTGTATGACCCTGGGCAATTCACTTAACTTCTGTCTGCTTCAGTTTCTTCATCTGCAAAATGATAAGAAGGATGGTGCCTACCTCCCAGGGTTGTTGTGAAACTCAAACGAGATAACAATTATAAATTGTTTAGCACAATGCTTGAAACATAGTAAGCCCTATATAAATGTTAGCCACCGTCATCATTGCTAATTACAAGGGCCCATCTTTGTATTTCTGTATAATTGCCTGGTGAGTTCTAAAGAAGGCCAGCAAGGTGGCAAGAGGCTTAGATTACCGTGAATTCTGAACGTCATAAAGATTTAGGATTATACATTGAAGACTGAGAGTGACCTTAGATCCCTCCAACCAGTCCAATCACCATATGATTGGATGAATTGAGTAAGGTGACACAGGTTGCATGTCCGTAGTGCCAGGATTTGAATGTAGGTGTCCTGATCCCAAATCGAGCACTTTCTCCACTCTATCACTCTATAATATATTACCCCTCCATTCTCCAAAGGGAAAAGGATCTCAGCTCTCTTTTAAATGTGACCCATGATGATCCCTCTCACATCAGGAAATGATGCTGAGAAGCTGAGTCCTTAACATCATTTTCATGTGTTCCCTTGTCGGGTATCAGGCTACAGACCTGGATGAAATCTAATGTCACGGATTAGGAAGGCACCAGAGTTTGACTACTGTAAAGGTGCGCTGTAGCTACAACCCAAAGAGAAAGTCCTTACCTCCCTGATTGGTTAATAATGTAGAGATTTAATTAACATGTGACATAAAAACATGTAAACGTGAAAAGAACTCACTCATACAACACTCCTTCCCTCTACCAAAACAAAACTACGGCGAAATAGTTGAGATTGGAATGCTGAATTATTTTATGGCTACCCATAAATAGATGCAGCCTGGGACAACAGATAGAAAGGAATCAGGAAAAACTTGGTTCAGCTCTCCCCTCTGACTCTTCCTAGCTGTCTGACATCAGGCAAGTGACAACCTCTGAACTTTCAGGCACCTCCTTAGAGTCTATCTGCTTAGCCAAAGAGGGCTGTGATCCGATTTTCCATGCTGCTTCACTGTATCCCCAAATAAAACCATCCTTCTACATTCCTGTTTATAGTACACGTATCACACTCATCCTTGCATCCGAAGGCCCTGTGTTTGTGTATGATAATATCTCCTTTGTCAGCTGAGTCATCACTTTGAATACAAGTTAAAGAGATTGGTGAAGGTTTATATTCTTTTCCCTGGCCCATTTTCAAGGAACTGTCACACCCTCACCACTAGGCAGAATTATCATTTGTGGGGAGTGGGGAGAAAAGAAAGAGAAGATGTAATCAGAGAATCAGAGAAGGCAGAGTTCAGGAAGAATGTCAGTTGGAGAGAAAAAGGTGAATTTTGTGGGGAGAAGGATTGGCATGCAATTATTCTTCACACTGGAGCTGTACACTCAGAGCAGGCAGAAATCTTTATCTATGTAATGTGGAGGGAGGGGGTGAGAGGGAGTGTCTGCATCCACTACATGGTATTTTATACCTCAGGTGGGCGTCTTATTCTCTGAGGTGTCTTTCTCGCTCTAACTTGCTCTTACCTTAGAAGGTTTAGCTTCTCAGAGATGGACTACCACCACACAATTAAACTCAAATGCTCTTAGAATCCTAGACGTAACTCATTGAGGAGGAATGCCCTCCCCTTATTCACCACTAGGAAATTAGGTGGTATAGTGAATAGAGAGCACTGAACCTAGAATCAGGAAGATCTGAGCTCAAATCTTGACACATACATTTCAGCTGTTTCACTCTGGGCAAGTCACTTAACCTCTCTCTGCTTCAGTTTCTTCATCTGCAAAGCTACCTCCTAGGGTTGCCATGAAGATAAATGAGATAATATTTGTAAAGTCCTTTGCAAATCTTGGATCATTATATAAATGCTCGTTATCATTATTATTGTTGTTAATCGTACTACTAGTATAACTATTCTTAAACTCCCAGCCAGGTACTTCCTTGTACACAAACCAGTCACTCACAATAGTGGCCCTTTTAGATTTACTTAGCAATAAGGCAAAATAAGTGACAATATCACAGGCATTTATTATACAGTAAAGCAAAATGCAGAAGTAATAAATATGTCAAGATCTCCCTGCAATCCTGGGTCCCACTTTCCCACCAATGAACTCAACATCTATGGGGGAGAGCAGAAAACCTGGCAGGGAAACATATGAACTAAAAAAAAATCTGTATGCTTGGGGTAACTCACAACTCTGGACTATAAGCTTTGATGTCATTGGTCTATTCAGTAATATCTGCACCACATGAAGCCATTTTTTTTTTGCTAACTATCTGTTGGTCCTCACTTCTCTTCAGGTGGCCAAGTCTTTTTCTCTTCTTTTCTCCAAATCATGTAACATTTATAAGCTCTTTCAACTTCTAGTCCCCTTTAAACAGAAACCTTGAAAGGGTGTTGGGAAAGTGTTGCCCTATTTGGATTGGCTAGTGGTTCCCATTAGGCTGGAGAACTGCAAAGTTATCATGGAGTCAGTTTCTAGGTAGTACAGACCAGGTATTCATTCATTTGCCAGGATTCTGCTATGTTGTCCAATAAGAGGTTTTAGCAAAACAGCTCAAGTTGACTCTTTGAGAGTCTTTGACTCTTCATTGCACCAGCATCCTGGGCTGTTGTTGGATCTCAGCATTTCTGCTCATACAGGTAAACAGCTGAACAAATCTTTTTCCTTTCAGCTTTTCTCTCTCAAACCAGAGTGGATAGCAAAGAACAGCAATAGCTAGAACTCCAGTTCTAGCCTTTTTGTCAGCTGACTGCTTCTGCTGTTTTTTTTTAATAACTCTAGTACAAATGCTTTTCAACCCCATACTGAGTCTTTTCTTACCTCTTCTTGGCCATTTCACCCTCAGCTTTAGCTTCTAACCTTTCCAATTTCTCTAACTTGTTTCAGTGACTTAATTCAAAGCTTCCAGACACTTAGTGACTCACCTTTCACTTATGAAGTAACAACTATGAAATTTCCCCTAAGAAATCAACAGTCACTTAATATCCACTTGTCTTAAAATAGTTCTATGCAAATGAGCAGAGGGATCACAATGTCCTTCAGATTTAAGTTCACAAAACAGTCCTTCATTTCAGTCTATGACCTTGAAATTGCTTTTTCAACCTTACATATGGTCAGTTTTTAATAAATTATAGTGGTTTTTTAAAATTTGCCCCTTTAAAGCAGCAAAATATTCACAAGACATCACCTTCTGCCCTTTACAGGTGATCTAAATATGTTTATAGCACAATTAATTTTTTGTCTCATAGTGATTAAATTCCATCTGATATATGTGTTTTTGTTACATATATATTTTGTCAGTTTTTACTAAATTAAAGCTCTTTTCCTACTCCTTTCAGGTGTCAAAAGATTTCATCTCTGAAAGAGGAAATACTTTACAGTTGATTGAACTTTCATTCTTTTTAGGGAAGTAATTTTTCTGCCCCTCTCAGCACTCAATTGTTTCATCTGAAATGGCAACACCTTAAAGCATAATTTCTTGAGCCCTCTTGTGATGGCTCTAGTGGCTGATGAGTTATCCTTCTCCTTGCCTCTTGAGCACCTTAGAGAAAATGTCAATGAGCTTTGGCCAATAGGTGGACACCCCTTGATGCCTTGATGTGTTAGGTCCATTAGCAGCAAAATCCTAGTCAATGAGGAATTTCCCCAATTCTGAAATTGGCTAGAGATAGACTAGAACACAGGAAGTTGTTCAGGGCCCCAATATTTTTCTTCATTGAAATTTTTCTTTTTGATTGGAAATGAGTCAGAGAAGTTGATTTAAGGAAAAACAGGAAAGTCTTTTTGTTATAGAAAGCTACAAGTCAGTCAACAAGCATTTTTAAGCACATATGCCAGATACTATGCTAAGCATTGGAATCCACAGGAAAAACTGTAATTTTTGAATCATTTAGAACTTCTCCTAACCCAGGAAAGATGCAAGAAGCAAAATTTATTATATGAATGCCTATTGGAATAAACAGAAACCCATGAGTATTTATTTGTATTTTAAGGATATGAAGGTGGTGACATTGTCCCATTAGCCCTTGAGGTTAAAGACTCACTTTCAATATTCAAACAAAGTCATGTTTTTTCTTCTGTAAACCAAATATGCTTCTTATCAGGTACTTTTGTATGGAGATGTATACTAGGTTATACATGTGTAATCATGCTAAACATTTCCATATTAGCAATTGTGTACAAGAGGACAATTTTCTAAAAAATGTACATCATGGCGCCTTTTGGCAGTCTAGTGAAACCTGTGTACCTCTTCTCAAAATAATATTGTAAATGCAAAAATACATACATACATACATATATACATATAGAAAGGAAACCAAAAGCTAGTAAAAATAATATTGCATATTTTTTATCATCCAAGACAACAGAACCCCTGTATCTATAGATCCTTTTGGAGACTGTGGACCCCAGGTGGAGACCTTGGCTTAAGACAAATATTATAGAAGCAATCTTGTTATTGTTGATAGATCTCTGGACCCAAAGTCAGGAAGATCTGAGCTCAAATCCTGCCTCAGAAATTTGTCAAGCCTCTCGACAAGTCCTTTAAGCTCTGTGAGCATTGGGTTCCTCCCATTTAATATGGGAATAGTAATAGCAACAATCTCATTGGGTTTTAATAAGAATCAGATGGATAATGTATATATGTGTATATATTTTTTTATATATATATGTGTATATAAACATTTTTTAACTTCAAAGCCTCATATGAATGTGTATTGTAGTTGAAGAGTTGGGCACCTAACAGATGAGGTTTTTCTCTGTTGGGCATGACCTCATTTAACAACTAAAATAGCTGGTATGTGCTCATATTACACCAGACACTATTGAGCATGTATGATCTTTCAGGCATTTTTTTCTTGAAATCCTAGAAATTAAATATATGCAATATGAAAGATAAGAGATGTGCTCTAATGAAAAGAATACATCTAGTATGAAGATCTAGCTTTGTATTTTGCCTATATTACTTATTACCTGTGTGACCTTGGGCAAATCACTTCCTCTCTTTGGTCTTCAACTAAAAATGAGGGGATTGGACTAGGTGATTTTAAATGTCTCTTCCAACTCTAAAATGCCTTTATCATCTGACAGTAATCATGTCCTCTTTGATGAAATGACTTCTTGAGGGGAACCAATGTTGGACCAGGCTTACTCCACCACAACCTAAACCTAAGAAAATAGTTGACTGGCATTCCCCAAATCCATGCCAGTTACTTTCTATTCTGAATTATGACATCAGTTTATCAATTTTCTTAGTATGGGAGATTTAAATAGAAGTATTTTTTTTCTTTTTAAAAGGGTTTATAACTTCCTGGAACACAGTAGGCACTTACTAAATGCTTGTCAATTGATATAATTATTGAATGGTTGATTGATTGTTCCTTCCATGCAATATAAGTTAGAAGAACTTAGTTCTCCAGCACCAAGAACTAAAGCGAGTCTGTTGGCTCTTGGCCCCATCCTTGTCCTTCACTCATCTCTTAATGTATGTGATATAGGTAGCTAAGCTCTGGCAAACCAATGTTCCAGAGTAGGACATCACCAAGAGCTGCCATTGTTGTGTTTCCAAATGATGTCACCACATGAAAGTTACAGATCTTTTGGGTTCCCTCCTATTGTATCACTACTAGGGTCATTCTTCTTCATCCTCCAAATCTGACACTTGACTTGATTAAAATCTTGCCAAAATCCTCTTACCCATAGTGAGTATGGTGATTTGCTAGCCATAGGAAGGGTGGGCAGTAATGTTTTACTGGATAGCACTGTTCATGATCAGCACTGGAATTTTTTTAAATGAACAGCTTTACGTAAAGTTTTGTTTGCTATGTGTTAATTAGGAAGTACAAGGTATAGACAGAGAGAGAGAGAGAGAGAGAGAGAGAGAGAGAGAGAGAGAGAGAGAAGGAAGAAAAAGAGAAAGGCAATGGGAGAATAGAAAAGTTGAAAGAGAGAGGGTGAAGGAGAGGTAGTGAAACATAGGGCAAGAAACTTCGTAGCACTTCTATGGCTTTCTCAGGGTTACATGTTGCTCAACCATGATTGAAAATGATCGTTCCCTCTTTTCTTTTTTTTTTAAATGTAAAGAAAATAGCCTGGTCTCTTCCTCTCTCAACTTGTGTTTCCCTCCCCTCTCTGTCTTGCTGCCTCTCAGTGTTATTGCACGGCTCCAGGGGCAGGATTATAGACTGGCCTGAAGCATTCTGCCAGAGCCTTCCCTTTAAATCTACTTCATACAAGATTTCTTTTTTCCCCTTGGGCCAGTTCTGCCAGCAGAAGAGAAGACAGAAAAATAAATTTAGCATTTAGAAAATTAGTGAATTTGCTTTTCTATTTGATGAGGATACAAAGATGGGTGGGATTTTTGGAAATTCTCTCAGAAATGTACACAAATGCAGTCTTTTTTTCCTGGGTTCCTTTTATTCTTTGTGACATTGCTTCTATGGTCACATTTATTTCTACATCAGAAATAGACATACTATCCCTTTTAACCATGTATACTAAGTACAGTTGGATCAAATGGTTTTTATCTTCTGCCAATGCCAGTAGCCTTCCATTCATTCATAGATTTAGTTCAATGTTGCTTGACCTTTTAAACCTTTTTTCATGTATGCGGTCTCATCTTTCACAAAGGACATATGCTTTCATTGCCCTTGTCATTTGGTGAAGAAGTGTGGAAAGCCTCTTTGTAAAACTTCAGTTAGATATCATTTCCTTCTCTACTGTTTTCGTCATGCAGTAGACTTCCTTAAATTCGTTCTTTCATCCATTTAATATACTTTTATCGAGTACCTTCTCTTAACTGCATCCACACATTTTCTCCCTTGTCTTCAAGGCTATGTTGTATAATGGAAAGAAGAATTGTTTTGGTGTGAGATAACCTGGGTTCAAACCCTGGCTCTTCACGTAATAGGCGTGTGACACCGAGCTAGTCACTTAACATCTATGAGTCTCAGTTTCCACATCTGTAAAATGGTGGTCGGCAAAGGTGGGTTCCTTCCAACTCTAAATCTACCATAATTAAAAAGATATGACAGAACTGGGTTTCCAGCTCTGTTTCTTACTATTTGCGATTTAGATTATATTAAAATGAATCTTAGTAATGTGGCTTTTTCCTCTACTTACTCTGATGGCTGCCTAACCATGGGTGAGAGCATCCTTTGGGATTCTTGTTTATGCCTATCTATAAATCTTCCATGGAAGATCCCTTCTTGCTTAATGTATCTCTATGGCATTTTGTACTATTTTATCAATGCCAATGTAACACTTGGGCATCTCCTAGCATCTCTTAGTGACTATTTTGCAACATCAAACCAATTGGAATTATTTAAAATTCTACACAATTTCCCCAATACAATCCATACTGATCTCATCTTTTTTATTTAAAGCTGGGACCAGATCATTCTCCATTTGCAATGCCTTTCTCTGTTGCCATTTATCATGTACTAACTTTCCATTCTGGTTGACTAACTCACCATTTTTTGAGTGACTACAGATATCATTGGGAAGGCTCTAACAGTCAATTCAATTCAAATTAATTCAACAAACATTTATGTGTTTAACAAATATAATATATAATATAAGAATTTAAAAATTCTTGCTACATATAAGGTCCTATGCTGTCATGTTCTAATGATCAGTGAAATTATGTCATGGACCAAAAGGAATATTTAGAGACCCTCTCTGATGATAGAAAATGTCTCTTCTATTCGGACTATATAGGCCATCTCCAGTGATACTGAAGAACACTTGGGTTGGAAATATACCGTAAAAAGAACAATTCTTCATTTCAATCAAAATTAGCTATATCATAAGGCCAATAGAAAGTGAATTCCCCAGTGTGAGAGGAGGCTGATAGAGGTTTCAGGTACAGCTTTAGACATAAGCTCGTCTTCAAAGAGGGGGAAATCAGAAAGCGATAGGAAAATACAAGAGAGTGAAAAAAGACCAATGCCAGCAAATATCTCAGGAGAAAGAAAAATCAGCCAAAAATCTAGAGCACGAGTAGAAAAATCAACAGGAGAGATACTAAAATTAGTAGGGAATATGAGTAATAAGATATTTAACATGTTGCAAACGTCTATAAATAAATATTGCAAGACAAAAGAAATTGAACGAAAACCTGATAAATGCTTATCTACAAGAGGGCTTGGAAGTGAAGCAAGATGTTCCTGAATGGTGTAAGAGAGAGAGAAAAATTTTGAAAGCAGAAGTTAAAAGAGAACAAATCGCAGAATTTCTGGCCTATCCAGAGGAAAAGAATTAGCCAAACAGAAAAAACTAAATCCACAGTGGTGAGTCTTTCCAAAGAAGTGAAAGAGAGAACAACTGACTGTGAATACAAAGGTACTGAAGTAAAGTACGAACTAGAAAAAGAACAAAAAATAATTACATTAAAAGAACACATATCTTTCTGCAAACAAAATACAACTGCAAAAGCAGTGTGAGTAGAAATGACTTAAGCATGATAGAATATTACAAGCCAAATAGAATAGTGGTTAAGTCAATTGTGACAGATTAATGGAATATTAAAATGCAATTGGGATGGACAAGTATGAAGAATACAATGAATCTGGAAAAATGTTTATAAAATAATGCGAAACTTCTAAAAAGCTGATCTAGAAGAATGGAATACATAGTACCTATGATCATTTGAGCAAAAGTAATGGGGGATGAATGGAAAAATAGTCTTGATGAAGACTTGGGGAAAGATTGCAAAAACATGAAACTGTACTTTGTAATTAATTAATCAAAATGCAAATGATTTCTGATCAAGTTTAGTCATTTATGTTGATTTTTAATGTTTCTCATTTAATATTTAAGTTAGAAATATTAAATGAGACCCACTTCTTGTCTTCATGGAGTTTGTAACCTTGGAGAGTTAAGAAAGATGTATATAGAAATGTCTGCAATACTAAAATGATGAAGAGACATACAAATAACGTGTGGTATTTTTCTCTATTTTCCCCTAGGGCCATGCTGGACTGATCCCAGAATGATCTCCTATTGAGCAGTGTAAGGTGGTGATAGTTTTCCTTTGGTCATAATCACTGAAGATATAAATACAGTATTTAGAATACATTTACTAGAGGAAAAATCTGCTAAAGTCTCCCTTTGATACCTCATCATGACATGAGGGAACACTGAGTCCTCAAAGGCTGTGTCAGCAGAGTGTGAGCTCTTGCAGATCCTGCCAGCTGGGAAAGGTCCCATGTATCTATTGTATGAGGGGATTCCTCATCAGACTGACTAGAGAGCAGGAGATCCTAATGTACTGTGATTTAAGACCTCTGGCAATCTGTTGAAACCTATAGACCCCTTCTCAAATAAGGTTTTTTAATGCACAAAATAAAATATATAAGATTACAAAGGAAACCTATTATATTGAAATACAGTTATCTATTTATCTGTCATCTATCACTTCTAGCTATGATCTAACCTCTCTCTTTCTCTGTCTCTCCCTCCCCCTCTCTTCCTCTTTTCCCCTCCCTCCCTCTCTCCCTCCCTCCTTCTCTCTCTCTCTCTCTCTCTCTCTCTCTCTCTCTCTCTCTCTCTCTGTCTCTCATGGATTATCGCAGAAGTCTTTGTGTATTTTTAAACTTTAATAACTTCTGAAATATAAATGTTACAATCTTAGGAAAAGTCATTTGAAAGTTCATTTAAATTTCTTTTGTACTTTTTTAATTTTTAAGAATTTAAAATAATATGCATACATACATATACATACACATGCACACACATATATGTTTGTGTATCTGTCTGTCTGTCTATCTATCTATCTGGCACATTGTTACTTCGCTTTGCATGTGTGACAGTTTCTGGATGATACTTTCTAAGACTAGTGGATGGGTAGGAGAGGTCCTCCCTCTTGGCCACCTAAGTCACCTGATCTATCTTCCTTGGAATTTTTCTCGTGGGGTCACATCAAAACTGTCATATAACCATTGTCACCTCATTCTTCGGATGATCCTAAGTCTAAGATTATAAATTCAGTCACTGAGCATTAGCTGATGAAAATTTTTTATAAAGTTCAAAAATTGATTAGAGTCACATATAGTACAAAATGGTGGTTATGTTGAATTTTCATAAGAAACATCAATATTTTAAAAATTGAGATAATTAACCTTTCAATCTTTTTTTCAAGTTTGTAGTATTTATACTTCCAAAGCTATTAAAACATAAAATTGCAGTGAAACTTTTGGGATACCATATATACATACATATATACATATATGCAAACATACCTATATACAAATACATACATATATAAACATATTTACACACATAAATACATACATATACATGAACACAAGAAGTGGGTCTCATTTAATATTTCTAACTTAAATATATATTAAATATTAAATGAGAAACATTGAAAATCAACATAAATGACTAAACTTGATTAGAAATCGTTTGCATTTCAATTAATTCATATACATATATTGCATATATTTCATAGCTGTATATATCTATCCATTCGGTAGCACCTTAAACTAAACATGTCAATAAAAGAACTCATCATTGCCTAACCCCACCCCCACCCCAAACCTTCCCTACCTCCTATCTCCCTTATTACTGTTAATAACAACCATAACAGCCACCACAACAAAGGAGCACCACCACCCTCCCAGTCCTACTAGCTTGCAACCTAGGTGTCACTCACTCTCAGTTCCTCATTATCTCTTACTCCCCATATCTAATCAGCTGCCCAGGTCTGTGGAGTTCACCTTTGTTACATTTCTCTTTCTGACTCAGCACCCACTCTGGTGCAGGCCCTCATCATCTCATGACTATTCTCTCGCAATAGCTGGTTGGTGGATCTGCCTGCTTCATGTTTCTCCTTACTCCAATTTATCTGCCATTCAGCCACTGAAGTAATTTTCCTAAAGCACAAGTCTGATCATGTAACCTCCCTATTAAATAAAGACCATTGGCTCCCTCTTGGCTGTACCAAAAACAAGGCACACCATTTCTCGGTTTCAGGCATTTTCTCTAGCTCTTCCTCCTGTCTGGAGTGCTCTCCATTCTATTCTGTGCTTACTGGTTTTTCTGGGCCTTTCCCAATTTCTTTTAATTTTAATGCCTCCCCTCTCATTTACTTCCTACTAAATCCGTACAGCTCTTAAACTGTGGGTTGTGACCCCATATGGGATACATAACTGAATGTGGGGGCCCTGAAAAATTTTGCAACAGTAGAAAGTTTCCGAATGTGCAAAGACCAAAAATTAATTCAAAAATAAACATGTAATGAATGTGAGGTGTTTCTGGAAGCGCTTGTCCGTGCTGCATCGCACAACTTCAGGGCAGCCTTGGCTCTGAACATCAAAACATCAGTCAGCTCTGAAAAAACGTTAAAGATGCTCTGCGTCCTTCAGTATCAAATATTCCATCAGGATTTAATTCTTTATGTAAAAATAAACAAGCACATCCATATCATTAGTATGCAAATCTGCTTTCGTCTTTAATAAATGGTAAAATCATATGTATACCAAAGCATTGTTTTAAAATAAATTTCTTTATGATGTATTATCAGTAAATGTTTGATTTCTATATGTATTTTATATACTTACATACCTAGGGTCACATAAATATTTCCCAAGTGAAAAGGGGTCACTAGTGGAAAAGTTTAAGAAGCCCTGCTCTGTAACACTTGTTTGTATATATTCTTTTGTTTGTCCTTTTCCTCATTAGATTCTGAGCTCCTTTAAGGTGTGGATTGTCTTTTGCTTCTCTTTTGTAACCTCGGAGCTTAGCACAATGCTTGGCACATAGGAGGGGTTGCTACATATGCACACATGTACGTACACCTAATATATCCACATATGCACACACATACATACATACATAAACACGTGAGTGTGTGTATGTATTTTGTAGACTGCAGATTAAGAAACCCTGGTAGAGAAGGGTGTTTTTTTAAGCTCCAGCAAATCTCAAAGAACATTGGCCAAGCTGTGCTGTTGGGGTTGTAGTCTTTGGGAGAAACAATGAACCTCTGAAGTTAAGTAGCAGGAATAAAGATTTGCAATGGCACGGTCATCAATATTTGCTACAACTATATTAAAAAACCTATTTAAACATGTTTATATATGTACATACACACATTTATGTGTGTACATATTGGCACCTCTTCTATAATCTGTTGTTTTAGATGATGGGATCACAGCCATTAATTTGACTTCCCCATGGTTACGTAACTAGTATTTTCAGAGGCAAAGACTTGAACTCAGACCTTCTTGACTCCAAGAGTGGCCCGCTATCCCTGATGCTATGCTATGTTTTTGCATTTATATAACGCCTTAAGATTTCTGAAGTGCTTTCCCAATAGAGGGCTTGTGAGGTAGTTGATACAAATGCTCACAGGACCACAGGGTCAAAGATGGAGAGAGGGCTTAGAGGTTAGTTAGTCCAACGCCCTCACTGTACAGATTAGGAAAACAAGTCAGCAGACGATTGCCCGAGGTCGCACAGTTAGCAAATGCCAGAGCTGAGATGCCAGTTGAGATCCTCAGATCCCTAATCCAACATGATTTCCAGATAAAGAAACTTAGTTTTAGGGAGAAAGGAAGGAAGTGCTTTCTATGTGCCAGGCCCTGGGCTAAGCACTTTACAAGTATCATCTCATTAGACCCTTACAACAACTGTGCTGGGGGGTGCTATTATTATCACCCCCCATTTCACAGATGAGGAAACCGAGGCTGAGAGATTAAGTGAATTGTCCAGGGTCATACAGTTAAGTAAGAACTGAGTCAGAATTCGAACACAGATCTTCCTCACTCCAAGGCAAGTACTCTCTCCACTGAACCACCTGGTTCAGTACCTATGAGGCCTTTCAAGGGTGCTTGTCCTGGAGGAGTTCATTTTGTTGCTGTTCAGTCATTTCAGTAGTGACTGACTCTTTGTGGCCCTATTTGGGGTTTTCTTGGCAAAGATACTAGAGATGTTTGCCATTTCCTTCTCTGGTTTGTTTTACAGATGAGGAAACTGAGGCAAACAGGGTCAAGTGACTTGCCCAGGGTCACACAGCTAGTAAGCATCGTAAACTGGATTCAAACTCTTCCTGACTCCAGGCCCAGCCCTCTATCCACTGCATTACCTTGCATTTGACAAACCTGCCCTGGGTAGTGCCATTTAAAGGAAATAACAGTCTCAACTCATATTTTTTTTGTGTGTGGTTATAGATGAGATCTTGTGACCCTGCAAGTTCTGAGAATATTTTAAAAGACATATTTTTGAAAGATACCTTCCTCTGCCAAGATACCAGATTATTTATGACTTTACAGGGTTATCTGATTTTGGTGTTACGTTGACTAAAATCTACATTTGGCCCTGACCACATTATCGTCTTGTGTGTAAAAGTCCTCTACTTAATTGCTGCCTGAATCCCAAAGTCTACACTTTAAATGTCAGGGATGCAAAAAGTCTGTAGCTAAACCTTCTCCTCTTCACTGTCCCTGTTTTCTTACTCGCTTATTTAACTCAAAATGACTGCCCTCTCTCTTATTGTTGCTAAGTCATTTTTTAGTCATGTGAGACTCTTCGGGAACCCCATTTGGGATTTTCTTGGAGTGGTTTGCTCTTCCCTTCTCCAGCTCATTTTATAGGTGAGGAAGCTGAGGCAAACAGGGTTAAGTGACTTGCCCAGGGTCACACACCTAGTAAGTGACTGAGGCCAGATTTGAACTCAGGAAGATGAGTCTTTCTAACTCCAAGACCTGTGCTCTATCCATTGTACCACCTGACTAACCTCTGGCTTCAATAACTCACCCTTATCTCTATTTACCCTAGAACTCATTTCGTATATCTCCCCCTATTGGTGGATTGTCCTTGCTGCTTTCCCAGTCCCTGAGCTATTTTCCATGCTTTGAATATTTTTTCTGAATCTTTCTCACATTGGGCCAGATTTGTTATCAATGTACCTTGCCTACGTTTGACCTTCCATGTCCACCGTCTGGAATATCTCTTATAAGCTCATTCTCTGAGCTAACGATAGGATAGCTGGCCTCACTAACGAACTTAGTGATTTTTTTCAGGAAAGGAAGATAATTGTTCAGACTTCAGTAACCACAATAATAAGATATCTGAGGAAAAGGAATGGAAAGTGCTCAAAGCCTGCTTAAACTGAGTTATTTGAAAATGTTAGATGATTATTAGGCAGCTCGATTGGGCAGTGGATGGAATGTTGGAGCTGGAGGCAGAAAGACCTGAGTTCAAATCTTGCCTCAGTTGCTAGCTGTGTCACTGTGTGATACTTCACTTCTGCCTCAGTTCCCTTATCTATAAAATTGGGCTAACAATACCACTTATCGCCTAAGGCTGTTGTGAGGTTCAAATGTGCTAATATTATTAAAGTGCTTTGCAAACTTTACGTGCTATGCAAATGCTATCATTATGTCATGCTATAACATCGTATCACATCATATTATGTCATGTCATATCATATCATATATTATATTGCCAAGTAAGAAGAGAAATGAAGACTGAGAAGGAAGGAAGCTTTCTCCTTTCTTTCATCAACCATTTTAACGGTGAAACACTTAAGAGCAGCTAATGTATCCCTAAGTGCTAACTGTCGGCAACAGTCCCAACCCCAGGATGACATCGATTCTGCCTCTAAGGCACTAGTGCTAAATGGACATTTTAGTGGATGGAATCTCACTGGTTACTCTCCTGGGAAATTCTGGGACTAAACCATGAAGAAAAATGACATGGCCATTCATAAAAAACTGAGAATGTTATTTTAATAAGACTTAATAAGATCTGGCTTCCTCTGTCATTTACCCCACCTTTCTAATGCTACTCTATTAGAGTCACTTAGAGAACATTTGTATAGTTTCTAGAATTCCACAGAGATATGGCTATTTTTTAATGGAGGTTTTCTAATGCACACACAGATGCACACCCACCCAGATGCACACATACACACATAATTGAGATGGATGGAAACTCCTTTGAATAGTCATGAGCTAGCTAAAAAAAAAAATTCATATGATTCACTAGAAGGGCTGTAACTAGAAATTTTTTTCACCTGGGCTAAAGTAGCTCAATGAATCACTCAATCAGCAAGCATTTATTGAGTGTCTGCTATGTGCCATGGGCTGGGGGTGTAAAGACTTGACTGAAACAGTTCTTGTCCTTGTGGGGTTCTTGGAGGAGACATCATGAATATAATTAATATATACAAAATATATAGAAATAAATACAAAATAAATGTATGGCAGAGAGAATGGGGGACTACTAGACAGGGCTATGAGGAAAAGCTTGATATATAAGGTACCATTTGAGCAGAATTTTGAAGAAAGTTAAAAATTCTAAAAAGTAGAGGTGAGGTAAGGGTGTGCATTCCAGGCATGATGAAACAGCCAATGCAAATGTGTGGAGGTAAGAGATGGAGTGGTGAAGGTAAGAAAAACCAAGAAGGCCAATTTGGTTGGACTATATAATTCAGGAAGGGTAGTGATATGGGATAGAATGGGAAGGCGAGGTGGGGCCAATCTGGCCAGAGGATCAGAGGAAGAGGGGTTGATCTTCAGAGGGTTAGAAAGTCAGGCTTAGAAGAGAGGGGACCATGGGAACAAAATGCTGGAGGTGACCAACGGCCATTGCACTGGCTAGTAGAGAACCAGGAAGCAAGGTGTGGGAATGGTGGCCACTGTGGGCAGCCCACCCTATGTCATTGCCTTGAGAAAAGTCTGATTACCCTCAGCTAGTTAAAGCTTTATTTTCTAGTTATGGTTATAGATATTAATTTGTTATGATCTGTACTATTTTTATTTTTAGCTAAGAATCAGTTTCCAGAGAGACAAAGTTGCCAGCCTTGCATTCAGGGAGAAATGGGTACGAGCTTCCTCCTTGGACGTAGTACCGATAGTATGACCTGGGCATGGCATCCCTTAGTGCCTCATGCAACCCTCAAATACTAGCTTACAGACCAGTCACTCATGTATGTCAGTGTAGGGAGTTTCCATACCAGGAGTCCTATAGGATAAAGAAATCATGTTTGGACAATATTGTTCTCCCTCTTTCTCTTCCTCCTCCTAATTTCTAGTATCAGTGTGAAAGACTGAAAAATCACTAATATTCTGAAAGATTTTACCTTTTCCACTAGCAGATGATTCTGAAATAATAGTGAGGAATTTGTGTTGTTCTCAGTTTCAATTATTTTTTGACCCTTTTAGGGTTCTCGTGGCAAAGATACTGGAGTATCCTTCTCCAGCTCATTTAACAGCTGAGGAAACTGAGGCAAACAGATTTAAGTAACTTGCCCAGGGTCACACAGCTAGTGTCTGAGCCTAGATTTGAAATGAGATCTTCTTGACTGCAGGCCTAGAAAGTCCTGAGCTAGAACCAGAGTACTAAACACATGACAGGTCACTGAGTAATTGATCCCAAAATCTCTGTGCATAAAAAAATGAACTTATATTACATAGCTTTCTTCTTAAAAAAAAGATATTGATTTCTTCTATTTATCTTCATTTCCAAATATGTTCCTTCTCCGTTCACCTCCCCAGAGAACCTCTAGTAACAAAGAACAAAGGGGAAAGAAGAGACAAAAGCAGAGCAGTGAAACTAAGCATGTATCAACTGATGTTCAACACCCATAGACCTCCACCTCTGCAAAACAAAACAATACAAAAAACCCCACAAAAGGTAGGGAGGATTGTTTCTCTTTTAAATGCTTTAAGTTACATGTATGAGAAAAGATCTGACTTTGGGTAGTCTCCCCAGAATGAAAATATGGACCCCAGACCAAAGCAAATAATTAGAGGCTGGGTGTTTGTGGTATAAATAACCTCAGGGAAAGGAGGTAAAAATAAAATGAAATAAAATAAAAAATAATAAATAATAAATAAAATAAAAGGAGCTATCTTGGAGGGACTGAGATTTCAGCGAACTTCTGGAACCTTTTGGCACAACTCAATCAGACTTTCCTGGTTTCATCTTGAAAGGTCTCCAAGCCGTGTAGTAACATTATATCTTAACAAGCCTAACACTGAGCTGATGTACATTTTTAATCCCAACACATGGGAGGAAAACATTGCAGTTCAGAGTGGTGTTATTTTTAAAGCAGCATGTGTTTGTCTTGTAAGTGTGACAGGAGGAAAGGACCAGGTCTCGGGTTTCCTTTCGCCTTGTGTGTGAAGAGAGTTCCAACTGGCTTGCCCACTGACATCAGTGATCTTTGATTTTCAGGCTGAAACAATAACAATCCGTATTAAGTTTATATTGGACTCCTCTCTCAAAATGTGTATGGATTTGTATCCACAGTAAAAATCCTTACCTTGGGGTGCAGATTGTGCAAACCAACCTCAGGATAGAGCCAATCATTTGCCAATCAAGATTAGCAAGGCAGTAAACAAAACTTGGTCCCTACTTAAAGATTAATACAAAGAAATACTAAAGTTCAGATGATATCTATTTGGAAGGCAAAATAAATTGACCTTTTTCATATTAGAAAATGCATTTGGCAATACTAAATGAATAACCCTCCAGTAAGACAGTTGGTAATGTAAGATCTATTTCCTGTGTACAGTACTAAAGATATCTATTATTTTGGTAAGAAATGCCTAAATTGAAATTCCACAGGGTATTATGAACTTTAATTAAAAAGGTAATGGATTTCTTAATAAGTTCTGGGTCAAGATGTATTATAAAACTGTTTTCCATAGGCCATAGAATATATAGTCTATCCTTGTAATAATGCTAGGTCTAGTCTTACTTCCAGTAGCCAGCTGAGGCTGCTTATCTATTAGGGGCTCTCCCACCATACCATATAAATGAACAAATAACTAGATGGCCTATGAAACATTTTAAGTAGAACTGTCTCCTGGTTGGGGGGAGTAGGGAGGGGAACTATTGTTACTGACAGAGACAGGTTCGATCCAGACAGGGAGAACCTGCTTTGGGAAAGGAGATCGATATCATTTGGGAGTAAGTAGGGGTAAGTAAGTATTATGATGAATAAAGTAAATCATAAAACAAGTGATCTATGAACTGGAGTGCATCCTTTGGATTCAACCTGATTGCACTGGTCAGAAAAAAGCGAGGGCCATTTCTATGAGCCTGGCAATCTGAGAGGCTTTCAAAAAAGCAATTTAAGCTCGACAAACTATATATTAGTTAGAAAAGCACTTTGTTTGCGAATCTTGAATGACCTACAAGTAACTTGCCTGTGCATCTGAAAAAAGAACCTATAAATTCCACATCTAAGGAGATTAGTCCTTTTGCAGGTTGGGATCTAGGTTTAAATCCAGCACTGTACCCAGCAATGGAGACTGCTTTTTTCAGACTCTGCTGTCTATCAGTCAGAACTTTGATGTAGACTGTAAAATATTAAGGGCAGCTAGGTGGCACAGTGGATAAAGTGCCAGGCCTGCAGTCAGGAAGGCTCATCTTTGTGAGTTCATAGGTGGCCTCAGACACTTAATAGCTGTGTGACCTTGGGCAAATCACTTAACCTTATTTGCCTCAGTTTCCTCATCTATAAAATGAACTGGAGAAGGCAATGGCAAACTACTCCGGGATCTTTGCCAAGGAAACTCCAAATGGGGTCATGAAGAGTTGGAAATGGCTGAATTAACAAGAAAACGTTTTTATTTTTCTCAACTCCACTTGTAGAGTGGGTGCTTATCTATATACCATCTTCCTGCTTTCCTGGGGAAAGGTATGGGTAAAAGAATTGGCATTTCTAATTGCAGTTATGGGGAAACTCATATAAGACAGTTGGCAAGGCAAAGGACTTGATTTTCCACACTATCATGTGTCAAGTTAATAGACAAATAGAAGTCTTTGGTTCTTAAAAAATTTGGATCAAAAAAACTGTTAATTAATAGGAGGGCATAAAGACAATGCAATGCATTCTTTAGAAATGATAAAGGTTAACTACTCTCCTTTTTTTTAAACTTTTGTATTCTCTGGAATAAAAAAGATAAGTAAGGGGGTGGAAAGGGATTCCCCAGCTGCTCTCAAATTGTCTGTTCCAGATAAATTATATCCCAGAGTACTGGAAGAAATTGCTCATGGTTTTGTTGAACTGTTCTTGATAATTTTTGATAAATCATGGAACATAGAAGTGCACCAGGACTGGGGAAGGGCAGGAATTGTTTTCCTTCCTAGAAGAAGCTGATTAACTAGGAGTTCCTAAGATCAACGAAATCACAGGTCCACTCTGAAAAAACCCATTACTGAATAAGGGACATAGAACAATTGTAGTCTTCTTTCGGCAGATGTCTTTTGGGATGGACATTGACATACTGGAGAATCTACAGGGCAAGGTGATTAGAATACTGAAGAGACTAGAAGTAAGCGTTTATTAAGCACTCACTGGGTTCCATGCGCTCTGCTATGCATTTGGGATACAAAGTAAAGTCCCTACTTGCAAGGAGCTCACATTCTGGTGGAAACAACACACAAACAATCCTGTGCACACAAGCTATAACTGTGCCCTATGAGAATTGGTTGAACAAATTGACAATGTTTAGACTGGAAAAAGACAGGACTTCATGGTCAAGGAGGATATGCTAGTTATATTCAAATATCGAAAGCTCTGGAAGAGGGATTAGACTTGGTCTGGTTGGCTGGGAACTTGGGCCATTGGCTAGAA
Source organism: Trichosurus vulpecula (assembly GCF_011100635.1). Taxonomy (NCBI): domain Eukaryota; kingdom Metazoa; phylum Chordata; class Mammalia; order Diprotodontia; family Phalangeridae; genus Trichosurus; species Trichosurus vulpecula. The sequence continues at coordinate 99,809,294 of NC_050576.1, read as the reverse complement.
GTTAGAGGGAAGTCAGTTTCATGTCAGTCTTTCCCAAAAAATTATTTTGAGATTATGGAATGATTTATTTTTATACATGTACCCAGATACTAGCTTAGTGCCTGTCACACAGTTGGTGCCTATGAATGTGTGCTGCTTGATTGAATTAGAGTTGTTAAAAAACGGATGGGGTTACCTTTTGGGGTAATGAGTTCCTGTCATTGGGTCTATTCAAGAGATACCTCAGTGACTATTTTTGGCATGTTGTAGAGGAGATTCAGGATTTCTAAGCACAGTGCCTGGAACATGAAAAATGCTCAAATAAATGTTGATTGATTGATTGATTGAGAGTTATATTTCAGGAGAGATTAAACTACATGACCTCCCTCACTTGCTATATAACAGAATGCAAACTCCTTGAGGGCCAGCATTATTCTACTTTTTGTCATTGTATCCTTGATGCTTAGAACAGTGCCTGGTACATAGTTCATTAACATTTATTAGGCACCTACTATGTTGAAGGCATTACAGTAAGTGCTGAGGATAAAAAGGGACAAAGGATCGTCCTTACCCTCAAAGCGCTTATGATCTAATAGGGGAGCCAACAAGCAAACAAATATGGACAAACAAGAAATATGCAAGAAATAATTAACAGGGGTTTTAGATGGCAAATAAAAGAAGCCAGAGAAGCTAGTTGGTGGAGATGAGAAAGGGGAGTATTCCAGGCATGAAGAACAGCCAGAGAAAATGCCCAGAGAAAAAGCCTAGAGTCTTATTTGTAGACTCGCAAGGACGCCAGTGGATAGAAGAGGAGGGAGTAAGGTATAAGAAGACTGGAAATGTGGGAAGGACTAGGTTATGAAGGGCTTTGAATGCCAAACAGAGAATATTATATTTCATCTTAAAGGTGATAGGGAGCTATGGGAATTTATTGAGCAGAGGAGTGATGGTCAGACTCATACTTTAGGAAAATCACTTCAGTGGCAGGATGGAGGATGGCTTGGAATGGGGAGAGACTTGAGATAGGCAGACCCACCCCAGTAGGTATAAGTATCTTTTTATTTATTGAGAATATACGGGAGGATTAGGGGAAACTGAGGTTTCAGTGTTATAGGACAGTTAAAAAAAACATTTGGTTGGGAAGAAGAAAATTAAAGTATGAATTCTGTCCCTGCCAGTAGCTTGGCCTTGACCTTGACTTTGGCCGGATTGCTTCTCTTCGGGTCTCAACTTCCTTGTTTGTAAAATGAGAATGCTGGATTAGATTATCTCTAAGGTCTGTTCTGATGCTCAATGTCTGATTTTATAAGTAATAAAGGCTTCCCGTGATTGAGATAGAACAGTGATGAGTCTAGTAGGTACTATCATACTTTTCATTCATCCTAGACAGTTTTTGACCAGGCAAAGTAATTTATTCTCTAAAATCATGCAAAGATCAAATTCTTCATTAAAATAGCATATTATTTTTCTATACTTTCCGTATCAGCAAGACCTCAGTAAGATAAAAGACAGCTTGTTACCGGAGACATTCTTAAGGAAATCAGAAAGAGCAGATCTGGAAAACGTATTCATATTATTTTTTCTGGAAATGGGCAACAATTCATAAAACATTTAGCACATTCAAGGTCACTTTGTTCTGCAGGCTATTCATAACAGGCTGTTGACAACCCAGTGACATTCAGGGTAGGAACAAGTTCCTGGAGCAACCAGCTTCCAAATATTGGTTGAAGAGTTTGTGAAAACCCTGAAAGACCATAACAAACCACCCCATTTTCTGGAGGGGCTATGAATATTCTGAAAGCTACACTTGGGAATTTACTAAAGAGAAATATATATATTTATATATATATATATAAAGAGAAATATTATATATAAAAGAGAAATACATATATGCATACACACACATATACATATATGTGTATATATATATATATATATATATATATATATATATATATATACTCCCAAAAGAAAACCCAGTTGGTTTCATTTCAAGAAGAACCTGTGGCTTATTTTATTAACTTAGCAAAGATGTGTGAAAATTCTGCTACTGTACTTTCATAATCTCATTGCCATTTTTTATGTATGGGGTGAATTTGTTTACCAGCTGCACTTATGCATGTTATTCTAATGTCTCCTGCCTCTGATCTGATCCCTTTGTGCATTTTTATGCATTACATGCCCTCATTAATTTTGGTAAGCATGGAAAAAATGTGCTCAAATAATGCTTCCAATTAGTACTTGCTATGTTTCAGACTGTGGACTTCAAGCTCAAAGAAAAAAAAAAAACCTCTCCATATGGTAATTTTATTCAAGAAAACAATCCTTGATAAGGATGTTTTCTTGTAGTACCTTATAGCTTTCTAATCCTACTAATATTCCCCTTTCACCATCTTGCTTTTAGATCTCCATCTCTAAATCGAAATCACAAGGAGATGGCACAGGTATAGTGAAAATGTAGACTTGGAGTCCAAAGAAATCTCATATCATATCATATCATATCATATCATATCATATCATATCATATCATATCATATATTACAATAATATAATATATATAATATTATAGACTATGTTCTAGATCAGTGTCTGCTTCCAGTGCTTGAGGTAATCATTTCAACTATTGCTGGAGTGGTTGACTCAATTCATGAGTTCAGTGATCATTTCTATGTGGATAATGCCCATATCTGCCCATCCTGCTCTAGTCATTCTCCTGAGCTCCAGCCATCTATGTGGATCCTCCAGTGGATCTTGGGTCTGCAAACAAACCTGTTACCCTTTCCTCTTTACTCACTCTTTTTCCTGAATTTTCCTATTTCTGTCCAGGGCACTATCATCTTTCTATTCATTGAGATTCATGACTTTGGTGTCATCCTCTACTCCTCACTCTTGCTCAGCTCATATATCCAGCCATATGCTGAATGCTCTTGTTTCTATCTCTGTGGCTTTTCTTGACAAGCTAGGTGGTAGAGTGGATGGAATGCTGAGCCTGAAGCCAGGAAGATCTGAATTCAAATCCAGCCTCAGATGCTTAAATAGCTGAGCATGTTACTTTATCCTTGCCTCCCTCAGTTTCCTTAATTGTAAAATGGAAATAATAATGGCACCTACTTTGAGGAAGATCAAATGAGATAATATTGATAAAGGCTTTATGACCATGCCTGACACATAGGGGGCACCTAATAAATGCTTGTTTCTTTCTTCCCTTCCTTCCATTCCATTTTTTCTACTCTCCCAGCTACCACTCTATTTGTTTGTTTGTTTGTTTGTTTTTGGAGGGGGGAAGGCAGGGCAATTGGGATTAAGTGACTTGCCCAAGGTCGAGGTCACACAGATAGTGTGTCAAGTATCTGAGGCTGGATTTGAACTCAGGTCCTCCTGACTCCAGAGCCAGTGCCCTACTCACTGCACCACCTAGCTGCCCCTACTACCCTACTTTAGATCCTCACCACCTCTCACCTGAGAGGTATTGTAATAGCCTCATACTTGATTTCCCCACCTCATATCTCACCTTTCTCCACACCATCCTATGTTACAGCTGCCAAAGTGATTTCCCAAAGCGTAGATCTTGCCATGTTCTACCCTACTCAATAAACTCCAGTACCTCCTTATTGCCTCTAATTTTGAAGAAAGTCTCCTCTGTTTTACATGAACCCTCCCCATTGCCCCTCCCCCCTCTCCCCAAGATCTTAGCTCCATATTCTCTTTCTAGCCCAATTACACATTACTCCTCTTCACACACGCTATGACCCTACCCAACTGTCCTCATTGTACCATATTCAGGGGATTCTCTCTTCAACCCTGGACCTCCCTTCCTTTCCCCTTCCCAATAGGGCTTATGGAAAATCCCCTATCCCATGTCTTAGTCTCTTAAACCCAGCCTCTCAGTATGACTCCAAGTTGAAAACTGGCTAATTGACTTAGATAAACTTATGACTACTAGCTAGAGGAGACTCCGAAGGCTCTTCTTCCCATTTCAGGTACCACATGTACATTTCAAAAGTAACCTTTATGAGACAATCCAATTTAACATATATTTTTCAACAATATCCTACACATGAGGCATCCTAACATTTTAGATGCAAAGATGAAAAGATAGCAGTTTCTGATCTCAGGGAATGGGATATCATATAGATAGATAGGCGAATAATTTTGACGCAAGGGAGGATTGATAAGGGCAAAGGAGAAATCAAAAAATGCTAACAATTTGAAGTAAAAAAGGTCATCTTCATTTGGGAAAGCTGGGAAAAGCTTCATGCTAGGGATTACAGATGAACTATGCATGGAAAGAGGATATCAATAGATGGAGATATGGAAACAATCAGGGAGATGTGGGAGTTGGCCTACTGGAATTCAAAGAGGTGGGAGCTTATAGTCCTAGTTACTTAAAATATAGGGCGCATACAGGTAGTAATGAAAAATAAATAAAGGCAGGTGAGGACTAGATTGTTATCTAGCTTCTTTGTTAACAGATCAGGAAAATTTCCCAGAAATGGGAAGAAGACTTACCCAAGATCACATAGATAGCATGTAAGAGAGCCAGGATTCTAACCCAGTTCTTAGAGTCCAAACTCAGTGTTCTTTCCATTGTATCATGTAAATTTCAAGATGGGTATGAGAAGAAAGATGAATCTGGTAGATGTATTTATTTACTGTGGGACCAGTCCTTGTTTTGTGTGAAACAGGCAGAAGAGGGCATGAGAAAATTTTCACCAGTTGGTGTGAGGCAGGAAGGCTTTCTGAAAGAAACAGTGGTGAGAAAATCACTGGCATTATGTAAATACACAGATCCAAGAATAAGGAAATTCTTTGTCTCTTAGTAGATATATTCTTTAGTGACCAATTGTGAAAACATCTCTACATGGATTCACAATTCTTTGTGTTCTTGGAAAGCTATTAAAATGAAAATTTCATATTATAAATACATAAAAATACCCTTTACTTTCTTTAAATAGAGATTCTGTTCCAAAAGAGAATTGTTCTAGTTCATTTATTTTTGGTCCAGCCTTCTTTTAATCAGTATAGGGAACTCATGGAAGAGCTGTAAACTCATGGGAGAGCTGTAAAACATAGTGTTTTGCAAAACTTAAAGTCTGTATTAATGTGAATTTTTATTATTATTATTATTATCGTCAGCAGTAGTAACGATAATCATGATGATCATCATGGTCAACTCTTATTGTCTGTCTCTATGATTTCATCAATGAAATAAATTCTGGTGGAAAAAATGTCTTCATTGATGAAGACTGGCAATTCCACTATGACTTTCGGACTTGGCAGTTGTCTCAGGGCACAGAGAGTTCAAGTGAATTGACCGTGGTCTCATAGATAGTTTGAGAGACATTAAAAAGTTTGAGAGACATAATTTCTGGGTAATTTAATCATTTGATTAATAATGCCAGCATTTTAATAAAAGGACCAGTGGTCTCATGGCTTATATGCCCATTGGAAGAGGGGTGTTTCTGAGGGTGGTAATCAACTCTGATTGGTTATGAATTAATGAGACAATGAATATTACAATGAGATGCTGAGAATGACATCCTGTCAAAGAGAGACTGTTCCTATAGCCAGAACACCCCCAGCCTTGGGCTCTATTCAAAGAATTTATCCTCACTCAAACCTTAGTAGAGTACAATGGCTTCCCCACCTGGGTGGGATCAGAACAAAATTGTTAAGAAAGTTAATCCCATCCTATTGTCAGTAATGTCCTTCAAGAGACTTGAACATTTGAAATCAGGACTTTAGAAAAGGGGAGGAACCCTGGATCCTCCTCCTCAAATCATTGATTATTAATAATCATTTTTCTCAAGTAAATGTAAGAGTTAAGACTTGAATTGAGGTCTTTCTGAAAGCTAGGCTGGCTCTATATCCACTATATCGTGCCACCTCTCCTGAGAGAAGATTCTAGAAATTTAAAAATTAGAGACAAACGGAAACCCTGAATTTCAGATGCCAGTGTGCTTGATTCATTCCTGTTTAGTCTTGAAAACAGATCAATAAAATACTTGGTTGTGAAATGTGATGCCATAAAGACCCAGATTTTCTTCTGCAGATGCACAGTCATGCTCTGAGGAAGTGAGATTTTTTTCTGCTGAATCCAGGGGCCTTGGCTTAAAAGCCATGGGGCAATAGGGAGGCTGATTTTTCCTCCATACAAATTAAATTTATAAAACTCCATGTCATGGGTGAGTTGTTTGAATACAATCTGGGGATTCTGAATTTATGAATGAATGTTTATCCTTGAAATTTTCATGGAAGCAGGTACTATTCACTGCACAGAGGTTAAATTCTGTTAGGTTTACATTATATTTTATACATTATGAACCTCTAATACCAAGTGCTGTGTCAGGGCTTCAAAGGAACCATCACAACTTACAACCTTCAAGAGAAAAAATCCAATAAAATTGACAAATGTGACTTTCCCCCTTCCCCAATAAATCACCGAGTCTGAAAAATCAACTTCTAAATCTACACATTAGAAAAAGGGAATGGAGAGGTTGGAGAAAACAGCACTGAGAGATGTAACATGACTCAGGGAGTTACCAACAATAGTTATGAAAAAAATTCTAAGGATCATAGCTTTAGAGCCAGAAGGAATCTCAGAGGTCATCTAGTTCTATCTTCCCATTTCACAGATGAGAAAACTGAAGCTTAGAGAAGTTAAATGAGTTGTAGTAAGGTAGTGATGGCAGAGCCAACATTTGAAGCCAAGTCCTCTGACACTAACACCAGCATAATTTCTCTAACACCTCATTGTTACCTTCAAGAGGTCTCTAACTTGGAAAACAAACAAAAAATCCTGGCTGTGGAATGCGAAAGTGAAAGAAATGAAATATACTGGATAATTATGAGAGAGTCAAAAGGTTTCAGTGAGATGAGGGAATTGGCTTGAAGGATTGGGATGAGAAATGTGAATGGCAAGGAGGAAATGGAGGCACTGAATAAATAGAATTCAGAGGTTAAGACATTGATTTCTAGGAACAATGTTCAAAAGGTAATAGCTTAGGTTTTTTTTTTTAATATGGTCTTAGGATATTTTCCAGTAGGTGAGAATCTGGCAAATAAAGGACTGGGCTAAGATACCTAAATGGTGCAATGGATAGAGTGCTGGGCCTGGAGTCAGGGAGAAACATCTTCCTGAGTTCATATCTGGCCTCAGATACTTCTAGCTGTGTGACCCTGGGCAAGTCACTTAACCCTGTTTACTTCAATTTCCTCATCTGTAAAATGACCCAGAGAAGGAAATGGCAAACTACTCCTGTGTCTTTGCCAAGAAAACTCCAAATGCAGTCATGAAGAATTGGACACTACTGAAATGACTGAACAACAAAAGAAGCCTGCCAGTTAAGATGGAGAAAGGCCTGTGTATTGATATAGTCTTAATTACAGAAGAAGGGAGGGGCAAAATAGAACATATGGAATTGTATCACTTAGAGTGGGCATAAATATTTTCTAGTCTGCAATCAATCCAATAAGCTTTTATGAAGTGCCTACTATATTCAATGTAAAAAAGCAGCATGGCAATTAGAAGGCAGATTTGGAGGCAGGAAGACCTGAGTTTGAGTCTTACTTACTAGTGATGTGATCACAGGGCAGTAACAACTTCACTGTGCCCAAGGCAACCCTCTCAGATGACAGGTTACTGATGAAAAGCAGATACTCATCAGTGGAGGGAGTTGGCATGGCAGGGAGTTCTCCGTACAAATGAAATCGTAGGTGTACACCCAAAACAAACAATACAGTTCCAGATTTTAAGCAGCCTAATTGCGGCATATAACAAGCAGACAGATTTATGAGGAAGAGTGGGGAGAGCACTTAGAAGAGGGGTATCAGAAAGTGCTTCCCATAGGAGGTGGCATGTTGTTAGTCATGTTCAACTCTTCATGACCCCATTTGGGGTTTCCAAGAAAACCCCAAAGATACTGGAATGGTTTGACATTCTCTGGCTCATTCTAAAGATGAGGAAACTGAGGCAAACAGGGTTAAATGACTTGCCCAGGGTCACACAGCTAGTAAGTGTCTGGGGCCAGATTTGAACTCAGGAAAATGAGTTTTCCTGAATCCAGGCCTGGCACTCTGTCCACTGTGCCACCTAGCTGCCGCAGGAGATGGTATAGAAACTGAGTATTGAGGGAAGCTATGGATTCTAAGAAGCAAAGCACGCATTTCAGATATGGGGAGTACCATGCTTCAGGCACAGAGGCATGGGATTTAAAGCCTAGTTCAGGGGTTAGCATGTGGTCTGGTTTGTCACCAATGTAGCATGTATAAAAGGGAGAAAGGTGGAATACACCTGGAAAAGTAAGCAGGACCATCTCCATGAAAGGCCCCACAGATTGATAATGATGGAAGAGAACATTAGTGATTTTCAGTGACGTCAAATTCAAATAGAAACAGATCTCTGGAGGTGTCATCATGATTTGGAAAATCACAAATTGACATTATCTATATTGTGCTGTATTTTTATTAATTTGGTTAAATATTTATTAAATTTGTTAAAAAATACATTTAATCTGATTCAGGCACGTTAGGGAGTTTTGAGGCTAGTTGCAACGCAGTTTGACACTTCTGGTATTCTACTCCTTTATTTGACAGTTAAGGAAACTGTTGTCCAGACAGTGAAAGTGAATTGTCCAAGATTGTTTAGGAAGATAATTACTACCAGCCACAAGAGCTCACGTTCTTTTTACTTCTATTATATGTCCTTCCTGCTGCCGTAGAGGCAGCCAGTGTATACTCAGCAAGTCCCCTGGGAGTCAACAGTCAACTCTGACCTTCAAAAAAAAAAACTACCAGTGGGGATTCATTCAAAATCTTGTCACATTGCTTTTAAAAGATTCTCAATGCTTTATTGATGCTAGTACTAATACCTTGCTTTTGCATAATTCTTTATGGTTAGAAATAAGATACACGCACTTATCCCAAATATACATACACATATATACATACACACATTTACATATATTTACACACACATATATATACACATGTATGAGAATATATACCAATACACATGACTGCATACTATATACATATATGCATGCATGTATATGCATGTTACATGTGCATATATTAATACAAACACAATATATACATTATATATGCATAAATACATGCATGTGTGTATATGTGTGTATATCATATATACATATATCTATATACACATAAAATACACACACACACACACACACACACACACACACACACAAAGTCTACCTCCGGGCAGCTAGGTGACAGTGGCCTGAAGTTAAGAAGACTCATCTTCCTGAGTTCAAATCAGGCCTCAGACATTTACCAGCTGTGATCCTGGGCAAGTCATTTAACCTTGTTTGCCTCAGTTTCATTAACTGTAAAATGAGATGGAGAAGGAAATGACAAATCAGTCCAGTGTCTTAAGAAAACTCCAAATGGGGTCACTAAGAATTAGTTATGACTGAAAAATGACTGAACAAAAAAATTCCACCTCACGAGTTTGTTGTGGTGATTAAATGAGAAAATATATTTTAATTGTATGAATAGTATAATAGTATGGATGAATAGAATATAAATGAGAATATTTAATATATATTCTCCTGATATTCAATATATATATATATTCTTTTATATATGAATAGAATAATGACATACAAATAGGGTATATTCTCATATATGTGAGTAGCATAACCATAGTGAATAGAATATAGCCTGATATATGTATATATTCTTATATAGTCTCATTTGATATATATTCTCTAGATTGTTTCTATCTGTGTATATTCTCTTATATATGAATAGAATAGTTAAATAAATGGATAGAATATATTCTAATATATGTACATATTCTCATATATATTCTTATTTGGTACATATTCTCTATATATTTTTCTATATATATTCCATATGTACATTCATATGTATGAATAGAGTATATATTATCATATATATATGAATAGAGTATAGTCTAATATATGTATATATTCAGATTTTATATATTCTATAATAGTCCCTCTCTCTATTCACATGTATATTCTTATGTATATGAATATAAATATCTTATGTATATAAATAGAATTATAATACATGAATAGAATAGAATATATTCTCATATATATGTATAGAATAATATATATGAATAGAATAAATTCTCATATATGTATATATTATTCTTGTATATGTGTGTATCTATATTCTCATTTGATCATCACAACAATTCTGGGAGTTAGGCTTTTATAAGGATAATAATATCCATTTAACAGTTAAGGAAACTCAGAGTTGAAGTAATTTAGGAATATAGGATCATAGACTTAGAGCTAGAATAGTCCATCTACAAATACCTGGAATTTTTATAGCCTTTTCAGGTTTGCAAAGCACTTTAGATATATGTCAAGTCATTTGGTCCTTACAACAACTCTGTGAAGTAAACATTAGTAATATCCTTATTCTATAGATAAGGAAACTGAAGAAGAGACAAGTTAAGTGATTTATCCAAGGTGGCTCAACTAATAAGTGTCTGAGGCATGAAAAATTCAAATTCAAGTCTACCTGACTCCAATTCCAGCTCCATACACTGTGCCAACTAGTTGCTACCAACTAGTCCAATCCCTTCATTTTAGAGATGAGGAAATCAAGACCCAAAGAGGTTATTAGTATGCTTAAAGTCACCTAAGTTTTAAGGATCAGAGGGCAGATGTGAATCCATGTTCTTTGACTCTAAAGCCAGTGCTTTGTTTTTGTTGCTGTTGTTCAGTTGTTTGAGTTGTGTATTCTCATATATAGTCTCATTTGATATATATTCTCTATAATATTCCATAATATATTCTCATATTTATTAATAGAATAATAATATAGATGAATAGAATATATATTCTAATATATGCATTTTCATATATATTCTCATTTGATATTCTACATGTATATTCTTGTATATGAATATAATATAATATATCCTCATATATGTGACTAGACTATAGTCTACTATACATATATATTACTCCGTAAGAAATGGTCAATATGAAGAACTCAGGGAAACATGTGAAGACATATATGAACTGATGCAAAGTAAAGTAAGCAGAACCAGGAAAACAATATATAATGTTTACAACAATACAAATGGAAAGGACAAAAGCTAACAAACAAATAAATAAAACTGAACTTTGCACAAGTCCATTCCTAAAAAATACTGGAAAAAATACCCTTCCCTCTGTCCTTTGAAGAATTAGGGGATTATGGGTGGGGAACATTATATATACTGTTAGACTCAGTTGATATGTTGTTAATTTTGTGAACATTTGTTTCCTCCTTTAAGGTTTTTTTTTTTTTGTTTGTTTGTTTGTTAGAAGAGGTGGCTTGCTGCATAGGGGTGGAAAAAAGGTATATGTTCACTAATGAGGATGATATAAAAACAAAAGCTACAAATAAAATATTTAAAAAAGGGATCAGAGGGATTCTTGTTACCTGAAGGACACAAAGCAATAGCCCCAGAAGGGCTTTTCAGAAATTTTACTGAATTACTTTCTGAAAATGTTTACAATGTTCAGAACATTGTCTATGCCCAATATTTGTTAAATGTTGTCCTCCTACTCTCTCTCAAAGTGAGTATGGTGGTAGAAGGAGGAAAAGAATTGAAGAACAAATCTTTATAGGGAGGAGGCGTAGTGGGGAAAATAGAAAGAGGGAAAAAGATATCTTACAAATGAAAATATAGCAATTCTCAATCTAACTATCCAATCTGTGATTTGGAAAATCGAACATGGCCATAGAAATATCTTTGTTTAGAACTTCAACTTTTTTTGATAGAAGAAAAACTCTTAAAGCTGAAAACAAAAAGCCGTGTAAAGCACTCACTAACTTTTGAGCAAGTGTTTTGAATTTCTAGCATCATTTATTCTAACAAACATGCTTTTATTAATTTTTTAACCTGTTTAAAAATAGATTGTTTATTTGTTTGTTTGTCTTGAAGGTTAACTTCATTGGTTTTTGATCTCCCTTAATATCTTCCCTGGGCTTAGACAAGATGCATCAGCCAGTTTACTTAAAGGTTAGACTTGTAACTAGACTGATAATCTCTTGTGTTCCATTCTATATACAATAGATGCTTTCCAAATACTAATTGACTATTTTACATTCTTTGGTTTCTGACATAACGTAAGAGATAATGGCATGAATTCAGAGCAGCGCAGGTCTCTACTCTAGAGAATGTATGCCTTCCTTTGAAAGAACCTGTTCATGCTCTAACAACGTAATGAATTTTTTTCTTCAAACTAAGTTTTATATATACTTTTGTTGAGCACTGTGCATATGTACCCTAACAGATGTGCAGCATAAAAATTCCAAAGACAAGAAAAGAAACTGGGGTGCTTTATTTGGTCAGTCAATAAACATTTATTAAATGCCTAATTTGTGCCAGGGTCCGGATATAAAGAAAGGCAAAGGATTTTCCCTGCTTTCAAGGAGCTCATTCTAAATGGGGGAGACAACATCAAAACAAAAAACTACCACATATAAACCTGATATAGATGGGACAAATTGGAGACAATTAACAAAGGGAAGGCACTAGCACTAAGGGGGATCGGGAAAACTTCTAGAAGGTAGAATGTTCACTGGGTCTTGAAGGAACCCAAGGAAGCCAGAAGGCAGAGATGAGGAGGGAGAGAATTCCAGTTAGGGAGGACAGCCAGGGGAAATGGACAGAATTGAGAGACAGAATGTCCTGTGTAAGAAACAGCAAAGCTAGTGTCATTGGGTTGTAGAGTATGTGGGAGGTATAAGATATAAGACTGGAAAGGTAGGATCAGTTTATGAAGGTCTTTGAATGCCAAATAGAGGATTTTATATTTGAATCTGGAGGTGATAAGGAGCCATTGGAGTTTATTGAATAGGGTGGTTGATAGGTGGCTCCATACATATCAGTGTGATAATAAGAGATTTAAAGGAAAGACAACAACAAGTTGGGAAACCCTCCCCCATTCCCTAACGAACATTTATGGGATGACAAGGATTAGAACCACAAAGGATGAGGAGCCATGAATGGGTTGCAATCTAAATCACTGGAAGGAGAAGCCAGAGAGATGAGCTCTCATTTAGCATAATATTGATGTTTATATACATTAAGATATTGATAATTCTCTATTCAACAGATACTTATTGAGCATCTAGTATGTGCTTCTGAGGTATGGGCCAAGCAATGATAGATATCTTATAGTCTGGTAGGAGAATAAGGATGTGTACAAAGAAAATACACAACAATATGTGAAAAAGCCCATGAGGTAGAAATAAAAATGCTATGAGAGGTCAAAAGAGAAAAGAAATCCCTTCCAGCTATGTGGGGAGGTGAATTTAATGAAGGTACAGTTTTTGCTTGTATATGGGCTAGAGTGTCATGTCTATTATGGCACTGGGCAAGGTAGGGAAACCTTATCACATCTGTTCGGGCACATATGAACAGTGGGGTAGGAAGGCAGTAAGGCAGTAAAAAAGGAAGCAAGGAGGAAAGGATGAAAGCAAGGAAGGGAGGAAAGAAGGAAGGGAAGAAGAAAGGCAGTCAGGAAGGAAGAAAGGGTGGGAAGAAGGCAGGAAGAAAAGAAAGAAGGAAGGGAGGAAAGGAAGGAAGGAAAGAAGGAAGGGAAGAAAGAATGAATGAAGGAAAGAGGGAAGGAAGGAAAGAAAGAAGGAAGGAAGGAAGGGAAGAAAGGAGGAAGATCATCTTGATTATTGACATGACAGTAAAGCCCCAGAGTTGCTTCACATTCTCAGGGTCAGTGGCAGTATGGCTCAGGATAGCATATTTGTGACTGTCATAAATGGGTATGAATGCGAAATGAAAGTGAACTCTGGTTATGGTGTATTGATAATCAGAAAAGACATCCTATTCAATAGTTTCCCAGGAGGCTCATTGATAGAGTTATTGAGGTCACTGGGCAGTCTTTAAGATTTCAGGGATTATTCAGTGGGTATTGTAGAAGCATTGCCACAAATTTGCAGTGTGGTTCTTCTATGAAGAAATTTCCATTGACTGTTGTAAAAATCCTCTCAATAACCCTGGGAGGTGGGTGCTATTATTATTATTCCTATTTAAAGGTGAGGAAACTGAAGCAGACAGAGGTCATATGACTTGCCAAGGGTCACACAGCTAGTAAATATCTGAAGTTAGATTTTAATTTAGGTCTTCTTGGCTTCAGGCCTAACCCTCTGTCCTCTGCACCACCTAGCTTCTGCCCTTGGTAGGTCTAGGGAAAGAGAGAAGAGATAAGTCTAAGAATATCAGTTACTGGATTGGAAAAATGAGGCCCTTTTTCTAATCCTAACATCCTTGTAAATTGTATTCCTGTTCCCCCCCACCCTCCATCTGCCCCCAAAAGTATGATGATTGAAGGTCAGTCTAGAGTAGAATCTCATCCATAGAATCCTCAGGAGGCACCAAAGAATCTTCACAGGTCAAAGGGAAGGAAGTACTGGAACTAGTACTGAGAACTAGAAAGGCTAGGCAGACCGTATTGATCTGACTTTTGACACAGAACATGACATCTGGCATAAACTTGTGTTTGACCTTCAGCTGGGCCAGAAAGGGCACATAAAAAACCCCTAGAACACAGGGATGCTCGTTCTCACCATAGCTTCCCAGATCTCTGGAAGCTGGAGGTTAGGAATTTGCCCCTTCCTCTTTTGGGATGGGAGTCTCCAAAGTATCTCACAGAAACTGCAGACCTCCAGAACCTATGAGAACTCTGGCCTTGTGACTTAGTGTTTCAGAGCTTGCAGGACTTTGGGACTTACCAGCTGCCTAGAAGAACTGAGAAAAGGAATAAAACTGATGCTCATCATTTTTGTATTAATGTGTGGTTATGAATTCTATATTAGAATCAAATTCCCATGCATGCAAGATATTTTGGCAGATCTGCATATTTGTTTTTGTCTAAAATTTCTGCCTGAAGTTAAAGTATATTTTAGTTCTGTGTATTTAATAAACATACCTCTTGTTTTCAAGAAGCATATGATTTATCATGAAACAATTTATCTAAATGCTTTATTGCCAATATTAGTAATTCCAATTTTTCAGAAAATTAAGACTTCAGCAGGATTTGAGTATGGTCTTTGTTTTCCTCATAGAGGAAAAAAAAAGTTGAATGTTTAATTCTTGGAACTTCAGAAATGTACTTATATCATCTGTACACATGTGTTTGACAATAGCCACAATGAAAAAGTTATACTTGCATAAAAAATAAATCAGCATGATATAGGTAACCAGGATATAGCATGATAATTTGGTTTATTAAAAATTAGGGATAATAAATAGAGCACATAAATGCTAGGAAATTCTATGTTGGAAGGCATAGTATATATGGTTCTATAATATTCAACAGAATTATATAGAACATCTTGTACTCTTATTTCCCCCAGTTGATATGGTCATTTGCAATTGATGGGGAGAAAACTGTTATACTAATTAGTTTTATGACTCTTAGTTCAGAATGTATAAAATAATTGGCTTGTTCTTTTATCCGATTATTACAGATCTTAAGAAAAAGAAAAATTTCAGAACCACTAATTCCTCTTCCCTATTTGATTATATGAATTTAGGTTACATTTACAGGGCAGGCTTTTTTTCTCAGAAAATTTAATGGGGAGGTAAAAGAGATTTTATGTATGACACCAAAAAAACATGGATCATGCATGGAAATGTCTAAATGTGCAGATGTCCACTTTTTCACATATGAGGTAATTTTGGCATGAACTATTGCCTCTGTGTGGCATGGTAACTGGCTCTGATAACTTGTCCTTAAGCTTCAGCTCAACTTCCTGTTGTGGCTACTGGGCTCCTGCAGGCTGCCTGAATGCCTGTCTCCCTGAGCTTCATTCTATCCCCAAGGCCAAAACTCAGTCTCTGCTCATTCCTACCTGACCTTTTCGCCATTCCTTTCCTACAGACAGGATAAGTGTTTTCCTCACTCTTCAGTTTGCAGCCACCTGTTAGCTGATTGACTGAAGGCCTATCCAAACAGTGGTTGCAATCCATTTGAGCAAGGAGGAATATGAAATAGGCCAGAATTGTTGGTGGAATTAGGATGCCATCTGGGGGAGTGCAATGTGAGAAGGAACTGGGTACCCATCAAAGGTTATTCATTGTCCAGAAACAAGGATCCCACCTAATTAGCAAGAGATAGGTGGAGGAGATTATGAAAGAAAAAAAATAAAAGACCTTAGAATGTGTAACTGTGCATTTATTAGACAACTAAGATTTAAAAATAAAACAAACTTGAATAAAGATTTTAGCCATAAATGGATCAACATGATTTTGGCAATACTATTAGCAAAAACAGTGTTTTGGTATCAGTTCCTAATACATATGGCAGCAGTCAATTTGTCTGCATTGATCACTTCTGTGGGCATAGGCTTTAGCTAATTTTAACAAGTATTGTAGATAGGATGTAGAAAGAATTATTCCATACAACCTCAAAATGCTACGTAAGACTGACCTGGAATCATTCCACTTGTGGTTCTAAGCTCTTAAGGAATACGTAAACATATATACATATGTATGCATTTATGTATGTATATGCCTAAATACGTATGTGTGTATGTAGCATGTGCATCTGTATATAGCATACACACAAACCCCCATGATTGTTGATATTATATACCTATATCTATTTCTATAATATCTGTATCTGTATCTATATCTATGCCTACAATATCCATCTTTTCGTCTGCATTTATATCTATTTGCTTTATGGGGTTAGAAATATTCTTTTTGACTGGGGCAGAGCCAAGATGGTGGCTGGAAAACAGGGACTCGCTTAAGCTCTCCCCTAAATCTCTCCAAACACCTGTAAAAATGGCTCTGAACAAATTCTAGAGCTATAGAACACACGAAATAATAGAGGGAAAGAAGTCTCTAGCCCAAGGCTGCCTGGATGATCACTGGAAACGGTCTATCACACCATGCTGGGAGTGGAGTGCAGCCCAGTGTGGTCCGTGCCAGGACAGACCAGACCAGGAGTGAGGTGGAGCAGGCCTTAGGGCCCTGAATCACTAAGCTGTAGCAGTTACCAGACTTCTCAACTCACAAATGCCAAAGACAACAGAGCAGGTTAGTGGGAAAACTGCTGGATCTGGGTGAGAAAAGTGCATGGTCCAGTCCCAGTTCCTGCAGCTACTTCCAGAGCACCAGCAGGGGCTGCTTCCTGCCCCAGGCCCAACCAGTGGTAAGAATTAAGTGGCGGATCAGGGCAGGAGTGCAGAGATTGCTTTGCTGGTACAGAGTCAGGATTCTCTTGTTTTGCCCTGCTTGAATCTGGGTCACGGTTCTGGTTGGTGGTTCTTGGGGGAGGAGGAGTGCTGGTGTGGCAGAGCTTTTGGTGGCTGTAGAGTAGAAATAGCTGTGAAAAGAGCAGTGCAAGGTCCCTAAAGCTTGGGAAAAAGTACTCTCTGCTCTGAAGGCAGTCACACCCTGACAAAAAGCTCAAGGGTTAAGTAGTTGGCTTGGATTAAGCAGGCAGCATAAAAGGGCTCAGACTATGGAATCTTTTCTTGGTTACAAAGAAAATCAAAACATACAGCCAGAAGAAGTCAACAAAGTCAAAAAGCCTACATCAAAAGCCTCCAAGAAAAATATGAATTGGTCTCAGGTTATGGAAGAACTCAAAAAGGATTTTGAAAATCAAGTAACAGCAGTAAAGGAAAAATTGGGAAGAGAAATGAGAGTGATGTAAGAAAATCATGAAAAACAAGTTAATGACTTGCTAAAGGAGACCCCAAAAATACTGAAGAAAATAATACCTTAAAAATAGACTAACCCAAATGGCAAAAGAACTCCAAAAAGCCAACTAGGAGAAGAATGCCTTAAAAGGCAGAATTAGTCAAGTGGAAAAGGAGGTCCAAAAGACCACTGTAGAAAATACCACCTGAAAAATTAGATCGGAGCAAGTAGAAGCTAGTGACTTTATGAGAAATCAAGAAATTATAAAACAGAACCCAAAGAATGAAAAAATAGAAGACAATGTGAAATATCTCTTTGGAAAAACCACTGACCTGGAGAAGAGATCCAAGAAATGTTCTTTTTGACTGACCATGATTATCATTGAAGCAGCCTTTGATTGTCCAGGACTCAATGCAATCAGCTCAATATTATCTGTAAATAGTAACACTTAGCACCTGATGAACCTTGCCATCCATAGAGGAATCCCAGTTCTCTTTAGATTCTATGCAACATCATGTTTTAGGCCAAGTAAATAAAGTTAATATGTAAATATAAAATTATGTCAATAGATATATATTAAATACCTACTATGTATAAGGTATTATGTTCATATTTAAATTACGATGTCTAGCCATTCACACAAGGACAGCCAAGTGGATTAAAAAATGCTTATTTTCCAGGTTGTGTCATACAGTTGGATAGAGAGCCTGTGAGTTAGTCCAGTGTGTATATATGTATACACATATGTGTGTGTGTGTGTATATAAATATATGTGTGTGTATATATATATATATAGATGCATGTATATACCCATACACATAAATCCACATAAACACATTCACACATACACAGACACACATACACATATACATACACTATATCACTATACGTAGACCATAAGCTTGGCCAAGAATTGGAAAAGAGGAGAGCAGTCTGGTTTATATTTGAGACATTAAATTGCTTTCAAAACTTATAACCTGCTCTTTATAGAGCATCTCTTAAAACATTATTCTCTTAATGCTGCTGTATAGCAATGAATCATGGAGCACCATAGAGTCAGCAGAAACAAAATCGCAGGTGACCCAAAGGTCAATGGAGAGCCTCACAGTGGGTATACAGAGACTGTAACATATTACTAATATCTTCCATTAAAGAAATAAGGGTAAAGATATTATGTAGGATATGTATGACTGGAAACAAGATTGTTCAGTCATGTGGGGACAGCAAGGGATGATAAATAGGCAGCTAGATAGTGCAATGCATAGAGTTCTGGGCCTGAAGTCAGGAAGACCTCAGTTCAAAACCGGTCTCAGACACCTGGAAGTGCAGGAGACTGTAGTTTGGGAAGTAGGAGGTGAGAGCATTCACTGCCTGAGGCATTTCTTGCTGAGGTGGTATGACCAAGTGCATTTAGTCTTGGACTTGGAATTAGGAAAACCCAAGTTCAAATCCTGCCTTGGATACTATTATTACTTAATTATAGTATTATTATTTATTTATTTTTATGTGTTACTCTCTATTTGTTATTATCTCTTTATATATTATTATTAGTTAATTATAATATTTTTATTTTAGCAGCTACATGGCCCTGGGAAAGTTACTTAATCTTTATTTGCCTCAGTTTTCTCATCTGTAAAATGAGGATAATAATAGCATCCATCTTGCAGAGTTGTGAAGATCAAATGAGATAATAATTGCAAAGCATTTAACACAATGCCTGGAGCATAGTAAGTGGTATATAAATGCTAGTTATTATTAATAGTAGTAATATTAGTAGTAGACTGAGGGCTAGTAAAGACTCAGAGGACAGCTTCTATCTTATTGGATGGTACATCCTTTGATGATTATCTCTCTGTTTTAGACCAGGTAAGTGAGGTTTGTGTAAATATAAATTTATATCCACAGATGCATATTTAATACCTACTATGTGCGAGGCATTATGTTAAGATTTAAATTGGAGTTAATAAGCCTAGCCAGCCACACAAGGGAAACCAAGTGGATAAAAATGCTTATTTCCCAGGTTGTGCCATGCAGTTAGACAAGGAAGCCTTTGAGTCAGTCTAGTGTATGTCTGTAGATATGTAAATAATTATGTTACATTATATTATATTATATTACATTACATTGTATTGTATCATATTATATTATATTACATTACATTACGTTGTATGGTATTACATTGTATCATGTTATATTATATTGTTATATTACATTACATTAAATTAATTATATTGCGTTATTTTGTGTTATGTTATGTTATATTAATTATATTATATCAATTACATTACATTATTTATATTATAGTAATTATATTATATGATATATTGTATTATATTATATATCATATCACGTTATGTCATGTTATATCATGTTATACCATGCTATGTCATGTTATATCATATTACATCATATTTTATCATGTTATATCATATTATATCATATTATATTATGTTAGACAAGTACTATATGTAGACCATGAGTTTGGCCCAGAATTGGATAGGAGAGCAGTCTGGGTTCTATCTACTGTGAAACATAAACAAAAATGAGAGGCAACAAGGTGGTGCAGTGCCCTTAGAATTCGAAAGACCTGGGTTTGTATCTTGTCTCAGACACGGTCCGGGTAACCCTGGTCTGTGTGACCCTGTGTGACTTAATCTTTTTCAACCTCTGTTCCCTAATCTGTCAAAAGGGATGATAGTGTCTCTAAAATGACTCACAGGGATGTTGATAGGATCAAGTGAGAAAATACATGCGAACTGACTTGCAAATCTGGAAATGCCATATAAAGTCGATATTATTATTATTATCACTATTATACACGATGAAGACGTAAGGATAAGTATCCATCATCACATGCAAAAGGAGGCCTGACTTTACTGAAATCCAAGCTTCCTCCCGATATCATTTGGTACCGAAGTGTTACATGCAAGGGAATTTTTAAGATAAGAGAAATTGCTCACTTAAATGTTCCAAATCAACATATATTTATAATATTAAAAACTCTTAATGGAAAAATCAACATACATGTGATAATAAAGTAATAATAAGCATAATTGAAACTTTGTTTAATGACTCAAGGTCATTGTTCTGAATACCAATGATGATGCCATTTTATTAACACAGTGATCCCTTCATGGATTATTGACTTGTTTTGAGTTGCTTGCTCTGTGCTAAATGTTCTGAGGCTACTGTGCTTTTATGCCATTTTTGTTCTGAATAGCTCCTTTATTTCCTCATTCCAGAGTCAGCTGTCACTGCTTGCTTCTATCAGCAGGAATTAACAATATTTCAGGTCTCTTATCATCAATTCACCGGGTAGTGGTAGCAGGTAACAGGGAGCAGATTCTGTAGGGGTGAATGCTATTCTCCCCTGTGTTAACATTGTTGTTGTCGTCATTCAGTTGTTTCAGTTGTGCCCAACTCTTTGTGACCCCATTTGGTGTTTTCTTGGCAAAGATACTGGAGAGGTTTGCCATTGCCTTCTCTAGCTATTTTATAAATGAGGAAACTGAGGCAAACAGGGTTAAGTGACTTGCCTAGGGTCACACAGCTAGTAACAATCATGAAAAGGAGTCTTCCTGACTCCAGTCCTAGTGTTCTATCCACTGTGCTACCTCGCTGCCCCATATAAATGCTAGCTATTTTATATATACAAAGTGTCCCAAAAGTCTAAGTGCAGTTTTATGCTATCAAAAGGTTAGTTATTAAGTTTTAGCGAAAAAACTACAGTAAGACTTTTTGGAATATCCTGTTTATTCCATGTCATATATCATATATACGTTAAAAATGATTTTATGCAAATACATTTTGAGTTTTTTTAACTGAGTTTTGCCTATTCCTTATACAGATGCATTTAAAGAAAGCAGTATTTCTGATTAGTATGCCTAGATGAATCCTCAAAGATGCCCTCTCTCATCCTCCCCTGATAAAAAATCCAATAAGAATGCTGAGAAATGTGTTCTGGTTTGTTCACATATTTCACGCTTGAGATGTTAATTGATGAAGAGTGATATCTCATGTTTTTAACTCCTTCCTTACTCTGACCAGAATCCAGTGGCACGTGATAGTTGTGTCCCTCCCCAATCAGATGCCCTTCACCTTTTATAGAAGGAGAATATGAAAGACATTTAATTGTGTAAAACTACAAACATTTTTAACAGTGCCTTCTGTTTTCACAGAACGTGTAAATTACAGAGGGAATGACCTAGAATTTTCAAGCCCAGCATGGGTTAGATTGCCTTTTTTTGGTATCTGTGATTTAGGATATTGACTATTTCTTCAAGAACAATAAGTGATTTGTCCGCTTCAGGTTAAATGCTGGAATGAAGGTCTGGGCTATGATTTCGTGATGGTTGTATTTCATTGTCCTTTTTTTGGAGGTGGGAAAAGAAGCTCCTGTTCATATTAGGATGATTTATGATATTTTCTCTTTCTTCTCCCCTCCAGAAAATTAGGTGAACAATTATGCATCTGACCTAAAGATAAGATAGTATTATTTAATAATTGTATTAGATTCTAGGCTGTTTTAACCTGTATGTGATAGGTTGTCTATACTTTTGAGAGCCTTTCTGACCACTGGGCCTACCGTGATCTCTTTGTTTTCAAAATAGTATCGCCACCCGTGATAGTTCAAAGGATTTCTAGACAGGCATGTTCTCTTTGGGAATAACGTCCTTTAGTCTATGTGAACTGCAGTAAGTAACAATGTTATCCTAGTGGGGATCCCAGTTGGATGATAGTGTTTGCAGCATGTATGGAGGGAGGATGGACCATGAACTGTAGGAGGATAGGGCATAAGTAGAACACTGGAAGAGAAAGGGAAGAGTGGACACAATGGTGGGAATCCTAGAAACCACATCTAATTCCTCTCTGTCTCTGTCTCTGTTTCTCTGTCTCTCTGTCACTCTCTCTGTCTCTCTCTGTCTCTCGGTCTCTCTGTTTCTCTGTCTCTCTCTCTCTCCCCCTTTGCCTCTCTCATATCTATCTATCAACTATCTATCTATCTGTCTGTCTCTCTCTCTCTCTCTCTCTCTCTCTCTCTCTCTCTCTCTCTCACTTCTATCCCAAAGGCCATAGCTGCAAATATTCAATGCTTTATAGGTCCAGTGGAATCCCAAGTTTGGTTGTTGGACAAATACACCTTTATCCTTTCCTGGGTTGCTGTTTTATAGTGATACTGAGGTAACAATACAAGGAGTGAAACAAGACTTAAATACCTCTTTTTCATTTCTAACTAGCTTATAATGGGCTGATAAAGGGGTTTGGGAAACATAGCCAAGAGGACTCAACGGTATATTCTCCACAAGTAAGTGGTGAGCGCATTCACTGCCTGCCTCATTTGCTGAGATAGTATGGCAAAGTACACAGATTCCTGGACTTGAAATCAGGAAAATCTGAATTCAAATCCTGCCTCTGATACCTCAATGTCTTCTCTGGGCCTCAGTTTCCATGTAAAATGTTGATGGAAATAATACTTGAAGTGAAGTTGTGAAGTTGTGAAGCCCAAGTGAGATACCATAAACAAAGTGTTTTCCAAACTTGAAAGCATTACATACATGTCAGTTACCATTACTGTTGTGTATCTTGCATTCTCAGTTATTGTAAAGCATCTTTTGGCCTTATGCCATATGATTAATTCTGACTGCTCGGGGGAAGATTCAGAAGGAAATAGCAGCTCATGAGTAGTGGATTAACACACTTCAGTAGATTTGTGGAATCTGTATGTGTCAATAGGAGTCTGAAGACAGGATTTCATCAGAAAGGGTAATCCCCCATCAGCAAAAATCCCAACCCAATCATGCCTTAATAGAAGGTCTTTATGAGTAGCAATGGTTGATAAAATGTCCCAGTCTTGGGGGTCAAACGTCCGGTATTAACTTTCTCAACTTAGCCAGTCTGGTTCTCACATGATAGGGATAACCAACAGGAGCCCAGGATCACTTTCAAATCCAATGAAGCACCAGAGTATACCTTGAACAGTAGAGGGACAGATAAATATTACACAATCAGAATAATGTGCAGATTTTGTCAGTCTTCATTGAATGGAGCATGCATATCTGTCTATCTCTATCATCTCCCTGTATATCTATCTATCTATCTATGTATCTAATTCTATGATTTCTATCTAAGAGATTATAGTTGCAAAAGTTCAATCCTTTTTATGTCCAATGGAACCCCAAGTTTGATTGCTGGGCCAATACCCCTTTCTCCTTTCCTAGGTTGCTATCTTATGGTGATATGATATAACAACGCAAGGAGTGAAAAGAGTTCACATAACTGGACTAGAAATCAGGAGACCTGAGTGCTCTAGCAAATAATTGGCAAACAGGGCATTATTATCAATAACACTAACAATGCATATTTATTAAGTACTCACTGTGTGCAGACTCTGAGAGAGATACGAAATTTAGCCTCTGTCCTCATGGTACCTACAGTTTAAGAATACAATTAACCAACAGAGGCCAATAACTATAGTATGCAAAATTATAAATAAGTAAAGCAAATATGTGAAAAGAATTCAATGGAATGCTACTATAAAACGGCTCCTAGTGTTCAGACATCCTATCTAGAACACTGTAATACCACCCATAGAGAATTCAATAAGGTGGTCACCAATAGAAGAAAATACCGATTATGTTGGATCATAAAGGCATAGAAAGGCATTGAAAGAAGCGGATCATCACAAAATAATTTCTATTTACTTTTAAACATCTCACATAATCTTCAGCATTAGGCTTCTATTATCTTTACTAGCAGATTTATATTGTTAACGATTTGTCTTTAGACACACACACACGCACACACACGCACACACACACTATATATATATATATACATATATATATGTATATATATATATACATATATATGTATATATATATATATATATATATATATATATATATATATACACATACTGGCACACACACACACACACACACACACACACACACACACACACAAATACACACACTCCTAGAGCATACAGAAACAGATGAGAGAGGGAAATAGCCTAGATGGAGACTTGGTAGATAGTGAAGAATGGGGGAAGGAGGGGGAGTGAGGATGATGGATAATTCAAACTGGGATAATTTTCAATTCACTCCCAAGAAATTAGCTCTATTTTTTCTCATCCATATCAAGGATTATAATTGTCTTTCAGGCACCAAAGAAAATTTCTAGCAACCCTTTCTGCTTTACTGAGAGCATAACAGTGCCCCT
The DNA here is from genome assembly GCF_011100635.1 of Trichosurus vulpecula. Classification (NCBI taxonomy): domain Eukaryota; kingdom Metazoa; phylum Chordata; class Mammalia; order Diprotodontia; family Phalangeridae; genus Trichosurus; species Trichosurus vulpecula. The sequence goes on along the minus strand of NC_050576.1, from coordinate 99,784,420 downwards.
ACATTGCCTGTTTTCCTATCATATAAGAATCCTCTAGAGTATTCATAATGACTCAATAATGTCGGGGAGAAAAATTGGTTACCCTTTGGCCAACATGGCAAAGAGCTTCTCTGAACTTGGTTAGCTTAGTCTTCAGTAACATATAAATCCATCATCGCTATAAAATCTTTATGAGATTGATCTACACACATATATCGATGGCTTGATGAAAACATGAGAAGAGAACAAATCTGCTTTCACAAATGATTTTCTAGAGCAGACCACATCTTTAGACAGGCAACAGAATGAGAGGTATTGTGAACAAGCTCCCAATGGGTTTTTATTGCTGTTGTTATTTAGAAATCAAATAATTGCCTCAGTAGAACAAGTTGTAGTCTTAAAGGTTCCCCTTCATTACATCTCCCTTGCATATTTGGGATCATACAAAATTTCTTGAAAGGTGGAAATTCACTGATTTTTGTTCAATGCTCCTCTATCAGTATCAATAAGGCATACTGAGTTGGTACTACTTAGTGCCATGAACCAGGTGCAGATACATGTGTAGAGTGGCCAGGACAGTGAAACAGAGATGAGTGATGTCTTCTGGGTAATCCTATTTGTGGACAACCTTGCATTGTAATGACTTCATCAAGCCACAGACTGTTGGAAAATCTCCTGCAGGACATCCACAGTCACTCAGAAAAGGTTGGTAAAGAATCTAGTCATAATCTCTCCATCCAGGCATTTTCTGGTCTACCACGCTCTCTCCCACCACACCTCCAGAGACCATTGCCCAGAAAGGGCTTCGAAACTCCCCGTCCCTTCCTCATTTTTGTAATTGTATGCCCAATGTTTAGCATAGTATCTGACACATAGTAAGTGCTTATTGTTGTTCAGTTGTGTCTGGCTTTTTGTGGTCCCATTGGGGGTTGTCTTGGCAAATATACTGGGCTATTTTGCCACTTCCTTCTCCAGCTCATTTTGTAGATGAGGTGGCTGATGCAAACAGGGTTAAGTGACTTGTCCAGGGTCATACAGCTAGTAAGTGTCTGAGGCTAGATTTGAATTCACAAAGAGGAGTCTTTCTGACTTTAGGCCTAGCACTCTATCTACTGCACCACCTAGCTGTCAGTAAGTGCTTAATAAGCATTTTTTCCATTAATCGCTTCATTTACAAAGGAAAAGCTCAAAGGATGAAAAATACCTATTGCCCAGATGATGATGTGCAGTTCACTGAGTTAGTTGGTCAGAATCTATAGCTTGGCCAGGCACTGTAGTTGGATAATAACAGGCCCAAATTTGAATAGGTTGTCTGTAAAACGGGTACAATAATACTTGTATCACTTATGGAGTTTTTGTGAGGCTCAGGAAAGATAATATTTGTAAAGCACTTTATAAATTTCAAAGCTATTATTCTTGTTGGCACTATTCCCTCCACTTAAGAGTTCTTCTTCTTTCCTTGCACTCCCACTCCAATCTCTGTGTCTGTAAATCATATGGATCATTTAAGGCTCAAATCAAAATTCACCTCCTCCTTGAAGCCTTCTGTAATTGCTCAACCTCTCTATGCTCATATAACACTTTGATCCTCTCTCTACTATAGAGCTTAGCACATTCTACATTGTACAGCAGATTTATGTACTCACCTTTTCCTTCAAGTACTATTAGTTCTTTCAAGGAACATATCAATCAATGAGCATTTATTAAGCACCTGCTATGGCAAAGTACTATTCCTAGTACGGGGGATGCAAAGAAAAAACAAACCAAAAACTTCCCTGATTCTGCTTTGTGCCTTAATATAAAATTACTAGGAATTGTTCATCCATATATCTCCCACAGGAATATACACAAATAGCAGCCCTTGCACATGCAAGTCCTTAAAGCATTGAGCATAGAACCCATTATGGGACAGACCTCAGAACTCTGGTTCCGACCCTCAGATTGCAAGGTAACAACAATATTTTGTTTTTTGTTTCTTCCTTCCTCCCTCCCCCTCCCTACCCCCCCGCCATGGATCACAAGATCACAAACAGAGCCGGAGGTAAACTCAAAGGTCATCTTCCCCAACCCCAGTTTTTTTTACAGATGAGGAAACTGAGGCAGGCCAAGAGAGGCTAAGTACCCATGGTCTCAAGTATCAAGCATCACACAGATAGGTCTTAAACCCAGGTCTTCTGGGTATAAATCCAATGCTCTTTCCACTCATATTTATGGTGTAAATAGATCCAGATGAACACACGAAACTGCCAGCTACTGTAGATGATGTGTAAAGTGCCTTAAACTGCAAGTGAGAGCACCTAGGTACTAATTCTGTCTTCTACACTAACTAGCCATATGACCTTAGGCAGGACACTTCTATTCTCCAGGCATTTCTTTCTTCATCGATAAAATGAATGGGTTGGCCCAGATGATCAATGCTCTTCTAGCTCTGACATTCTAGAGGAATTACAATGCAGTTCAGGGACTACATAGCACAAAACTTAGATGTAGGTGAGGACAGGTTAGCCAAGGTCACCAATTGGTGTCCCTAACTCTTCTCCCCTGCCTGACAGCTACTGTACCCAGAACAGGGGTGGACTACCTTGTTGCAGGGAAGAAAACCAGCTCTGTTTCATGAGCTAGATAGTAGTTCTGGAGCTCAGAGAAAATGTACTGGAGGATGAATTGGCTTCCCCGTCCTTTAAGATCTAGTTGAATTCCTATTTACTCCAGGAAATCTGATGATTCTGTCACACTCTATTATCTATCTCTGTCTCTGTCTCTTTCTCTCCCTCATTCCCTCCCTCTCTCTCTGTCATTCTCTCTCTCTCTCTCTCCCACTCTCTTCCTTCTTCCCTCCTCTCTCTGTTTCTATCTCCATCTCTCTTTCTCTCTCTCTATCTCCTCTTTGCCTCTTTCTCTCTTTCCTCTTTCTGTCTCTCCTCCCTATTTCTCCAATGCTCTCTCCTCCCCCTCTGTCTCTCTCTCTCTGTGCATCTCTTTCTCTCTCCTTCCTTTCTGTCTCTGTCTCTGTCAGTCTGTCTGTCTCTCTCTCCTTTCTGTCTTTCACGCTTGTTTTCTCTGTATCTCTCCTGATATCCCATGACATTTGATGTCTAGACAGCACATGATGGGTGTACTTCTTTTGTTTGTCCCTAAGGTTTTAGGGGTCACATCTCTCCAATGGAATGATAGGAAGACATAGACAACAGTTATATAGAATAGGAAAGCATGAATTGTCTGCAATGTACATCAGTGGGTGGAGTAACTGTGTATATTCATTGAAATATCTCTACAATGAGACTATGAGCTCCCTGAGGGCAGGGGCTCTCTATCTCTGTCTCCATTTACATACACGCACATGTGTGTGTGTGTGTGAGTGTGTATTATATATATATACATGTGTACCCATACACAATATACATATATAAATATACACTAATATATTAAATATATGTTAATGTGCTTTATAAACATTAAAGCATTACATATTATGTACATAGATATTATAGATATACAATATGTATAGATATATATAGCCATTATATATCTATGTATGTGTATGTATACAAATATACAACATACATACATGCATATACACAGTGTGTACATGTATGAATATATATGACAAGACAGATTATATATATATATATGTATATGTATCTCTGTCTGTCTGTCTGTCTGTCTGTCTCTCTCTCTCTCTCTTTCTCTCTCTCTCTCTCTATTTCTTCCCTACCCCTCAAGCACAGAGTGCTAGACCACAGCAATGTCTGACAAATATTTGAAGGTAATTTGACTGCCTTGTCAGACTTGTGTTCTCTTAGGTCATATCTGTATAGCAGGGGGCTCATCTTGCCATTTCTTCCAGCCTGATTTGAGAACTTTAGTTCTGTTGGCTTCTAACCCACTGATGCTTTTAGGCCCTTAATCAGACCATAAGAGGTTAATGTCATAAAGTTACTTTCCTGGGAGTCAAGGGAAGAGATGCATAAATAACTACCTATGACATGTATGCAATATTAATTGTGTGGCTAATTAATTTTTAATATCTTGCTTGTATAATTAGTAACCCAAGAAACATTTAGGTTGCTGCATAGGGATCTAGTTAAGTGTCTCATGTAGGTGTGAAAGCCAAGTTTACATTAGGGTTATAACCTGATATTCGTTTTTACAGTTTGATGAACTCTATATGAAACCAGAAAAACAAAAGAAAAAAAAGAAAATCAATGATTTCTTGCCAAATATAATTACCAAGTAGTTAGATTTTTGGGGTCAAATTGTGAGTTTCCTGCACACACAGGGTGATACTATCTGGGAGAATTTTTTCTGTCTAAAAATAATAAGATCAGGCCCTTCATGGAATTTTGCTGGTGTACACACTTCAGACCAACGAAATATTGCATCTTTAAAGGAGAAAAAGCGAATTAATCACTAATCAGTGAATTGCTTTAGACTTCATATCCCGAGAACAATCTCAGTTCTGTCCTGGAAAGCCCTGAGTTCATTTTATTTATTTGTCTAAATGTTTCAAGATGATAGAGTTGGTAACTCCTCTGTCTCTATTATTTCCTGTTTCCTATGCTATGGAACCTCTATATCATTCGGTAAAGTCAGGTGAAAGGAGAACTGTGTCTTTCTTTAAAAGTGAGAGTAAACACTGCTCTTCCCTATATATTTTAAAGTGAAATCAGCAGTTAAGGCTTCTAACATCTCCATTTTTTCAGCCATTTCATAATTATGTTTCTAGAATAAAGGATGTGTTTTTATTTTCATAATTAACAGGAAATACATGTTATACATTAAATGTGACACAAGAGATATGAATTATGCAGCAAACTCGGTATGTGCTGATCAGCACAAAGCCCAAGGCACATTCTGCAGGGTTTCTATGAAGATCTATAATGAGTTTCAAGTACATCATTTCCTGATGGAGGATAAGAAAACATCCATCAATGCAAATTTCTGCACATTTTTTCAGCTTCTATGAATACTTTACAACTTCCAAAAAGGATGAATTTCCAAAATGCAACTTGAGCAAATTCTCTTAGTAATAGAATATTAGCTTGTTCAGGCTAAATAGAATCCTCAAAGTGGCATTCATTCAAGATCCATGTGTATTTACCCTCAACATGAGGGGACTTTGCTAAGCGAAGGTGGCTCATGTAACATAATCTGACACTACATTCTAAGGCTCATTTTAGTCAATAGCCTAAAATGAATATATGTAAATCTGTGAGGGAAAATGGGCAAACCATATGAGTAACAATGAATATTTATATGGAGATTCACATTTTGTCTTTTTATCTTCACAACCCCCCTGTGAAGCAGACACCATCATTTTCTCCATTTTATAGGTGAGGGAATTGAACCTTAGAGAGGTCAAGTTTATTGCCCAGAGACAATTTATATAGCTTGGTAATATGTGATTGAACTAGGATTTGAACCCAGGCCTTCTTAGCTATGAGTCTAGGTATCCCTGTACCATGCAGCACTCAGCAAACACCATAATTTATGGATAAGATGATGGAACAATGGAAAGAACATTTGATTTGGAGTGAGAGGACCCAGGTTCAAATTCTGTCTCCGCCATGTAGTACTCGTGTGATCCTGGGCTATTTTCACTTTTCTTTGTCCCAGTTTCTGTATCTCTAAAATGAGGGAGTTGGACTAGCTGACTTCTAAAGTGCCTTCCATCTTTAAACCTGTGAACTTGTGGTAACTGTCTTGTGATTAAGGTCCTTAGAGGAGTAATTCACCAAAAACACATTTGGTCTTTGTAGAAAGTTCAGTGGGGACCTCATTGTGATTATGTCAAATATGTACAAGTTCAGGTAACTATATCTTTCAGTTTTAGTTTTTAGAAATGAACTGAGTCTGGAACCGATCTAGAACTGAAACCTGGATTATGGATTTATTTCCGCTTTTAGAGACTTCTTTTTTATTTATTTAAAAAAAAAGACTAAAACAGAAAAGGCCCCTAAAAGGTAAAAAACAAAGTGAAGCCAAGGAAAGAAAGAAAATAGAAAAATTGCTTAAGATAAAAACAAAATTTAAAGATATTTCATATTTGTTTTTTACCATGAAAACTTGCTAACATACTTAATATCTGTGGGAACTTGGGCAAATTTAAATTCCTTCCTCTGTAAAATAAAGGGGTTGGGCCAGATGACCTCTGAGGTCTTTCTATCTCTGAATCAATGATCCCATAATCCTGATATGTGTTTATTGCCAAGCCATGATGCATATTTACAGTAAATCTAATTCATATTCCTCTGCCCTAACATGATGCTGGTTTCTACTAAGACCTCACAACATTCATATATGGAAATTCAGTTCTGTTCAGAAGGGAAAGAAATGAAAGTTGGGTACATATTTATCTGGGTGAGTGAAAGAGTTATTATTAGGTTTTGTTTTGTATCCAGGAAGTCATTGATGTGGGGACCTAGCAGGGGAAAGAGGGGCCTTTTTCTCAATTTTCTAAATCCAGTCCTAGAGACTTCAGATTCAGTTATCTTGAGATGGGTGGTTAGGATATAGGTAATTTCCTATGTAACCTGACCCTGCCCTTTTAGATCTTAATAGATTCATTTGTAGAGAGTTTACACTGAAAGAGGAACCTTCTTGATCTTTTAAATACTGGTGGAGCTCTTTACAATGATTATAGCAAGGGAACACATTGCAAATGTATATTCTCATCAAAAGGGGGCACGGAGGGACTCCAACATAAATCTGAGTTCCCTGTTACCTTGAGTATTTAAGCAAAGCAAGCTTTCTTCTGTTCCCACAAACTATTTAACAAACTCTACTGCATCATATTTAAGAAGCTCTTCTACTAAGCACTTAGATGAACCTTCTGTTATGCTAACAAGTTGGAGAGCATGTCAACAGCACCTCCTGGTTTAAGTACATCTACTCTTTGATCATGCAAAAAATGTTTCCAACACTGTGGGTGTTCCTAATTAACAGGAAACTGTGATCTGCTTTTACTTCTAGATTTCACAAGTCAGGCAACAGACCACATACAATTAATGCTTACTAATATTGTCCTATTCAAATCCCAATACCTCCCTAGACACATAACTGATTATGAATATGCGTGCTGTTATAATGGCTTCTTTTAAGCGGGAGGTTTGATGTTTCTTATCTAAATATCCCCAGGGTTCCTTTCTACTAAAAGTACTTCTTCCTAGTCTAGGAATTTGCAAGATTCAGAATGAGCTCCACAGTTGAATAAGGGATTATCCTATTCTTAAAAAGTAGCCTATGATCAGGATTTATAAGACTCTTCTAGTCTATTTAGTGTTAGTTCTCGGAGACATAGATAAATTACATCTATGGATAAGCCAGGACCTCACTGGAGCTCGAAATTCTCTCCTACTCCAAGTGATCTCAGAGCAATATAGTGGTGATCAGGAAACCCTGGCTTGCTGGACTGGGGCTCCTCTCATGGAAGTGGATATATACTCTGCCCCTCCTTTCAGGGATGACACAGGAAACTCTAGTTTTTCTTTGTGACTGGGGAGTTGTGCCAAAGACGATCGACAACTGAGGATCAAAGGGAGTGAATTCTTGGAAGGTCTTTCATCCTCAGTGGTATATAAGAGCCATGGAAAAGGCTTCTTCTCTTTTCTGACCTTGATTCACCTGAGGGACATTCCTACAGTGCTTTCTCTTCCTTGGATTTCCATCAAGTTGTATGGGATGATGTAGTGGTGAAGAAAGTTCTACTGCTGCCCCAGACCCCCACCAAGCAGCATTGGTGCCTTATAGCACAAATACATGGCATCAAGCAGAAACTATACATTCAAGCCTCACCTACTTGCTTTTCCCCTAACAAGACGACCTAAGGACATTTTGGGTTAGAGAGAAGTGGGAAAAGCAAGGTGACACAGATAAATATAGATAGGGAAAAATATGTTTGAATAAACCAATGGTGACTGCACATGAGATTTGAGCCTCCTACCGCGAGGGCATCATCTCCCCTTGTCTTCTCTTTGCCCATCTTCTCCAGGCTTTAGCTATCCAGATGCCATCTTGGCCTGCCAGATAGTGGGAAGAACATAAGGTCCTCTCCCTTTAACTTTTCCTCCCCCTCAGTTGCTTGACTACTTGAATGGGAAGGGAGTTACAAATGCTATTCTTAAGACAGAGAGTAACCAGGATTTACCACCTGCTCTGCCACCGCCTCCTGAAGTCTTCCAGACCTTACCATCTATCTGCTCTGTTTCTTTGCCATCCAGACCCCTAGACACTATCACCAGATTTATTGATAAGATGTAAGGATCCATTGGTCTTCCCATCTTCCCCAAATCTAAACTTTCTTTTATATGCTGTTTCCTCTAATTAGAGTATGAGCCCCTTGATAATAGGGACTGTTTCTCCTTTTCTATTTGTGTCCCCAGAGCTCAGCACAGTGTTTGGCATACAGTGAGCACATAATAAATTTCCTTTAATTGATTCATTTATTCATAAAAGGTATATAGCAATAAACCAAATGGTATTAGTTAGGACTGACAGTGGAATTAAGAAGACCTGGGCTCAAGTCCAGCCACTGATGTAAATTGACTGTACAATCCTGGGTAAATTATTTCAACTCTTTGTACCCCAGGCAACTCACTTATAGTATAAGTTGTAAAGCAGATGCCAACTGCATTGGTAGAGGAAGTTTTCTCACAAGGAGTTCCTCTACACTGATGAAATCACACGTTCAGACGTTTTTCAAAAGGACTATGGTATGATCAAGGGGCCTCAACTCTGCTGCAAACATGGTGGACAGATCTCTCTCCAAAGATCTGTAAGCAATTTTCCTTTATTTGTGCCCATGGAAAGGAACAGTCATATGAAATAATTAGAAAAGATATTGTCTAGAAGTTTGACACATATTCCATGGCATATAGAAACTTCTCATCAATATGACCAGGAGAAAAGTGGAACTTATTTTACCTGGATGCTGCCAATTTTTGGTTATCTATACCAATGCCATTTTTACCCTTGCTTCTCAGTCCAGGTTCCTTCTCCTTACATCTCACACTGGGTAAGTATTTTAGCACAGAAATTACTTACCAAAGGAATGGTTTCAACTTCTGTTAGGACAGGTCTTAAGGTTTATATCCCAACTCGAAAATTAGGATGAACTGGGCATAGGGACTCTATCCAGTTGGGTGGTATAGAGGATGTAGGCTAAAGTATTTCCAATCCCAACCTGAATTCAAATGGTCCACATTAATGTACATCGTTCACAATATATATGTAAATAATGTCACACTTCTTAGGCATCAATGCTTTGATATGGATCCTTTTTTCTTCTCTCTCTATTTTCTCTTTCAACAATCTCATCATCTCCTGTGGGTTCAATTATCATGTCCACAAATCTAGCCTTCATCTCTCTCCTAATCTGATCAACAGCACTTTTATGTAGTTATCATATTTATTTAGATGGAAGGACTGAGTCTTTGATTACCTCCTTTTTTTTTTTGGTCACATGTGACCCTAGACCATGATTGCATCAAAATACTGACAACATGTCCATGAGTGGTCACTAAAATAATTTCTCCCTCTTCAAATTACCCTAGAATAAATTAACTGGATTTCTTCTTTTTCCCTAATTACTTTATAACATATAGCATAATTAATTGTGGATCTCTTCTGTCCCCTTTTAAATTGTAGGCACCTTGAAGATTTTTTTCACTCTCATTGTCATCTGCACCTGACATATACTCTCAAATATTTTAAGAAATTTCTGATCTCATTGATGTAGATGTTCTGTATAGCATTGCAGATTGAGATCCATCCACACCTGCCCAACCTATGTAACTCTTATTCTGCCCCTCCCATAGGTTCATGATGTCACTGGGCAGCTGCTGCCTTGCTGGACTGGGCAGATCATACTGCCTCTGGACTCTTTTGGTTGGTCTGCTATTCTCCTGGGCTCACTCTTCAGTGGGAAGATGCAGACTTTTTTTCCACCCAGATTACTGACTGGTGTGTGTGTGTGTGTGTGTGTGTGTGTGTGTGTGTGTGTGTGGAGAGAGAGAGACACAGAGAGAGGGAGAGAGAGAGAGAGAGAGAGAGAGAGACAGAGAGAGAGAGAGAGAGAGAGAGAGACAGAGAGACAGAGAGAGACAGAGACAGAGAAACAGAGACAGAGAGACAGACAGACAGAGACAGACACAGAGAGAGACAGACAGACACAGAGACAGAGAGACAGAGAGAGAAAGAGACAGAGAAACAGAGAGAAACAGAGACAGAGAGACAGACACAGAGAGAGACAGACAGACACAGAGACAGAGAGAGACAGAGCTAGAGACAGAGATAGAGACAGACAGGCAGAGAGTTCTTTTCAGCCCATGTGTTACAAAGGTCTTTTAGCTAAGTCAGAGAATCTCAAACTTCTTGGTTTCAGGATCTCTTTACACCTACTGAGGATCCCCCAAATAACTTTTGTTTATGTGGGCTATATCTAGGAGTATTATTGAACCATCTTGAACTAGTTCATGGGATCCAGTTGTTAAATGATGAGTATGAGCAATTATACCTTGGAAAGTGAGACAACAAAGAACAGATAGTAGCATTCTGACCAGGTTTATAAATCCTTTCCTTATAGATCCTGTCCTTTGATAGGTTGGGTGGGCTAGAAAACAGGAAGGCAGTGAGTACCTAACATGGGGAAGGAAAAGCTACTTAGAAGAAGAAGGTAGCAGAAAGGAAAGGCTGGGGCAATTAAAAAAGAGATTCATTAACTTCACAATTATGCCTTTAGCCTGCTCTTCAACTGTGTGCAGGCAAATGAAAACTGCATGTGCACAAGCACAGAGTAAGTAACTTAATGTTGGAGCCAAAATTCAGATCCAGATTCAGATCTTCCTAACTCAATCATTCTTTATATTACACCTTACTGTTCATCTTGGGCAAATCACTCCATCAGTTTCCTCCTCTGTAAAATTAGGGCTTGTACAAGATAAATGCTAAGGTGTCTTCTAATTCTAAATCTCTGACTCTATGACAACCCAATGGTATTCAAGCCCTTCACAGTATCTATAGCTCTCTGTCACAAATAGAATTTTGCCACTAAGTCAGACCAGAAATTTAAGTTATGAGTGACTCACCAAAGCCCCAGTTGCTAAACAACCCTTCTCATGTTCTTTACTAGATGTGACATTAGTCAAGAGGCCAACATTAAAATCCAATGGCAGATTTCAACATTAGACCTGGTGTGCTTCTACAACAAGAGGGCTAGAACTGGAAAACAACTGGCATATATGAGATGCTAGATGAGTGCTGCCATCTGAAAATAATCTCAGGAAAAAAAAAACATGTGCACAAATTTAACACATGCTACTGATTTAGTTTCCTGGAGAAATGTACACAAAAAGATACATGGAACATATTTTTCTATTGCAAAAATGATGTGCAAAATACCAGCTGGTTACTTTTTGTTTGTTTTGGGTTTGGGGGTACACATCATAAGGAATGGATTTACATGTGACTCAGGAAGCCTAACATTCTGTACTCAAATCAGGGGAAGTGGACATCATGCTTTCACCATGTAAAATCTCTTCTCAGAAAGTATCTGACACCCCAGGAAACATCACAAAATCTCAAAATTGGGAGGTTTTCAATGGCTAATTGGTCTAAGCATTACCTGAGGCAGAATCCCCTCTAAAATATAGCCAGTAAGAAATTTATCAAATTTCCACACCCAGCCACTGGAAATCCACTAATACCCATCACAGATTTCTAGTTGGAAGGAATCCTAGAGGTAATCTAATTAAACCCCTGAGGAAATTGCACCCCAGAGAAACTAAGTAATTTGTCCAAGGTCATTTGGGAAGAAGAATTTGAACCCAAGTCTTCTGTCACCACACTCAGTGCTCTTTTCGTGACAAACATATTGATACTCCCATGTAGCTCGTCCCACTTTGGGACAGATCTTCATTGTGAGAAAGTGTTTCCTTATAAAGAGTTGACATTGGTTTCTCTTCAACTTCAACCCATTGCTCTTTGTTCAGTCCTGTGGGGCACCATTCAATTAACAATAATAGCTTACTATGGGCCAGACGTTATGCTAGGCACAGTAGATAAAAAGACAAAAAGAAATAGTCCCTGAACTCAGGGAGTTGACATAACATGAGGAGAGACAACAGAAACATGTAAGTATGTAAGATGATGTGATGCCTGCCAGTGCAGAGAGAGCAGGATACAAAGGAAGTGAGTGCTTTGTACAAATAAAAACTATACAAATGTGAGGTTTGATAATAACAGCAGTCCTTGGTTTTTATGAATTTACCAGGAGCTTGACTTCTTGGGGAAGCAAGAATGTTTTTTTCTCTTGGAACAATGATAAGATAAGACAATATGGGGTGATATTTTCCAAAGTTGTCAACAATCATCGGCAATCACATGAGTAGTCATGTTAGATAATGAAGTGTGGGGCATGCTTCTCTTCTCCTTTCGTTGGTCGTATCACTTGGGGGTCTGCCTTCAGATTTCCACTGGGGATCGGATTTTCCTTCCCTTCTCCTTCCCAGTAGCATCTGTGTTGGCTACATACACATGGCAATACAATCATGTGTTTTTCTAGATGATCCTGAGACCAGATCCCAAGTCCTGAGCTGCCTTTTTCTGCTTTATGTTTCTTTCTCTGAAAATAGCTTTCTTGACATGGATGTTACTATGTATCTCACATGTCATTAGCATTTAATAAATGCTTGCTGATTGATTTCTAGTTTAGACAGCCACCTTGTGAGCTCCAGAAGTCTAGAGTTATTGAGGGATGTGGGTGCTTATTGCTGGCAGGAAATGATTCCTTCAGCTATCCCCTTCTTAGAGAAGAATACCACATGGAGGATGAGCCACACATTCTTGGCTGACCATGGATCTCGAGTGAGTAGCTGCTTGGCAGTGCCATTCCAACTTGATGGGAAAAAAACTGTTTGAGAAAGAGCAGGAGAGGAGAGCACTTTAAACTAAACATGAAGGAAGAGATTGCTTAGCTGACTTGGGAGGGTTTGGAATAGTGAAGCAGGTTGGGGAGAAGAAATTTGGGGGGAGAAATTGAGCAAAATGTAAAGAAGAACAATCTCCAACCCCAGGTACTGGCTCATATCCTACTTCAGAGTTGATAGGAGGGCAGGATCAAAGATAATTAAAGATGATGTTGTTATTCAGTCATTCAATCCCATCCAACTCTTTGTGACCCCGTGGACCATAGCACCCCAGTACAATCCATGGGGCTTTCTTCGCAAAGATACTGGAGTGGTTTGCCATTTCCTTCTCCAAATTAAGGAGGATATAAAAAGACAAAAGGGGATTCAGTAGGGTTAAACATGGTTAAGGAGTAGTACCTTGAGGGGAAGATTCAAGAAGGAAAATGATAAGGTAGTTAGCAAGAAAAAGTGAGATAACAAAGAAAAACTAAAAGGAATAATTATAAAGTAAAACAAATTGATGGGGTGATTTGGTCCTTAAGATAAAGTGATGAAATTGGTAAGTGTTTGGTGGAAGGTTGAAGAGAATGTTAGTATGGCCGGAGTTGTTGAGACTAAGGATAGCAAGCTGAATGCGACTAAGTTATTGAGAGGATATAAATCTAAAGGTTCTAAAAGTTTTAATTTAGGTTGAAGTGTAAATATCCACAATTTATTAGAGGGGAACAAAGGGTTGAAAATCTCCATTAGAAAGGAGAATAGAGAAAATTATAAAATGAGTTGCATTTCTGTGTGGTGTTTGTATTCTTGCCATAGAAAAATGAGTGTCAACTGCTCTAAGTGTAGGCTTCACTGTTACAAGAGTGGCCTACAACACATATTTATTAAGCACCAAGAACAAAAGAAAGGCAAAAGACAATTCTTGCTCTAAAGCAGCTCACAGTCTAATTAGGGAGACAACATGCAAACAACTATGTAAACAATCCATACATGGGATGGCATTAAAATTAAGGAGGACTCAGAAAGTCTTCTTGCAAAAAATGGGACTTTAATGGATACTTGTTGAAAGCAGGGAAGCTAGGAGGTAGAGATGAGGCTGGAGAGAATTCTAGGCATGAGGACAGCCAAAGAAAAAGACCAAAGTCGGGAGATGGGCTAGCTTGTTTGAATAACAGCAAGGAGGTTGGTGTAACTAGATCACAGAGTATGACCAGAAGAGTAAGAAGGGAAAGGTAGAAAGGGGACAAGTTATTAGGAATTTTTAACATCTGAGGATTTCATATTTGAGCCTAGAGATGATAGAGAGCCAGTGGAGTTTATTGAATAGTGATTCCTGTGATTTAAAAAGATTAAATGGAGGATATACTGGAGTGGAGAAAGACATGAGACCAATCAACAGGTTGTTCCAGTGGTCCAGGTGTGAATGATGAGTGCCTACATCAGGCTGGCGACATCGTCAAAGGAGATAACGGGGCATACACCAGAGATGTTACAATGGTAGAAGCAACAGGATTTTACAGCTTCTTGGATATGAAGGATAAGAGACAGTAAGGAGTTCAAGCTGAGACCTAGATTATGATACTGGAGGATGGCGGTTCCAAGAGTAATAGGGAAGTTAGGAGGAAGGAAGGTTTAGGGTAAAATGATAAATGATTTCAGTTTTGGAAATGCTGAATTTGAGATATTTATAAGCCATGTAGTTTGAGATGTTTAGTAAGCAGTTGAAGATGCAAAATGGGGGGTCAGGAAAGAGGATGGGGTGACCAAACACATCTGAGAATCATCTGTAGAGATAACAGCTAAATCCTTGGGCTAATGAGAACAGCAAGTGAAATAATATAGAAGAAGATGATAGGACCCAGGACAGAGCCCTGTGGAACATCTGTGGCCATGTAATGAATCTACACCTGGCAGTGCAACTCTATCAAGAAAAAAAAATAATCATGACTCCCATTACATGCATTTTTTTATAAACATGTATATAAAATGTGCAGTATAATACATACATTATCTTCCTGTATATAGCTTGCTTTGTATATATTTGTTTGCATATTGTCTCCCCCATTAGATTGTAAACTCCTTGAGGTCAGGGACTGTCTTTTACCTCTTTTGTATCCCCAGTGCTTAGTACAGTGCCTGGCACATAGTAAGTGCTTGATAAACGTTTATTGATCTTCGTTTCTCACCAAGCTATGCTCTAGACTTTTGTTCTGTGCCCAAAAATCTCTTCATCCTCAAAGATCACTTCAATCCTAGAATTCAGACCTCTAAAGTAACCTCAGCCCCTGCTCCTCCCAGAATCTGCATTTAAGAACAGTTTCCTCTTTATTTCTCATCAGGATGCACTCCAAGCTTCTTCAACATGCCCCTCCCTGAGCCAGGTATCTTCCTCTTTCCTCCTCCTTTCAGGTCCCTCTTATGTTCTCATGAGTACATAAGCTTGCGGAAGGCAGATACTTAAAAATTTTTTTTAATTTTTATATTCCAGCCTGGAACATAGGAAGCACTTAAAAATGCTTGTTGAATGAATGGCATACACAAAACAAAGAATAAAAAGATAAAATGAAAGAAAAATATTTTAAAATATTCTATTTAATTGTATGAACTTTTTTACTTTTATTCCATTATTATTCATGCCATGCTTAGTAATATTTACAGGAAGGACAATGAGATTGAACATGTACAATGTACAAAAAAACACTGGTTCTGGAACAGGAAGATTTGAGTTTAAGAGCCTGATTCTGCTACTCTGCCTGTGTGACATTAGGCAAGTTATTTGACTTCTTTAGGTCTCTGTTTCCTCATCTATTAAAAATGAGAAAGTTAGACTAGCACTCTAGGTCCCTCCCAGCTCTGAATCTATGATCTTTATTCCTGTGATTTTATGCCTCAATATTTTTGAAAATCATGATTTAACATTCTGTGACAGTTATTTGAAGGACTGGTTCTCAGTTCAGTTTATTCTAATACTTGATTTTAATTGGCTCTATTAGCTGAAAAAGATCCTCACAAAAATACCTAGATCCCCAAATAAAAGAAATACATTGATAAATATACTTACTAAAGCTTGAATCTGGGTTTTTAATTTCATACACCAATGACACAAAGTTTATTGTTGAATTTTAGCTAGTCAATTGGCGTCTTTCCTAATGCCAAATTGGTTATCATTATATGATTGGTGGTGTGTTTTTTATATTTTTAATAAATGCATCCAAAACTCAATGATTTTTTTTAAATTTAATTTATTTATTTAACATATTTAGTTTTCAGCATTGGTTTTCACGAGTTTGAATTACAAATTTTCTCCCCATTGCTACCCTCCCCCCCACTCCAAGATGGCGTATATTCTGGTTGCCCTGTTCCCCAGTCATTCCTCCCTTCTATCACCTCACTCCCTTCCCATCCCCTTTTCCCTTCCCCTCTTGTAGGGCAAGCTAAATTTCTACTCCCCATTGCCTGTGTATCTTATTTTCTAGTTGCATGCAAAAAACTTTTTTTTTGTTTTTGAACGTCTGTTTTTTAAAAACTTTGAGTTCCAAATTCTCCCTCCTCCTCCCTTCCCACCCACCCTCCCCAAGAAGTCAAGCAATTCAACATAGGCCACATGTGTATCATTATGTATAACCATTCCACAATACTCATGTTGTGAAAGACTAACTATATTTTGCTCCTTCCCAACCCATTCCCCTTTATTGAATTTTCTCCCTTGACCCTGTCCCCTTTCCAAAGTGTTTGTTTTTGATTACCTCCACCCCCATCTGCCCTCCCCTCCATCACCCCTCTATTTTTTTTTAATCTTCTTCCCTCTTCTTTCCTGTGGGGTAAGATACCCAATTGGGTATGTATGGTATTCTCTCCTCAGGCCCAATCTGATGAGAGCAAGATTCACTCATTCCCCCCTCACCTGCCCTCTCCCCTCCTTCCACAGAACTGCTTCCTCTTTCCACCTTTATGCGAGATAATCCACCCCATTCTGTCTCTCCGTATCTCCCTCTCTCAATATGTTCCTCTCTCATCCCTTAATTTGATTTTATTTCTTTTAGATATCTTCCCTTCATCTTCGACTCACCCTGTGTCCGCTCTCTTTCTCTCTCTATATATGTATATATACACATAGATATAAACATACATACACATTCACTTATACATATATATACATATACATATATATGTATATGTATATATATGTATATGTATATATGTATATGTGTGTGTATGTATATGTATATATATGTGTATATATATATATATATATACACACACACACACACACACACATATTCCCTTCAGCTACCCTAATACTGAGGTCTCATGAATCATACACATCATCTTTCCGTGTAGGAATGTAAACAAAACAGTTCAACTTTAGTAAGTCCCTTGCAATTTCTTTTTCTTGTTCTTTTTCTTGATTACCTTTTCATGCTTCTCTTGATTCTTGTGTTTGAAAGTCAAATTTTCTATTCAGTTCTGGTCTTTTCACTGAGAAAGCTTGAAAGTCCTCTATTTTATTAAAAATCCATATTTTGCCTTGGAGCATGATACTCAGTTTTGCTGGGTAGGTGATTCTTGGTTTTAATCCTAGCTCCATTGACCTCCGGAATATTGTATTCCAAGCCCTTCGATCTCTTAATGTAGAAGCTGCCAGATCTTGGGTTATTCTGATTGGGTTTCCACAATACTCAAATTGTTTCTTTCTGGCTGCTTGCAGTATTTTCCCCTTGATCTGGGAGCTCTGGAATTTGGTGACAATATTTCTAGGAGATTTCTTTTTGGGATCTATTTGAGGAGGCGATCGATGGATTCTTTCAATTTCTATTTTGCCCTGTGGCTCTAGAATATCAGGGCAGTTCTCCTTGATAATTTCTTGAAAGATGATAACTAGGCTCTTTTTTTGATCATGTTTTTCAGGTAGTCCAATAATTTTTAAATTATCTCTCCTGGATCTATTTTCCAGGTCAGTGGTTTTTCCAAGGAAATATTTCACATTGTCTTCCATTTTTTCATTCCTTTGGTTCTGTTTTATAATATCTTGATTTCTCATAAAGTCACTATCTTCCACTTGCTCCAATCTAATTTTTAAAGTACTATTTTCTTCAGTGGTCTTTTGGACCTCCTTTTCCATTTGGCTAATTCTGCCTTTCAAGGCATTCTTCTCCTCATTGGCTTTTTGGAGCTCTTTTGCCATTTGAGGTAGTCTATTTTTTAAGGTGTTGCTTTCTTCAGTGTATTTTTCAGTATTTTTTTGGGTCTCCTTTAGCAAGTCATTGACTTGTTTTTCATGGTTTTCTCGCATCCTTCTCAATTCTCTTCCCAGTTTTTCCTCTACTTCTCTAACTTGCTTTTCCAAATCCTTTTTGAGCTCTTCCATGGCCTGGGACCAGTTCATGTTTTTCTTGGAGGATTTTGGTGTAGGCTCTTGCACTTTGTTGACTTCTTTAGGCTGTATGTTTTGGTCTTCTTTGTCACCAAAGAAAGAATCCAAAGTCTGAGACTGAATCTGGGTGTGTTTTCGCTGCCTGGCCATATTCCCAACCAACTAACTTGACCCTTGAGTTTTTCAGCAGGGTATGACTGCTCGTAGACTAAAGAGTTCTATGTTTCACGTTTGGGGGGGATGTGCCAGCTCTGCCACACCAGCACTGCTCCTTCCCCAAGAACTCCCAACCCGGACTGGGCTTAGATCTTCAGCAGGCTGTGCACTCCTGCTCTGATCTGCCACTTAATTCCTCCCACCAGGTGGGCCTGGAGCCGGAAGCAACAACAGCTGTAGCTGCCCCACCTCCGCTGCCCCCGGGGCTGGAAGCCGAACCGAGAACTCCTTCCACTCCTGCAGCTTTTCCCACTAACCTTCTCCGCTGTCTTTGGTGTTTGTGGGTTGAGAAGTCTGGTAACTGTCGCAGCTCACTGATTCTGGGCGCTAGGGCACTTTCCGCCCAGCTTCTGGTCTGGTTGGTCAGCGCAGCTCATGCTGGACTTGGCTGGGCTCGGCTCCCCACAGCTCCCCTCTGCTTCCCAGCTCCGTGTGGGATAGACCTCACCCAGAGACCATCAAGGCTGTCCTGGGCTGGAGCCCTGCTTCCCTCTACTCTTTTGTGGGTTCTGCCATTCTAGAATTGGTTCAGAGCCATTTTTTGTAGGTTTTTGGAGGGACTCGGCAGGGAGGTCACAGTGCCTGCTTTCCAGCCACCATCTTGGCTCTGCTCCTCCCCCAACCCCAAAAAACTCAATGATTTTTTTTAAGGTTCTAAATGGGATTTCCAAGCTTTTTAAGTGTGTAGGTATAAGAATTTTTCTAAGTGATTCACATGATTTTCTGAGACAAAATTACATCGTGGTGGTGTAAGATTAAGCAGAGTGGGACTTTTTTTGTTGTCTTCTCTTTTGGATTGCTAAGGCCATCAAATGACTTTGATCCAGTCTTGCCTTTGTTTGAGTCAAAAATCTTTGATTGGATCAAGAGTCTTTGACCTGCTTAAGCCTTGGGAAGGCTTAAGTCACATGAGTTTGAGGCACATGGTTGTGATGCCCTCTGACCCTGAACACGGTATATAAGCTCTGAGGTTAGTGTTTTGCTTTGGGGTTTTCATTCACTGGAAGAATGTCATGTGATTTCACCAGATGCTGGAGAACCCTGGCTTTGAAAACCTAGATGTTGGTGCCTCTCTCTTACCTGTAACTATGTAATTCTTTGGTCAGACAGACAGAGGCCTGTCTATTAATCTCTTCTGTGTGTTATTTTCTCTGTTTATATAATGTGTGTTTGTAGTTTCTTGTTATTTGCTCTGAAGTTCAGGGTACTGACTTTTTCCCCTGAACTAAGTGAATGGTACATGTATGTTTAATTAAAGTAAGATTGTTAACCCCTTAAAGTTGCTTTCCTTAGAAAAACAGATCAAAGAACTTGTGCTAGCAGCCCTCCTGTGTACTGGTGTTATTGGCCTTACACCTCTATAGCATCTGCAACCAACATTGTTGTTACATGTGGCAACATTTCCAACTATCTATTTTCAAAATGCTCTCTCCTTAGCACAAGTTTCTTTTGAAAAATAGTTGCTTTCATGCTGATTTTTTCTCCTTAAAAATGAAGAAATTAGCAGATATCGATGAACATAAAAATTTCTGTACGCAAAGAACAGAAAAGAAAGATGGGATATGGCATCATAAAACTATATTTATTCCCCCCATAATGTCAAATTTAAGATGGTAGTATTACCGTCTACTCTCTTCTGTGTCATTTAAAAGTATTTCATTGACACTATTCTTTTTTTCTTCATTTTTTAGTCACTATTATCCTATTCCTTTCTGTTGTTACCTCACAATTCTCCATCTTCATCTCTCTCAAATAAAATCCTTTCCTTATTGAAAGAGGAAGAGCATAAAGAACCAAAAGAAATCCACACATTGATCACTTTTGAAGATTTAGGTCTCATTCTGTACCTGGTCCATTGCTTCAATGCTAAAAGCTAAGAATCATGTTTCATCATTATTCTTCTGGAGTTGTGATTGGCCATATTGATCAAAGATTTGATGTCTCTCAAAGTTGTCTTCGTTTACTATGCTGTAGTCATTGTATAAATTGTTATCCCGGCTCTACTCACTTTATTCTGCATTAGTTCATGCAAGTCTTTCCAGGTTTCTCTGAATCCATCCATTTTATCATTTCTTATAACAAAATGATATTGATTATGTTCGTGTGTTGTAATTTGTTCAACTGTTTCCTAATTGATGAGCATCCATTTTATTTCAAGTTCTTTGGTTTCTAGGCTTCTCTTCTCTCCTGTGTTTGCCTTTCAAAGTTTCTAAGCAACACTGGTCTTTTCATATTTAATGTTTGAAAGTTCTTTAGACTATTGAAGGTCCATTTCTACCCCCTCCCTCCTAATAAGCTCCAGATTCAGTACCACTTAGCAGCTAGGAATCAAGGTTCCTGGCTCAGAATTTTGTTCTGCAAATAGCTAGTTGTATGATTCCCTGGTCTATGCTTCAATATTCTCAGCTACAAAATGAGGGGATTGCACTAGATGGTATCCGAAGTCCTTTTCAGCTCCATGAATCTTCTCTCTTTGAACTTTTCTTCCTTTTTGCAAAGTCCACCTCTTCCCATTTCTCTCACTTTCTTTTATATTTATGTCAACGGACTGGTGTTTTCTAGACATTGATAGAGCACTTTCCTTCTACCATATGAATCAAAAGTCATAATATGTCAGGACTGATCTTCAGGTCTTTGGCTATTCTTGGCTGTGTTCCTGTGTTGCTGAGTATTCTGGGGCTGCTGCTTCCTTGTCAAAAAGGTTTATTTTTTTTCCCCTCTGGGCTACTTCCAGGTCTGGAGTTATTCCAGAAGGCTGGTCTCCAGATAGCCAAGTTTCTCCTGTTATAATTAAACACATAAACAACCAAATACCTCAGAGAGTGCTCTGGGCTTTTCAAAGCACTTGCCTCTACATTCTGGGTTTTTTTTATTCTATATGGCCCTGAAATAAAGAGAAGGAAGAGAGGATAAACCAAATACCTATTGTACAAGGTGAAAATGTGACATTCTCTTAGTCCTTTATGGATGAATTTTATTTTATTTAAAAAAAATTATTTAGCATTTAATTTTTCCCTGGTTACATGTAAAAACACTTTTTAATGTTTGTTTTTAAAACTTTGAGTTCCAAATTGTCTCCCTTCCTCTCTCCCCACCCTACCCCTTTCATTGAGAAGGCAAGCAATTTGATATAGGTTACATGTGTAGTCACACAAAACACTTATTTCCATATTAGTCATGTTGTGAAAGAAAACATAGAACCCCCCAAAAAAGCAGTCTCAAGAAAAATAAAGTTAAAAAAGTGCTTCAATATATATTCATCCACCATCAGTTCTTTCTTCGGAGGTGGATAGCATTTTTCATCCTAAGTCCTTCAGAATTGTCTTGGGTCATTGCATGGTTAGAATAGCTAATTCATTCACAGCTGACCATCTTATTCTACACCCAATTGTGTGTGCATGTTATTCCCTCTTTGAGTCAGTTCTGATGAGAGTAAGGTTCACTCACTCTCCCTTACCTCCCTCTCTTTTCCTCCACTGTAAAAGCTTTTTCTTGCATCTTTTATGTGAGATAAGTTACCCCATTCTACCTCTCCCTTTCCCCTTCTCTTACCACACTCCTCTCTTACCTGTTAGTTTTATTTTTTTAGATATCATCTCTTTGTATTCAACTCACACTTGTGCCCTCTGTCTATATATTCCCCTTCTAACTGCCCTAATAATGAGAAAGTTCTTATGAGTTACAAGTATCATCTTCCCATGTAGAAATGTAAACAGCTTAACCTTAAGTCCCTTATGATTTCCCTTTCCTATTTACCTTTTTAATGCTTCTCTTGCATTTGTATTTGAAAATCAAATTTTCCATTTATCTCTAGTCTTTTCATTAAGAATGCTTGAAAGTTGTTTCATCAAGAATGCTTGAAAGTTTCATCGAATATCCATTTTTTACCCTGAAGGATTATATTATTTTTCTGGGCAGGTGATTGTTGGTTGTAATCCTAGTTCCTTTATCCTCCAGAATATTGTAATCCAAGCCCTCTAATCCAATAATGTAGAAACTGCTAAAGCTTGTGCTATCTGGACTGTGGCTCCATGATACTTAGTTGTTTACAATATCTTTCCTTGACCTGGGAGCTCTGTATTTGGTTATAATTTTCCTGAGAGTTTTCATTTTGGGATCTCTTTCAGGAGGTGATAAGTGGATTTTTTCAATTTCCATTTTGCCCCTGATTCTAGGATATCAGGGCAGTTCTCCTTGACAATTTCTTAAGTGATGATATGTAGACTCTTTTTTTTTGATCATGGCTTTCAGGTAGTCCAATAATTTTTACATGATCTCTCCTGGATCAATATTCTAGGTCAGATGTTTTTCCAACAAGACACTTCACATTGCCTTCTACTTTTTCATCCTTTTGGTTTTGTTTTGTTTAATGATTTTTCATCAAATCATTACCTTCCATTTGCTCAATTCTAATTTTTAAGGAATTATTTTCTTCATTGAGTTTTTGTACCTATTTTTTCCATTTGGCCATTTCTACTTTTTAAGGATTTTTTTTTTCATTCGGTGAATTTTTGTTCCTCTTTTTCATTTGTCCAATTCTGTTTTCTAAGGCATTCTTCTCCTCATTGGCTTTTTGTACCTCTTTTACCATCTGGCCTAGTCTGTTTTTTAAGGTTTTATTTTCTTCAATATTTTTTGTGTGTCTCCTTTACCAAGTTGTTGAATCGTCGTTCATGATTTTCTTGCATCACTGTCATTTCTTTTCCCAATTTTTCCTCTACTTCTCTTACTTGATTTTCAAAAGCCTTTTTGAGTTCTTCCATGACCTGAGACAAATTCATATTTTTCTTAGAGGCTTTGGATGTAGGAGCTTTGACTTTCATATTTTCTTCTAAGCATGTGCTTTGATCTTCCTTGTCATCATAGTAACTTTCTATGGTCAGAATTTTTTCTGCTGTTTGCTCATTTTCCCAGCCTATTATTTGACTTTTAGCTCTTTGTTAAAGTAGGGCTCTGCTTCCAGAGTGGAGGGTGCACTGTCCCAAGCTTCAGGGATTTTGTTGCAGCTGTTTTCAGAGATACTTCTAGGAACCTGTAAGTGTTCAGTCCTTCCAAGGTGGTGCAATCTAAGGAGAGGTATTTAGTCTTCCCCTGGCCTGTGCTCTGAACTGTGAGTGACCACAACCACTCTTTTTTGCCCTGGAACTGTGATGAGGTACCCTGAAAACTCTGCTATGCTAGTGCTCCTCCTGGTCCTAGGACTACCACCAAGGACTGCAACCCAGATCCAAGTATGGGCAAAGCAACAGAGTGCTGCCTTAGTGCTAGCAAAGAGACCCCTATAATCTCCTTCTGACCAGTTGTTCAACCCCCTTACCATCTATGGGCTGAGAGCTCCAGAAGCAGCTGCTGCCTCTGCTGATTCAGTTGTTTCTAAGGCCTACTCCTGGTTTGCTGGGGCTGGGTCTGTGCCAGCAAGGCCTGTGCTGGACTGTATTCCACTCTCACCCGGGTGTGACAGACCTTTCCTGATGACTTTTTAAATTGTCTTCTGCTGGAAAATTATTTTCCTCTGTCCTTTTGTGGGTTCTGCTGACATAGGAAGTGTTTTATGGCATTATTTAAAAGCGTTCGGAAGGGTTTTGGGGAGAGCTCAGGCAAGTCACTGCTTTTCCTTCACCATCTTGGCTCCACCCCCTATGCATGAATTTTAAAGATGTTTGTATGATTATCTTATACTTCTAAGTGGCTAACTGTGCCCACAAACTGAGACTCAATTCTTTCCAATTCACCTCAATTGAATTCAATTCTCAATTTAATTCATTTCAGTCCAACCAGCACTTAAAAAGAATCTATTGTGTAGTAGGCACTGTGATAGACATCAGGGAGTCAAAGATAAAAATGAATTCATCCCTCCCTTCAAGAAGTTTACATTTTATTCTCTTATTTCATTTTTGAATTCCTTTTCAAGTTTTTAAAAAGTTTTTCCAAGAACTCTTTTTGGGCTTGTGACCATTTGATGCTACCCTTTATACAAGCTGTAAACAGCATGTATACAGCTGAATAAATCTACACTATATACAAAACATGTATGAACGTTGAATATATTTTGTATATACAGTAATTTCAGGGTGAAGGGAGAACACTAATAACTAAGGAGAGATCAGGAAAAGACTCATGTAAGATGTGATTCTTTAGATGATTGGTGAAAGGACTCAAAAAAAAGAAAAATCCTTGGACACTTAAAATGTCATATTTTATTTCACAACGTGTTCTGATTTACAGCTAAATATTTATTTTCAATCACATACATTTGTTATTTTTATTTTTCTTTCTTTAAGCATAGCTTAAACATGTTAAAACAACTTCCAGGCTGAATAAATATATATTGATAAAATAAATAGGCTGAATGTTTGCCTTTTTTCAGTAAGTCCCTAAGAGTTGACAAAAAGATCTTGCTTGTTAAAGGATTATTTAAGACCAATGAATTAAAAAAATCAGAGAGGGCCTATGGTTTAAACTATAGAGGTGATAAAGCTTTCTATATTTGTGTTAACAAAGAAATATTAAACTGGAATGAAAATTTCCCCCATTCATTCTTCCTCCTCTCCCCCCTTCCCCCTCATCCCCCTCAGAGAGCAACGTGAAACTCAATTTTACCCTTGGTTGAGAAGGTGCTAATTTGTCTGACAAGTTGTTGGAATCTGAGCAAGTACAAGGTACCCTTGATATATCAACACCTTCATGCCGAATGAAGCATGCCTTTTATGTGTCAATGTTTAGGAGATATTCTATATCTCATTAGGCAAGAACAATATAAACCGCACACAGGCAAGCGTATGTCCACGTCTAAGGGAGAATCTTTAAAAGTCTTACTAAGCAAGAGGTGCAGCAAATTCCCCCACCAAAGAGCTTCATCAGAAATGAACTTGACCACACTCATAGACTATCTCTCAGGCTAAAGGCAGAAGAGTCCTCATTAGAGAGAGCAACATTCCTTCCCAGTTGTGAGGTTTGATCTTCCAGCCTCTCTCTTTATTGACTGCAGTATCCGGAAGTGTTTACTGAGAAAGTTCCTAAGAGAGACTGCGATGGTAATATTGAAAACCCTAATTCCTTTTCTTTTTAATTGCATATTTATTGACTTTTCCACGTACTTCATAAAACTAAGAATTAGTTATATGAGTGACCTTTGAATTTTAACTATACCCTAATTGGTAGCCCATAGTAGCTCTGGGAGTAAAGGTATGATGGAAAATAAAGTCCTTTTTTTAAACCTGAATACATTTTAATTTACTTGAATAAGTTGCTAATTTAACTCCACCTGCAGTTATTATATAACTTCAAATGCTAGTAGTTACTCATAACACTCCAAAATGGAGTTGATAAAAACTTATTTTAAATTCAAATTTTTTATTTTAAAGAAAAGTAAAAGAACAGCAATTCTCCCTCCCCCTCTACCACCAAGATACAGAGAAGGAGTGGAGCTGGCTGTTGGGGAGTATGTACAGAATATCGTATTTTTAGAGCAAGAAGACCACCATAGTATCTTCTTTCAGTGAATTTTTTTTGTAGAGAATAGTGCCTACATACACATTATGATTTTCCATGAGTGTTATGTGATTTTTCTTTTGTCTGGCACTTCCAAGAGACCCGGGAGACCTTCAAATGCTCCTTCAGTAGCAATGCATGTATTCTTCAGGAAATTTACCTCTCTAAAGTCACTAACCTGGTGGCAGAGAAAACTTGACACTTTCAAAAAAAGGGGAGAAAAGGATAATTTACTTTCTTTTGCAGAACTGAATGTCCAGGGCAACTCTTTAAAGATCAATTGCTTAATAAAGGCTATGTCTACAAGGGCAAAAGAGAGAGAAAGTAGTTCCACTGATCCAGCTATTTGGGGGAGGCAGTGAGGTATCCAGTGCTGGGTCTGAAGTCTGGAGGATCTGGGTTCATTCCTCATCTCTGACATGAGTTGAGTGATAACAGGTAAGTCATGTCATTTCCCTGCCCCTCTAGTTTACTACTATCCTCCCAGACTCTCAGGCTCATCAACTTGGTGTCATGCTCAACATGTCACTATTTCTCACACCTTGGATCCAGTCTGTCATCAAATCCTGTAGATTCTAACTTCACCATATCTCTTGTAGACACCTTTTCTGTCCTCTGATTCTGTTGCCACCTTGGTGTAAGCCCTTATTGCTTCACACTTAGACTATTGCAATAGCTTTCTAGTTGGTTTCTCTGCCCCAGCTCTCTCCCCACTCTACTCCATCCTCCACTCAGCTATCAAGGTGTCTTAAAGCACAAGTCTGACTATTCATTTCATCTCCCTACTCAACAAACTCCATTGGTTCCCAATCACTTCAAGGGTCAAATTAGAAATCCTGTCTTTAAAAGCTTTTTATAACCTGGCCTCTTTTTACATTTCTAGTCTTTTTATACCTTGCTTACCTCCACGTATTCAGTGATCCAGTGAACTGACCTTGCTGTTCCTCAAACACAACACTCTGTCCCCCAAGTCACTGCATTTTTCCTGAATGTCCCAGCCTGGAATTCTCTCCCTCCTTCTCCCGACCTCCTGGTTTCTCTGTATTCTTTCAAGTCTCAACTAAAATTCCACCTTCTGTAAGAAACCTTTCTCATTCCCCTTTAATGCTACTGCTTTCCTTCTGAGACTATCTCCAGTTTATCTTGTATATATCTTGTTTGTACATTATTATTTATATGTTATCTCCCACATTAGATTGTGAACTCCTTGATAGCAAGCACAATATTTGCCTTTTATTTTATCCCCAGGGCTCATCAGAACGCTTGGTATATAGAAGGTCCTTAATGAATACTTGTTGACTCATTTACTGTGTGGTCAATTGTGAAAAGATTGATGCTAATTGTAAGTGTCAAATTTACTCTATTATGGTCAATGCATCAGTGGTATAAATGTGCAATGACTGTAAGTTGAATAAAAAAGTACGACCTATGTGATCTTCAAACATAACAATACTTGAAGCTTCCAACCAACTTTTCAAGCATATTCAGAAAGTACTATGTCCAGTTAAAATAATTGGCAGGTAATTCTTCTTAGAGAATCCCTTAGCTGAATTGGAAGTGAGCAAAAACATTAATACTTTGAATGTCTTCTGATGGGGAATGACTATCTACAGTGAAAAGATTAAAAATAATCACATTAAGATCATCTTAATTAAGATGAATTTGGGATGTATGGAGTGTTCAGGGAGGACTAGCACCTCTGGTATAGGGGCTTGCTGAACCCTTTTCAGGGCTGTCCATCCGCCTTTCGTATCCACCTGTCACTCAACTCTCACCTGTGGCTCCCAGAATTTGTAGTATGCCCTACAGTCACATCCCAGTAAAACTGTCTCAGCAGATAGGCTAAATCAGGTTGAAGGTAACCACTAGGCCTAAAACCCTTCAGTCAGTTAGAGGGGATGCATGTGAAAACTTCCCCTGTTAGAATGGGTGGGTAAGAACAATTTGTTCAAATGGCCGTGAAGGCGGCTGAAGCAGGTGCTGTGGATTGCTTAGAGCTTGGTCAGACACCGAGGATACCAAGGTCATCCACTGGATCCCAAGCTATCACCAGGCATCCTGACTTTTGTCTTGCCACTGGACTTTGATGACTCTGGGAGAGTGAGGCTGATGACTTTGTGCATCTCTGCATCACTTAAATCCAATTCACGCACGAGTGAAGATATCACCCCATGATTTCATTGGTCCTCTTCAGAAATAAAGAATGAACAACAACAAAAAACAATTCGACAATTACTAAGAATCTTCTATGGGCAAGTCCTTTCTCAATTGGTTCATCCTAGTGTCAAGTTCATTCTGTTTTTTTGAGGGGTATGACAGGCGAGTCTGAGCTAGGACAAGTCCTACCGAGCAAGCTGAGTATAGCCACAAAAAGAGCTATATCCCCTATTCTTATCCAAAGACCAGCTTAGCCAACTTTAGAACAGAGCATCACTATGAGATGATGAATTCTTCAGCAGCAATTCAACAGCAATTATAGAAGACTATCTACCAAATCCTAGAGGGATTAGTTCTTGGTGGAAGGAGGATTCAGGCTAAGGAAATCAAAACTCCCTCAAGTATGGATGTACGTACCAGTCACAGTGCGTGTTATATGTACGGGTGGATAGCCATCTCCAGTGAAATAAAATATATGTCATTGCATCTCATTCATGTTTTAATTATTATCATAAATACGTATTCCTCCTACAAACAATTCTTATCTATCTTCAGATGACTTTTCTTTCTTGGAGACAGGGAGGGATTTGCTTGTATTAGCTGACTAATACTACAACGGGATAATAATACTTGACAGCTGGGCACCTTCACTTCCTTAGAGTGCTTAAACATGGGCAACACTATTATAATTGTGTAGACAAGTAAGTACATTTTCTTATTTTACTGTTATTTTGGGAAGAAGTGGTAGGAATCAGATTCAGGTCTGCTATGTAGTACAGGCTAGCTATTCTTTCAAGGGCAATTAAACTCTCCTTGAGGCTTTCAACGACTCACTCAGATTTCTAAGTTTCTTGCTGTTGGTGTAGCTTTCTGGTAGCCTAAAGTACAAAAGCTGGCTCAAGAAGAGACAAGAATTATCTCAATGCAGAGCTGAGGCTGATTTTCCTTACACTTCCTTTTGTTAACTTCTGGATAGTCTTGAGTATTTCACTATTCTTCAGTCCTGAACCTAAGGAAGCAGAGCAGCCCGGGTCAGGATCATCCTACTCAGCATGAGAAGGCACAGAGAAATTGGCATCTGTACCACCAGAAGAGTACCCACACCGATTAGAACATAAAGGTATCAAAGTACTGTAGCAGCCGTTTCTAGGACACTGCTACTTTAGGGCAGGAAAAACCAACCATCACCATCATTACAGAAGTGAGAGTTCTAGCCTGGGATCTCCAACTTCAATATATACCCTTTCATGTCAGTTAAGTCAAATCAACAAGCATTTAGTGTGTTCTTACTACCTGCCAAGCACTCTGTTAAGCAGGGAGAATACAAATACAAACGAAAAGGACAATTCCTGTCTTCACAGGGCTTATATTCTGCTGGCAAAAGACAACATAAAAGGAAGCTGAAAAACTGTGGGCAGAAGGAGGAACAGAAGTATACATATAGAGCACGGTGGAGAAAAAGTCTGCCAAGTCTGGAGTGGAGCCCAAAGAGGAATGAAGGAGTGAATACTACTGACTTGGGTCCTCCTTTAAAATGGAGATTCTAGGAGGAAGTCACCAATCTGAAGAAGAGGCCTCAGGGCAGAGAGACCTTCCAGGGAGTGAAGACTACTGGGAACATGAAGAATAAAGTCTGGCAAGACTCTGTATCCTGCCTAGTGCTGAACCTTGAGTCAGGAAAACCTGGGTTCACTCCTTTCTTTTTTTTTGCCCATTGAAATCATTCTCTTTTTATGATAATACAAATTTAAATTTCTATAGTGCTTTAAGGCCTGCAAGGTACTTTTCTCATAAAACCTTATGAAGTAAGTATTATTATCCCTACTTTATACTTGCAGTAGTGGAGGTGCTGAAACTTTAAATTTTAAATGACTGCACAGGTCGTAAGTGTTTGAGGCAGAATTTGAACCCAGACATCCTGACTCCAAGCACAGTTTTTAATCTACTGTAGGGTCAGACTCAATTGACACCTTCTACATGAGACCTTCCCTAATCCCTTAGGTCACAGTGGTTTCTCCCTCTTCAAATTTTCCTACAGTATTTTACTTAGATTTCCCCTTTGCACCCATTACAGCAGACCTTATATGATACTTGTTTACATCTATTTTTTTAGTCTTTCATTTGACAATGAACGTTTTAAGGACAGAGACAATTTTGTTGTTACTGAATGTTTAAAATGTTGTTTATCACCAATACAACTAATTTTCACTTGCTTATTAAGTTCTTGTATTTAAACAAAGCAGTTTAAATAATAACATATTTCAAATTTTCAGTTACTCTTATTAAGTCTCTTATTAGGATTCTTGGACTGAAGGATAGAGGATCTGCAAAGTGCTTAGCACCATGCCCCTCCCTTCCCTTCTCCTAGGTCCACTGCTTCTCATTCACTTCTTTTCATATATTATCGTGGTTTGTATGGTCTCTAAGCCATTGGAACTGCTTCTTCCTCCATTCTATTATCTCTCAAAAGTATTTCTAGATCATTTCTTATTCCTCACACTTGTATGTGTTAATCGTATTACTGCATTCCATTACATTGGGCCGCTAGGCGGCACAGCGGAAAGAGTGCTAGATCTGGAGTCAGAAAGGCCTGAGTTCAAATCTAGCCTCAGATACTTACTAGTTTCATGACCTTGCACAAGTCACTTAACTCTGTTTGCCTCAGTTTCTTCATCTGTCAAATGAGTTGGAGGAGGAAATAGCAAAGTGCTCTAGTGTATTTGCCAAGAAAAGCCCAAATGGGGTCATGAAGAGTCAGATACAACCAAAATGACTGAACGACACCAATAATAACATTCTATTACACTAATATGCAATTCATTCATCCATTCCCCTATTACTGGACATTTAGATTGCTTCCAAATTTTTGTAATTACAAAACATTCTGCTACAACAATCTTGGAAAAGATGGATCTTTTTTGTTTTTTATAACATTTTCACAATTTGTTCCCGACAGAGAAATTATTTGGTCAAAGAATAAGATTTTTTTGTATCTTCTGTGTTCTGCCAGATTGTTCTCCAAAAAGATTTTTACAAGCTTGAAAACTGTATAATTCTCATCTCAGTATTCTCAGAATGTATGATAGTGCTTTGTACATAGTAAGAACTTAATAAAGGTTTGTTGAGTTAAATTGTTCATTATGAGGCAGCATAGTATGAGTGTAAAGAATATTGGGTTTGAAGTGAGAGGCTGTGAATTCAAATGCTGACTCTGGTGTTTATTACCTTTGTGACCTTGAGTAAATCACTCAACTTCGCCGGGTCTCAGTTTCATCATTTCTAAAACAAGGAGATTGGACTAGATTGTTTCTAAGGTCCTTTCCAGATTTAAAGCTATTCTCCAGCTGCTGACCTTTATCTCGCCTTCCTTTCATAGCCCAAATCCTCCTTATTCAGGACCTCATCATCTTTCAGGACCTTGTCTTCTTTTCCCTGGATGATTACAATTGGTCACCACCTTTTCAACATCTTCCTTCTTCAATCCATTCTCCTTATAGTTGACTGATGTTGCTAAAGAACATGTAACTAGGTCATGCCCCCCATCCCCCGCCCCCACTCTAGAAGTTCCAACAATTCTCCATTACTTCTTGGAGCCACAAGTGAGAGTAAAACCATCTCAGCAAACAGTTTAATCCAGGTGGAGGGCAACCAATAGGCCTCAAACCCTTCATTGAGTTAGAAGAATGTCTACCCCAAGTATGTGAAGACTTCACCCAGTGGTCAAATAAGAACAATTTGTTCTACTGGCCATGAAGCAGGTGCTGTGAATCACTTAGAGCTTGGTCAGACATTGAAGGCCACGGTCATCCATTGCATCCTGGGCCATCACTAGTCATCCTGACTTTTGTCTTCTCACTGGACTTCATTGACTCTTTAAGAGAGAGTGAGGCTGATGCCTTTATGCAATTCTGTGTCACTTATATACAGTTCATGCACAAGTCAAAACATTACCCTGTGAAGTCATTGGTCTCCTTCGAGAGGGAAGGATGAAAAACAATTATTTTTTGGATAAAATATAAACTCCTGTTTGACATTTAAAGCCCTTGACAATCTGGCTTCAGTATTTCTAGCTTGATTATGCATTACTCTGCCTCATATACAGGGAATTCCTGAAGTCTTCATGTACACTAATAGTTTAAAACTACACTAAGAATTTGGAGACACATTCAGTTTAAATTGCAGCCAAATTGGCCTACTGGATGTTCCCCTTTTGCAGAACCTCTCTATCAATAACTGGGATATTTCTTTTCTCATTTCTGCCTTTTAGAAACTTGGCTTACTTCAAGGCTCAACTTTAGAGACACTGCCCACAAGATGCCTTTCCTGGTTCCCCCAGGTATTAGGGTGTCTCCCCTTCCCCATTACTGAAATTACATCACTTTTCTTTGTTTATATTGTTTTCCCCCAATAGGATGTAAGCATCTGGAGAGAAGGGACTATTTAATTTTTGTCAATGCATCTCCAGTTCCTAGCATTTAACAAATGCTCCTTGAATTGAATGGTTCAATTAGATCCTGTGAATTATGACAGAAGCAAAGGAAATGAATTTATGATTAAAAAAAAGAAAAAAAATTAGGAAAGGAAGCAGTTCAGGTAAGAAGAGCACATATAAGGGGAAGCTTTCACCAGCTAGTGATTAATGATAGCTCATATTGATAGTTCATTTAGTTTTGTGAATCAATTATCTTATTTGCTTAGTTAATAATAGCACATTATAGCTGTTTCAAGTTCATAAGTGCTTTTTAACCTCATTTGATCTTTACAACAACCCTGAGAGGTAGGGATATTATTATAGGCATTGTCTTCCCAACTTCAACACTAGTCACCCCAGCAACAGGCATTTATACAGTACTTTAAGATCTGCAGAGTGAAACTGAGGCTCAGCTTAGCTGGCTTGCCCATGTCACATAGCAAGTTCAGATCTATTTGAACTCTAAATCTAGACTTCTTTCCATTGTCCACAATGCCTCTCATTACTAATGTTATTCATCATACTTCATACACTTGTTGAAATATATAATAGAGCTGTGGCTACTCTGGCAAACACTTGATTTTCTAAGAGGGTAGATGAAGAAATGAAAAAGTATTTACTAAATGCTTATAATATAGTGTCAAGCACTGTGCTAAGTGCTGGAGATACAAAAATAAAAGTACCTTCCCTCAGGGAACTTACAGTTTAATAAGAGGAGACAATGTAAATAGGGGAGTGATGGCCAGGGTGGACATTCTAGTTATGGAAGGGTTAAAACCTTCCATAAATGGTGTCTGGCCAGGGGCAACATGGCAGGCAAGAAGATGGCCAGGGAATAAAGGCAAGCATGGCTGGAGCCTGCTTCTGTGTGTGGCACTCAATCAGGACATAGGGCTCTAGTAATGAATTCCCTATCTTGAAAAATAAGTCTTTCAGGTCATGGTCTCTGGACAAACATATGGTGTCATTATTTTTCTCACTAATAATGAGGACAAGGTTTTTTTAATATTTATTTATTTTCAGTTTACAACATTCAGTTCCACAAGCTTTTGAGTTCCAAATTTTCTCCATCTCCCTCCCCTTCTCATTCTTCCCCTCCCCAAGATGGCATGCAATCTGATATAAGCCCTACATATACACTCACATTAAATATATTTTCATATTAGTCATATTGCAAAGAAGAATTAGAACCAATGGAATAACCGTGAAAAGAAGAAACAAAGCAAAAAAAGATAGAGCAAATAGTCTGCTTTGATCGGCATTCATACTCCATAATTCTTTCTCTGGATGTGGATAGCATTTTCCATCATGAATTTTTTGGAGTTATCTTAGAACCTTGCATTGCTGAGAAGAGCCAAGTCTATCAAAGCTAGTCATCTCACAGTGTGGTTGTACCTGTGTACAAAGTTCTCCTGGTTCTGCTCCCCTCACTCAGCATCAGTTTATCTAGGTCTTTCCAGGTTTTTCTGAAGTCTGCCTGCTCATCATTTCTTATAGCACGATAGTATTCCATTAAATTCATCTACCACTTGTTCAGCCATTCCCCAATTGATGGGCATCCTCTCAATTTCCAATTCTTGGCCACCACAAAAAGAGCTGTGCAGAGAAGGTTTTAAAGTCTG
Organism: Trichosurus vulpecula; assembly: GCF_011100635.1. NCBI lineage: Eukaryota > Metazoa > Chordata > Mammalia > Diprotodontia > Phalangeridae > Trichosurus > Trichosurus vulpecula. Next base: position 99,750,205 of record NC_050576.1, on the reverse strand, counting down.
CCAAGTGAAACTGAGTCTAAGAGAAATTAGGAGGGTTTGTCCATGGCAACACACCAAGTGTCAGGGTCCTGGCTCTGAGTCCAGCATTCTTTCTATTTTGCCACAATGCCTTTCATTACTTTTATTACTCATCCATCAATCCAATCAAAAATCCATCAATGTGTTATAATGTAGTAAAAAGTATAGATGTTAAACACACACAGAGGATACATTTCTAAATGGATCATTGTTTTAGAATAGGCAATGCCTGTACAAAGCTGCTTGGACAATGTAGGAAGTCTCACAAAGTCAACACCTGACCTGATTATTATTTTTTTCCAGAAAACTGAGTAGTCAGCAGGGGGTTTTTTGTGTTTGCTTTTTTCTTTTATTTCATCAGTTCATCCACATTCCATGAGCACTGAGATCACCTAAAAGTGCAGAATAAAGTCAGTTGGAAGATTTGTACTTCTCAAGTTCTGCAGTTTGAGATAATATTGTCTATTTGTTATGTCAGATAATCTATTATCGCTTCTCTCCTTCTATCCCTGACCTCCTCTTTCCATTGTGCCCACTCCTCATTACACACCAAATGTGGACTCTGATGTATGGTTCCAAATCCAGGTAAATCAGGAGAGACTGTGTATAAAAGACAGGAGCCACGTTTGCCTGTGATTCATTCTAATTACATGAAAATCTAACTAATGGAGGAGTCAGTCCAGTCAGAGGGGAGAGGAATGTGGCTTCTCCTCCTCTGTCTTTCCTCTTTCCAGAGACTGACCCCAGTGCACTGTGGAAACTTGATAGCCGTAATCAATAGCCTGTAAAACAATAAGGTCAGCATTACAAAGATTCAGATTTTCTGCCTTCAAATGTAATAGGATCGAGACTGGTGTGCCGAGCCATTGAGGTGAGTGTGACCTTAGCTGACTGCCTGATAAAAGAGCGAGGGGGAGAGGAGAGATAATGGAGTAACATGGGGAACCTGCGGTTGTAAATACAGTGTGAGCACATGTCCGCTGCTCACCCCAGGAGCAGGGAGAATCATTTTTCTGCTATTTGACCAAGAAAGGTATATACCAAATTTGGCCAAACCTTGGATTAATTAAAACCAGCATAATCAGAGAGCTGGGCAGTTCATAAGTAAAATGTATTGCTTAGCAAGGCACTTTGGTATGATGGAAAGTGCTGGGCTAGGAGGCAAGAAAGACTTGGATCTGGATACCGCCTTTGACATAATTAAAATCAGATTTTAAAAATCTATCTACCTACTGCATACTGCCTAAATACATGCTGCCTCTGACTCTTAAAAAATAAGATTTTATATACATATATATATATATATATATATACACATGTATATATATGAATGTACGCATGCATTTATATATATACATTAGATTATTAAACACTATTATTATTATTATGTTCTGACACACAGGTTTTCATATAATCTTATTTTAATTGTATCAGAGGCAGTATTCACAATCATATAACAGCATATATATCTATTATATAGATATCCATACAGATAAAATATACACATATGGATATATTACATGTGTATATACACACAAATAACATACACATGTATAATATATAATTGAGGGCAGGGATTGGCTTCTTTTTTGCTCTTATGCTACAATATATACAATGTATATATGTATTATATATACACATTATATACAAATATGACTTGATATACTTGAATCCATGTGGTAGCTAAGTGGCACAGTGGATAGAGTCCCAGTCTTGGAGCCAGGATGACTCATCTTCCTAAAGTCAAATCTGGCTTTAGACACTTACTAGCTGTGTGACCCTGGGCAAGTCACTTAACCCTGCTTGCATCAGCTTCCTCATCCATAAAATGAGCCGGAGAAGGAAATGATAAACCACTCAAGTATCTTTGCCAAGAAAACCCCAAATGGAGTCACAAAGAGTCCAACACAACTGAAACAATGAAATTACTATGAATAACAATATGAATCCATATGCATACATGTATTATATGTATCATGCATATTACATGCATTTACACTATGTGTATATGTCCTATTAGTTACATGTAGGTATGTGTTCTATTCTAGTAAGTCTCTCTAGAGAGACTATTCTTTGCCTATAAATTATTATATGCATTATAATTTATATATACACCATTATGGTGTATATGTATAGTATAATACATAGCATTAAGATGCATATGGATAAACTTTTGAAAATTCTAAAGCACTGTATTAATGTCATCCACTGTTGTTCTAATTATGTTGTTAATCTCACTCTCCTCATCTTTTTCAATCTAGTCTAGGGAGAAACTTTGCTGGGACAAGTCTCTATCCTACTAGTGTTTTTTTATACTTAATGTTGCATAGGTTGATAAAATAGGTGATTTTTGTTACTGAATAAAAGCATTGGGATATAAACTCATCTTCAGGAGGCTTACTGAAATGATTTTTAGGACTTCTTCAGTAGCAGATGGGATGATGACAATGACTTCATCCTGTTCCCACATGATTTTGATTTTTTGGTCAGGTTGATATGTTTTGGAAAGTTTTTCTACCTAGCCTAGAGAGTATTAGTATCCTACATAGCAACAACTATTTAAAACATTATTGTTAATTTTTTAGGAATCAATGTCAAGTCTGGTGATTGTAGATATCAGTTAAGTTTCCATGTCAAACATTTTAGTAATTCATTCATTCATTCATTTATTAATTTCATTCTTTTTTTCCCCTTCAACGAGAGTCAGATTAAAACAGTTTTGGGATAAACCACTCTTTTATTATATCCTATTATGGACTATGGCACAAATCAATAAAATGACTGTTTTTAGTAGTTACACACAAATATTAAAATGGAAACTCATCTGCTATATTTATACTGAAAGCATCCTTGGTACAACTCCAAGAGCAGACAAAACAATGTGGATAAACTGTACCTCATCCTCTTCCCACTTTATTTTTGTCTCCTCTGCTAGAGTTCTATATTTTGAATGTGTTTTTATTCCAAGTAGCTTAGAGATTACGGCTATTTGGCATGGTGATATCTACTGAAACATATTGTCCTTAGGTTTTTATGGATCTAGTTTGTATGGGCAGTTATTATCATCATTAATGTTTTTATTAATCTCATTCTCATTGTTTCCATTTGGGTAGAAGAAACTGTCCTAAGGCAAGTTGCTGTTCTACTGTGATTTCTTATATTCAAAGTTCTTCAGACCATTGCACAGGTGGATAAAATAACAGGAATTCATAATTTATTATTTGTATTACTTTAGCTTACCTTATCTATTCTTTTGCATTTAGATAGAAAAAGAATCTTAATAGAACCAATAAAATAGGCATAACACCTGTGATGCCTACCTCAAAAGGTTGTGCGGATCAAATGAGGTGACCAACTATTCAATAGATAAGCTTTTTGTGAAGTGCCTACAATGGGCTGGGCACCATCACAAAGACTGGGCATAGTTAAAAAGAATGAAGCTGTCCCTACCCTCAAAGAGTTACATTATAACTAGGGAGACAAAAAATACATAAGTAAGTAGAAACAGAGTAAATATAAAGAAGAATAAATACAAGAATAAAAAAAAGATGGTTTGGGAGGGAAAGCACCAGCAATTGGGAATGGTGGGAGTGGCTTTGTGTAGAAGGGGGTGCTCCGGCTGTCTTAAAAGAAGAATAGGACTCTGTGATGTAGAAGTAATATAGAAGTGAGGAGAGAGTGCACTCCAGGCATGACAGACAGCCAGGATAAAGACATAAAGATAAGAGATAAGTACAATCTGTGAAGAATGTAGAGAACACCAGTTTGATTGCATCACAGAGGGAGAGGGAATGATGTATAATGAGGAGAGATAGGCTGAGGTCTGGGGTGAAAGATTCTAAAAGCCAAACAGAGGAGGATATGGTTTATCTTAGAGGAAATAGGGAACCATTAAGGGTTTATTTAGCAGGAGATAAACCTGGTCTTTCTTCAAGGAAAATCACCTTGGCAGTTGCATCTATCTATTGGTGTTAGATTGGAGGCAAGGAGATTGGGAAATTGTTGCAATAATCTAGGAAGCATGTGATGAGGGTCTAAACTAAACTGTGTCAGTAGAAAAGGGGTAGTATATGAAATGTGTTATAAAGGTAGAAATGGAAAATTATTAACTATATAGGGTAAGGAAGAGTAAGGAGACAAGGATGATGCCAAAGTGTTTCAACAATCTGGCTAACAGCTGTTGTGGGGGTAAAAGACCAACACAAGCCCAACAACAAGAACGCTACCAGCATGCTGCAAAAGCACAGGTTCTTTTGATCTGCTTAACTAAGGAAAGCAACGTTAAGGGGTTGACAAGTTTACTTTAATCCAGCATACAGACATCATTCACTTAGTTCAGGGGAAAAAAACCAGCATCCTGAACTTCAGAGCAAAATACAAACAAATTACAAACATCAACAGACAGACCTTGTCTGATTCAAATCCCAATTCATAGTTACCAGAATTTAACAAAGTCCCAACATCCGCGTTTACAAGCTGGAGGGCTCTAAGCTACAGCTACCCCAAGTCTCCATGCCACCAAGAGTGAGAGCCCTGTGCAAATGGTTCTGTCTTCTCTTCTTAAAGCATTTCAGATGTCATCAAACAATCCGAATGACCAGAACTTAGGCTCCTATGATTGGCTCTTGAGTTAGCACTTCCCCATAGTACCCTGGAAGCTTCACATCCACATAGGTTTAGCACCTAATAGGGGTTTGGGCCTGGGGCCTAGTAAGACTCAATGAAATACACTGAATTAATCAAAGGAAACAAAAGCCAAACTATTCAAGGGCACTTGTTTGAACTGAGTGCTAAGAGCTCATTTTGCTTATCAACACACAAGGTTATGAACTTGAGAGACTGAGAGAATGGTGAGGCCTTCTACAGAAGTGGGGAAGTTTAGAAGGGGGTTGTGTTTGGGGTGGGGTGGGGAAAGATAACAAATTCCATTTTGGAAGCAATGAATTTAAGATGTTTCTAGTACATACAGTTTGAGATGTCCAATAGGCAATCAGTGATGCAGAAATGAAACTCAAGGCAGGGAGAGTGGGGGTAGTTATTTAGTTCTATGAATCAGCTGTCTAGAGATGATAGTTAAACCTATCAGAGTTGGTGAGGTCATAGAGACAGTATAGAAAAAGAAGAGAAGAGAAGAGGACCTAGGTCAGAGCCTTGGGGAATAGCCACACTTAGGAGATGTGATACAGATGATAATGCAGCAAGGGAGATGGAGGAGGAGCAGTCAAGAAAAACAGATAGGAGGAGAACCATGAGAGAGAAGGATCTCCAAAACCTGGAGTGGAGAGAACATCTGGGAGGAGTCAACAGTGTCAAATGCCTGAAAAGCACTTTGCAGACCTTAAAGGAACATAAATGCCAATAATAATTCATAATATTTAAATGATTTGTTTATAATATTTAAATTCAAATTATTCATATTATTTAAATCACACTGAAAGATCTTAAAATTCTAAATAGATTTGAGATACAGTTGTCTAACTCAGCAGGGTTTCAGTAATTCCAGTGGTTCACCTGCATTTTCTGAATGCTAGGACTACCTAAAAGGGGAAAAACAAAAGACCTGGCACTTCCTCCATTAATGGAAGAATTCTAATGTGCAGCTCTTAGGTTAGAAGCCAGATTTGTTTGGCTTTAAAATACATGTTCAGCATTTTTCAGGTCTGAATAGAACTGAAGTGGGGCTAATGTGCTCTTATCCACAGGAAACTCCATGATGCCTCTACAGAAAATCTTAGAATTAGGCTGAGAAAAATCATCCAGTGGATTGAAAGAATGAATTATAACAAGTTCAGAGCTTGCTAACACCTCATGGTTGGTATTTGTGATCTGAGCTTTAGAAGCTACAGTTTAATTAGGAAAAGTCAAATTCTCCTTTTAAGTGAGCTTTTAAAAGGTTTTCTAAAAAAATGTGTCATTGACTCTCAAAATATTCTGGATGACTGAATTACTTAATATTTGTGTATTTGTGTGTGCATGTGTAAATGAGTCAGATACATACAGAGTAAATTTCTCTCCAAATATACATGCACTTAAAAATTAGAAGGAAAAAAAAAACATTTTCCCCCTTTGGAATGCTTTGATGAAGCTAGATCATTTGAGAAATAGTTCAATATGTTCACTGAAGCAAAAATGGAGCCAGATGTAGCTATTCCTCTCTGTAAGACCACCCCCCCCCAAACCCAACAAAACAAATCCCTACAAGTTATTTACCCTAAGGGTAAGGTTCTTATGGAGGATAGTAGTGGTTTTGAGGTCCGGGTCTGAATTAAAAAAGATAAAGTGAGTTGCATATAGTAGCTACTATATGCTCGTTGAATGAATGAATAACCACTGACTTCTAGTAAATAGAGTTCATTGTCCAGTCTTGTTTCCCACAGCTCCCCTTTATGTCATTTATTTTAGCTAGCCAAACTTGACAACAAGCTGTTCCTCAAATTCCAAAGACTGACTCTTGTCTCTATGTACTGCTGCAGGTCTTCTCTGATGCCTGGAATGAACTTCTTCCTCTCGCCACCTGTTCAAATCCTTTTCTTTCTCGAAGGCTCATCTTAGGTGCCCCACCTCGGGAAGCCTTCCTTGATCACTCACAGGTGGAACTGTTATTTCCCTCCTCAGATTTTTCTAGGAGCACTTGCCTGGGTCTTTCACACTCCCTATGCTCCACCTTCCATCATTTTCATTTGTGTGTAGTCATCTTCCTATCAGGGGAATGTAAACTGTTTGAGGGACTGAACATTATGCCCTTTTCCAGGTTTGTTTGTCCATTGTCCATCACAATTACATTGTAGCATGCACTTAATGACACAGTGGAAAAGATGTTCTATTTAGAGTGTGAGAACCCAGATTCAAATACTGGCTCTGCCATATTCTAGCTCTGTGATCCTGCTTGGTAAAATGAAGGGAGTATCAACGGTGTGAGAGCAAATGCTCTCTAAGGTTCCTTCCAGCTCGAAATCCATCAGGATTGTGATCCAATAGTAAAATGTTTTGGTCGATACCTGTGATGTTAGCATGGTGGGAAATGTCTAGTGTAGAAAACTTTCTCCATCAAGGGAGATAAGAAACTCATCTCTAATTCATATTTTTAGATTATCACCTGAGGTGGTGCAAGTTTAAGTGATTGTTAATAGAGCCAATATATATCTGAGGCTTGGACATTATCAAAGCCTTTTTTTTCCCCAGAGCTATTAATTTCACTGATTAGCCAACAATAGGACCCAGGCCAAGCCTTACTTACTCATTTTTTGGGTTTTGATGCAAAAATATGAAGATTGGTGCAAGTGGATAGAGTGGGCCTGGAGTCAGGAAGATCTGAGTTCAAATCTGGTCTTATTAGCTGTGTGAGCTTGGGCAAATCACTCAACCCTGTTTGCCTCAGTTTCCTCATCTGTAAAATGAGCTGGAGAAGGAAATGGCAAACTACTCCAGTATCTTTGCCAAGAAACCCCCAAAAGAACTTGAAGAGTGAGACACAACTGAAAAACAACAAACATATAGAGACACATATAAATTATTTACATACATGCATATATTTATATAATTTATTTTGATTATGTGCACTTATAAAATTATTTTTCTTTTTTTAATGAGATTGTGAGAGAAAATAAATTTGTTAATAAAAAAATTAAAGAGGTGGGAAAATGCTACAGATGTGAAGGTTTTTACTTTGTTACAAAAGATCTCTCATGTTTGGAGAGTAATTGGTAAATGTTTTTAATGTAAAAGTAAGACATATAAATAATATTTTTAAATAAAAAGTAGAATAAATTTAAGCTGGGACTTAAAGGAAGGCAGGGAACCTAGTAGGTGGAAGGGAGAGGGGAGAATGAATTTTTAAAAATCCCTGAGCAATGGAATCTTGTTTGTAAAAAACGAACAGCACGATGTGGAATAAAACCCAAGATAAGCACTGACACAATGGAATTTCATTTATAAAAAAGTAATTGGCAAGATAGATGATTCAACTGATAATTATGTTAATTATGTTATGATAATTATGTGTCTTGTGTCCAGAAGCCTTCTCAAAATTTCTTTCTGATTCCTTTATTTCTCTGCCCATTCTCAATGGGTATACAATGTATGTGTACATCATCTACAACCTGGCCCTAATCATATTCTACAACTCTGACCTCAAAAATCTGTATCCATTAACTCTTTTTACTATTTTCTTCCTTCCTAATCACCTCCATCAGAAGCTAAACTCTATGTGTTGGTGCCTAACCTGAACTCAGAATGTGTGGTTGGCTCACACTGCTTAGTTTTATCTATTGATTTTTCTGCAAAAGATCCATATGTTTAAAGCAGAGATTTTGTGTGTGTGCGTGCGTGCATGCGTGTGTGTGTGTGTGTGTGTGTGTTATGGACCCCTTTGGTGGTCTGACGATGCCTGCCTATGGATTTCTCAAAATAATAGATTGATATTTTTCAGTGCATAAAATAAAATACATAGAATTACAAAGCAAACCAATTCTAATGAAAATCAAAATATAATTTCTTTGTTTCCATCCCTCATTCTGGGACTTTCTTAAATTCTGTCCATGATTAATGTTGACACCAGGTTAAGGACCCCCATTTCTTAGGCTTATAATATTTTTGAACTTTTTTATATATTGTTAAAAAGGACACGATGCATAAAAATCAACAAAGTTCATAATGGGCAGAAAAGGCAGAATTGGAAACTACTTTTCCCAGGCATGATATAACATGACATATGTGATTGCTGTAACCTAATGTAGCCTGAAGTGATTCTAAACACCTCGAGCTGCATAGTAATGCAGATATATTACTTGTTTGTGGCCATGGTTAAGGGCAAAAAGCAAAGGAAATTTAGAAGTAAAGTGAACCACTTCACCCTCTGGCACCTCCTAGGCCCCAGGGGCTTGTCTTCCTGGCAGCTCACTCTGCTCTGGGCTTCTTTGGATTTTGGTCCTTCATTAAGAATTCTGATTTTTCTACCTGTTAAATTAAAGACATGGCTCCAAGCTTCAGAATCTCTTCCTGTTTCCACCACCAGAGGCATCGCCATGGAGATAAACTCTCCATAATATGATTCTCTACGCTCTAGTTGGAAGTTGTGTTATTGTACTAGAAAATAGGTTTGGGGAATAATGTTTTGTTTTCAAAATGTATCTCCAAAACCTTAATCTAACTATTGGGAGTCTTCTGTGCTTGAAAATTCAAGTCCATTCAATGTAATAAGCATTTATTAAGTGCTTACTCTGTATGCCACAGCATGCTAGGCATTGGAGATTATAAAGACAAAGCAGATAGACAATCCCTGTTCTCAAAGAGGTTACTTTCTACTGGAACTTACATTCTACATTCCTCCTCCTTCTTATCCTCCTTCTCCTCTTCCTCTTTCTCCTCCTCTTCCTCCTCCTCCTCTCTCTCTTTCTCCTCCTCCTCTTCTTCCTCCTTCTTCCAGAGGAGAAGGCTAAGTGTAGCATAATGGCCTAGATCCTTGAGAAGGAGGAAACATAGCTAGAATCATGTCTTGGCTTTGCCATGGAGACATTGGGAGAACTTGAACTAATCACTGAACCTGGCTGATATGAAAGCCTGGTCTTAATACACACACATATGTATATGTATATATGTATGTATAGGTGTGTGTATATATATGTGTATATGTATGTACACACACATATATAGTTATATTGAGCCTCAGTTTCATGGAGTCATAGGGATAAAATGAGATAATTTGTGTACAATGTTCTATAAATTTTTATAAAAAGATAGCATCCTAAAGACCAATTATATCAATAAATCATTGTCAATAAATTAATCATTAGATTAATAATAATAATAATAATGGCTGGAGAAAGACACGAATACAAATGAGTATGATATACAAGGGAGTGAAGTAACTGCAAAGGAGGGGTCTAGGAAAAGTCCTAGGAGAAATCTCAAGAGGAAAAGATTGCTTCCATTTGAGGATGGTGTTATTTGGGATCAGGGAACGGTTCGTGGAGGAGGTGGGCTCCTGAGTTGGGTCATTTCATCAAAAGGAAGAGAGTCATAGGGATGACATAAGCAAAGATTTAAGAAAATAGGATAAAATTCAGAGTTTGGCTAAAATCTGGCATCTAATTAATTTACTTTTTCACTTTCCTCTCCTGAAATATCTGTTTGTGGCTGCCGCTAACTGCAGTTAGCAATGTCTTTGCTGATCAGAAGCATTACTATATTCATAAAACATTCAACAAGCATGTAGTGTAAACTTGATGCTGTCTACATCAAATGCCTCCACTTTCTCTTCACTCTTTCTTAACCCCTTACAATCTGGCTTCTGACCTCATCATTCCACTGAAACTGCTCTAAGTTGCCAATGATCTCTTAATTGCCAAATTCAATGACTTTTTCTTGATTCTTATTCCTCTTGACCTTTACCACTGTCAATCACCCTCTTATACTTGATAATGTCTTCCCTTTCAGTTTTTGGGACACTGCTTTTTTCCTGGTTCTCCTAACCATCAGACCTACTTTTCTGTATGCTCATCCAGGTCATGCCCTCGAACTGGAGGTCTGTAGGTGTTCCACAGGCCTACCTTGGGCCTTTTCTTCTCCCCTCCCTCTCTACTACTTCACTTGGTAATCTCATCAGCTCTAGTGAATTTAATTGTCATCTTTGTGTTGACGATACTCCCATCTACCTCTCCAGTCCTAATTTCTCTGCAGATTTCCAATCTTGTATCTCCAATTTCCTTTTAAATATCTCAAACTAGATTCCCAGTAGATGTCAAACTCCACATATCCAAAACTGAACTCTTTATGTCCCCTCTTAAACACTCCCTTTTCCTCATTCCTCCAAAATTGTCTATTACTGTCAAGAATACCATCATCTTTCCAGGCCCCCAGGCTCACAGCTTAGGAGTCATCCTGGATTCTTAACTCTCTTTCACCTCCCATATGCAATCTCTTGCCAAGGCCCACCAATTTCATCTTTGCAACATCTCTCAAATACATTCATTCTCTTCTCTGATACTCTCACCATCCTAGTACAAGCCCTCATAACCTTACACTTGTACTATTACAATAACTTACTGGTTAGTCTGCCCTCCTCCAGTCTCTCCCCTGCCAATCCATTTTCTATCCAGCCATCAAAATGACTTTCCTAACATGCAAGCCTGACAATGTCACCCTCCTGCTCAATAAGCTTCAATAACACTCCATCACCTCTAGGATCAAAGACAAAATCCTGTTTAGCATTCAAAGCCCTTCATAACCTAACCTCCCCATACTTTTCCAGGCTTGTCACCCCTTACTCCCTGCCATATATTCTTTGATCCAGTAACTCTGACCCCCTTATTCCATGAACAAGACACTCCATCTCTCCACTACAGGTATTTTGTCTGGCTGCCTCCTTTGATAGAAATGCTCTCACTCCTCATCTCTGCCTACTGCCTTCCTTGGCTTCCAATTGAAATCCTGTAAGAAATCCTTATCCAACCCCTCTTTAATTCTAGTGACTTCCTTCTCTTAATTACCTCCTATTTTTTCCTGTATGTAGCTTGTTTGTATATATTTGTTTGCATGTTGTTCTCCATTAGATTGTAAGTTCCTTGAGGACAGGGACTGTCTTTTGCCTCTTTTTATATCTCCAGTGCTTAGAACAGTGCCTGGCACATAATAAATTTTTATTGACTCACTGATGCCTGTTATTCTCTGTGAGGAATTCAAAGGCACAGACACAGATATAGATACACACAGACACACAGACACACATACACAGAGACACACACACCCCTATCTTGTAGCCCCCATCCTTCATGGAGTTTAAAGTTTTGTTTGTGTGTGTGTGCATGTTTGTGTGATGTATGCAAATAACTCATGCAAGTAATTATAATAATTGTAATAAGAGGACTATACAAGGGAGTTTCAAAAGTGATATAAATTCAAGCCAGGCAGAGATGTTACAAGGTGCCATTACTTTTTTAAGCTATAATTTATATATCGTACCCCTGACAAACATCCACAAAAATGAACATTTCCATGTATAAATAAGAACATAAATAAAGGATTGTATAAGAAAATATGAATCTCTATTTCATTTGCCTTAGGTGTTCTAAAAGCATGAAAGAAATTTAACATGGTTGAACAAATACTGTCCTGCTTGTCCATGTCCCTTCTGAATTTTGTTTTGCTCTCATTTGTGTATTAAAAACCCCCAACAATCTATCACTGACACTCTTTATTTTCTTCTTCTCATGATATTTCCAATACAATCTCTTATCTTTTCATAGTCACATATTCCCAGAAAATTCAGTCAGAAGAGTCTTCAAAGACCAACTAGTATAAGCACAACATTGAAATTCGCATTTTTAAGGAGTTTATTTTTCCCTATAAAGTAATGACACAAAACCTTTTGTGTGCAAGCCACAAGGTAGGATGAATTGTCCATTACTAGCCAAGCTGCACTCCTGACTCTCTGGACGTTCTTTACTATACTGCAGAAACCTCTAGACCCTGGAGTTATATTCCATATCTCCACTCATGTGGTCTCATAGTGTCTCTGGGTCTTTGCTTCTGTCTCTCTCATTGCCTGGTTCTTCCTAGGACCTTTATTTAAGGAGGATGCCAAGGCTAGCCAGGTCTTAATTCCTCTTCAGCCTGCATTCCTTATTCTGGAGATGAGACAACATGAGAGAACTGTTTTTCTTGGAGGAGGAAAAGGAAGGCAAACTGTGTATTTGCTATTTCTCCATCCCTGGGCCCTTGCACAGGCTGTCCCTTATGTCTGGAATGCTCTCCCTCCTTATCTCTGCCTTTTGGAATCCATAGTTTTTTTTAAGGTTTAACTTATGTGCCACTTCCTATCTAAATCCATTTTGGAGCCCCTCCCAGTCTTAGAACCCTCTTCCACAAATAAAGTAACTTTGTGTTTACCTTGAGTATATTCCATATTTACTTATCCGTGTACATATTGCTCTCCCCAAGTAGAGTGTAAGCTCCTTGACAGCAGGGACTATGTCATTTTTTTGTCTTGGTGTCTTCAGTACTTAGCACTATACTTTGCACATGGTAAGTGTTTAATAAATGATTATTGAGCAAGTGAAAGGGGGAGACTGAAAGAAAGTGCTATGTGAGGAGGAGGTGTAGACAGGTAGAAGAGATGGTACTCCAAATACAAACTTCCCCAGCTTTGCAATTTTGTCCTGAGAGCATATTAATCCTCCACTGAAGCTTCATCTTGGTTTGGAGTGACCCTGGGCTTTCAAAGGCTGTCTCAGTAGAGCACAAGCTCTGGCAGGATTTACTAAGCTGGAAGGACTTTGAGGATGGGGCTGAAGATTGATTGCCTGTCTCTTTTGTTAGGACCAGCCTAGAAAAGGAAAGAGAAACTCCTCATCAGAAAAACAAAGTTAAAAGCCAAAATTAAGCTCCTTGAAGGCAAGACCTGCTGTACTTGTACTCCCAGCACATAATGCAGTGTCTGGAGTGTAGGAGGCACTCAATAAATAATTCTTGGTTGATTGATCATTTAGAAGAATGGCCATTAGGTTATTATTAGTTTATCATTGTTATTAGGCACAGAAGTTGATGAAAGTGTCTCCCCATTGGCTGCAGAGGATAAGAAAACACTGGCTAGATCAAGGCTTTTTTAGGACTGCAATAGTGAAGAAATGTCAGGACCAGCTGCTTCTGTTGGGGTTTTAAAACAAGAACTTTTCTCTGGTTTGTTGTAGAAGGGAAGAGGAGAAAACGTTCAGCCTTCCATTCATCAAATTATCTTACAAAAAACCACTGGCATACTATTTCAATTCTTGGGCCTGATATGCTTTTTGATGGTTCCACAATAATCCAGCTGTGCAGAGATCAGTGTTGTTTGATTTAAATCATGAGAGCCCAAGGGACAGAGACCAAACTCCTGCAAACTCTCATTTTAAAAAGTGTCCGGAGCAGATAGGCACCTATTTCTATCTTTAGGTGATGATGATGATTTGAGATACAGTAAAAATTGGAAAATTTGTTCACTTAACATTTATCTCAGAAGTAGCACTTTGTCAAAGATAAATGTGGAGGACAAGGACAAGCCAGACTCTACAGCAAAATAAAATTTAAGAGGCAGGGGTGTGGAATGTATGACTTACTTTAGGAGAAAGGAACTGATGTTGAAATTCATGTAAGTCTGGCTGATTGGATCCCTTGACAGATGTCTCAAAGCAAGGGCAAGATAATAACATCATGGTATACAAATTATCTCATTACAATTCTGTGTTATGCAGGGGGCAGAGATAGGAGTGTGTTTAATAATCAGATTTCTGGAAAAAAGGTACACAGGACATACATGCTTTTAAGTTTAATCTTCATTATTAGCATTTTTTTCCTTTTATTAAGTCTAGAAAACCAATGAAACAATAAATAATGCTTTTATTTGGAGTATTTGCCAATTTCAGAGTTATAAATGCTCATCCTGGGAATTTAACAATCAACTCTCAGGAATGGGTTAGAGCTAGCTCTAGTTCACATCTAGTTTTGTGATAATAAACAAAAAGTAATTGATTACTTATAAAGTCTTGCTGTAATTAGCGGGGCTTGCCTTAGAGTCTCAGAATTGGAATAGACCTCAGAAGTAATTTCATCTGTCACAAAATACAACAAAAATTCCCTTACATCATCTGAAACAAATTGTCACCATCCAGACCCAGGAATGGGGATCTTACTACTTTCTGATGAAATTTATTCCACTCTTGGACAGCCTGAATTGTTAAGGAATTTTTCCCTAACATTGAGTCTAAATCTGCCTCTTTGCAAATCTTAGTCTGTCCTTTGAGGCCAAGCAGAACGGGTTTTACAGTTCTTCTGTAAGGTAACCCTTCAACCACTCAAATAAAAATGTCATTCTCCTCCTCCAAACTCCTCCCTCTCCACCAAAGTTTTCTCTTCTCTAGGCTGAGCGTTCCAGTTTCTTCAGTCAGTCACCTTGGCTATTCTTGTTTGGACATGCTCCAGTGGAAGGAATTCCTTTCCTAAAATGTGGTGCCCAGAACTGAATGCAATAATACTGATGTGATCGGATTAGGACAAAGTACAATGGTGATATCATCGCCCTCACTAAGAACACAATATTTCTATCAACATGGTCTAAGTAAGATTGCGTTTTTTTCTTTTATATGTCATATATCACTGCCACGTGACACTCTCCTAGTGAGCTTGAAATCAGGTCTTTTTTCACATAACCCACAACCTAGATTATAGGTATTGGTTTGTTTTTTTGTTGTTGTTTAATTTTTTTTAATTTAGGTGTATGATTTTACATTTATTGCTATCACATTCGATATTCTTAATTTTGGCCCATACTTTTAGCCAACTCAGTTCTTCTTCTATGTTTTGTGCCTTCATCCAAGTTATTGTAATTAAATATAGAACAGGGACGGAGCCTTTGGGTATTCAAATAGAGATATCTCTCTAATTTAATTCTATTCCCATTTAAACATATCAAAATGCCTCTCATGTGCAAGGTAGATCATAGGATCATAGGCTTGGAGTTGGAAGGCACTTCAAAGGCCATTCAATCTGATCCCCTCATTTTACAGGTGAGGAAATTGAAGTTGAGTCAGGTTGAGACATGCTCAGAGCAACTCAGCTAGTAACTGTTTGGGTTCATATTGAATCATTTCTCTTTGGGTCTGGCCCAAAGAGACCATTTCTGAATTAATGTAACTACACGTCCTCACTCTAATATCATCTGCAATAATAATAATAATAATAATAGCTAGAAACATAGATGCTATTTTGTTGTCCAGTCATTTCAATCATGTTTGACTCTTCATGACCCTATTTGGGGTTTCCTTGTACTAGAGTGGTTTGCCATGTCCTTCTCCAGCTCATTTTATAGATGAGGAAACTTGAGGCTAATAGGGTTACGTGACCTACCCAGGGTCACATAGCCAGTAAGGTCTGAGACTGGATTTGAACTCATGAAGATGAGTCTTCCTGACTTCAAGCCCATCCCTCTATCCACTGTACCCCCTAGCTGCCTATAGTTGCTATTATTGTCTTCATTTTACAGATAAGGAAACTGAGGCTGAGAGAGGTTAGTTAATGACTTGTTTGAGGTCACACAGCTAGTAAATGTCTGAGGTGGGATTTCAACTTAGGTTTTCCTGATTCGAAGTTCAATGCTTTCTACTGCATTACTCTTGAGGATGCTGCATAGATCAAATGAAACCTAGCACCTGGAAGCTTTCAGGAATACAGAAGCATTTACCTTCATAATCCTCCATAATTTAAAATGTACGAGCTTGGAAAAAAATAGGTAGGATAAGACTGAACTTGGAGAAAACTTGAGAACTCACATGTTCAGAAGAGATCACTCAAGAAAGCTTGGAACAGAATTTCTAGAGAATAAGACATTTGATGCATGATAAATCCAAATGCTTGTGAATAGGACTGGTGCATTATGTCCCATAGAGGATGTAGTTGTGGGGTCTCCAAGGCAGGCTGGACTGGTCCCACAGTGTTCAATGTGTTAGGAAGCACTCTTATGTGACATCTACCAGGATAAGGCAATGACATATTAGGCACAATAAGGCAAAGTTGGTGTTTGGCTGGGTTGGGAAGCACAGGATAACAGAGATATGCAAGGTTGCTGGCAGGTCTTGACGCAGGTCAGGTCTCACTTCTGTTTAGTGTCTAATATAAATCAGGAAGGCATTTAACTACTGAGCTTTTCCTGGAGGGTGGGGATGGGTGGGAATGGCTTTTTTTACAGTGCCCTGGGAACACTTTCCAGGTAGCTTTTCTCAAACCTTCTCCGTGAAACCTTAGCTCCAGTCCAGTTTGTTCCCCCCAAAGCTGGAATTGATGAGTTGTCCCTCCTTGGAGCTCTCATAATGCTTCCTATCTTTGTTGTAAACTTATCATACACCTTTTCTTCCCTATAATATTTTATGTTACATGTGGGCAGTAAGTATATTTTACTCATCTTTGTACCTCCAGCATACATCATACCTCAGTACTTTAGTTAAATTAAAAAAAAATAAAAAGGCAATTATTAAGCACCTACCATATGCCAGAAAATTGTGTTAGGTGCTAGAAGGTAGAGTACAAAGGCAAAAATGAAAGAATCCCTACCTTCAAGGAACTTTCATTCCATTGTTGCACGTAGTAGGGGTATGTATAGAACTTTTTTAATTCTTTCAGGCTGACTTCTCATCTTGCCTTCAAGTACTCCTTCCTCCAATTTGATTCTGCTCAATACAACCAAAGACTTTTTCCTATTGCCACTTATAAACCATCACACCTCCTCCCTTTTGTGCCTTGTTATTCCCTTCCTCTTATTCATTGCCTCCTTCCAATCTCCATATTTCTATGTTTCATATTCTCATATTTTTATTATTTAATATTTTAGTTTTCAACATTGATTTCCACAAGATTTTGAGTTACAAATTTTCTCCCCATTTCTACCCTCCCCCCACTCCCAGATGGCATATACTCTGATTGTCCTGTTCCCAAGTCTGCCCTCCCTTCTGTTACTCCACTCCCCCCCATCCCTTTTCCCCTTACTTTCTTGTAGGGCAAGATAGATTTCTATACCCCATTGTCTGTATATCTTATTTCCCAGTTGCATGTAAAAAACAACTTTTTTTTGAGCATTTGTTTTTAGAACTTTGATTTTCAAATTCTCTCCCTTCTTCCCTCCCCACCCACCCTCCTTGAGAAGGCAAACTATTCAACATAGGCCACACATGTATCATTATGCAAAACACTTCCATAATTATCATGTTATAAAAGACTAACTATATTTCCCTCCATTATATCCTGTCCCCCTTTATTCAATTTTCTCCCTTGACCCTGTCCCTTTTCAAAAGTGTTTGCTTTTGATTACTCCAGATTTCTATTTTAATTGCTTTATAGTATTTGGATTATATTAGCTCAGCTTGATGCATCACTTTGCTTTGTATCTAGCACCTTGCTGGAACTTAGGAACCACTATGCTAGCAATGATATCAAGGGCACATGATTCAGACTTACCTTTTGTAGGAAGATTTTATGAAATCTGAGAAACTAAGTGGCTGAAGTGTTTGGGAAGCCCCTAATTTCCCAAGGTTTGCTGGGTGGATGCTGAATGGGATAGGGCACGAAGGGAACCACAGCTGCCAGGAATTCTACTATTGCATGCAGCAGGGATACAAAAAAAATGATTATTTTTTTACAACCAAACTTCTCACAGCCAAGTTTTAAACAATTTAAATAAAGCAAAGTACTCAATTAGAGATGCTTGAGGAAGCCAGGCACGTATCATCTGTGTCAGCAGCAGAGGAGAAGAAAATATTTAGCCTTTGCAAGCTGTGACCACTTCAGCCCTGTATGATGATGTTGCCTTACGGAAGAGTGAAAGAATACATTGAATACCTCAGAGAGATTAATTTCCCCAGAAAAAACAAAGGAAGATCCTTTGATTACATTTAAATATTTCCTTGCCAATGCTTGGGGAATTCTGACATTCCTCTCTTGCAAAGGAAAGCTTTTGTGCCTGGGAAAAAGGTGATTAGGGAAACATGGTTCAGAAAGAGAGATGGAGGGAGGGAGGGAGGAAGGGAGGGAGTGGGAGGGAGGAGGGAGGGGGATGGTTTCTGCAGTAACACAGGTGCAACAGTTTGAAGTGAGTGATGGCCTTACAAATGACTCTGGCACAGAGCAGAGGAAACTCAAGGAAAAGATTAATTGAATTACAGCGACAGTGTGTGTGCATTTTATTTCTGCTGTTGAATCCAAATGGATTGTGAGGCTGGCTGACCAGCTGGGTAGGGTCAGAATATTGAGGAAATAGGAGGGGAGATGCATGAGCAATTTTCCTGATGGGGAGGAAGACCTAGCTTGCATGCATTTTAATAAAACGTTTTGGGGTCTGAGAGGTTTCAGTTTGTCAAACTTTTTTATCTAGGTTACCATTAGGTTAAGGAAATGGCTGGGGCAGGTGTACCTCCCTTTGAGCAATCACAGTATATGAAAATTGAAATTTGTACAAGTTGAAATTGATAGCACAACTTAAGATGTCCATTTAGCATTTCCTCTGGGCTATCTCCCCAACTCAGCACAGACATTTGTAGGGGGGATCCCCAGTGGGTGGCTGCTACCCCAACAGATTCTGTAGATTCTCTTTGCTCCCTAGTAATAGTCAGCTTGCCATACAGTTCATGTTTGGCAAAGTTAAGATGACAAGAATAACAATCACAAAACATTTGCCTCTTAAACCTGGGGCATCTCCCCTCCCCTGCCTTCCTCTCCCCTCTGCTCTCTTCCTCTCTCCTCTGCTCCCTTCCTGTCTTCTCTCCTCCTCTCCTCTCCCCTTCCTCCCCCTTCCCCTTTTTTTCCATTCCCTGGCTCATTCTTTCCTGTCCCTCTTCCTACCTTTCCCTTTCTCCCTTCCTTCTTTCCTTCCTTCTCTTCTTTTTTTTTCTCTCCTTCTTTCCATCCTTCCCTCTTTCATTCTTTCATTCCTTTTCTTCCTCCCCTTTCCCTCCCTCTTCCTTCCTTCCCTCCTTCCTTCCCTTATTCTTTCTTTCCTGCCTCCTTGCTTTTCTTGCCTTCTTTCCTCATGATGTGAAAGTGATCCTGGATTTTAGAAGATGCTGGCAACACAGTGCCAACTCTGGCAGCACCTTCTATCTCTCTGGAAGAGGCTTAAGTATGGGAGGCATCAAACTGTGTGTCAGTCTTCCAAGGCTGTGCACAGTTATAGTCAGAGAGGTTCCCAAGAAAAAGTATGGCTACCACGGAGCCCAGTGCTTTAACTAGACTTTACTAACTAGCTATTTCTCTAGAGTTTCACGAGATAATTTGGTAGTGACTCCAAAAATGATTATGAAAGACATCACCAGGACAGAAAAAAAATGGTAAGAAGAAACCTAAAGCATTGCCTACAAATGCTTGAAGGGATTGTCATGTAAATTAGTGATGTCAAATTCAAATAGAAACAGGGACCACTATACCATTCATAAGTATCCCTGTTGGCCACATATCAACTTAAGAAACCACAAATGCTTCTATCTATCTATCTATCTATCTATCTATCTGTCTGTCTGTCTGTCTACTTATCATCCATCTATCATCTATCTATCATCCATCCATCTATCCACCCATCCATCTAGCCCTCCATCTATCTATTTATCTATCATCTATCTACTTTCTTTCTTTTTTGTTAATACATCAGCATATTAAAATCAGATGGGAACTACATTTTAATCTGGTTCAGGCTATGCTAAAGAATATTATAGACTGTATGAGAACTGCCCTGTGCTTGATACTACTGATGTAGGAAACAGACTAGACTTTTTATGTTTGTCTCTGAGGAGAAACACCAACAACAATAGCTAACATTTATGTAGTGTCTTCAGGTATTTCCCACTGCATCAGGGGATAGCTCCAGTTGTTCTGACCTATGTCTTGACCCTGGACTTTTATGACTTTTATGAAGGAGAGAATGAGGTTAATGACTTTGCAAAGCTCTTCCTCACTTAAATCCAATTCCCTTGGAAGTCAAGACACATCCCTGCTGATGTCATTGATCCTCTGCAAGAGGGATAAACAATAACAAACAACAGTGTCTTAAAGTTTGCTAAGCACTTTACAAATATTAATTTTATCCTTACCACAACACTGGGTGGTAAATGGTTTTATTGTTTCCATTTTGCAGATGAAGGAACTAAAGTAGGCAGAGGTTAGGTGTCTTGCTCAAGTTCATATAGTATCAAAGGCTGGATTTGAACTTGGGTCTTCTTGACTCCTGTTCCAATGCTCTATACATTATGCCACTAAGATCAATGATAAGGAATTTTAGGGAGACAGATTTGGACTCAGTACAGGAAAGGGATCAATAATTAGCACTCTCCAAAATTGCCCTGTAAGATAGTGATTCATTAGAAATGTTCAAATAGAGGCTTAATATCTTGCCACTGGACTTCAATAACTCTGGAGGAGAAAGCAAAGCTGATGACTTTGCTCAGCTCTGCCCCATTCATATTCAATTCATGTGAAAGTCAAGACATCACCCTTGTGATGTCATTGACCCTTCTTGAGAATGAAGGATGAACAACAACAGGGGTTCTGATTATCATGTACTTAGAATGTCGGCAAAATACTTGCTGGTTGTGTATTATTGGGAGAAACGTGAAAATCTACCAAGAATTTACCATGTGAACACACTCTTCACAATTTTTCATTTAGTCCTTGGGGAGATATGTTAACCCTTTCTTTCTCCTTGAGATCCTAGAGCCCTGTGCTAATTAATTATTAATGATATTCTGCTGGGGTACCACCTGTTGTCCCATTCTATCACTATCCAACTAGAAATCCCCTGGACTACAGCTGTAGGTCTTAAATCATGTCAATGGTGAAGTTTGGAATATTTTAGTATGGAGAATGAACATTCCCTGCATAAGATCAGAGCTTAAAAATCTGCAAGGCATTAAGTTTTGTTTGAATTGACAAGTTATTCCCCCCACCCCAAATTTAACCATTGTGAAAACTCCAAAACTGGCTTTATTATTATTTTGCTTTTGAACTAATTTTACTCCTCTTCTATTTCCTGGCTCAACCACTAACTGGCTATGTGACCTTTGGCAAGATAATACTTAATCTCTCTAGGCCACAACATCATCTTAAGCAAAGTGTCTAGGCTTTCACTTGATGAGTTTCATGGTCCTTTGCAATTGCAAAATATAGTATGTTAATTTCTAACAAAATCTATAATAATTGTGTTAAATTAGGATCCAGAATTTGAATTAGTCATGTAGAGGTCTAAGTTCCATCTGTTTCCTAACAGGTTTCAGGATATGCTGACCCTGAGACAGTATCCTAGCTTTGGAGCTATGAATTAGAACTGTTAGAGATGGCCATCAATTTCCAAAGTCATGGCAATACATTAGGGTTACTGTCAGAAGATGTTAGGAAATAGACTTTGAATCACTGTGCCCTTTTCTGGGTGACTTTGTCTGAAACAGAGTTGGAACTGGGCAGAATTTGATTAAATCCCAAATATTCTATTTATTTTTTAAAAGAGAATGTGAGTGGGCAAGCTGGTGAAGCCTGTGGACCCCTTATCAGAATAATGATTTTAAATGCATAAAATAAAACACATAGGATTAGAACGGAAACAAATTATGTTGAAATATAGTAATAAAATATTAATACAACAAATTTATAGACCTGAGGCTAGTAACCCTCAGAGAAAGTATGTGTATTTGGGTTGGGAGAGGAGAACTGAGATGACATAAAAAAGCAACTTTTGGTTGATGGCATGGTTGGAGAAGGGAAGGAATTCTAATGGTTTTGGGATTAGGAAAGCCCTGCTTTCAATGATTGTCTCCTATACTTAGTAATTATGTGGCTATGACCAAGTCATTTAACCTCACTAAGTCTCAGTTTCCTTAACCAAAAAACTGGAGTGATGATCATAATAATAATTCTTATCAAATAGAGCTATTGTGATGTTCAAATCTGACAATTTTAATAGAATATTTTGCAAACCCTTAACTATTATGTAAATTTCAGTTATCATTATATGCCTCTTTCTAAATATCTATCTGGCAACATACATTGCTCTCTTTGGGAAGATTTGATTTATTTCTCTTCAGTAATCAGGAAAATCCTCCTCACTATTAAAAAGTCTATAATGGCAATTTAAGAAGTTTTTCAGTTTAAAATTCAGAGCCAATGGAAATAATTTCCAGTGCCAGGACCTAACACTATCAGAGTAGCTGATATTTCCTAGAATGCAGGGCTATTTCTGCCAGCTGCCTCTTTGTATTCACTAGAGTTCAGTTCTCTGTTACTCACCAGCTGTTTGACTGGTCCAATTATTTAGCTCCACTTGGCCTCAGTTTCTTTATGAGTTAAATGAGGGTGATTGGGCTGGATTATCTCTAAGGTTACTTTTCACTTTAATATTCTTGTATTTAATTATCTGATTTCTTTTGTGATTAAGTGTCTGAATCAAAAGGGACCTCATAGATCATCCCAACCTTTTTTGTGTGTGTTTCATGGATCTGTTTGGTAGTCTGGTGAAAGTTTAATGATCTTCAGGGTCTATTTTTAGTTTTGCCTGCACCTATCATCATGTAAGGATACAAAAAAATAATTGACAGTTTGGTCATGTGGGAGGGATTCTACCGATGGCCAATGGTTATGATGAATGTCCTCGGATACATGTGAAAGTCCTGAGTCCACATGTTCACAAAAAATGAAAGTGATGTTGAATGAAAAGAATTCTGGGATATATATTCCATGTACCTCCCTTTCTAATGTCACTTCTGCACATGAAAAGACTCTCAAAGGAAGACCTAGACTCTAGGTCCTAGAAACACTCGGAGAAGTTTACTGCTACCATTTTGCCAAGAGGGAATCAGATATTGTAAAGAGACACCCCCAAAGGCACAGAGTAGAATAGTGAGTGTGTTGAAAACAGGACCCATTCACTGAACTGAATTGAACTGATTGCTAAATCCCAAATGAGATTGCACATTTATATTTTGATTTACAAAATTCTGTTCCTAGTACAATCCTGTGAAGTAGGTATTAAAAATATCATTCCTTCTATTTTACAGATGAGGAAACTGAACTTCAGAAGGCTTAAAT
This sequence comes from Trichosurus vulpecula, assembly GCF_011100635.1. NCBI lineage: Eukaryota > Metazoa > Chordata > Mammalia > Diprotodontia > Phalangeridae > Trichosurus > Trichosurus vulpecula. The sequence continues at coordinate 99,726,607 of NC_050576.1, read as the reverse complement.
GACTTGCATAGCAAATGGCTTAGCCAGGACCTAACTCTTCTGATGCCCAGTTCAGGGCTTAGTCTGCTGCGGCTCATTGCTTCTCCTGCAGCCCCGCTTTAAAGTAATTTCTTGTACCTTATTACTCTTCTTACAAAAATCTAAGTAAAATACTCAAAACCATGAACTTCTAGTTCCTCTCTGTATGTATGTGTGAGTATATGTATATGTCTGTGTGTGTGCATGTATTATTTTATCTACCATACATAGAAGAAGAATTTTACTTTCTGATAACACATCTTCACTGTATTGCCTTTTAATTCCATTCCATTCAGTACATATGTATTTATCACTTGCTGTATGTAGAGCACTGTGCTGGGTATTCAGAGTTCAAAGGTGCAGATTTTGCCATTAAAAGGCCTTAAAAACTAATATAGGGGAAAGCATATACACATTAATAACTGATTTTTAAAAAGAGAATACAATAACTGCAAGGAAGAGATTTTGGCAAAGTGCTAAGACAAACTGGAGGAAGGAAAGATTAATTTCAATTGGCAGGAAGAGAAGGCTTAGGGAAGGGGAAGGTTACAGAATACTTAATGGAGGAGATGGACCCTGAACTGGGTCTTGAAGGAAAAGAAGGACTTCAATAGTTGATGCTAGGAGCTGGAGAAGAAGTGTACAATACATGCTGAAAAGGCACAGAGTTGAGAGAGGGCAAGATGGGAATGGGAAATGGAGAGCTGACCAGTTTGGCAAGGACAGAGCATAAGTGAAGATGCAGTTTGAGAGATGAAGCACCAAGTTCGTTTGAAGCTAGATTGTAGAGGGACACCTCGGTGGCATAGTGCATATAGAGCGTCTGGCCTGAAGTCAGGAAGACTTACCCTCTTGAGTTCAAATCTGGCCTCAGACACTAGTTGTGTGACCTGGGGCAAGTCACTTAACCCTCTACAAAATGAGCTGGAGAAGGAAGTGGCAAACCACTCCAGTGTCTTTGCAAAGAAAATTCCAAATGAGGTCAGACACAATTGAACAAGAAGAAGAGTGTAGAGGGTCTTGAATGCCAGGATTAGGTGTTCATGATTTATTCAATTGGAACTGAGGAGCCATTGAAGGTTTTTTTTTAGTAAAGAGATGACTAATCAAAGCAATGTATTATGGAGACTCATGGGGCAAAGATGTGTAGAATGGGTTGGGATGTATATGAAACAGGAATTCTGGTTGCAGGACTATTTCAGTGATCTAGCTATAAATAAATGTACTCCCAAGCTAGGGTAGTGACAGTTGAAATGGAAAGGAAGAAACAGTCAGAAAAAATACTGTAGAATTAGAATGATCAGGATTTGGCAACTTATTAGATGTCAGGGATGAGAATAAGGGGAAATTCAAAGGTAAGTGTAAGAGAATTAATTGGGTGCCTGGGAAGATGATGATACCATCAACAGAAATACAAAAGTCAGTGCTTCCTAAAGAGAAAGAATACCCTCATTCACCAACCCTCTCACACTGATGCCTGAAGCGTCATAATTGACCCCCAAACCATTTTCTTCCATAACTAGCACCTGAGCTTTACAAGATAACCTGTATTTCTATTGATAATCAAAATGCCAAAGGGGTGCTGGGACCAGGGACAAAATAGGGTAGAAAGCTAGGAATGAAACTACCAGGAGCCTCTGGCTCATGTATACAGGATTAGGAATGAATCTTAGAGAATTTCTTTTTTTGTGTTTTCAAACGGAGCTGTTACATGTCCATTTGTATTATGAATGTAAATTGATGCTAACTGCATGACTGACATCTAGTGGATATATTCCAGTGTTGCTCTTTGCAATGAGCATTCTTTTTTTCTTGGCAGACAAGTTCTATCAGAGCTCCTTGGAGCCCAAACTGGGTGGAATAGTCAGATTTGACGAATTTTTTTAAGTATAAGATACAAGCTGAAAGTGGACAATGAAGTGAGAATTTATCCTTTGAAAATGAAACGTTTATGAATCTAGGTATATTTTGGAGACAGAACTGTGGTTTAAGAAGAGAAAAGAGTTCAGCCAGTAAAATATAGGTTTGTGTAGCTCCTTAAAAAAGCTACAAGACCTCATCTATATCGGAGTGAGCATACCCAAACACACACACACACACACACACACACACACACACATGCACCCATACATGGACACTTGTGTGCACACGCACACCCATTTTATCAACTGCTTCTTGCCTGGGCTTTTTTTTTTCTGGTGTTGCCACATATACTTGGTCTATATTCTACAAAAGGTATGATCTCCTGATAATTAAATACCCCTTAATAGTCCCATTGTTGGCAGACAGTTTTCAGCATCAAACTCTGAAGGTTGACAGGAAAGATGTAAATAAAATTATATCCAAGTGGTACATGACTTCTGAGAAATTTTTGTTTCTGTTACAATGCATGACAGTTGAGGGTCATTGTACACTTAGAAAAAAGAACATAGCTCTAGAATGGTAAAGCATGCTTTAGGAATTAAAAAAAAAGAGTAAGGGGAGGAGTCCTGGTTTTCCTTAGGCACAAATAATAAATATATTGCAATCCCAAGAAGCCAGGAAAGAGAATGTCTTTATAAAAAAGCAAATCTTAGTTTTTGAAAAAGCCATCGACATTTTTATTATTCCAGGTTGAGATTAAACCTCGAGGATCTGAGCAGGCAGCCCAGTGTGATACAGCGGCAGCTCATATTACAGAAATGCCACTGTGGGTCAAAGAAGTCCTTAACTGCCGGCAATAAACAACGTTTTGACATGCAATCTTGTAGACCTTTCAATGATAGTTTCCTAACAGAAGTTTTCTGCCAAAGAAATTACTTTTCACTCCCCCACCCCCTGGATATGTGAAAATTTCAAGTGGAGATACAAGCCCTGTTCTTAGAGGGCATCTTGTCAGTGACAACAGCCCAGCTCTGTAAATTGCATTGTCCAGAACACTCACGTCCCGTAGAACAGTTGTATTTCATAATAAAAGGAGTCACGCTGCTTATCACCCAGGACAGATGGCTTGGGTTTCTATTCATAACTACCAACTGATCAGACAGAGCTTAGACCTGGGCACTTAGGACCTTATTTCCTCTTGAGAATGGAGCCAGGAAAGGGATAGCCTTTTATTAGAAGGTCTAATGAAGGGACAAGTGGCAGAGCATTTGTATGTATGCCTCTAAGGTCACAGAATCACAGATTTAGAGATGGGAGGGACCTTTGAGTTCAGCTCAGGTCATCCAATTCGATGCCTTTTGCCTATAGATGAGGAAAGTTTTGGAAAGAAAGCAAACCTCTGGTTTTTAATGGGTCTTTTTCATATGTATTCATTGATCTCTAATTAAAGCCCATCTAATAGGAGCCGGTAAGTTGTTATGATGCTGAATAAAGTTGAATTTCTGGACCTAGACACAATTCCAATTTTTAGAAAAGCTCATCACCAGGAACTATTTTTTTCATTTTTAGCAGCCCTATTATATGGAAGTGATGGCTTAGTGCAGTGGCTGGCACATAGTAGGCACTTAATAAATGCTTATTGATGGGTGGAATTTCCTCATTTTCTCTTTATATTGGTAACACCTTTCTGCATTTATGTGGTAGAGCCATTCAGACAGAGTAAAAAAAATTCAGGCAAAATCTTCATTGGCCATGTATAGGCAAGCTTGAAAGTCCTACCTTTGTGCCGACTTGGAATGCACTCCATCTTCCTCTACACTTCTTAAAATCTCAAGTTTCCTTCAAGGTTTAGCTCAAGCATTGCCTTCTATTAGCAGACCTTTCTTATAAGTCAAAAAAATTTCCTTTTGTTCTCTAGCCTATACAGTGATCATATAACAAAGAAACTGTGGGATAATAGATAAAGCAATAGACATGGTATCAGAAAGCCTTGGGTTCAAATCAGGGCTCAAAAATTTAAGTAGCAGGGCAAGTTACGACTTCTATGTGTCTCAAGCAGCTCCATTGGATGTACCTACTGAGTAAATGAAATTTTGGCTTTAAGAAGAGAGAGCTCCAGTGTGGGACTTCCCATACACTGGGAAAATCACAACTCCTTCTTAAATTTGCATATCCAGTCTGTATATGCATGAATGAGATCTTTACGGCACTGCCAAAAATCATTTGTTAATATAACAAACCCTATAATTCTGTAAAAAGGGAAAAATCCATACAGACACACATACACATACAGATCAATGTGCAGAACAAAAACTCACTGGCTGTCTCCTCTTGCTTCTCAGAAAAGATTTAATAACACAGCTCTAGTTCATAATATTGAGCCTTTGTTATTTTTAGTAAATATACAAGAGCTCATTTGGTAGAGTCCCAGGAAGTGCTATAATTAGAATTAAAAATCCTTGTCAAAGCAAATGAGCCAAGTATACTTTGAAGTATGGCTCAGGTCGTGCTTTCTTTACATATCCCTTAGCATTTTATAATAGCAAAGTGCTCAGAAATAAGATTATTGGAGGACCACCAAAACATCTCTATTTGGAAGGTGGAAAAACAGAGAGTGAGAGCTTGAAAGACACATAGGAAACTAGCTGCAGTGTTGGTATCATTACTTGGCATGCTTCCTGATCTGAGCTCTCTTCCTAGTCTAATGGGAGGTATATCATGCCTCTGTGATTTATTTTCTCATAGGCACAAGATAGAGGAGTAGATAGAGTATTAGAATAGGAGTCAGGAATAACTGAGTTCAAATCCCACCTAAGACACAAGCTATGAGACTCTGGACAAGTCAGTTAACCTCTCTCAATCTCAGAAGTAGAGATAATAATATCTACCTCGAAGAGCTGCTGTGAGGACCAAATGAGATATGTAAAATGCTTCGCAAACCTTAAAGCATATATAAATGGTAGCTTCTTGAGTTCAAATCCTGCCTTGGACACTTATTAGCTGTGTGACCCTGGGCAAGTCACTTACACTTGTTTGCCTCAGATTTCTTATCTGTAAAATGAACTGGAGAAGGAAATGGCAAACCACTCTAGTATCTTTGCCAAGAAGACCCCAAATAGGGTCATGAAGAGTCAGATACCATGGAAAAATGACTGAATAACAACATTGTTATATCAAATTCAATTGGGCTTTAAATATTCAAGCAAAATAGTGAGTTTTCCAGAAAGATTTATCAACAATGCAAAAGCATCTAATGTTGGCCATGTATGTATCTCACAAACGATGTCAGTCTATCGATTATTAAAGTATTTAATTAATTTGGTTAAAAAGCCTACTAGTCATCTGGATAGTTTTGTCTTTATGAAATTATTAGAGTCAATGAATTAAATGACTATTTGTTGCTGTTGTTTTGGTTTGTTTTGGGGCAATCAGGGTTAAGTGACTTGCCTAGAGTCACACAGCTAGTAAGTGCCTGAGGTGAGATTTGAACTCAGGTTCTCCTGGTTCTAGGGCCAGTGCACTATCTACTATGCCACCTAGTTGCCCCTAAATGACTATTTGAATTAATTTACTGGATGTCTTAAACCAGAGGATAATACTATCACCTACTTCATAGTTATTGTCAGGATTATAACACATTGAGCACTTTATAAAACTTAAAGTTCTATAATAAGTTCTAGGTATGTCCTTATTGTTGTCACCATCATCTTCCTTATCTACATTCTATTTTTTAGTAATGTCATCCATTTCCATAGTGTCAGCTCTCGCTTGATTACAAAGGATTTTTCTCCAATTCTACCCAATCTCCTGGGATTAAACTTTCATTTCCAAATGTCATTTGGATGGTCTGCCAAAACTTTAAAATTATCCATCAGTCAACAGCACTTATTAGTACTTAGTTTATATAATAGATTATAAACTCCATGAAGGCAAGGATTATCTTTCCTCTTGGTCCTCCATAAAATATTTAGCACAGTGCCTTGCATACGAGAAATTATAATACTTAATAGGTAGTTATCAAGTGGATAAATGGATAATAATTTTTTGAATGACAATATTTTTGGTCATGCTTCTTATTTAAAGTGAGGTCACTTTTCTGTTTAATTCCATGGTTGATTGCAATCCTTGTAGAAGCTTTAATACCATATACAATGACTCTGTTCAGAAAAGAATTAAAATTTAATGACTTTCAAAGTTTATTTGGAAGAAAAGAAATTAAAATACTTATTTAGGAGCTCATTTTTAAATTTTAACAAATTGAATTTTCAGTGGTTCTTTTTTATAATCATAAGATGTAGGTAGTAATTTATATTTGAAGACAGAAATGCAATTCAGAAATATTACCTTGAAACCTTTTAGGCAGCATATAAAACATACCCAATTTTAAGATATTCAGTGAAATCTGTATCACAGTTTGAATAGATTCTAGTTGCTTTTTAAGGATGAAAATAACTCAGAATCTTTATAAGAACAGAAAAATGGAATAGAAACCTGGAGGTAATACTGGCATTTAGTGTTGCTGGGGTAGATGTTAAGATTGAATGTAAACAAATTCTTTAATTTTTTTCAGATTTCTCTCTCCTCCTCCCTCTCTCTGTTTTCCTTCCTTCCTTCTTTCCTTTCTTCCTTCTTTCCTTCCTTCCTTCCCTCCCCCCTTCCTTCTTTGTGCCTTCCTTCCTTCCTTCCTTCCTTCCTTCCAACAACCAATTTTCATTAAACATTTTCTAAATGTGGAGGACAGAAAAGAAATAGAATGCATAGCAGGCAAGAGGATATGTTAAACAAGAGAAAATTCACTGCAGAGCGCAATCAAGTACACAAGGGATCTGGTTGTAAAGTTGACAATTATTACAGACACTTAAAAAGAACAAAGATCCTTGTGTCATAGGTCAGTCAGCAAAGGCTTCTTGGAGGAAGTGAATCTTGAACTGGGCCTTGAAATGAACATCAGATAAGGATTGTTAGATAGTAAGAGGAATGATTCTAGAGATGAAAGTAATATAAACAAAAGCATAGAGGGAGGACCAAACACAGTAAGTATGAGAAGCAGTAAAGGAAAGTATCCTGCCTGGGGTAGAAAGTCCACATTGGAGAAGAGTGGGAGATCCTTGCATTTCCCACTGGCTCCTCTTTTTAGTTTTGATTCTGTCAATCATCATCATCATCATCATCATCATCATCATCATCATTCTTCCCCCCCTTCTTGAGGCTAAGTTTATCACCACGTGGAAACTGCTGTGTTGTTGGTACTCACACCTTATCAGTACCCTAAGTTGCCTTTTTCCATCTGTTTGGAGGGTTTGGAGGGCTGAGTAAAAAAATCCTCCCAAAGCCTACCTTTAAAGAAGGCTTGGGGCAGATAGGTGGCACAATGGATAGAGTACCAACCCTGGAATCAGGAGGACCTGAGTTCAAATCTGGCTTCAGACACTTACTAGCTGTATGGCCCTGGGCAACTCACTTAACCTCAATTGCCTCCAAAAAAATAAAAAATAAAAAGGGCTTGGAAGCTCAGCTTGGAAGCTTCATTTCCCTCCAGCTGCATTGCTTGGTTTGATTCCACTATCATCAAGCCCCTGCACCAGGTACCACCCCCCAATCCCTTTCAGCCTTCTTTTCTGTGTTGTCTTCTCCCATTAAATAACAAGCTCCTCGAGGGAGCTGTCTTTCTTCGGCACAGTGCCTGGCACACAGTCGGCACTTAATAAAATTGTATTGTATCACCTTATATCATATATCATCTCATCTTCCTCCTTCTGAAATCTTTCACTTTCTTCCAGACATGCCTCAAATGCCCCCTTTTCCAAGAAACTTTCTTCTATCTCCCCTACTCTCATCTCTTTGAGCTTTACTTCCTATGATCACATGCAGCTCTTTGTACATGCTGATTCATAGAACCATTATCATTACAGAATCATAGATTCAGAGCTGAGAGAACCATCAGAGGCCATTTAGTCCTACTGCCGCATTTTGCAGATGGGAAAACTGAGACCCTGGAAGTCTAATTGACTTATCCAAGGTTACACAGTAGTAAGTGGATTGTAACTGGGTTGTAATCCAATACAAATCCAGAGCCCTTTCCCCAACCCCACATTGGTCCTGTTATACACATTATAAACTGTTCCCCACTTTATGAGTAGAAATATGTTTTCAAGTTGAATGTAGAAAGTGGCCCAAGGCTTCATATTAGCCAAGAAAAATCATAATTAAGAAAAGGACATGTGTTTCATTCAAAACTAAAATAGTCCTTTATTCCTGCTAACATTTTTAAAGCATAGGTTTACTCCTCCCCACCCCTTTCTAGATACAGAACCATAACAGAATCAATGCAGCCATTGTTACTGGAAAGTTATCGCAGTTTCCTCTCCTATGGTTCCACTAATCATCCATGTTACTATTCAAACTGAAACACTCTCTCTGGTTGCCTCTCCTTTATGTGTGATCTTTTTAAGTAGAAAATAAATTTTTTGAGATCAGGGACTGTCTCATTTTTGTATTTTTATCCCCAGAGCTTAATATAATGCTTGGCACAAAGTTTATTCTTAGTTAATGTTTTTTTTTACTCACTCGTTCAGGAAAAAAAAATCCTTGACATTTTTTTTCTTATATTATTCAAGAGCATTTATCTCTATCCTCAAACTTTACCCTTCTCTTCCAATTAATCCTCAAATTAGTAAATCTTGGGATGATTCTTAAAATAAGTCTGGGAATTAGTCTTAAATCTCCATGTTTTTGGGCTTAGTTGAGTCAGGAGCATTATAAAACTTATTCTCTTTCATAGTGAATCTCTAACCTCTTCCTTCCCCCAGCCCCCCAATGGGTGTCTCACCTCTTTTAAATGAAGTATAAACTCCTTGTGGGAAGGGATCTTACCTTCTCATTTTGCTTTTTCTCCCCACAGCATCTAGAACAGGGTTCTGTACAAAGTTGATATTTTATCCTATTTGACTAACAGATATGTGTTGGCTTGTGTAGATCATTAAAGACTCACTATGACTCCTATGGAATATGATCAAAGCAAGCTAGTGACGTCAAGGGCATAGAAGCAAAATCTAAGTCTCCTAGAGACTCAAACAAATTGTCGTCTATCATTCTGCTCTCGTTAGACTATGTATATGACTTATTGCTTTCACTTCTGGACACCATATTTTATGAAGGGCTTTGATAAGCTGGAAACTGTCCAGAAGAAGGCAGTTTTCTCACCCAAGTCATCTTTTTCACTGACTGCCTGAAATTATATCTTCCAGACCAGAGGCCATGGGCAGGCAGAATCCATCCTTTCATTTTTGAAACTCCTGCCCTAGGGCCCACTCTGACCCAATAGTGAGTTCTTCATGTGGACAATTATGTCGAGGCCTCCAAACATGCTTCACTTTATACCAAAGCCATCTCCTTGCCTGTCCTCCTCCCCACCCCTTTCTAGATCCAGAACCATAACAAAATCAATGCAGCCATTGTTACTGGAAAGTTATCGCAGTTTCCTCTCCTATGGTTCCACTAATCATCCATGTTACTATTCAAACTGAAACACTCTCTCTGGTTGCCTCTCCTTTATGTGTGATCTTTTTAAGTAGAAAATAGATTTTTTGAGATCAGGGACTGTCTCATTTTTGTATTTTTATCCCCAGAGCTTAATATAATGATTGGCACAAAGTTTATGTTAGTGAATGTTTTTTTTTATTCACTCATTTAATCTGCATGGCAAAGGCTTCAAGATCATGCCATATTAGGCTCTGCTGAAAGAACGAAGAATATTTATTCTAGAAAATAAAAGACATTAGCTGTCTTCTAGTATTGTGTGGAATGGGTATCAGGTTGGTTTTAACTGGCTCCAAAGGGCATAAATAGGAATGATGAGTGGAGATTCAAAAGGGAGATATATATATATACATATATATATATATATATATATGTATATATATATATACACACATATATATGTATATATATACACACATTTATAGATAGATAGATAGACAGACAGATAGATAGAAAAAGCGTTTATTAAGCATATACTATATGCCTGACATTATGCCAAGAGTTTAGAATATAAATACAAGCAAAAAATGGGTGGATGTGTTGAGAGAGAGATCCTACAGAAAGTGGAAAAGTTTTCAGACTCAAGACTGGTGCCAGGAGTGAAGTAAGCATGGATGGTCTGGTCACTTAGGGAAACGCTGGTCCAGGTCACCTGAATCAGAGGAGCAGGCCACAGGCTGGAGGCATCTCCAGGGTGAGAAGCCTGATGTTGAGGAGGTATAAAGATCCAGAGTTATAATGGAGCCAGGAGTGGAGTAAGCAGGTAAATGTATGCTTGAGATTAGGAAGAAAGTTCTTAATACAGTTATCCAAAAATAAAATGGACTTTTCTAGGAGTTCATGAGTTTTTCTCATCTAAAATTTTCACACAAAGTTCTGGAAAGTCACTTGTGGGGGACATTGTAAAGGTCATTGTAGTACAGGATGGAGATGTGCTAGAAGCCTCTCTCTTCAAATACTGAGGTTTTGTAGGGAGAGCAATGTTCTTTCAAAGAGCTTCTCTTCCCTGTTGCTAATCTTCATTCTTCATAATTATACAAAAGTTCCTTTCTATTGTAGATAGGAAATTAGGTTCCCTTTCTTTCCACCACCAATAAAAATCCTCCTGTAATGACTGGAAATTTATTCAAACTGACTCTCACCTTAAGTGGCCTATAGTGCTGCTGCTCAAAAATCTCTACAGAATTTTCCACCCCAAGTTAGGCCAGCCAGGAGACTTTCTAAAGAAAAATGGGATCCTCTTCCTTTACAAAATCCCAACAAAAAATACTTAAAGAACTAGGAAAAGCAAATGGTGCCATCGGAATTTTAAAGTTTTCACTTTCTGTAAGCTGAGGCCACAGTGTATAGAGCACTAGGCATAGAGTTAGGAAGACCTAGGTTCAAATCCCGTGTCACGCTTAATAGCTGTATGATCCTGAGATAGTCACAACTTTTCCAAACCTCTGTTTTTATCATATATAAAGTGGGGATAATAATGGTACCAACATATCTGCACTATGCTGATGCATTTAAAGTGCTTTGCAAACCTCAAGGTGCTAAGTAAACGTATTAGCTATTATTATCATTTGGATATTGGCCATTAGGAGAAGATATTATAACACCCAACGGTCTACACATCGAAATTTCCTAAAATCATAGATTTAGAGGTAGAGGGGATTTCAGAGGGTTATTCATTTCAAGTCTCTCCCTTTTAACAAATGAGGAAACTGAGACTTGACCAATGTCCTACAGGGACTAAGTGGCCAATATGGGATGTGAAGTCATATTTAGAGTATGAGGAAGTCACATGCTCTAAATACATCATTATTTTCATCAGATCTGATATGTCCTATAGACTCACACATGCATATGTATATATACATATATGAACACATATGTGGATGTATACATATGTGTATGTAGATACACATACATACACACACACACCCATATATATGTATATACGAAAATTCTAAGTTTGCCCCATCTATAGTTTCAGAGCTTTAAATAACTGAGTGAGAGATCAGTTCAGAGCTACACCATTGTACTATTTAATAGCCTGGCAAACAGAGAGCATAGAAAGAGTTTAAGAATTTCATCCTTGAATGCTAGGTAATTTAAAGTTAAGGACTAGGAAATCAATCAATGGGGGTGATTGAACCTAAAGAACTCACCACAGGTTAAATTCATTCTAGGCACCCAAGAATACAAAGGGCTTCAGCATGAGGTATAGTCCCATGTCATGTTCTGACTCATCTCTCTATATGCTATATAGGAAGGAATCCCATTTTGTCTCACCACAGGGGAGAATTGGGTTTTACAGAAAGGAGGATGAATTACCTGATATTAAAATTGCATAGGATGAAAGCTCCCAGCGAGGAAGACACTTTGGTCTAGAGTCTTGTTATGTATTTAACCTGTTAATGTTAGCAAGAAGCATGGGGAGAGCTCTAGAGCCTGACACCTCCTGACTTTCACTGAAATAGCTTCACATATAAGTAAGTGAATCAATGGCCTCTGGAAATCTGTGGTGATGAAGGGTGAAACCATTCAGAAAAAATGTGCTGTTCAAAATCCCCCAACACTTCCCCTGGAGTATTTATGAGAGAGAGTTTCACTGACACTCAGCTTGAATGAGACAGCTTTCCCCTTGGTGTCCCTCATTCACTCCTCTTGTCCCTACTTCGTCTCTCAGGTGTCTCTGTAATAGAGTGAGCAGTTACATGCTAAAGTATAGCTATTTCAAGTCTGGCCTTGTTAAAGACTGAGACTCAGGAAAAAAAAGCCAGAGATTTGTTTCAGTGGAAACCAATAGTTTTAGGGCTTTTCAAGCGCTATTAAAAATGATTTGGTACTAAACTTAGATACAGTTTTGGTGTCAGGATTCTTTTCCTTCCTATCTCATAGCATTAGTATCCATTATTGTACTGCTTATTAAAGAGGGGGCAATGTGAACATGGTTAAAAATGACTTGCTCACAAAGCAAGCCTTCTATATATTTTAGAATCATTTTAAAATAGTTCAAGAATATTAAGTCACCTATGGTTAGCAGTAAGGTATGTACAGTCTTCATTGAGAGGTGAAATATCCAGAGGGAGGGAAGTGCTTGTCGTGTTCTATGTCAGCTTCAGTCAACACACAGCTGGAATAGGGTGTTCAGTTTTTCTTGCTACATTTCAGAAAGGATGTTGATAAGCTGGGGCACGTCCAGGGCAAGAGAAGCAAGATGGCGAAAGGCCTTGAGTTTATGCCATATTAGGATCAGTTGAATGAACTGGGTATGTTTGGGCTGGAAAAAAATGAAGGCTTATTTTCTGTCTTTAGAGATTTGAAAGGCTTTCATGCAGGAGAAGCATTAGGCTTATTCTCCATGGTCCCAAAGGACCATGAGTTAGGGACAATGTATGGATGCCATAGAGAGGCAGATTTTGAGTTTTGAAGTTCCAAATTCATTCAGCACTCCTGGAGAATCCTAGGCTTTTGTTTAAAATATCTTTTTTTTGCTTGTTTTGTTTTTGTGAAAAAAATATATATACATATATATGTGTGTGTATGTGTATATATATATATATATATATATATATATATATATATATATATACACATGCACTCACATAAAATTTTGAGGGACTCTATTAGAAAATGTATGGAGGACATTTGTAGACCTTATGAACGAGAAGAGAAGAAATTAGGCACACATTTAGCCATAGTGTGTTGGTATAATGAAATTATGTAAATGGATCTCATATGAGGAATAAAGAAACAGGGTGTGGGATTCACTTCAACTTTCTCCTCCTCCTCCTCTTCCTCTCCTTTTTTTCTTCTCCTTTTTCTCCTCCTCTGCCATCTTCTCATCCCCTTTCTTTTCCTCCTTCTTCTCTTCCTCTTTTCCCTCCTTCTCCATTCTCTTCCTCCACCTCCCTCCTCCTTCTTCTCTCCTTATGTTGCCCAAGATGGAATGGTAGGGACTACTCACAGACCCAGTTTTGCTATTGATCAACGTGGGAGCTTTGATTTATTCAATTTATGACCTTAGCCAGTTCATCTCTCTTTAGTCAACTGGGGGGCCTCCCACTCACAGAAGCTCATCATAATGGTGTTTCAATTTTGTGCAAATGCCACATTGGCATCACTCATTGCAGCTCAGAAGTCCAAGGCTCGAGAAATCTACCAGCTTCAACATCCATAGGAGCTAGGATTATAGGTATAAATCATGACAGCCAGCTAAATCTTAATTTTTAAAATCTTACTATACTTCAAAAACAGATGTTAGACTGTAGGATTATTCTAGATCATAGGTTCTTCTTGGGTAGTCTGGTGAAGCCTAGGGACCACTTCTCAGAATAATGTTTTTAAATGCACAAAGTAAAAAAGAGATGATTATGAAGGAAATGAATTATAAAAAGACAAGCTATTGAAATATTCTTTAAAACTCATGGACCCCATATTAAGATACCCTATTTTAGAAAGGAAATAGTCAAGGCCGATGATAAAATTTTGATAATTAACTACGCTTCATGTCAAGTGATTCTGTGTGATAGGACCAGAAGCAATGATAAAGGGCCAAAAGGAAAGAGAAGAAAGGGAAGAGGTGATGGACACATACATTTTCTGATTTCGTAAGATGTTGATAACATCATACTTCTATATACTTGAATTTATTGACTCCTGGCTATAACTAAGAGGTGTGGATGGATGGATATGCTAGGACAGAATTTTTCAAACTGAGGCACTCTTCCTCCCACTCCCTTGTTTTCAGGGGAAGAGGGGGCTTTGAAACAATGGCCTGAATTATTGGATCTTTCTTAGTACAATGGATATATAAACATATTCACTTTTTTGCAACAGCATTGTACACATATCTTGTCATTTGATCCTCATCACAACCCTATGAAGTAAAAGTTATTGTTATCCCTCCATATGGGTGAGAAAACTGAGGCTAATGGAAGTTCAAGGACTTTTCTAGTCACACAACTAGTAAGTGTCTGAGGTAAGATTTGATTTCAAGCCTTCCTTCAAGTCCAGGGCTCTAGCCCCTACACAGTCTAGTTTCTTCCAATAAAAACAAAGTTCAAATCAAAGTCAATGAAAGAGAAAATCATACAGTAAATTTGTTCCAAGTGACAGTGAATGATTCACAACAATTATTTACTGCAATGTTCAGAGTCTCACATTTGAGTAAAATCTCAGTGCAGAAACCACAATTACCATCAGTAAAGACAGCAAGTCCAAGTTTATATTTTGAATGTCATTTGTTTTCATAAGTAATGTATAATAAACTAGTTTTCTATAAAAACAAAACAAAATAAAACAAACATCTACAACTTTTTTAAAAATAGAAAATATAAGGAGAGTTAAAGATAATAGTTTTAATTTTTTTAACAATTAAACTTACTTAAATTTGATTTGTTCAGTTGTTTGTTGTCTTTAATTTTAAAATGAAGTAACTTCCTTTATGGTGGATCAATCAACAACCGACTTGCACAGACAATATAATGGAGCAGCTCCACCTCTTCTAAACAAATGACAGAGACTGTTTAGGTCTCTAGGTGATATTAGGAAAAAGAGAAACACAAGTTGAAGAGCTCAAATCCAGAAAATGCTATTCACTATATTTATCATTATTTAGAAATACTGTTATAGATGGAGAAGAAAGATCATTTTTTCTTTGTATAAATTATACAGAAAGCATGAAATATAATACATTGAAATGACACCTTGAAATTGTTAATGTAGAATATGTCATTCAGACAAGAGAATTTTTCCAGAGAAAGTTAGGGTTTTAAATTTTTTTCAGTTTTGAATCCTGTCCCTCCCTTTATTCCTTCCCCCACCTATTGAGAAGGCAAGGGATACAATACCTATTACATACCTATTACACATGTGAAGTCATTGGAAAACATTTCCACATTAGCCATAGTGTGGGGGAAAAAGCAAGAAAAATAAAGTGAAAGAAAATATGTTTCAATCTGCATTCAAAGTTCAGGAGTTCTCTCTCTGGGAGGTGGATAGCATTTTTCATCATGAGTCTTTTGGAATTGTCATGGATCATAGTGTTGATTAAGTTTGCTAAGTCTTTCACAGTTTATCATTGTTACAATATTGTTACTATGAACAATGTTCTCCTGGTTCTGTTCACTTCACTTTGCATCACTTCACATAAGTCTTCCTAGGTTTAACTGAACCCATCTCATTTATCATTTCTTATAGCACAATAGTATTTTATCACAATCTTTTATTACAACCTGTTCAGCCACTACCCAACTGATGGTTATCTCCTCGGTTTCCATTTCTTTGCCACCACAAAAAAAGCTGCTATAATTTTTTGTACATGTGGGTAATTTTCCTTTTTCTTTGGTCTCCTTGGGGCACAGACCTAGACCTGATATTATTGGGCCAAGAAAATTAGATATATTTGATGTAAGAAATCAAACTTGGCTGTTTTCAGCCAAGAAGTAATTTTTGAAAAAATTTTGAAGAAATCAAAACAATTTAGAGTCATATGAAAAAATGCTCTAAAACATTATTGATTAGAGAAATGGAAATTAAAACAACCTTGAGATATTATTTTACATTTACCAGATTGGCTAAAATGATTGAAGGGGAAAACTACAAATGTTGGAAGGGATATGGAAAAATTGGGACACTGGTTCATTGTTGGTGGAATTATGAATTGATCCAATCATTTTGAAGAGCCATTTGTAATTATACCCAAAGAGTTATTAAACTACCTATACCCTTTGACCCAGAATACCACTACAAGGTCTATTTTCAAAGATGATTAG
This sequence comes from Trichosurus vulpecula, assembly GCF_011100635.1. Classification (NCBI taxonomy): domain Eukaryota; kingdom Metazoa; phylum Chordata; class Mammalia; order Diprotodontia; family Phalangeridae; genus Trichosurus; species Trichosurus vulpecula. Next base: position 99,710,420 of record NC_050576.1, on the reverse strand, counting down.
GGGAAAAGGAAAAGAACCTGTAGGTTCTAAAATGTTTATAGCAGCTCTCTTTGTGGTAGCAAAGAACTGGAAATTCCAGAGATGCTCATCAATTGAGGAATGGCTGAACAAGCTGTGGTATATGATTGTGATGGAATACTACTGTGCTATAAGAAAGGATGAGTTAATGATCTCAGAAAAAAAACATGTAAAGACTTCCACAAAATAACAAAGAGTGAAATGAGCAGAACCAAGAGAACATTATATACAGTAACAACAATATCATTTTAAGAATGACTTTGAGTGAATGTCGTTGTGATTATTATAAATACCCAAATTAACTATAAAAGACGTATGATAAAAGGTGCTATCTACATCCAGAGAAAGAACTGATAATTAGAATTGTATATAATGAATGATGTTTGTGTGTGTACACACATATATATGTATACACATACACACATATTTGTGTGTAATGGTAGCCATCTCTAGGGCAGGGGTGGGGGAGAGAAGAAAAAAAAAGAAATTTGCATTATAACTTTATTATGTATTTAAAAGGAATAGCAAGTTGTACATAATAGATTTGCAGTTTCATACGCAATCATCTTTTTATTATACTATGTTATGGAAATGATTGTTTTATTCCATAAATTAAAAATAAATAAATAATCATATCTATGACATAACAATGTACACATTATGTATGGATGCTTCTAGAACTGCCTTGAGTAAAAAGCATCCTTTGATGGGAGAAATGTTGGTGATATTAGGAAAAAAATTTATTTTGCAAACCTATTGATGGCAATATGAAATCAGAGGAAGTCTTCAATTTAATTGATGGATTTTTAAAGTAAAAAGATGGGGAATAATGGGGAAGAATTATATAGGATTTTCTTCCAGAAACAAGTTCCTACTATCACCCATGTGAGTGCTTCCATTTTAAGTGATCCAGGTGTGAGTCAATTCTCCATTACAATGGACTCCCAGAGAATTTTAAGGAGGCCACCATGATAAACTCATATGCATGCTTGTGAAAGCTTCATTACCTCATTGTAAAATCATTTTCTTGGCTCAAGTCAACCCTTGCCACCTCACACCCCTGCCTGATGCCCCTCTCAGGATCCCAAGAAAGATTTTTAGGATTATGAAAATCTTAGTTATTTAGGTGAGTTTGGAACTGACAGGCCAGGACTCTCAGATTATACCCCATATTGGTAGCTTCTTAGTTCTCTTAGGCTTATCATTCTGATCAAAATCCTTCTCTGCACCCCTCTCCCCCAACCCATCTATATTTTCTCTTTGGTTTATGACATTGTGAGCTAATGTACACTTTGAGATGGCTACTTTGGAGAAGAGAGGATCACCTAAGTTCCCATTTATATTTGATCATTGATTCAAATAATAAATTATTGTTCACTCTTTGGGAAATGGACAATTATCATAAGCAACATGCTCAAAAATGATGGTTCAATTGCTCCTGCTTATGTAATTTATGATAAAACTGGTTATCAGTCAACTGAAATTAAGAGATCTTTCAAATCACTCTTCCTCTAGGCTCTCTCCCCTTTCAACCATAATGAAGCCAAGCAGGCAATATAAATCTTAGCTTCATCATTAGAAGCACAATTTAATATTTTATAAAATGGGGGACAGTGTGGTACAGTAGAAATAGGGATGACCTTGAATCAGGAAAACTCAAGGTTCAAGTTCTCTCTCTGACAAGCACCTATTATCTTTGTGACCATGAACACATGATGTCAGTTCTCAGCCAGCTCTTAAAAACTCTAGGTTGAATCTAAGTTGCAATCTGCATCAATGGATGGAGTTTCTAGTTCTGTACGCAGAAGAAAGGTTTCAACCATATGGAGCAAGAGGGAGTGAATGAGAAACAGACAGACAGACAGACACAGAGACACAGACATAGACACAGAGAGAGACAGAGACAGAGAAACAGAGGGATAGAGTGAGAGAAAGGAAGGAAGGAAGGAAGGAAGGAAGGAAGGAAGGAAGGAAAATGAGGGGTCAGAATAGGTGACCTAGAGACAATATTGATGCCTTAAGATTCCGTCCAGTTCTTTGGCCAGTTATACAGTTTCAAAAAAATATCTCTGTGGATGTATTTATGTTAAGTAAGACTAAAAACAGTGAAAAGTAAGAAGAAAAAACACAAATTTCCTTAAAAACAGCTAATATTTTTCTCTCCCTTGTTGCCCCCTCCCCCAAATTCCTTTTAATTTAGTTTTACCTTCGTCCAAAAGCCTTAAGTTCTTCAGCAGTCAGTATTGTGTACTAAGTTGAACAATGACAACAACAACAAGGCATCCTGTTGTACTGGGCTAAGTTCCATTGAGGCAATATTCCCAGAATTTATAAAACACATTATGTTGTCCCAGAGTAAGCAGAAGGAAAGGCAGAAGACAGTTTATTAGTTCCTAGAAAAAGTCTGAATGGATGTTATTATGATCAAACATTTGTGCATGGCTAGTTAAATTTGCATGGCATCTTGGCAGCTGGAAATGCCAGGGGATTAATTTTTCTCTCAATCAAATTTAAACCTATTTTCTGGAGCACTGGTGATCCTGTCACTGATTGGACTACATTTATTAAACTTCAGTTTCCTGACATTTGAGTATGTATAGATGTTTAAAATGTGAGGAACTTTGTATGTGGCACAGGCAAGAACAGGAAAATAGTTTCAGGGAAACCTCTTTAAAAGTTGGAAAATAGAATTTAAACTTAAGAAAAAAATATGTTAGAATAGCAATTGCTGTTTCAAATCTGAGGCATAATCTCTAGCAAAGGCCTAGTTTTCTATTGTGTAGTGCAATGATTTAATTCTTGTCATTTCTATCTCTGTTTGTTTTGTGTCATTTTCTAAATTAAATTTTATTTTAAGCCCCATCTTGGCCCAAGCATAGTAAACTAGGATCTTGGATACAGGATACAGGTTGACTCTTTATTTTTTAAATTTTGGAATAGATTTCAAGAGATTGTTTAGTGGGAAAATTTATAAGAATGTGCTTTTCTTGGAATTCCCACCCTGGAATCCAGGTAATCCTGATTGCTGAGACCTCAGGATAGCCAGCTGGCCAGGCTTTTTCACTCAGTCATTTTGCTATCTATCTCTGGCTAAAATTTCATTGGTCCCTCCTCTGTCCTTCTTTCCCAACCTGGAGCATTTCAAGTCTAACTATGTGGATATAATCAAGTCCACATTCCCTTTGCTTCTAGAAAGGGATGTCAATGGCCTCTCCTCAATCCATACATCATCATTCCTAGACGAAAACACACTTCCCTATACACCACTCCTTTACTTGTGTTGTCTTTATTTGAATGTAAGCTGCTTGAGGTCAGGGTCTTTTGTTTTTGCATTGCTATCACCAACTCTTAGCACAGTATTGTCACCTATTAAGCACTTATTAAATGCTTATTCATTCATTCCTTATGCTTGTAATAAACACCAAACTCTTATTTTTACCTATATGTTTGGGCTCTATTCCTGCCTGGATTTGATTTCTAGATGGTAAGCCCAAGTATCTTTATTTTCTCATACTTCTCCCTGGCTTAGAATTCTGGGCGCTAACATCTGGTTTGTGCATCTAACCCCATTTATGCCTATGTGCTCTTCCTAGCTTGGACCTTTAGACATTGACTAGATCTATATTTTAGACATTGGACATGGGATTCAGACATTGTCCTAGATCTATTATTAGAAATTTTGTTGTTGAATCATTTCAGTCATGTCTGACTCTTCTTGACCCCATTCGGGGTTTTCTTGGTAAAGATACTGGAATGGTTTACCATTTCCTTCTCCAGCTCATTTTAAAACATAAGGCAAACAGGGTTAGGTGATTTGCCCAGGATCATACAGGTAGGAAGTAGTTGAGGCCAGATTTGAACTTAGGGAGATGAGTCTTCCTGACTTCAGGCCTGACACTCTGTCCACTGTGCCAAATAGGTAAAAAAATTGTCCAGGGAAATCAGCACGAAACACACATTCAGATTAACTTTAAAAGACAAACTCTGATGTGTATGTGGGTCTTCTTGAACAAAAGGCATCATAGGAACAGAGACCATGGAACCCCAAGCATTTTGGGCAGAGAACTTTGGGACATTGTGAGTTCACATGACCACCTGGTGAGAGTAGAATTGAGGTAGGATGGGGAGGAGCTGACCATGGGTTTAACCACTTGGGAGAGAAAGTACACCTTCTAGTAGTTTCCTATTTGAACTATTTATTCTTGCTAATTAGGTGCTAAGATTAGTTGTTGCTATGTTCTTGAAAGCACTGGTATCTGATCTTTGCTCTCTCTATTTCAGTGATCTGGAACAAGCCCAGATCACCTCATTCTAGCTGAGGCTCTAGCCAATTCTTTCATATTCAGGTCCTGATTCTTGCCCATGTCTTTGAATTCAACTTGGCACAGGGAGTCTGATGTTGACTTTATACTTGCTAGTAGAGTTCCTTTCGTAGTGTTTGTTGAATGAAAGAATAAATGAATGAATAAATGAATTTTCTGCTGGCAGGTTCTATGTAACTTAGAGCTTATGTTCCCATAAAAGTGTTATAAATATTCCCAGTTCAGCCACAACATTTCTGATAAACCATACTATAGCTGAAATATCATGCCTTTAAAATTTTTTTTATTTTACTTTTAATTTATGAAATAAAACAAGTATTTCAATAACAGTGTAATAAAAAAGATGATTGCACATGGAATTGCAAATCTATTATGTACTATTTTCTATTCCTTTTAAGTATATAATAAACTTATGTGAATCTTTTCTTTCCTTCTCTTCTTGCCCTAGAGATGGCTTCTATTACACATAAGTGTGTATATCTATCTATCTATCTATCTATAATTTTATACATATTTCTATTTATTAGTTCTTTCTCTGGATGCATATAGCACCTTCATACGTTCTTTGTAATTCATCTGGGTATTTATAATAGTCGAAATTACATTCACTCAAGGTTGTTCTTAAAACAGTATTGCTGTTACTGTATACAGCATTCTCCTGGTTCTGCTCATTTTGCTCTTCATCATTTCATGCAAATCTATTCATGTTTTTCTAAGATTACTGAGCCCATCATTTTTTATAGCACGATAGTATTCCATCACAATCATTTACCCCAACTTGTTCAGCCATTCGCCGGTTGATGGAATGGAAAACAACACTGTAATAATATTAATGTTACTAATAAAACAGAATTGAAGGAGTAGGGCTTCTTTTTAATGCAAGTACTTAGGAAAAGAAGGATTAATTAAAGGATGATGAAGAGGCAGGTAAAAACTTGCAGATATTCTGACGGGACTGTCTGTACAATTTAATAGTAATTTAATTAAACACATATTAATTTTTAGCTGTGTACAGATCACTGTGCCCAGTGCCAGGGGAAATACAAAGTTTAGCTGAAACTTAGTCCCTGTCTTCATGTAGTCCAGTGTGTACAAATAATAATTATGATATTAAAATGCATAATAATTTCCTGTGAGAACTGAAGTCAAAATGATGTGTGGAAACATTTGATTAGATTTCTAAAAGATGAATAGGAAGGCACTGAAGATAGGAAGAGTTAAAGGGAAGACATCTGAAGCACAGAGCATACATGGCATGAGCAAAGACAGAGGTGGAGATGAGAGGGCATATTCAGGAAATGGTGAGATGTTCAGTTTGGCTAGAGTGCAGAGAACATAAAAGTAAATCCAAAACCAACACAAGATAAAAAGGACTTTGTCCCAGAGCACCAACATGCTGGGGGCATGTGTACTTCCTCTCTGAACTCCTCACTTTAACATTCATTCCAGAATCTCACCTCATTGGCCCATACCATTACAACTGGCCCTGCACACCACTTCCTAATGCCACAGGCAAGGGTTAAGAATGGCCTGTAGTCTTTGTCCCAGAGTGATACTGCACCCATATTTGGACTGTCTGTCCTTGGGGCCAAAGTACCTTCCCCATTGAACTGAACTCTCTATATACTACCACTGCATCCTCACACTTCTCCCCACTCTCTGTCTTATTTGCCCCAGATAAAAACAATTCTAGTTACCTTTTTATGTAGAGTAGTGTGAAGTATGTAAAGATAATGTGGAAATTTTAATGGCTTTTAGACTTCATGTGTATGATTGACATCATACTGCTCGCCTTCTCAAACAGTGTTGAAGGGGAGAGAGGGAGAGAATTTGGAGCTCAATATTTTAAAAAATGAATGTTAATTTTTTTAAAAAAAATGTAATTGAGAAATACTCAATAAAAATGAAAATATATTAAACAGAAGCTTATGTTACTAGTTCTTTATTGTATCATACTGCATTCAGAAACTTAAAAAGTGTCCATGGATTTCTAGCCATACTCATCACTCATGAACCATGATTAGAGCTGTTTTGGGTATTGATAAGTGATGAAAAAAAAAAAAAAAACAAGAGTAGAGAGAGGGAGTACGATTTTCTTGAGGTAACTGAGCAAGAACAGGAAAAATTGTTATAAGAAGGAAGATATATGTGTAAATTTAGGAAAAAAAGACTTTATGGGACAGATTTATCTGAACTATTAGTGGTGAAAGAAAGAAAGACATGGGGAAGAGTAGTATATGAAAAATCTCACTGAGGAGAATGAAAGGAGGTGGTGGTAAAAGGTTGGGCCAGTCCCTTCTATGCACTGGCCACCAGGTGTCATCATCATCTCAAGGCAGCTTAGCTGCTATAGGGTACAAAGCAATGGTGTGGTAGAGCCAACTCTTACCTGATCGTTAAATATTTACTGTGAATCTTTATATCTTGGAAATACTCAAATGCTAAAAATTGGCACTTGATTTATTTTGTTGATTTCTAGACTTAAGGAAACAATGAAGAAAATGTTAATGATAAACTTAAAAAGTATATCATGGGATTAAATTTTTATGCCAATTGTTCAAAGGGAATTGGGCAGCCTCATGGTGGTTTTGGGAAAAGGAGAGGCAGTATAAAATGAATTTTTCATGTATAAAGTACATTTACTCATAATATTCCTTAATAAAGCTGTGTTTTTTTTTGTTTTTTTTTGTTTGTTTGTTTGTTTTATGGGTTTTTTTTTTTTTTGGCAAGGCAATTGGGGTTAAGTAACTTGGCCAAGGTCACACAGCTAGTACACGTGTCAAGTGTCTGAGACTAGATTTGAACTCAGGTCCTCCTGACTGCAGGGCCAGTGCTCTACTCACTGCGCCACCTAGCTGCCCCAATAAGGCTGTGTTTTATAAAGATGACAGCACACTGCCAAATTAACACTAAAAATTTTTGATTCCAAACATATCTAACTTTCCTTTGAATTTATGGAGCTATAATAGAGAAGCTTTTCTTCCTTTATAAGTCTATGCTTTGCAACAATTTACTAAAGGAAGCAGAGAAGTCAGCAAAACTTTACTTACCTACCCCTAGGAAGGGTGTAGACATTTTCAAGTCATTTTTTCTCTATCCTCTTTTTAATTCCCATGGGGGTTGGTAAGGGGAGAAAAATGGGGAACAATTAAGGTAGGAAGTACCATATTTCACATACCCCACAATCTAGTTTGAATACCAACTCGTGTTGCTAGTGTTTGAATACCTTGTAATTCAGAAAATCTTATTGAATGGTGACTTAGTTTGGAGGAGATACTATTATAATATTGTGTAAGATTTAATTTTGACCACCACAGATAATTACCAAATTAAATTGCTATTGCACAAAATTCAAAGGCTTAAAGAATTTGTATTGTTGGAAAACATTGGTTTCTAATACATCTTTAACTTATGGTTGAATTTTTCTATATTGTCTTTGAAGGGACAGACAAATGAAAATAATTTAAATTGGAAATATCATATGGTTATATAAGCATTAGTATGCATTAGACTGTGGCTTGAGATATACTATCAGAGGGTTGTACTTTACACCCTTGTTTCTGCCTCTGCTACACTCTGAGCCAAATGCATACCTTGTAGCACTAATCATAAAATTAAAAAAATTATATCTTTTTGAGTTATAAAAAACTTTAAATTAAAAAGCATAATCAGCACATTTTGCTTTTAGTCAATCTTGTTATTTGTTTCGAAACATATGCTGAGTTTATACACAGACTTAAAAAAATCCCTTTGATTGAGTTAGGTGTCCAGAGCCATAAACCTGAATTGTTAATTTCATATTGCCCACAACAGACCTCTTGTGAATGTTTGCAGAGTTTATAGGATATCAGTTACAAATGTGATTATACCAACCATTCCTCAGAAGTGACACCAGTTTCAAATTAAAAACTGACAGGCCTCACCTGCTCCTGGGTTCACCCACAGGTCACCTTCTTGTCACTTCAGCTCTCCCTCCATTAAAATGACATCTGTGTTCATAAAGAGACTGAGTGGGGCTGTAAGTTGTTAGAATTGTTGAGGAATAAGAATAAGGTGTCATCTGCTCGGATAATGTAGTGTTCAACTTTGGCCTTTCATGGGACATGATGCCGGCAACACCTGACTGTGTTCCGGCACAAGAATAGATGGAATGGGGAGGTCACCAGTTGTTCTTCAGATAATCCATGGAAGCAGATGAATTTAGGTCACCTAGAGGCAGAGTACGAATAGCTTTGCTCAAAGTCAATTAGAAACATGAGATAAAATGAACAAACAAAAACTGTGAAAGTATCTTTCCTATAAATCTTTCAAAATTTCTTGTGAGTCAATATTATAAATTTTCTCAGCTAAAATGGGTTAGTAAGGTTTCTGCTTATTTGTTTTAGACGATTAGATAAATTAAAAAAAACTGAAATGGATGATCAATTTCCTTGAGTTTGACTGGTGTAATTTACCAGGCAAAAGGAGTTTGAATGCACATGCATTATATTTTGTAATTATATTTCTCCTTTGACTAGGAACTTAAAAGCTTTTAGTGGTATCATTCTAGTTAAAGATACTAATGGTTTCAGAAGGTAGAATAAGCAGTCATTTTAGAGATAATTTGACTATAAACTCTCTAAAGTAGAGATGGATTTTTTATGTCTCTATTACCAATACTTACCTGAATAATGGGTGATGATGGCAAAATAACAAAAAAAAGTTAGCTGAAAAAAATTAAGTGACTTTAATAACTATCATCATTAATAGCGATTTAAAAATCTGATTATTTCTTTCTATCAAAAATGAACATCTTTATTTCAAAAACAAAGATTTGTGATTAAGGTTAGGTAGGTGGCATAGTGGGATAGGTTATTAGATTTAGAATCAGGAAATCCTGAGTTCAAATCCAACCTCAGACTCTTACTAGCTGTGTGACTCTGGGCAAATTGCTTAACTTCCCTTGCTCTCAGTTTCCACATCTGTAAAGTGAGGAAAATAATAGTATCTACTCCTAGGTGTTTATGGGAATTAAATAAGATAATACTTATCAAATACTTTGCAAACCTTAAAATGCTATGTAAACGTTAGCTATTAAGATTTTAATCAATACATTTTTAAAAAATCATCCTAATTATTTGGTCAGTTAGTCATTTAGTGAGTCATTGCTATTGACAGTCACAGTGCTAATCGCTAGGAATACAAAGACAGAAACAACAACAGATCTTACCTTCAAGGAGTTTACAGGCTAACGAGAGAGACAACAGGCAAATAATGAGGCAGGTATAAGATACATACAAAGTAGATGAAACATAATCTCACTAGGAAAGACTTTAGCAGTTGGGAGTAGGAAAAATTGCCTAAAGAAGGTAGAATTCGAGTTGAATCTTGAAGGAAGCCAAGAAAGTTAAGAAGTGGAAGGGAAGAGGGAAAACATTTCAGGGATGAAATGAACAGTCAGTGCAAAAGCATGGACTCGGGAGATGGAGCATCATGTTTGAGGAAATGCAAGTAAGCCGATGAAGTTAAATCATAGAGTGTGTGTGTAGGGGAAGAATGGGTAAAAACAGTAGAGAGGTAGGAACGTACTAAGTCTGGAGAGCTTTAACAACCAGGGGACTTTATACATATATATATATATATATATATGTATATATATATATGTATGTATTTATATATATGAGTATATATGTATTTATATATATATGTGTGTGTATATATAAATACACACACATATATATATATATAAATACATATATATGACACTGGAAATAATAGGGAGCAATTAAGAAAGAGTTAATTGAATAGGCAGGTGACATTGTCAGAACTACACATTTAGAAGAGTCACTTTAGTATCAGAGTGGAGAATAGATTGGAATGGGGAATGAGGTGAGGCAAAGAAATCAATTAGAAGGCTGTTACAATAAAGAATGGCAAAGACTCTATAACATGGGTGTCTCCACATTCTCACAATAAGGTACCTAAAGGAGGGGTGGATATCTGTTGTAGGGCTTTCAGGGTTCTGCCTTTGGTCACGCTCTGCTTAGCATTTTATCAGTGAATTGGATTAAGACATAGAAGGCACAATCACAGATTTGCAGATGATGATCGATTGTTAATACACTGGGTTACAGAACTGGGAATGGGATCCCCAAAGATCTTGATAGCCAGGAATGATGGGCTGATTGCAACAAGGTGAAATTGACCAAAGATGTGTATAAAGTCTTACGCTTGGAAGAAAAAGTAAGATACAAACATATTATGTGACTGGACATCAGTTCTTATGAAAAAAGCACCTGAAGTTCTAGTAGACTGCAAAATCAATGAATCAACAGTGTTACGTGACATGCTCTTACCCCTCTCTCTTCTCACCTCCCCCCACCCCCAAAAGTGAATGTAATCCTTGGATTCATGGAGGCAGGATGTTCATCACCAGGGAGGTGATGTTTCCACTGTACTCTGTTTTGCTCTGGCAATGAAGAAGCACATGGTAGGCTTGATCTGGTCATTACACATTACAAATAAGATATTTTGAAGGAGAAACAGAGTTAGAGATGTAATCAATGAAATTTATGTACAAATAAAAAGATGGGCTAGTAACTTGGTAAGACTGAGGGGTAAACATGGGGAAAACTGTTATTCATTATTATATTGGTATACATCAGGATGTCAAGAGAAACTTAAGAAGGCCCATAGAATATGGATAGATCCCCGTGGCAAACCAGATTTCTTTGAATATTGACAAGCTGGGTTGTACTTAGATAGTGGTGACCAGAATTTCAGGTGACTTGAAACTATATTTTCTATATCACATAAATTAATATCTCAGCATGATAGTAGTCTAATTATCACAGAATCATAATAGTTATAGAATCTCAGTGTGGGAAGAGAACTTTGAGGTCATCTGGTTTAAATCATACCTGAAGCAGGAATTCCCTCTACAATATTACAGACTATTAGTCATTTTGAAGACCTGCAAAGATGGTAAACCATATGACTTTAGAGTAGTTTCTATCCACTCATAATTAGATTGAATAATTGGTAATCGGATAATCAAAATTACATCATAATTGGATCGATTTGAAGAACACAGAGTTTTTAGCCAAGACAATGGAAGATTTAGGGGTGAGGGTAACTATCTTCAAACTTTTTGAGGGCTGTCATTGGAAAAATATTAAACTTGTTTTTCTGGCCCCAGAAAGCAGAACTATAATCAATGACAGGTCAGCACAGAGGAGCTTGATTTCTGCTTGATATTATGAAAACCTTCTGGGTGGTTAGAAATTACCTCAAAGTCAAGAGGTTTCTCATCTTTGCAGCTTTTCAAGAGTCTGGATGACTACTAGTGATCTTATAGAAGGAATGTCTTTTGCCTATTTTTGTTTCCTTAGTGCTTAGCACACACAGTACCTGGAACATTGTAGGCTCTTAATGAATGTTGATTACTTCAGGTGTGATTTGGACAAGGTGACCTCACAGATCTCTTTTAACACTGAGATTCTATGACTATTATGATTCTGTGATACGTAAAGTAGAATATTACCCAGCTGAGATGTTAATTTGAGCAATAATTTTTTTTAAAATTAGACTCAGATCTTTTATTTATCCATTTATTTATTTATTTTTTGGAGGAGGGGAGGCAGGGTAATTGGGGGTAAGTGACTTGCCCAAGGTCACACAGCTAGTAAGTACGTTAAGTGTCTGAGGTCAGATTTGAACTCAGCTCCTCCTGATTCCAGGGCTGGTGTTCTATTCACTGTGTCACCTACCTGCCCCACAGCAATAAGTTTAATATCCATTTTATATTTATTGATATGGACTTATGATTTCATTGGTATAGGTAACTCTTTGGTTTGGAATGCCAATGCATTGCAAACCCAATGTGAATTGGCAACTTATCTATAATCTACAGTCATAAAGAGTAGTCTGGGGCATGAGACGTTAAGTGCCCATGGTTACACAGCTCATATGTATTAGAGACAAGACCTGTACCCAATTCTAATTCTTTCCACTATGCCACATTTGCTCTGTCAGTTTAACAGATGGTGTTAAGGTGGGATACAATATACCATAAACCATTATATTAATAGATGATTTAATTTAAATAAAAATATAACTAAATCTTTGTCATTATGAGGTACTTTGAAGTGGAATTTTACTGGATTATGGAAGAATTTATTATTGGGTTTCCAAAAGTAATAGCAATATTCTTTCATACAATATCCCATCCCCATCTGTAACCCAAGGCTTTCATAAGAGAGTAGGCTGATAAGAAACCTTATTTTTCAAGGAAAAGCAGTTCCTTTGTAATAAGTTTTTTTTTTTACCATGACCAAATTCATGATGATAGATTTATTGTTGTGTTTAGCAGAAATTTTTTCCTTTGTTTTTATATTTTCACTTTATACTAAATCTCAGATCAATTTGACTGTACCTGTGTAATGGCAAGCGGGGTGGGACTTTTTCGTTGTCTTTTGTTTTGGAGTGCTTCTCAGCACTAAGGTAATCAGGTGCCTTTGAGTCTTGCCTTTGTTTCAATCAAGAGTCTTTGATTGAATCAGGAGCTTTTGATGACCTGCTTACATCACAGGAAGGCTTAGGCCACAAGGGTTTGAGTCGTATGGTTGTGATGCCCTCTGACCCTGAAGAAGTGTATATATACTCTGAGCTTAGCATTTTGCTTGGAGCTCACTCATTGGAAGGGTGTCATGTGATTTGACCAGACAAGATTCTAGGTAGCTGTTGAAGCCCCCCGGCTTTGACAAACCCAGATGTTGGTGCTTCTCTCTCTGGTAACTATGTATTTAATGTCTTGAACAGACAGCTAGAAACCTGTCTGCTGATTTTTGTTACTTTGCTCGTTTATGTAATTTCTGCTTGCAATGTGTGTTTCCTCTGAATTTCAGGGTGCTGACTTTTTCCCCTGAACTAAGTAAATGATATATGTATATTTAATTAAAGTGAGATTGTAAACCCCTTAAAGTTGCTTTCCTTAGAAAAGCAGAACAAAGAACCTGTGCTAGCAGCCCTCCTGTGTGCTGGTGTTATTGGCCTTGCACAGCCACAGTAGTGGCCAGTAACATTGCTGTTACAACCTGGTCATGAATGCTAAGGAGGAATGGCAAGACAACAGTCTTCATGAAAAGAGCTAGTGGTTTTAGTGGGAAGTAGGATACAAAAAAGCAAACGTGGTCTAAGGGTTCATTTGATTGCACAGAGTGCAGAATAATGGTGGTGATAGTTCTGCCATACTTGTAAGGAACAAATGAGATAATATGTAGTTGCTTAGTATAGTGTCTGGCACATTGTAGGTGCTTAATAAATGCTTTTCCCCCCTTTCTTGTGAAAGGCCAAATCCAGAGGTTTAGTTCTGGTTTCCATATCTTAGGAAATATGTTAGATAGGTGAAATCTACAAAAAGGATTGTCATCAAGACATCCAAATGGAAAGGTGATTAGGCAACTGAATGATCAGAGATGGTTAGCTTGGAGAAGAGGAAGCTTAGAGAATAAAGACTGGAGATGGAGTGGGTGCAATAAGTGCCTTAAAGTCTTGAAAGAATATCACATTGATGAGGAATTGTCTTGCTCTGTTTGGCTCTAGAAAGCAGAACTAAAATAATGTGTGAAAGTGTGGAAGTAGTGAAGATAGGTTTTGATTCTAAGGAAAATTTTTCTAAGAATTAGACCTGTCCAAATTTGGAATGGTTTTTATATCTGTTGGTATTGTGGGCCTCTCAGTGGAGATCTTCAAGCAAAAGATGGATGACTACTTATGGGGATATATTAGAAATTATTTAAAAAGTAAGAGTTGAACTTCCCTTCTTAGGTTCTCTTTCAACCCTAAGATTCTGTAATACTGAACAAAAATCACAAAAAAAGTACAGGGGTGGGGGACCTGTGGCCTCAAGGCCACATGTGGCCTTCTAGGTCCTTGGGTGTGGCCTTTTGACTGAGTTCAAGTTTTACAGAACAACCCTGTGTTCTGTGAAGTTTGGATTCAGTCAAAGGGCTGTATTTGAGGACCTAACAGCCACGTGTGTCCTTGAGGCTGCAGGTTCTTCAACCTTGTGACCTAGCACCAAAGTGAAATTGACTCACTCAACTTGAGTTTTTGCTAAAAGGGAGTCAATCAATAGACAGAATAATCTGGGACTCAAGGAATGGGGCCAGATAGGAGTGAACTGGATCTTGGGCCAAAAAAGGAAATAGTTCAGTTGTGTGTGATGGAGGATTATTTCACCATAATGCAAATAAAGGAAAAGTGTGCTCGTATTAAATTATTGAAGTTGGGGTGTATACATTGTGCTATTGTTAGAAAAGGAGAGCTGGACTTTGTGAGAGGATTTTGGTAGTAAAAGTGAAAAAAGATCAAGTGATGAATGAACATTTCACTTAGCAGCTGTGTCACTGGGTAGCAAGTTGTGTTACTGATATGCTGATTTAGATAATAACAAAGGAAGAAAAAACTACAATCAAAGGGGCTTTGTGTTTGACCAGTGGGGGGTTTTGTTTAAAGAGAAGTAACATAAGGCAAGAAACAAAGAAGATGGAAAAAACCAACAACCTCGATCCAAAAGCTCTCTAAATAGTGAACATTTTAATGGAGAACACACTAGAAGTCAAAAGATAGTACAACAAGACCAAGATGATAAGTTATATATTGTCCATATTAGACTTGGAGAGTTATATTGTCTGTATGATGCTAAACATCTAGATGTGAAGCTGAATTCAGGTAAACATTCAGGTAGAGTGTAATTGTGAGTGTGTGTGTGTGTGTGTGTGCACGCTTGTGTGTATGCAACAGAATATTGGTAAATATCTTGTTGATTAACTATGTTTTCTTTTTCACTTTTTAATTCTACTATACTGCCTCTGTTTATCCGGAGGGGAAATCTAATGACCACATTGATCACAGTATCATAGATTTAGATCTGGGAGGAACCTTACAGGTTTTCTAGGCCAATGTTCTTAACAGATGATGAACTGGGGTCAGAGAAGAGAAGCAAATTTCCTGAGGTTACACATTTATTAAGTAGCAAAGTTAGGATTTGAATCCAGATCCCCTGACTGCCAGTCCAGCATTCTTTCCATTATACTGTGCTTCTTCCCTCCTCAATTCTACCTGTTTAATAAAATCTCTTCTTTCACGGCCCAGCTCAGATGGCACCTCTCTCATGAAGCCTTCTCTCTCTCCCAAGTACAGCTAAAAATTATTACTGCTTTTTCGAATGTTCCCAGCAAATTTTGTCTTTATTTTATCTTTGTCTTCATCCCACTGTAGCTTGGGATGTAATTCTTTGTGTTTAGATTGTAAATGTCTTGGAGGGGAAGACTACATAATTTGTGCTCTCTAGATTAATGGCATCTAACAGTGTACCTTGTACATCATAGGCATTTAATAAATGTTTAGTGGATGAATGAATAAATGAATAAACAAACAAATTTGTGAGTTGTATCAATCAATAAACATTTATTAAGTTACTACAACGTGTCAGGGGACTATACTAGGCATTGGGGATACAAAGAAAATGGAAGTTGCCCATGCCCTCAAGAAACTTATGTTTCATAGAGGAAGTGGGGAAGAAATGTACATATAAGTATATTATACATACATACATGTATACATACATACATACATATATCATGTTATTACATAGGTATATATTGGTGTTATATTAATATTTTATAAATAATACATAAATGCATTTTTGTTCAGTTTTTCAGTCATGTCTAGCTTTTTGTGACCCCATTTGGAGATTTTTTGGTGAAGGTAATGGAATAATTTGTCATTTCCTTCTCCAAAATCAGTATATAGCATATACTTATATAAAATATAACATATATAACACAGACATAAAATATGTTACAAATAATATATATATATAATATATAATACATATATAGTGTATACATAATACATTCAATAGATACAAAACATGAACTAGTGCTAGCCTTCAAGAACTTCATATTCAGTAGAAGAAGAGGGGAAGGCATGTACATACACATATATATTACATACTATACACACATCCACACAATACACATCCACACACATCCACACACACACACACACACACACATAGTGTTAGATATACATGTATAGGTGTTTTACTTATGTATTACAAGTGATACGTAACTGTATAGTACAAACTTGTGCATAATATATACATATATATGTAGTATATATATATATAGTATACACTTACACACTATATATATGTGTATATATATATATGTGCATATATATATATATATATATTACCATACACATACACAAACCAAATACAAGGTAATTTGGAGGAGTACTAACAGTGGCAGCTAGGTGGCACAGTGGATAGAGTGCCAGGCTTGGATCCAGGAAGATCTAAGTTCAAATCCAGTCTCTGACACTTAACAGCTGTGTGACCCTGGGCAAGTCATTTAATATTGTTTGCCTCAGTTTCCTTATCTACAACATAAGCTGGGGAAGGAAATGGCAAACCACTCTGATATCTTTGCCAAGAAAACCCCAACTGGGGTCAAAAAGAGTCAGATGCAACTGAAACTACTGAACAGCAACAACTAACAGTGGGCAAGGGTGAATTTTGAGTTAAGACATTTGATGACTAGCAGCTCTAATATAGGGAAGAATTCTCTCTTCTTAGCCATAGTACTAGTGAAATGTACAATAGAGAATCTCTCTCTCTCTCTCTCTGTGTGTGTGTGTGTGTGTGTGTGTGTGTGTGTGTGTGTGTGTGTCCCCTCCACTGGAGTTGGTTTCGTAGCCTTGTAATAAATGATTTTTGTGGTTGCTTTGGCCCCAAATTCATAAGCTTTTGGTTAACTTTCAGATCAGTGATGTCAAACTCAAATAGAAACAATCCCTACAGGCCACATATTGACTTAGAAAACCACAAGTGAACATTTTCTATACTGTATTATATTTTTTTATTTGGTTAAATATTTACTTCCCAATTACATTTTAATGTGGATTGGGGAGCTCTCCTGGAATTCTGCCAGCCTGAATTCAGATGATGAGTCCCACTCAGCTTTTTCAGGTCATATTCCTGTAAGGCTGTACTTGAAGCTTTTCTCCGCAGAGCCCACCAGAGTTTGTTTTTTCTGTTATGTTCTAGGTTAGGTTCAACTAAACCTGTGCCAATGAAGCATCACAATGGAACTTATGAAATTTAGTATAATTAGGAGAATCCAGGTGTTTTGTCCCAGAGTTAACATTTCTTATTTCCTCCACCATAACTTTTCTGAAAACTTTCAGTGAAGGTGATTCTGAAAATGTACAATGCCTTGATTGGGTATCTCCTAGGAGAGAGCACGATTTACTGGGCAGGGAAGAGGCCCTGGCTCTGACACATGCCAGTTATGTGAACACTGGAAAGTTACTTCATTTCTCTAAACCTTAGGTTCCTCATCCATAAAATTAGGTTCATAATATTTTTACTTGCAGCATTGTTGTAGTATAAACATTCTGTGAGCTTGAAAGTAATAAAAAAGTATAATCATCTTTCCTATTCAAAGGTCTCTGCATCAGATTGAGACAATTAAATTTTTGAGTTGATTTTTAAGTTTGTTTTTCAACTTCAGATTCTGAACTAAAAATAGAAAGGAACTTGTGTATTCAGGCTTGGTGCTGGACTAAGGGACCAACAATGATTTTCTTCAACATCAAGTGCCAAGTGTTTCAGCATTGACTCCCATGTGTCACCCAAAAGTTCTCAAGGGGAGCTTGATGTATGCTCCATGGAAAGGTCCAGTCCCATATAATTTCTATAGGGTATGTACGTTCACTTACCTTGGTAGTGTACTTTCCAGGGAGGTACACATTGATAATGAGGTTGATGCACACATTACCAGAGTTAGCTCAGTGTTTGGGAGTCTCTGAAGGAAAGTATGGGAGAGAAGAGGTATTAGACTGATTAGCAAACTGAAAGTCTACAAAGCCATTGTGCTGACTTCATTGTTGTATGTCTGTGAAACCTGGACAGTCTGCCAGCGCCATGCCAGGAAACTGAATCGCTTACATTTGAATTGTCTTCGGAAGATTCTGAAGATCGCCTGGCAAGATAAGGTACCAGACATGGAGGTCCTTACTGGAACTAAAGTGACAAGCATTCAAACTCTGCTTCAGAGACTGCAACTCCAATGGGCTGGCCAGGTTGTTTGGATACAAAATGTATGCTTGGCAAAAAGACTATTTTATGGAGAACTCACATAGGGCAAGTGTTCACATGGTGGTCAGAAGAAGTGATACAAGAACACTCTCAAAGTTTCTTTCAAGAACTTTGAAATTGATTGTGTGACATGGGAGACACTGGCATAGGACCACTCTAGATGGCATTCCCACGTCGGAGAAGGTGTTGTGCTCTATGAGCAAAGCAGAATTGAAACAGCTCAAAGGAAATGCAGGATGCACAAATTTAGAATATCCACCCCAAATATTCACGTGGACTATTTGTGCTCGACCTGTGGTAGAGCATTCCAAGCTTGTATTGGTCTGATCAGCCACAGTTGGATATATTGATACTTGACTCTAGAATAGCGATGTCATTTTGATCCTCTTTGAGAACAAAAGACAACAACCAACAATAATTCAATGCCTGCTACAGTTGTCCTTTACTATAATGTCATCTCAAGATTTTATAAAGGAATGAAGTAATATAGGACCTCTAGTATTGGGCTTGGTGTCATAAAGATCTGAGTTCAGCTCTTACCTTAGAAACTTCTTATCTGTTGTTTGTCCTTTCTTAATGAGGACCATGACATAACATAACAGGGCTGATGTCTTGACTTGAGCATGCATTGTATTTAAATGAGGCACAGTCATGCAAAGTCATTAGCCTCACTCTCTCCTTCAGAGTGATTAAAGACTAGTGGCAAGACAAAAGTCAAGATGGCTGGTGATGGCCCAAGATCACGGGTGACCTTGGGTTTTCTAAATTAAGGTTTTTCCCAAGTCTCAGGTTGTCTGAGGCAACACACATTCAATTACTAAGGGCTGGGTAATAGAGGCAACAGATAGACTGCTATATGACCCTAGGCAAGTCTTTTAGACTCTCTCAGCTTTATTTCTTTCTTCTATAAAATGAGGACAATAATATTGTTGCGAAAATAAAATGAGATAACAAATATAAAGTATTTTGTAAACCTTAAAATTCTATGTCAATGCTAATCATCATCATGTGATGGTTTTTATAATGGTTTAATTTATTAGAATTTACTTGGCCAAATATATTTTTCTTGCTTTTTGTCATCAACAGAAGCCAGTATCACTAGTGAAGAATGTGGACACCAAAGTTGCATTTGGTCTTGATTTTCACTATTAGCCCAATGATTATTAAACTTGATTAAGAGCCTGAAAAATCTCTTATGTAGGACCTGGAATTTTACAAGATTGATAATTTGCCTCCACCAAAGAAAGTCGCTTAACGTAAGTCTCAGAGCCCTTAAGTTGCTTGTCCATGGTCATACTTCTAGTAACTGAGACAGGATTTGAACCTAAGTCTTCCTGTCTCCAAGTCTAGATTACTCTTCACTATGCCACAGTGACTTTTTGCCAAAGAAAGTAGAGGTGGGAAACATGGAAATGTGAACAAAATAGTTTTGTATGTGGTTGCTCAAATTCTGATTCTTAGGAACTAAATGTGATATTTTATATTCCCCCAGAAACAACTGATATTTCCTCCTTGAAATTTTTGTGTTTCTATGCAATCCATTTAGTAATTAATCATATACTGCAAAATGTCAAATTTTCTGCTGTGGTCTATAATTGCTACTTAAATATATTGATTTTTAACTCTTCATGTGTTTTTTTTTTCTTTTCTGCCCTAGATTTTGCATTCATTGAAGTTAACAGTTAAGTCTTACACTTTGTTTCTCCTGTGGAGACTGGCTCAGTTAGATTTATTGTTTCAATTTATCAGTAATATTGTTGGTAGGGATACTCCCTCTAATAACATAGGCTGATATCCACTTTGAATTGCTAATTAATTTATGAAATTATGAAATGAGGTAGGCATGCCCAGTTCTTTGAGCACTTGTTTGGAAAGACTGCAATGACAGAAGGAAGTGAGACTACAATCTTACTTTAATAAGGTATAGAGGATTTAGAGGTGAACAAGCACAGAAATACAGAGTGGGGAAGTAGTTACAGAGGCCGACTGTGGAGACAAGAGATAGAGTAGTAGCAAAAGCAAGGCAGGAAGCGTTGGAAAAGAGAATGGAGTTTGTGAAAGACACCAAGAATCACTCTTACAACCATGGATGAGAGTTGGGAGCATATAGCACCATGGACCCAGACAGAGATGGAAGAGCACTCAGAGGCAAGGGTTTGAGGTCTCATTTTTATAGGGTTTTGTGGGGGACAGATTGACTCTTATCCATGCCACCTTGGTTAGTTTGTCAACATATCCGGATCATCTCAAAATTGTTGATAAATCTTGGAAGTTAACACACCCACATCATCTCAAAGTTATCAGTTACATTTGATCTTACTGTGGATGTCTGAAACATATTATAGGACAGAAAGGCCCTTGCAGCAAAATCTAGATGGCTTTCCCTGACTTAGCACATATTATCAGGATGTGATTGTTACAGTTTGTAAACTATGCACCTTTGATCTTTGGGATGACTTGTGCATGACTTCTAGGTTTCCTTTTGCAATATTATTTCCTGCTATTGCTACTTTATACTGGTTACTTATTAACCTACTATAGTGACTAGTTTGAGGGATGATGGTCAGGTGAACCAGAACAAGACACAACACACACCTCCATTAGAGAGTTCCAGCAGCAAATATAGGTGAAACCGGAAGGAAAACAAATACTTATGAAATTCACCAGATACTTCAGAGTGTGAATAGTAGTTGATAGTAGTTGATTCCTATCATTTTTTTTTTTTTTTTACTGAAGAGCCTTTATTGGAAAAGGTGCTGTGGCCAGGAGCCTGCTCCAGAGTCCTCAGAAGGAGCTGAGGGAAGCTGGAGAGAACCTGCAAGAAAGGACAAGCCTTTGGCTCCAAAAGTAATGGTCTTGCATGGAAAGCTGAGTGCTTTGCTTTGGGAAGAGTAGCCAGCCGAGGGAGTTTTCTTCCTTTCTGGGGAACGGGACCTCCACAAATCCCTGTGGCCCTTCTCATGCACTCGGAGCGTACTGCAGAGCCAGCCGGTCAAAATCATTTTCCTTGCTCTGGTATTCTTTGATGAATGGGTGGGACCACTGGGCGTCTTTCAGTTGTGACAAGTATCTATTAGTGACCTCAGGGGCCTTCCCTAGGTGCTGGGACAAAACAATGAAGTTGATGAGGGTCTCTGGGTGGCTGCTGTCCTTGTCAAGTGCCTCTTGGAGAACTCCCTCTGCATCCTCCCATTTGCCCTGGGCCATATAGCAGGCTGCTTGGCCATTAAGTAGGAGCAGGGTGGAGGAGCACTTATCAGCCATCTCCTGGAAGATGTAGTAGGCATCCTGCAGCTTCTCACCACCCATGGCCAGATTGACCCAGGAAGTGGCCAGCTGCGTCAGAGTGGCGTCCTCATCTTGCTCCTGCATCCTTTTTAGCTCCTTGCGGGCTAGGTCCAATCTGTCCAGTTTCAGGAGTATCCGCACAATCATGGCCATGCACTCCAAGCTCTCCCCCTGGTGCAATGTACGCAGAGCAGCATCAGGGTTCTTGTCATGGAAATAGATGGAAGCAGCCATCAACAAAAAGGTCGTATTGGCCACATCAACGTTCTTTGCCATCTTTCGATCTAGGTCTGCAACAATTGCATCTCTCTGGCTTTCACTGGAAAGATAGTCTGCAAACATCCGTACGGCCTGGAGCTCTGGGGAGGAGTTGGCTTTGATCTCATCCAGTACCACGCCATACTTTCTCTGTGCGAGATAAGCTCTGTACAAGAAGACATCTCTTTCAACTTCTTTTTCTGGGCTGGAAAGCTTGACGCGCTGCGCCTCGTTGATGCACTGCTGGTAGCTGCCGATGTAGAAGGCGTTCTTCACGTCGAACAACTCGTCCACCTCTCCGGGGCCGCCAGGGGCTGGCCCGGGACCAGGAGCCGGAGGAGCCATCTTGCTACCGACACGTCGACAGAGACGAGAAGCAGTTGATTCCTATCATTGATGACACTGATGGTCAAATTTGTACACTAAAACTTTATTGCATAATACATTATTTGAGGAAGTGAATTAGCACTCGAGAATTTAAGCTGGGAAAGACCACTAGCTAAGATCAAATGTGAAAAATAAATCTGAGCTAGAGATGCATAGGGATGAGTTTTCAAAGTATCTCAAAAAAGAAATATACTGCACATAAATGAAAAAGATCAGTGGTATTGCCCTTCCCTAGAAGATTTCTAAGAAGACATCAGTTACTATCAATTCACATTCCTATATTCTCGTGTCTATAAAATTTTGAGAGAATGGTTTATGTGTCTATCGAAGGTATCACTGATAAAAATATAAGAAGGTAATAATCAGGTATTTGTGTAAAATGCTCTATAGTAAACCACATCTTCATAGTCACATAATTAACTGAGTAATGCAAAGGATACAAACTCCTACTGTGTTTCTGGTTTATTGATTACAAAAGAAACATGACTCAGAGAAAAATGCACACTTAAAGGATATTTGTTCATTCATATGTTAATATGTTAATATAAGATTGCTTAACAGATACAACTACAGAGCTAACTATTCAGCAGTCCCCTGAGTATCAATATCAATGAAAGCATAAAGCAGGAAGAAATATACTAGCCCAAGGTGCTTGCCACAGTCATGGAGGATGTTTTGAGTAAAGTACAAATGGAAGAGAGAGTCTTTCCAAATGCTCCTATTTTGGGATGGTATATACATATATTATACAGCCACTGCAAAAAAGACAATGACTTGGACCCAGAATTGAACAGGAGGATGAGAACAGACTGGATTGTCTTTAAGAATATGGTAATTTTTTCATGACTCTAATATTGTTCCCAAAATACAAGTCCCTTTTAAAATATGAATATTCTTCTGATCATGCTATATAAGTTATGGAACATTGCATCTTCTGAAGATTGAAATTGAGCATCCCCCAAAGGCCAATGCAAACACATTCTGTGCATAAGGGTGCTGTAGCACAATACAAATAAAAATTATGAAGAAATGGAGTTACAGATATTGTAAAAAGTACTTATGATTAAAAGGTAAGGTGCACTCATCATGCTCTAAGAGTGATGGATAATGAATGGATGGTTCATGTACTTCATTGCTATCCTCATGAAGGGAAAACACAGGAGATTCCTTGTGACAAACTTACAGGAAGACATCAGCTAGAACTGTGTAGGATGGAAAGGCATGGGTGGATTTGTGATCTACATTATTAGAGGGAATATCTGTGTGGGTAAGATCACAGGTCCATTTGAGTTTTTGAGTACATGAGAGTATATGGGGATACGATATTCAGTTAGGTTAGACTGTCTGACTCTGTCTCTATATATTATATATTTATATATGTGTTATTCATTATGATATAATTATATTATGTAATAATACACACATATTTATATCTTTGACAGACAATGCAGATGGACAATGAACTGGGAACAACAATGAAGAGGAGGAAGACAGCAAGTTGAATCACATTTGAGAAATTGTATACCACTTTTAAAAACTCCCAAGTTATTCTTTGCCTCCACCGGATACCTTTTTAAATATTTGGTGAGGCTATGTGGTCATGAATCATGGGATACCCCAATCTCAGTAAAATCAGCATTGTAGATGACCTAAAGGGCAATTTCAAGATTTAAGAGCAAAGATGGCATCTATGACATATGTGACCAGAAAGAAGATGGGTTATTCAGCTCCAAGAGGGAATGATGGCAAATATTCAGCCTGAGCATTGTGCTAGTAACCATGACATCAAAAGACCCACTGGAAGGCTGACAGGGATAGTTATGGCTATGCAGGGAACTCTTCATCCAGCTTATATTAAAAAGGATATGCAAAGAAGTTAGAAATGTAATAGAGGAGGAACATAGAAGAATAGCATGGTTATATAAGAAAAGTGTCAGTAGTGCCAAAGCTCAGAACAAATTGAGTTTAGTGAGGAAATCTGCAAGTCAGAAAAAGTAATTTTTGTTTGTTTTTAAAGGGAAAAGAGGGAAAGAGAAGGATCAAAGGGGAGGTAGGACCCCTCATGGTATGTTAAGCATCATCATCATCATCATTATAATCATTATCGTCATCATCATCCTGTATTTAAGTAGTTACTATGTTCCAGGCACTGTGCTAAGTGTTAAAAAGGCACAAGTCCTTTTCTTCAAAGAGGTCATATTCTAATGGAGAAGATAGAATGCAAATAATTATGTACCTACAACATATACATGTTGTAAGTTATAATAACTCACAAGAGAGATACTTAATTTTTATTTTTCTTCTGTTTCCTCTGCCAAGGAGAAAGGACTTTGGCCTAGTAAGCATAGAACACAAAATGGCTAGTAGGGAGTTGAAATTTAAAGTAAGCAAGGAAGGAATAAAAGAGCACTCCCTGCCCTTGATGAATTCACATCATTTAATCCAAATGAATTACATCCTTAGTTGCTGAAAGCATTAGCATATATGATCTTTAATTTTTGTTGGAGAGGGGAAGGCAGGACAATTGGGGTTAAGTGACTTGCCCAAGGTCACACAGCTAATAAGTGTGTCAAGTGTCTGAGGCTGGATTTGAACTCAGGTCCTTCTGACTCCAGGGCCAGTGCTCTACTCACTGCACCACCTGCTGCCCCCAAATATGATCTTTAAGCCATTGTGAGTTATATTTCAAAAATTGTGGCAAATAGGAAAAATACCAGAGGACTGGAGAAGAACACATTTTGTTTCAATTTTTGGAAAAAGGAAGAGAATGGAATCTTCAAACTATATATAGGCCAGTGATCTTGACTTCAAATTACTGGGAAAGTTCAAGAATGTATTATTAAAGAGATGGTCACTGAATATCTAGACAAGAAAGCAATGATTACAAAGAAACAGCATAACTTTATCTAGGATAGGTCATGTCAGACTAATCTAATTTCATTCTCCCCTCTTCTCCAGAGTTATTAAATGGGAATTTGTCTAGATTTTAGAAAGGCGTTTGTTGAAGTATTTCTAGCTATTCAGGTAGGAAAAAACAAACACATGGGAACTCCAATTTGATGAATGCAGAACTAGTTAAAGGGCCAAACTCAAAGAGGAGTCATTAAGGCCTCAATAGCAACTTGGAGGAAAATGTCCAGTGCAATGATACATGGATTTGTGGTCATTGCTGGGCTCTTCACCATTTAGCTTGGCTAAAGATAGATATACATTCTTTTCAAATTTTGAAGAAAAAAGCTAGAAATGAATCTAACATACTAATTGACAAGGTCCAAAAAGACTTTGATAAAACACATTTAAAGTCTCACACTTGGATTAAAGGGATATATTTAGAGAGTCTAACATTTGGATTAGAGTGATGCATTTAAAATCTAACATTTGGATTAAGAAAAATCAACTTCATATGGGCAAGATAGTAGAGGTGTAGCTGAATAACAATTCACTTTTAAAAGACTTAAGGCATTTAGTGGACTTCAAGCTCAACATAAATCAACAATGAAAGCGTAAAGCAGGAGGCCAACTCGGGTATTAAAGGGCCTTGAATCCATGTCACATGATCAGTTAAAGGAACCATTTATATTAACCCCAGAGAAGAAAGTGATTAAAGTGAATTTGATATTAAGTATTTGAGAGTATCACATGGGAGATTTAGACTTAATCTGGTCCCCAAAGTCAAGACTAAGAACAATGAAGCCTGGGGTACAGAAGCTTCCAACAGCTTCTAAATTCAAAGGGATCATCTTGGGGTAGTGAGTTCTCCTTCACTTGTGGTCTTAAAGAACATATTAGATGACTGACACATTGGGTATGTTTATATTGAATTAAATGGCTTCAGCAGTCTCTTCCAAATTTAAAATGATAAGAGTCTGTGTGATAGATCCTCTTTGGTGGAGCATGGAATCACACAGGATGAGGAGGCCCGAATGGGTTGCGAGCTATTGCAAGAGGAAATATCTACATTGTTGAGATGATGGATGCACTCAAACATTGAAGCATATTATATCATATATCCCTTTTCACTATGACCTTTCTAGAAAGAAAGTCTCAGATGTAACCTTTCTTTGTATTTTTCCACTTACATTAGTTAAGAGGTAAACCATGTGTACATTCTATCATTAGACCAGAACTTTTATTTCCTTTTTTTAATCCATCATAAACTCAGGAAACGGAACATTTTTTATAAGCAGACAACAGCTTCCTTCCAACAATTCCTCTTTATTCCTCTATTTCAATCTCTTTGTAGTCCCTCTTATTTTTTACTTCTACTTTCCTTTCCCACGACTGCTTCCCATTATGTTTCTTTTTTCTGTAACATCTTTTCTCTCTGTGACAAGAAACTTATGACCTTACCTCAAACAATGCCAAGTGAACTACTAAAATTTTAGGAAAAATTCCATTCAAATGGAGACCTGAACTTTTATACCACACCAGTCATTGATATACCGACAAATAGAGTATAAATTCAATGAAAACAAACCAAACAGAAAAGTGAGTTTACAACTCCGAATTTAAAGAAAAAATGTATTTCCAAGGTTTATGAAAAAATAGCATCTTAGTAAGGAAAAAAAACAACTGAAACAGATTTATTGAAGGTAACACTTAAAAAAATGATTTGGGTATTGATCATTTTTAATCTTCTGCTCTGAACAACTGGGAGATCTATTACAGCTTGAGCCTGCAATGAAAAGCGGGTCTGTTCTTTAACCTGCCCCAATTCACTTGGACATATTTTATATCTCAGGGGATTCAGCCACAAAGTCCATTAGAGCTTTGGAGGCAGTCAGGTCAAATCAATTGTCCATACTGCAGACAGGGTAACCATCATTTACTGTAATTCACCCCCGTCATGGTAGAGGAGAGGAAAGGTTAAAAGCTGTATTACCATGAGGACATCTCATCTATCTTTCAGTATATTGGTAATACCTAAACATTGCTTAAGGGACAGGATGTATGACCTTATGTTCACTGCTCATTGGCTATTCACAATTTTTTTATAATGATTCTTTGGATTTTATTTTTAAAATGATTATAAGTGGGAATCAGGAAATATTCTCTTAAAAAAATCTGAAAAATTTGCCCTGCCTGACAAGATATATGCAAAGTATAACTGAATGCTTAGCAATGAAGCCTTGAGTTATTCTGAATTGCTTAAATGATTGATTTCTCCTCCCCACCCACCCTTTCCACCCCTCCCTCTGCCAACTCCACCTTACATATAGATATATGTATGTAAGAAACTATTTGTATCTCTAGTTAAATTTGAGGCACAAAGATGGGTCCCAAACTAAGGAGGAATGAATTATTATTATTAATAATAATTATTCAGTTTAATAGTGATCAAAGGAAGGTACCTTGTGGAAAAAAAGAGAAAAAAACCTCTTTCTCCTCTTCTGGAGAAGTGTCATTGACAAACTTAGTCAGAAATTATAAAAGCCCTTTCATGATAGGCAGCAAAATGAGCATAGAAGCATTATTAACACTATATTAAGGAGCATGACCTTAACTCACAAATGTAGTGATTATACCATCTCGATGTTCTACAATTTGCTGTACTTGAAATACAATTGTGCCTGTGACCTGAAGTTCAAAGTGTCTTGAAAAGTTACTTCCTGGCTTTAAAAAAAGGAACATATTCATATCTAAAGAACAGACTTAACCCAGTATTTTTCAGTGTTGGAAGTGAGGTTACTAACAAAGGCAGTATTGATATTTCAATACTGCTTCCATGTTGTTTTGCTTAGATTCTGGCCTTAATCTTTTCCCACAAGGGCATTTGACTGGCTTGTTGGGAGTATCATTCTTTAAGGAGGGCTTGGTCATCTTTGATGTGGGGTTGGTAGGATGTATGGGGGGGGGGTAAAGGGGAGCAGAACGGGATAGGCATGAATGAAATTTTGATTTTGAGGAAGAGATGAGCATGCAAGAAAATTCTGAAATCAGAGAAAAACCCCACAAGAAAACATTTTTCATTCCTAACAATTTGTTCTTTGCTTTTTCATGATAGATGAAAAGAAACAGAAACCAAAGAAAGAACATTAGTTAATTTCTCTAGAGTTGAGTAGCCTTGGTGACACTTTAGGGAAAATGATACCATTTTGGAAAAGGTAAGAAAAGGCCATCTATAAATATGCACCTCCTTTCAGCAGTGCTTTGGCTATAGTTTTACATAATTGGCCAGATCCATCAGTCCCCTTCAATTCCTAATTTGATGTGTTCTCCTTGCAGCCCTCCTGGTGAATTTTGAGGGAATATTGTGAAAGGAAGATATGTGGCATTAAGTGGAGTAAGAAGACAAGAATATATTCAAAATAGCATTTATAAAATTATATGAAATGTGTAGACATCGACATCTTGTTAGCCTTGAAACAACACTAACCAGCCCAAAGTACAAAAAGTACCTTGATAAATATTGTTTAAGATATCAGCTTTGTCTCTACATGTCTAACTCCTACTCTCTGACTAGAAGATTCTCTTAGATAGCAGATGGGAGCTTATTCACCAATAAAATAGAAAAATGTCAAAATATCTATTACATGGTGCAATCTGCTTCAATTTCCTATGATATCCCTTGCCAAGGACAGGGAAGAGAGAGAGAGTGGACAGAACTAGAAAGGTGAGTGATAGGTTTTTCTTCAGGAAACATCATTAGACGATCCCCTTGCTGTGAGAATAGGGATTAACCACAAATGATTTCACATAAATTCTGTGTAAGAAGATCACAAATCATGTGATTTAGCTTAGATCTATAAAGGAATCCTCTCTACAGAATCCCTAATAATAGCCAACATTTATATATTACTTACTACAGGGCTGTCAGAACTCAGGGTTTTTATTGGAACAATAGACAATATATTTTGATTTGCTATTTCAGTGAGAGCTCTGTGGTAGTGCGGCTTTGTTTACTAAAGCATTTATGTAAATTTCTATGTTTGTAGGCGGGCCACATAAATCTCACTGCGGGCCCCATGGGGCCTCCAGCCACATTTTGGACAGCCCTGACTTACTATATGCCAGGCACTGTGCTAAGCACTTTGCAAATATGTGCTTTGATCCTCACAACAATCCTGCTAGGCAGGTGCTGTTGTTGTCTCCCATTTTACAATTGGGGAGATTGAGGCAGACAAATGTGTGTGTTCAATTGTTTTCAGTCATGTCCAACTCTTCATGTCTACATTTGGGTTGTGTTTTTTTGGCAAAGATACTGGAGTGGTTTGCCATTTTCTTCTCCAGCTCATTTTACAGATGAGGAAACTGAGGCAAACAGAGTTAAGTGACTTGTCCTGGGTCACACAATGAGTAGGTGCCTGAAGTTAGATTGAACTCAGGTCTTCCTGACTCCAGGTCCAGTTTTCTATACACTACACCACCTAGCTGCTTTCGCTTACTTTCAAGAATCAGACCAAAATGTGTCTCTTTACAACTTCTACATGTTACTCCTAGTTCTTGTTGCCAAGAATACTAAA
The DNA here is from genome assembly GCF_011100635.1 of Trichosurus vulpecula. Taxonomy (NCBI): domain Eukaryota; kingdom Metazoa; phylum Chordata; class Mammalia; order Diprotodontia; family Phalangeridae; genus Trichosurus; species Trichosurus vulpecula. The sequence continues at coordinate 99,680,535 of NC_050576.1, read as the reverse complement.
TCAAACCCCAATTCTAGATGAAATCCCTGCAAGTACTTGAAGACAGTCATCATTTCCCATCTCTCCCATCTCTTTTCTTCTCCAGCCTAAACAGTTTTAGTTCTTTCAACCAATATTTGGATTATGTGCTCACCAGTTTTTTCACCATCATGGTCATCTTCTTTTGCATACGTCAATGTCCTTCCTAAAAAGTGGCAGGAAGAACTGCACCGTACTCAAGATATAGGTTGATCATAGTAGAGCAGTGGCATCAAACTCAAATAGAAATGATCTCATTCTCCATATATCAACTTAGAAAACCACGAATTGACATTATCTATGTTTCATTATATTTGTATTTATTTTGTTAAACATTTCCCACTTGCAATTTATTCAGGTTCTTGATCATTGGGGGTTTTGTGGCCAGCTTGTGGGCCAAAGGACCATGAGTTTGACACCTTTGGGGTAGAGTATATGGGGCTGTCGCTTTTCTCATTCTGGACATTTCAATCCTTTAACACGTCGTTACAGCCACGGTATAATCAATGTAGATACCTCCTTCACTAGCACAAATCACACCATCCATTCCTTCCTATAAATTGTCTATAGAGGGTCCTTGAAATACGTGGAAAGCCTTCTCCTAGGTCTTTTATCATTATGTAACTACCAATGCAGCACTCAAGCTGATCACCTATATTGTTTCTTCTTTGTTAATCAACTATCTTTTCAATGTAATCTTTTATATCCCCTTTGGTACATGCTATCATTGATAATATGTTATAGCCAACTTGTACCCACCATACATTTCTTTTCTTTCTTTCTTTTTTTAGAGGGGAGAAGACAAGGCAATTGGGGTTAAGTGACTTGCCCAAGGTCACACAGCTAGTAAGTGTCAAATGTCTGAGGCCAGATTTGAACCCAGGTCCTACTGACTCTAGGCCTGGTGCTCTTTTCACTGTGCCACCTAGCTGCCCCCATACATTTCTTTATTGTCCTTTGGATCACTTGCAATTTTTATTCTTTTCTGATTGTACTGGTCCATGACTTGTACCAGAACAATATCATTGGAAGAAAACTAGTTTGGAAAAAAAAGGCTGGTTTTTTTTTTCATGGAGTAGCATGAAGTAGTTGAGAGTGCTGTGCAATTTCCCAAATGCAATTGTGTCCTCATCTTCTATTCATTCAATTTTGGACCCAGGTAATTTTTCATTGTTAGAATCTATCCAACATGTGTGCACTGATGGGCCAGCTATGTGGACTCTCCTTTCAACTGTACATCATAACATGAATAATGGACATTTTTATCCACTTGTTTTTTCCTTTATCCATAGTTGGGTCAAATATATTTCCATGGTTATAGATAACATGGAGGAGGCTTTATAGGATTCAAGAGCTTGTCACAGTCAGCATGATGACCTCCATAAACAGGGGCATCTAGACGATCCTGACATCTAAAAGATCTCTTCTATTTGAATTCTGTCTTGGGTAACAAATAGCTAATGGCTTAGTACACAGAGCCCTGCCCTTGGAGTCAGGAAGACCAGAGTTCAAATGCTCCTTCAGATACTTACTAGCTGTGTGGCCCTGGGAAAGTGATTTAACCTCTGTTTTTCTCAGTTTTCCAGGATTGTTGTGATGATTAAATGAGAATATTTGTAAAGCACTTAGCAGAATTCTTGGCGTAGAATCAGACTTCCCCTTCCCCTTCCGCCTTCCCTTTCCTCCTCTTACCTCTTTCCCCCATTATAGTCACAGATACATTATCTATCTATCTATCCATCTATATCCCTGTTTTATGCTTCATTTAATATTAATAATCATAAGATTTTCAAAGTTATTTTTGTTGTTACATTTCTCAGGAAACTTGTATATATATATATGTATTATATACATATATATATACACATATATATATATTTAATGTGTGTGTTTTTGTATTACATGGGAGATATATTGTGGGAGAAATTACAGAATATAAGAGTTGGGAGAGACTTCAGAGGTGATCTAGTTCAATCTTTACCTGAAAAGAACCCCTCCAGAACATACCCCAAAATGTGGCCTAGCCTCTACTTAAATAAAGACTTTTATTGAGAAGGAACCTGATGTCTACCAAGTCACTCATTGCATTTTGAGGAGCTCTGTTAGAAGGTGTAGGCTTGCAACCAGCCTATATCTTCAGCTCTCTGACTTTGTCCCCTTACTCCTAATTCTTCATTCTGGGGCTATATAATACGAGTCTAATCTGTTCTCTATAAAATGGCCCTAACAAATACTTGGAGACAACCATCATACACTACCTCTCACCTGTTTCTTATTCTGCAAGCTAAGCATCACCACTCCTTTCAGTTGATCCCCAAATAATATGACCTTGAGGTTCTTTATCATACTGGACACTCTCCAGATGATCAAAGTTCTTGCTAAAATGTGTCAACTGGAAGTGAACCCAATGAGTAATATGTGTCCTAATGAGAGTAGATTTGGGGGGATTACTATCTCCTTAGTATTGGGACTCTGCTTTTCTTAATATAAATTGATGTCATATTAACCCTTTTGAAGCTGTATCACACTCTATACTTATTCAGCTTTCAGATCACTCATTCTCCCAGATACTTTTTCAAACAAACTGTTGTCCAGTCATGACTGTACCATCTTGTACTTGCAAAGTACACTTGTATATCTTGTACTTGTAAAGTGAACTTTTTGAATCCAAAGGTCAGATTTCAAGTTGATCCCCATTAAATTACATTTAAAAAAATCAAATTCAACACAGCGTCCTAGCCATTCAAGATCTTTTGGAATACTGAGTGTATTCAATTTATCACTTAGTTTTGTGTCAACTGAAAATTTGATTAAAATGCCATCTATGCCTTTATCTAAGCCATAAATAAAAATTGTCAAGAGCATAGGATCATGAACATTTCCAGATACTTCATTTGGGATCTCCTTCCCCCTTAAAATTGAACCTCTACTAAATAATCTTTGTATCTAGATACTCAACCAGTTCCAAATTCACCTGATTGTACTTTACTGTAGTCAAAACTTTCTGTGTTTTCCCCACAAGAATGCATGAGATATTTTGACAAATATTTGCTAAATTCTAGGTAAATTACATCTGCAGCCTTCCCTTAATTCTAACACTGTAGTAAATTTGTCAAAAAATTAAATTAGACTAGTATGGAATTTTATGGTTGAAGCTATACTAGTATCACTACTTCATTTTCTACTCTTTAACTAGCTATCTCCAAAATTTGTTGGGAAATCAAAATTGGATGTATTGCAATGTAAGTTGCAAACAAACCTCCTACTTTTTAAAATATATCTATCTATCTATCTATAAAATCTCATAAGTATTTTGAAAGCAGGAATTAATTGGTTTTGATTTTATTTTGTATTCCCAGTTCTTAGTACAGAGCTTGGTACACAGTAAACAATTAATAAATGCTATTGATTGATTTGATGGGATTTATTAAAGAAGATCCAGAACTATGGATTATAGTATAGAGAGATGGAAGGAACCCTAAAGATCACCTGCTACAACCATCTCATTTAGTATAGAGAAACTGAGACACAGGGATATGAAATGACTTATCTAACAACACATAAGTCGTAAGTAGCAGATCCAGGTTTGGAATGCAGTCTCTCTGACTTCAAATCCATTGTTCTTTTCATAACACCACATTGCTTCTGCAGCACTCTGCCAATTCTCCATAGTCATTCAAAGACCACTAACAGCACTTCAGCTATCACACCTTTTTTACTTTCCCAGCATATAATGTTCTTGGACTTAGTGAGATGAACTCATTTAATTCAACTGAGTGCCTGACTTTCTCCTCATTTGTCCTGAGATTCAACTCCCTATTTTCTATCTTTATTTTGTCCTTTCTAATCCAAAGATTATTTGCTTAGGAAAAGAAAACAAAGGAAATTAAAGGTTGAGTAGTTCTACCTTCTCTCTATTGCCTAGTATTATTATATCCAATTTGATTAGCAGACATCTATTTTTTAATCTTCCTTCTTCTTCCTATGTAGCTAAAAAGAACTTTCTCCTTTTTGGACAACAGGAAAATCAACTGCTATTTTTGAAATAATCAAAAGCAACTAACATTTGCTCTTTTATTTATGCACTATGACTATGAAGATGGCTTGGGGTACAATATTTACAAAACTTGTCTTTTTCTTATATTTTCATCATCCCCTCATATTTTCTATTATTTTCAGTATATGTAGAGACTGTTTTGATGAAACTTTTATAGACACTAGAAAGTCTCCATAGACCAGCCAGCTTTTGATGTCATTTTGATCATTTTTTAAAAGTAGTATCAGTATCTGTGACTTTTTCTAATTATTGGTTATCTTTCCCTCTTTTTGTCTTAAGAAGGAATACCTTAATATCTACAAAATTGTGTCACCACCACCATGGATTCATACACACACGTAATGCATGTATGCATATGTACATATATATATATACATACACACATACATACATATGCTATATATATTTGATTTTATCTTGATATTTGTCTTTTTCAGTGACATTTTCACTTTCTCATAGAGCAGATCTGTTGTTAATTTTAGATAAAATGTTAGGGGCTGATCTTCTCCAATGTAATTAGGGACTAGCCAGTGAGAACCCACTCTCTATTAACAAGGGCCTTAAACTGGCACAATTTCCCATATGGACTTTGAAGCAATGCACACATATTCTGTAACAATTTCCTTTATGCTTACTGTAAGATCTAGAAAATGACTTTTGACTGGATGCAAAACTCGGTATGCATTAAAAAGTCACTTAATTTTCAAAGTGATCCCTCCCTTGTTCCCCTATTCCCTCTCAGTCTTTGTTTCTCCTCCTCTGTTTGTTTTCCTCTCCCCCACCCAACTGTGTTTGAGTGAGCAGGAAAGGACTCCTATAAATCTCAGAGGGTGGGGAGAGGAGTACTTGAAAATGACTGTTTCCAATGTTCCTCTCAGAGAAGAAAAGGCAAAAGTGATCAGCAGCAACAGCTTGATATTCTTAGAAGATGAATTCTTTAGCAGAGTATGATTTAAGGCTGAGTTGCTCTATCATTTTTAGAGAGAAAAAAACCAAATAAACTTATTTCTGAAATAGTTTATTAGCACTCTCCTTAAAATCTGGCTTTGAAGATTTTGGACGTGCTAATTAACTAGGGTACACATGGTTGAGTTTGTGGATAGTATTTTCTGAATTTGTAATTGGCGTTTTGGGGAGCTTTTTCTCAGCACACATTCAACGTCCTTTGAGGTCTTATACACAGATGGCTGCTATCTAGATGGAAGGCCTTTGAGGTGTAGTTTCTCATAAGTAGCCTAGGGATGACATACATTTCAGTCAGCTTGGATGACAACTGTCATTTCCAGATCCACAGCCTACCCAGTACAAGTATTAATAGTCAATATTGGAAGGAGCAGACATTAACTTACTCATTAAAAAAACAAAACAAAAAACTATTGTTCTTTTAACAGGTCAATTAAGAGTTCTTCAGCAGTTATCATCAACTTCAAAGAAAACTATTAAACATTAATATGTAAGAGAAACAAGTTTTATTACACTAATACTTATATAACTATTTCTCTGAGAAAGAAATCTCCAAAAATGAGAGTTGCTTTGTTGTTTTCAGTACAGAATAGTAATAAATGGATCCACAGTGTAGATCAGAGGCTTGGTCCATCACTTGGCCTTACTCCTACAGAAAAAATAATTAACAATTATTTATTAATCATCTACTATGTTCCAGGAGGGGCACTGTGCTGGAAATTGGGGAGTACAAATACAGTGAATGAAATAATACCAACTGTTATAAGTGGGCAAGAATAAAAGCTATCTATAATACTATCATAGATTAAAATATTATAACCTAAATATGTTGATTACAATGTTAATTCTAAAGAAAACTTATAGAAGTGCTGACCTATCTGCTCCTTTTAAAATTAACTTTTTTTCAATTCATTCATTGTCCTCTGAGTTTCATCTTTAAGTATACTGTGATATTCTGGTTTAATGGGGGTCTCTAACCAATCTTCCTGAAAACATAACTTCTTCTATTGCTTCTTACTATATCGTGAAGCAATGCTTCTAATAATTCTCCTTTCTAAGGTTTTTCAAATGAGTTTATGAGTTAAACCAATGTAGCCCTTAGGAGCCAATCTCATGGCTTGAGAAAGAATTGAAGTATTTTCAGGATAAAAGGATTTCTGGGCTCTTATAACTTCTTCTATGAGGTAAATTCTTTACTTTTGTCTAACCTGTGGAAAACGGTGCCAGCTGATCTATTTTTTAAAATTTCATTTCCTATTCCTCTCCTCTCCTTTGTTGATAGCTTGTTTGAATAAAACGGGTTGGAGCTGTTATAATTGCATACTGGTTTTTTCCCCTTTCACCTTTCATCAGATCTGCCATTGAATCTCGCAAAGAAGGATGATGGACAATTATGAACAGTATTGTATCATAAAGGAGAGTGAAGCAATGGAGGGTATAACTGGTTTCAATGAAGTTTGACTAGACATCCAGCTAAGCAAAATAGTTTCATCATATCAACTGTAAATAAGATTTGTTGTGCCTCTTCTCTAGCAATGTTTATACCTTTATTTTTTTTCTTCTTTCTTGCCATTAGTGGCATTTTTAAAAAAGACAAAATCCTTCCTTAATTCCTGTATTTATTTGTGAACCTTCTAATGATGCCTTATTTCAGAGAATGCTAGTTTTGGATACAAACATATAGGCACATGTGTATTAGTATGTATGCGTAATTTTTATAATATTAAAATGACCTTTCTATATTTAGATTTTGTAGAGAGTTTAGAAAAATGAAGATTTTTATGTGGGATTTTTTTCTGTATCAATATAATCATGTAATTTGAGGTATTTAGTTTTAATGAGATTAATTTTATTAATTGTTTGTATAGTATGGAATAATTCTTGCATGCCTGGTATATATACAACTTGATCATGATGAATAATTTTTTAGCATATTACTTGAGTTTTTTTTTGCTGGTATTTAGTTTTTAAAAATCATTATTCATTAGTTTTATTGAGCTATATAATTGTCTTTCTTTGCCTTATTCTTCTCTGATTTTAAGACTTTTATCCATCTCATTTTGCAAAGTTTCTTAAAGTATTTTCTTTATCAATTTCTGCAAGAAATTAACATATCTATTAATTTCCCTAAATATTTGATAGAATTTAGCTAGAAATCAATCTAGAATACAATTTTTTAAACCTAGGTAGTTCCTTTATAGCTAGTTCAATTTATTTTTTTGAAATTAGATTTCATAATATCTCTATTTTGTATACTGTTCATTTGGGTATTTATCAGTTTATAGACAAATGTCCCATTTCCTTTCTGAAATCTCAGTTTAGCTAGTACATAATTGCTTATGACATATTCTGATAATTCTTTATTTCTTCTCTATTGTCTAGGAGTTCACATTGTTCATTTTAATTGTGGCCATTTGGTTTTCATCTCTCTTCATTCTAATTCTATTGAAGTTTTCATCAAAGTTGTTAGTATTTTCAAAGAACTAGCTTTAGCTTTATTTATAGTCTTTTGTTTTCCAATTTGCCCATTTCTTCTCTAATTTTCAAAAAATTCATCTTTAATGCTTAATTTGGGATGTTTTTGGTTGTTATTGATCTAATGGCTTAATTGAACATTCAGCTCATTAGTCTTCCCATTTTGCTAATGTACGTTTGTAGCAATGTGATTTTTCATCTGAGGATTGACTGTATTGGCTGCATCCTAGAAATTTTTGTATATACTCTCGTTATCATTCTCTTTCACATAGTTACAAATTGTTTCTAGGTTTTGTTCGTTGTCCCACTTGCTAAGTATTATTGTCTCCCTTTAGGTCTGTGGGTTTTACTTGTATGCTATTTTCATTATATCTTGGTATATAAAAAATGTGTTTCATATTTCTATTTTTTACATATGTTCAAAATTTATCTGTGCCCTGGGTTATTGTCTGGTTTTTGTAAGCATACAATGTGGTTCGGTGAAACACACATAATTGTTAACTGAAACATAGTTCCAGAACTGATAAGAATACAGATAAGAATACAGAATACATAATGTATAAAAGAAATAAATTTGTAAAAAAGCTATATAAAGAATCAAAATGAGAATATGGAACTAAATTTAAACAGATAGCTATAGATAGATACTATAGACAAGGGTGTTATGAAGCTTAAATGAGATAATGCATATGATGTACTTTGCAAATCTTAAAAGTGGCATATAAAGTCTATCTATCTATCTATCTATCTATCTATCTATCTATCTATCTATCTATCTGTCTGTCTGTCTGTCTGTCTGTCTGCCTCTCTATCTATCTATCTATCTATCTATCTATCTATCCATCTATTACTATTATTAGCTGCAGGTCTGGTGATGACTTCATTCTCTGAGCCTTCTACTTCATTCCTTCTGAGTTCAAGCAATATTTATAGAACAATTCAGGGGTGTGCTTAAAATGTTTAACAATTGGACTTTCCTGAGATGAAAAGTGTTTGCATACAAACATTTAAGGTTAATCTGCAATTTTTAATCTTAACACCTTTGTTAGTCTAAAATTCAACAAAACAATAAATCAAGCCCTGATTGAAGTAGCATTATGTTTCTGAGATATAAATGCTTACAGTGAAAATTTGATAATAGGCTCTTACAAGTTGCTTAGAGCTGGCTCTGGCACATCCCTAGATATAGATACTGATACAGATTCCTTGATTTATAAGTTCACAAAATATTATGTCTTTTAGCTTTAAACTGTCCAAAAGCTTGTTCAGTTTGTACATTTTCCTTTTTGTTTGCCTAGCTTTGAGAGAACAACATTAAAATATACTAAAATTATTATTACCATTTTTGCAATTCAGTCAACTCTTCCTCTACGAATTTATATTTTATGCCCATTTATGAACATGTCTTGAATACTGCTATCATTCACCTTCTGTGGTTCCTTTAAAACAGATTTCTGTGGGCTGCATATTCACTTAGAAAGCCACAAATTATCATTATCTATGTTGTACTGAATTTGTATTTATTTTGTTAAACATTTTCTAATACATTTTAATCTGGTTTGGTTTAGGCCATATTTGGGAATTTTGGGGGCTACAAATTTGATACCTCTGTTTAATTTACTTTTTATCTCTACTGTGAATGTTTATTTTTGCTTTTTCTGATAGCATGATTGCAATTTCTACTTCATTCACAATCATGTGATGAAAAACAAATTTAGTTCCAGATTCTCATTTTCATCCTGTATATAGAGTCTTTGCTTTATGGATATGTTTCTTGTATGTATTATGTTGTTGGGTTTTTATCTTTTCATCATTTGTCACTATCTTTCAGTTAACTGGAATGCTTAATTGTCTCATTTAAAATTATGATGGTTAGATTTCTGTTTTTCTTCTTTTTTCTCTTTTGTGTGTTTTAAAAAAATCTCCCTTCCTTTTATACCTTAGCCCTGAGATTAGCCTTACTTATTATGTTTCAATGCTAGGTTACTCTTAGAGGATCTACTCCCTTCTAGCTTTTGTTTGCCTCCTTATCTCAAATTCTTTAAATTTATTAAAATTTGTAATTTCTCTTTCACTTATTTTGTTTCCTGTTTCTGTCCTGTCTCCTTATTTTTTATGTTCTCTTTCTCCATCTATTTAAGTATTTCAAGTCTTTCCCCTTCTTATCCTATAATTGTCTTTTTTTAAACTATGTCCTTTTCCAAGATATTTTCCTTTCCTTTGTTGCCTCATTACTTGTTCTCTTCCAGTTATAAAGCAGAAGAGATATGATACCCCAACTCACTTGATGAAGTCTTATAAGATTTAGTTATAAATGATGAGGTTTTAATGTGGTAACAAGCTATTAATCAAACTGTAAGATTAAGGCCACATGCAATATTCTCTTTATGAAACATTTATCCCTTTCTCTGTCAGAATTAAAGGGAGTAATCTTACCGGGCAAGCAGAATTTGGGCATTCTTTTGCAGGGATTTAAATAGCTAAGTCCTGGAAAAATTTTAGCAGTTTAAAAGTGGGGAGGAGTATAGCCTTGAGAACATTATTTATATTATTTTTAAGTATTTTTATATATTTGATATGATCAATGTAGGCACTTGTATGGGGAATCAAGATGGGCTCTTAGTGCTTATTCAACCAAGTGCCCTTGAAGAGTTTAGCCTTTGTTTCCTTTATTAAATTAGGAGTCCTTGATGACCTACTTGCCTCAAGGGAAAACCTAGTTTACATGGGTTTGAGTGACATGTTTATGACATCAGAGGCTTTTAGAGTATGTGGGTTTAAGTCACATTTTTTTGATGACTTTAGGTCATGTGGGTGTGACTCACCTTTGACCCTGAACAAGATATATAAACGCAGAGGTTGGCTTTCTGTTTCAGAGCTCTGAGCCACAGCAGGAGTGGCACATGACTCTGAGCCAGCCTTGTCAAGCTCCGGCTGAACTCAGATGTTGATGGTCCCTTGGCAACTATGAATTGTATTTGGTCTCTTCATAAATGTATGTTTGTAATTTGTTTGTATTTTCTCTGAAGCTCAGGGTGCTGGCTTTTCTCCCTCAGCTGACTGAATGATATTTGTATGTTGGAATAAAGTAAGATTGTTAACCCCTTAACATTGCTTTCCTTAGTAAAGCAGATCAAAAGAACCCGGGCTTGCAGTGTTCTTGTTGTTGGGCTCATGTTGGTTTTTCACTCCCACAGCAGCTGCTAGCCAAATTGTTGAAACAGCACTCCCTCCCAATGTATTTCTATATATGTTTGATATTATCAATGTAGGTACTCCTTCCCAACGTATTGTGTGTGTGTATATATATATATATATATATATATATATATATATATATATATATAATATATATATATATATATTATATATATATACATGTATTTGATATTACCAACGTAGGTATTCCCTCTAACAATGCATATTGTCTTTTCATCCTTTGTAATTCTGGTCCGTGTCTGCCCACAGATTCTCCAGAGAAATCTACACAATGTATTGGGAACCTTCCTCCAGATCTCTTGATATTGTCTAGATACCAGTGAAGCATGGGGGCTGTCCATCCTTTGCTCCTTCAATTCCTTTTTTGTTCACATATGTTCTTAATATCCCTTTACTAGGTCTGAGGGGCAGCTAAGTGGTACAGTGGGTAGTGCACTGGGCTAGGAGTCAGGAAGACTCCTCTTCCTGAGTTCAAATCTGGCCTTGGACACATACTAGCTGTGTGATTCTGAGCAAGTCACTTAACCCTGTGTAATGCCAATCATGTCAGCACACTTGAGGACTGCTGCTGTGAATAATTTTAAGGGTCTAATCACATAGTATAATGAACTCTATATTCAGAACTAAACATTGTGCAATAAACTAAAGCACAACATTCATAGCAACATCCTTAAGCAAAACATATCTATTATATGATATATATCATTATATATAGATATCATATATATCATATATCATTATATATATCATTACACTCAGTATGTCATATGGCAGACAGCATATATCATTGCATCCCCAAAATCAGGGGGTCCTAGGCCAGGGTCTTCCCTAGCACAACACGTCCTTAAGGAGTAGCAGAAGATACCACACCATCCACCCCTAGGTCACAGTAAGGACAATGTCCTTAACACCAAATGTCCCAGTAACGTCCTCTTTCATCTTAACTTGAGGTTGACTTCCAAGTCCCATGGCTCTTCCTCTGTGGGCTGACCACTCCTGATTCTCACGAGGATTCACATGTAGGCAGCTCTCTGCTCCTGCTCCATGTCTCAGCCCATGGGGACTGCTCCACTCCAAGCTCTCCCTGCCCCTGCCTGACAGCAGGCTCCAGGGCCTCTTGCCTGCAGCTTCTGACTCTGGGGAAACAAATCTCAACAGGGCAACAGCAATACTGACACACACTACCAGCACTATCATCTCAATCCACCTTCAAAGTCCAGAGGCTTTATGATAACAGCTCAGCTCACTTTAACAGCTCTTAAAAGGGGCTTAAGCTAAGCCTCCTTCCTATGGGCAGGTTTTTGCCCTACAGCTCTATTTGCTTTCAAAATTCAGAGGCTCTTTCAACAAGTGCCTGCCACCAGAAGTTCTCCTCTCTGCATTGTCTTTTTTTCAACTCTGGCTTGCCCCTTCAACACAGGCTCTCTTAATGTCTGCTTTCTCAATACCAGTTCTCTCTATATTCAGTTCTACTCTGTATCTGATTGGCTAGAGCCATATGTTACATGTCTGATTGGCTAGAGCCCACATACACATATCTGATTGATTAGAGCCCACTTGCACATGTCTGATTGGCTGAGCACAGAGGAACGTAAGACGAAGGCTGGGTAAGTAAATAACAACAAACAGAAAAACAGCAAAAAAATTCCCACTTTGCTTACCATTACCGCTTGCCTCAGTTTCCTCATCTGTAAAATGAACTGGAGAAGGAAATGGCAAACCACTCTAGTATTTTTGCCAAGAGAACCCCAAATTGGGAATGATTGAAAAACTACTAAATGAATTCTAGTTCTGAGCAAGTTTTCACTGGTAATATCTTTCACCCTATTCACACCTACCATGCAACTCTTCACTACTCTTTGAATGGTCCTGAACTTTAGTACTTTGGAGTTTATGGCATTCCATGCCTTACAGTTAAATAGTGTGATAGGAATTAACAATGTCAAAAGATGAAGTTTTGTTTCAGCTAGAAGCCTTGGTCATTAAAGCATAGTACACTTTCCCCAATCTACCCATTCTCCTCCTCCTGTATAATTCTGGTCCCATTGCCCATCTTCAGGAACTATTCAAGATGTATACTATGATGGACCAGTTCTATAGGTTGTCTGTACAATACACTAAGGACTAGGGAGTAGTTAATCTTCCATTTGTCAAAGATAGTAATTTGTTTATTTTAGGTAAGATAAAATCTGCTTTAATGTCAACAATGTAGTAGATAGGGAACCAGGCCTGGAGTCATGAAGATTCATCTCCTGAGTTCAAATCTGGCCTCAATACTTGCTAGCTGTGTGATCCTGGGCAAGTCACTTGACCTTATTTGCCTCAGTTTCCTCATCTGTAAAATGAGCTGGAGAAGGAAATGGCAAACTACGCCAGTATCTTTGCCAAGAGAACCCCAAATGGCGTCATGAAGAGTTGAACATGATTGAACACCAACAGCAAACATGAAAATGATATTCCTAGCATGTATATTATAATTTGCTAACTAGGTTTTCTCAGGATCATTCGACCTCTGACTACCAGGCTTCCCATGGCATTTGGCAAATGTGCTTGAGAGAAAAGACATGACTACCAGATACTTTGACGTATGTGGCACCTTAAGACCTTGAGAAACAGAGTCAGTATTTGGCCAAGAGTTAGCCCCAGACATTCTCAACACAGGGGAACATCAACACTGACAATGAACTCTGTAATATGAGTGCCACTTCAAAAATACTAGCCTAGTATCCTGGGCTAACTTTGCTTTTATAGGTTGAATCTAAGCAACCTCTGTAGGGGAGAGAGATTGGTGCCATCATTAATGTTCTTGGCAACAGCTGCTGCCTTCCTGTTCCACAGATCGATTGCCCTGCCTTCCCAATTGAGAGATAACATTCACACATCTTGCATTTCACAGCAGGGACCTAGGCTGAGCCAACTTTCGGCTCTTGCATATTGAAATTAAGAAATGAGAATCCTCTTCAACAAACGATTATCCTTCACAGTCGAAGGATATTGACATAAATTTTCTAATTATTCTTCCCTGTTGTCTTCTTGGGTCTTTAGTTTTAACATACATTTTTTCCCCTCTAGGATCACTGGTCGTATCATCTTTTAAAGTAATTTGTTGTCCTCTAATAGCATGCCCCTCCCCCCTTAATTACTGAATGACAGACTTTTCCAAAAGATATACTGCTCTGACTGTGTAGGGTAAAGTTCTATTTAGTTAAAATTCTACTGTTGCTTTGCTGCTAGAGAACAAAAACTGGAAGCTGGCATTATTAGCTGTCAGCAATTATTGTGGGCATGTGGAAATTTGCATCACAGATCAGGTGTACTATCTCTTTTTTAATATTTATTTTTATTTTTAGTTTACAACAGATGGTTCTACATAATTTTGAGTTCCAGATTTTCTCCCCTCCCTCCTCCCTCCCTCCCCAAGACGGCATGGAATCTCATATAACTACCATGTATAACTTCGCATTGAATTAATTTATACACTAGTCAAGTTGCGGAGAAGAATTATGACCAATGGAATGAGTCATGAAAAAGAAGAAACAGAACCAAAACAAAACAAAAAAAAACCAACCCAAAAACAAAAGAGAAGAGAAAAAGGTGAGCATGAAGTGTGCCTCAATCTGCATTCAAACTTCATGGTTCTTTCTCTGGATGAAGATAGCATTCTCCATCGTGAGTCCTTTGGAGTTGTGCCTGCACCTTGTGCTGCTGAGAAGAGCGAAGTCTGTCAGGGTTGGTCCTCACGGAATCCATATATCTGTGGTTGTGCACAGTGTTCTCCTGGCTCTGCTCCGCTCACTCAGCATTATGTCGTGTAGGTTTTTCCAGGTTGTTATGAAGTCCGTATCATCCCCATTTCTTATGACACAATAGTATTCCATTACCTCCATATACCACAGCTTGTTCAGCCATTCCCCAATTGATGGGCATCCCTTTGATTTCCAATTCTTGGCTACCACAAAAAGAGCCGCTATAAATATCCTTGTACATATGGGTCCTTTTCCCGCTTGTGTGATTTCTTTGGGATATAACCCTAGGAGTGGTATTGCTGGGTCAAAGGGTATGAACATTTTTATAGCCCTTTGGGAGTAGTTCCAAATTGCTCTCCAAAATGGCTGCATCATCTCACAACTCCACCAGCAATGCAACAATGTTCCAATTTTCCCACATCCTCTCCAGCATTTATCATTTTCCTGTTTTGTTATTTTAGCCAATCTGACAGGAGAGATGTGGTATCTAAGAGTTGTTTTGATTTGCATTTCTCTAATCAGTAGTGATCCAGAGCATTTTTTCATATGCCTATAGATAGCTTTAATTTCTTCCTCTGAAAATTGCCTGTTCATATCCTTTGACCATTTCTCAGTTGGGGAATGACTTGTATTCCTATATATTTGGCTCAGTTCCCTGTATATTTTAGAAATGAGGCCTTTATCAGAGATACTGGTTGTAAAGATTTTGTCCCAATTTTCTGCTTCTCTCCTGATTTTTGTTGCATTGGCTTTTTTTGTACAAAAACATTTCAATTTAACATAATCAAAATTATCCATTTTGCATTTTGTAATGCTATCTCTTGTTGGGTCATGAATTCTTTCCTTTTCCATAAATGTGTTAAGTAAACTATTCCTTGCTCTCCCAAATTACTCATAGTATCAGCCTTTACTCCTAAATCATGAACCCATTTTGACTTTATTTTGGTATATGGTATAAGATATTGGTCTATGTCCAGTTTCTGTCCTACCATTTTCCAATTTTCCCAGCAGTTTTTGCAAAATAGTGAATTATTAGCCCAGAAGCTGGCCTCTTTGGGTTTGTCAAAGGGTAGATTGCTATAGTTGTTGACTTCTCCATCTTGTATTCCTATCCTATTCCACTGATCCACACCTCTGTTTCTTAGCCAGTACCAGGTAGTTTTGTTGAATGCTGCTCTGTAGTACAGTTTAATATCTGGTACGGCTAGGCCACCCTCTCTAGCATTTCTTTTCATTAATACCCTAGATATTCTAGACCTCTTGTTTTTCCAGATGAATTTTGTTATAATTTTGTCCAGCTCCATAAAATAATTTTTTGGTAGTTCGATTGGTATGGCACTGAATAGATAGATTAATTTAGGTAAAATTGACATTTTTATTATATTAGCTCGGCCTAACCATGAGCAACTGATATTTTTCCATTTATTCAGATCTGACTTTATTCATGTGAAAAGTGTTTCATAGTTATGTTCATATCGGCCCTGGGTTTGTCTTGGCAAATAGCCTCCCAAATATTTTATAGTGTCTGCAGTAACTTTGAATGGAATTTCTCTTTCTATCTCTTGCTGTTGGGCTTTGTCAGTAATGTATAGGAATGCTGAGGATTTATGTGGGTTTATTTTATATCCTGCAACTTTGCTAAAGTGGTTTATTATTTCAAGTAGTTTTTTACTTGATTCTCTAGGATTCTCTAAATAAATCATCATATCATCCGCAAAAAGTGATAATTTAGTTTCTTCTTTGCCTATTCTAATTCCTTCAATTTCTTTTTCTTCTCTTATTTGCTACAGCTAACATTTTTAGTACCAAATTGAATAATAGGTGTGATAATGGACATCCTTGTTTCACCCCTGATCTTATTGGGAATGCATCTAGCTTATCCCCATTACAAATAATGCTTGTTGATGGTTTTAGGTAGATGCTATTTATAATTTTAAGGAAGGTTCCATTTATTCCTATTCTTTCTAGTGTTTTTAATAGGAATGGGTGTTGTATTTTGTCAAAGGCTTTTTCTGCATCTATTGAGATGATCATATGGTTTCTGCTAGTTTAGTTGTTGATATGGTCAATTATGCTAATAGTTTTCCTAATATTGAACTAGCCTTGCATTTCTGGAATAAATCCTACCTGGTCATAGTGTATTATTCTTGTGATGAGTTGCTGCAATCTTTTTGCTAATATTTTATTTAAAATTTTTGCATCAATATTCATTAGGGAAATTGGTCTATAATTTTCTTTCTCTGTTTTGACTCTACCTGGTTTGGGTATTAGTACCATATTTGTGTCATAAAAAGAATTTGGTAGGACTCCTTCTTCACCTGTTTTCCCAAGTAGTCTACAAAGTATTGGAATTAGTTGTTCTTTAAATGCTTGATAGAATTCACATGTAAAATCATCTGGCCCTGGAGATTTTTTCCTAGGGAGTTCATTGATGGCATGCTCAATTTCTTTTTCTGAGATGGGGTTATTTAGAAATTTTACTTCTTTTTCTGTTAACCTGGGCAGTTTAGGTTTTTGTAGATATTCATCCATATCTCTAAGGTTGTCAAATTTATGGGCATACAGGGGGGCGGAGCCAAGATGGCGGCTGGTAAGCACGGACTAGAGTGAGCTCCATACCTGAGTCCCTCCAAAAACCTATAAAAATTGCTCTGAACCAATTCTAGAACGGCAGAACCCACAGAACAGCAGAGGGAAGCAGGGCTCCAGCCCAGGACAGCATGGATGGTCTCTGGGTGAGGTCTATTCTACACGGAGCTGGGAGCTGGGAACGGAGTGGAGCAGAGCCCAGCCTGAGCCGCGTGGACGACCCAGACCAGAAGCCGGGCGGAGGGGGGCCTAGTGCCCTGAATATGTGTGCTGCGGCAGTTACGAGACTTCTCAACCCACAAACACCAAAGACTGCTGAGAAGGTTAGTGGGAAAAGCTGCGGGAGTGGAAGGAGTTCGTGGTTCGGCTTCCAGCCCCGGGGGCAGTGGAGGTGGGGCAGCTACGGCTGCTGCTGCTTCCGGCTCCAGGCCCACCTGGTGGGAGGAATTAAGTGGCGGATCAGAGCAGGGGTGCACAGCCTGCCGAAGATCTGAGCCCAGTTCGGGTTGGGGGTCCTTGGGGAAGGAGGAGTGCGGCTCTGACAGAGCTGGCACCTCCACCCCAAACGTAGAACATAGAACTCGTTAGTCTACAAGCAGTCATACCCCACTGAAAAACTCAAGGGTCAAGTTAGTTGGTTGGGAATATGGCCAGGCAGTGAAAACGCGCCCAGTTTCAGTCTCAGACTTTGGATTCTTTCTTTGGTGACAAAGAAGATCAAAACATACAGCCTAAAGAAGACAACAAAGTCATAGAGCCTACAACCAAAGCCTCCAAGAAAAACATGAGCTGGCCCCAGGCCATAGAAGAACTCAAAAAGGATTTGGAAAAGCGAGTTAGAGAAGTAGAGGAAAAATTGGGAAGAGAAATGAGAAGGATGCGAGAAAACCATGAAAAACAAGTCAATGACTTGCTAAAGGAGACCCAAAAAATACTGAAAAATACACTGAAGAAAACACACCTTAAAAAACAGACTAACTCAAATGGCAAAAGAGCTCCAAAAAGCCAATGAGGAGAAGAATGCCTTGAAAGGCAGAATTAGCCAAATGGAAAAGGAGGTCCAAAAGACCACTGAAGAAAATACTACTTTAAAAATTAGATTGGAGCAAGTGGAAGCTAGTGACTTTATGAGAAATCAGGATATTATAAAACAGAACCAAAAGAATGAAAACATGGAAGACAATGTGAAATATCTCCTTGGAAAAACCACTGACCTAGAAAATAGATCCAGGAGAGATAATTTAAAAATTATTGGACTACCTGAAAGCCATGATCAAAAAAAGAGCCTAGATACCATCTTTCAGGAAATTATCAAGGAGAACTGCCCTGATATTCTAGAGCCACAGGGCAAAATAGAAATTGAAAGAATCCATCGATCGCCTCCTCAAATAGATCCCAAAAAGAAATCTCCTAGGAATATTGTTGCCAAATTCCAGAGCTCCCAGATCAAGGAGAAAATACTGCAAGCAGCCAGAAGGAAACAATTTGAGTATTGTGGAAACCCAATCAGAATAACCCAAGATCTGGCAGCTTCTACATTAAGAGATCGAAGGGCTTGGAATGCGATATTCTGGAGGTCAATGGAGCTAGGATTAAAACCTAGAATCACCTACCCAGCAAAACTGAGTATCATGTTCCAAGGCAAAATATGGACTTTCAATAAAATAGAGGACTTTCAAGCTTTCTCAGTGAAAAGACCAGAACTGAATAGAAAATTTGACTTTCAAACACAAGAATCAAGAGAAGCATGAAAAGGTAATCAAGAAACGGAAATTGCAAGGGACTTACTAAAGTTGAACTGTTTTGTTTACATTCCTACATGGAAAGATGATGAGTATGATTCATGAGACCTCAGTATTAGGGTAGTTGAAGGAAATATGCATATATATATATGTATATATATATATGTATATATATAGGTGTATGTATATATGTGTGTGTATATATATGTGTTTATGTATATATATAAGTGAATGTGTATGTATGTATATATCTATGTGTATATGTATGTATGTGTATGTATGTGTATATATATATATGTGTGTGTGTGTGTGTTTATGTGTATATATATATATATATATATATATATATGTAAAAGAGAGAGAGCAGACACAGGGTGAGTTGAAGATGAAGGGAAGATATCTAAAAGAAATAAAATGAAATTAAGGGATGAGAGAGTAACATACTGAGAGAGGGAGATAGGGAGAGATAGAATGAGGTGAATTATCTCGCATAAAGGTGGCAAGAGGAAGCAGTTCTATGGGAGGAGGGGAGAGGGCAGGTGAGGGGGGAATGAGTGAACCTTGCTCTCATCAGATTTGGCCTGAGGGGGAATACCATACATACTCAGTTGGGTATCTTACCCCACAGGAAAGAAGAGGGAGGAAGATAAAAAAAAAAATAAAAAAAAATAAAAGGCGGGGGGATGATGGAAGGGAGGGCAGATGGGGGTGGAGGTAATCAAAACAAACACTTTGGAAAGGGGACAGGGTCAAGGGAGAAAATTCAATAAAGCGGGATGGGTTGGGAAGGAGCAAAATGTAGTTAGCCTTTCACAACATGAGTATTGTGGAAGGGTTATACATAATAATACATGTGTGGCCTAGGTTGAATTGCTCAACTTCTTAGGGAGGGTGGGTGGGAAGGGAAGAGGGAAGAGAATTTGGAACTCAAAGTTTTAAAATCAGATGTTCAAAAACAAAAAAAGTTTTTGTATGCAACTAAAAAATAAGATACACAGGCAATGGGGCGTAGAAATTTATCTTGCCCTACAAGAAAGGAAGGGAAAAGGGGATGAGAGGGGAGGGGGGTGATAGAGGGGAGGGCTGACTGGGGAACAGGGCAACCAGAATATAAGCCATCTTGGAGTGGGGGGGAGGGTAGATATGGGGAGAAAATTTGTAATTCAAATGTTGTGAAAATCAATGCTGAAAACCAAATATGTTAAATAAATAAATTGCATTTAAAAAAAATTTATGGGCATACAATTGGGCAAAATAATTCCTAATTATTGTTTTAATTTCCTCTTCATTAGAGGTGAACTCACCCTTTTCATTTTTAATACTGGTAATTTGATTTTCTTCTTTTTTTTAATTAAATTGACCAAAGGTTTATCAATTTTATTGTTTTTTTCATAAAACCAGCTCTTTGTTTTATTTATTAATTCAATAGTTTTCTTGGTTTCAATTTTAATTTATTTTAAACTCTCCTTTGATTTTCAGAATTTCTAATTTGGTATTTAATTGGGGATTTTCAATTTGTTCTTTTTCTAGCTTTTTCAGTTGTATGTCCAGATTATTGATCTCCTTTTCCCCTATTTTATTCATATAAGCGTTTAGGGATATAAAACTTCCCCTAAGAACTGCTTTTGCTGCATCCCATAAGTTTTGGTATGTCGTTTCACTATTGTCATTCTCTTGAATGAAGTTATTAATTGTTTCTCTGATTTGTTCTTTGGCCCACTCATTCTCTCATAGCCCTCCCTTTACATCTCTTACTTATGTTTTCCATCTTTACATCAGTTAATTTATACAGGCATTCACAATCTATGTGTATTCCTTTCAATTGTCATAATAGTTGTACCATTCTCAAGACTGACATATATATGTATATATATAAAACATACATATGATGATATACTCCCACATAAAGATGCAGACAACCTGCCCTTATTGGTTAATAAGGTTTGTGGGGGTTTCCCCCCCTGGTTACCTTTGTATGTCTCTCTTGAATTTTGTATTTAGAGATCAAATTTTCCATTGAGTTCTGGCCTTTTCATCAGGAAGGTCTGGAATTCCCTTATTTCATTGAATGTCCATCACCTTGCCTGAAAAATTATGCTTAGTTTTGCTGGGTAGTTGATCCTTGATTGTAGTCCCAGCTCCTTTGCCCTTCGGAATATTATATTCCAATTTCTCCTGTCTTTTAATGTGGAAGCTGAGAGATTCTGTGTGATCCTTACTGTAGTTCCATGATATTTGAATTGCTTCTTTTTGGCTGCTTGCAGTATTTTCTCCTTTAGTTTATAGTTCTGAAATTTGGCTATAATATTTCTTGGTGTTTTCAGTTTGGGATCTCTTTCAGGGGGTGATCGATGAATTCTTTCAATGACTATTTTGCCCTCTGGTTCTAGGACCTCTGGGCAGTTTTCTTTGATAATTTCTTCAAAGATACTGTCAAGGCTCTTTTTTTCATTGTGGATTTCCAGTAGACCAATAACTCTTAGATTGTCTCTCCTGGATCTATTTTCCAGTGTAGTTGTTTTCCCAATCAGATATTTCACATTTTTTTCTATTTTTTCATTCTTTACATTTTGTTTTACTACTTCTTGGTGCCTCATAGATTCATTAGTTTCCACTTGCTCAACTCTAATTTTTAATGAGTTAGTGTTTTCATTTTGCTTTTGAGTCTCCTTTTCCAATTGGTTGATTTTGCCTCTCAGGGTGTCATTTTCTCTCTCTAGATTCTGAATCTCCATAGCCATTTTGCCAATCTTTTTTTTTTCCATATTTTCTTTCAGCTCCCTAATTTGGTTTTTAAAATCCTCCTTTAGCTCTTCCAGCAGTGCTTTTTGGGCTGGAGACCAGTTCACATTACCTTTTGAGGTTTCCGATGTACCTACAATGTCATTGCTGTCCTCTTCCATATTGGTATTTTGATATTGCCTGTCTCCATAAAAAGAATCTGTTGTCCTTGGTTTTTTTGTTGTGTTCTTCTTCATGTTTGTTGGTTTGCCTTTTCCTGGATTTACAACAAATTTCTGCCTTTGGGGCTCAGAGCTCTCTGTCCTAGCTTTCTTATTCTGGGGATTGTGACTCTAGAAATATAGCCTTCAGTTTTCTGAGGTGTGGGGGAGGGGTCTGACTCCCTGACTTCTCACTCCCTATGGGTGCTCTCCAGCACTGTTGCTCTTCAGCAATGGTCTCAGCTGTTTGCTGTTTGAGCTGATGTCTGGCACTTCACCTGGGGGAACAAGATTACGTCTGGACTCCTGGTGTTGACCCCTGCCGACTCTGCCCCTCTGGGACTAATGAAGTTCTACTATTTGACCACTGAAACCCCACTTCTTTCTCTTCTGTTCCAGCTTTCTTTCTTTTTTTTTTTTGCTCCGAGGAATTCTCTGGGTAAGGGGGGGAGGGATTAGAGCTGTTTATCTGGCCATTATATCTCCTGGAATCCACATTTCATTTCTTCGGGCTGCAAGCCTCAGGAGTAGGTGTTTTCCCGGCTGGGGGCATTGCGCTGCCTCTCGTGGCTTCCACAGACTGCCGTCCTGTGTTGGGTGGCCTGGGGATCTCTGCCGGTTTCGGGAGCCCAGCTTTCTCCCAGCCTGTCTCCCACGTGGATTTCCCTGCCGGCTGCTTCAGCTTTGGTCTGGAGCAGCTCCCCTTGTGGAGCCCTCTCTGAGCCTGCAGATTCATGCCTTCGGCCTTTCAAACTCTCCCGGCTCAGAAATTTGCCCCACGCAGATTGCGCCCAGTTTCTGACTCTCTCAAATCTGCTCAAATTCACTTTTTTATAGGAATCTGACAGATCTTGTGAGACAGCTCCGGTAAGACGCTGCCTTCATGCGGACATCTTGGCTCTGCCCCCTTCGTAGTATCTCTTTTATGCAGTTAAACTTACTACACCCTTCTCCTTTCAGCACTCCTTTGGGACAAAGGTATCCAGAGAGATCTTTGGGTTTCAGAATAATGTATATTACCTGAGGGATATAGTAGATACAGGCTTGGTCTCAGGTTCTGGAAGACCTGGATTCAAGTCCTGTTTCTGACACAAGCTGTGTATAACCTCCCTGTCATCTGGAAACTGTCTAAGACTATGGGTTAGAGAAAGAGGCACTACATTTCATTGGTAAAGGGAGTTCTCTATATAAACTAAAGCACAGCCCCTACCTTTTCAGTGTATTTAGTTCTCCTCTCCTCTATGATCTCTCTGGTTCTTTCTATTCCTCACATATGACACGCCATCTCTGAAAACTTGATCTTTCCTGTCACTGTCCCCACAGCTGCTAGTGCCTTCTCTTCCAAGGTTGCTTGGCAATTCTTACATATGCCTATAGACATATGTGTTACTCTACCTGAAGAAAGTAAAATTCTTGAGGTTGTGTACTGTATTGCTATCCTCAGTCAGTCAGGCAATAAACACTTATTAAATGCCTACTATGTGCCAGGCATTGTGTGATACAAGGAAGGGCAAAAGATGGTCTCTGTTCTAAAGGAGCTCACAGTACAATGGGGGCAAGGGAGAACAACATGCAAACACCTATGTATAAACTATAAGCTATATACAGTATTATTTGGAAATAAGCTGCATAAGGAAGGTACTTAAGGCAAGGGCCCCTGTAAAAGGTAATAATTTAGATGGGATTTGAGGGAAGCCAGGGAAACCATGAGGCAGAGATGAGGAGAGAGAGAAATCCAGGCATGAGGCAGTAAAATGGATGAGAGGCAGTAAAAATGCCCTGAGTTAGGAGGAGTGTGAGAAACAGTATGGAGGCCAGTGTCGCTGGATTGCATAGTGTATGGGGGAGGAGGAAAAGCAAAGTACAAGATAAATGGAAAGGTTTGTAGGTCAAAGTTCGTGAGGTTTGTTACTCTTCTTGGGGAGTTGATAAAGCTATTTTTAAAAGCTATATCAATATAATTCTCTCTCATTCAGTCGCAGATTGAGGGGTAAAGAAAAACCCCTTTTACCCTGACAACGTAGACAGGGTAGGTCTGTTTTCTGTATTTTTCTGTGTATCATAGATCAACCACTGTATCTCCCACTTTTACAACTTCCTGTTCAGAAATAATGAAGCACTCAAACCATGGCATTTGTGATGTTTCATTGTTATAGCCAGCATTCAGATTTATTGAACAGAAATTATAGATATTACTTTAGGGAAAAATAAAACTTTTGACATCTACCCTCTTGGATGGTGAGAATAGGAATAGGGAGGAAGGAAATTCACCACGTGCCTGGTTTCTCTGTTGGGGCAAGCTCATCACCAATCAAACATACTTACTCTGGACTCAGTTTTCCCATTTGCCATCCAAATTGTACCCTATCTTCCTCACACTGTGTTTCTGTGCATACATATCATTTCTCTTTGACAGATTTCCACTCTCTTTCTTTAGGACAAAGGAAGGGTAAACTGGCTTTTTCCTGGGGTAGTGAGAACCTAGTTGATCCTGTTCAGTCTGTGGAGACTTGGTCTTCAATCATCCCACCCCACCACCATCTTTCAAAAATAAAATATGTGAGTAAAAATGTAATCAAAGATTTGTATGACAGAAAGGGAAGAGATGATGGTTGCATAATGAGAATAAGAGATGAAAAGTGAGTGGAGAGTGCTCCACTATAATTTTTGTGATGTCTGGAGGAAGCAAGGGATACTTCTAGAACACTGGGCTAACCCCTCTATGGGGTCCCCGCTCTTAGAAGAGGGCATGGACAAGAGTCAAACAAAGTGAGCAGCCATGGATGGATTGTGAGCTACCTAAAGTTCAGGACTTTCCAAATAAAAGAGAACACAGATCCACTTGAGTTTTTGAGTAAATCTTCAACAATTGTGAGAGGCAGAACCATTCAGGTGTCCACAAACTCAACCAGGCAGGAGATAAATGTTATTAATCAGATAACTGGCATTTTCTGTTACAGGAAATGAGTGGCACATTATGGAAGAAATAGCAGAGATCTGCCTCTTCGAAAGACATAGTAATGCTCAAGGATCTCAAAAATTAAGAGTACTATTGCTCTTCTAAAGGACAAAGTCAGGAGAGTTTCCATATATCATTATAAACTAATTGAACCAGAAATAATTTAAATCAGTAAACTAAATTCTATTGCTACTATGTCATAAATTGGTTGTAAGAGTCAAAGAAATGGGGTAGCATAGAGTAATCAGCTGATATTACACAAAACTGTTTTGATTTTTATCTTGACATGAATAGTAGCCAAGTGAGTGGAACACTTTCCTCTTAAACAACAAGAGAAGATGAGGTAAATTAGAACAAATAAAAAGAATATGAATACTTCAACTACTAGAAATGTTTCAATGCAGATCATGCTGACCACTAAAGTCAATAAACCACAAGTGCTCATGAAATGGACTGAAGACATAAGTATTTTTATTTTGTACTGAAACTATCTCATAACAAAATTGGAAGCTGATCTACCATGGTAGGCATGTGGTACAATGAAATGAGGCTTTGAAGTCAGGGGATGTGGGTTCAAATCCTGCCATCCTGCCTCTATACCTGAGACTCAATTCCTTTATTTGTAAAACAAGGGCATTGTACCGGTTGGTCTTTGCAGTCCCTCTTAGCTCTAAATCTATCATCTTATTAATTGTACACAAGATCTGCTTTAGTCAACAGAACCCTCAACTCCAAGTCACCAAATGACAATTTGGTGCAGGGAAATCATAAACATCAGCAAAAACAAACTACATTCCTAAAGCCAGATCAAATAAAATAAGAGATTAAATCAAGGCACTGCTAAAATTTAAACAAGGGAAAATCAAAAAACTTTAGGTCATTGAAAATCTTTACCTAATGTATCCTCCAGAAATTATAACTAACAAACTAGATTTCAAAAAGAGCATTGAAATTTTAAATGCCTTTGAAAATGATATGGGCATATTTAGACTGGAATTTTAATGCTTCTTTTGAGTTTGTACCAAATCATACCAAAATAAAGTAATCCAACAAAGCTGGTGTCTATTATACCCATAATGAATGACCACATTCTCTCACATTATTTGACAGAAGGCATAGAAACCATTTCAGGACTTATGTTCAGCAGTGTATTCAAGGGTTGTTGCCAAAATCTCAACCACAGGATTAGAGGTGGGCCTTTCCTAGTAGTATATCCCTAAGGGCAGATGTCAAATGCCATCGTGGTAGATTGCAACAGGAGGTCTGCAGAAAAACACTACATGATTGCATTAATAACTTGTTATTCCATATAGTAAAAAACTTGAGTGCAATAAAATAAAGCAATAAAAAAAGAAATGTGAAAAAGCAAAAATCATATTAGAAATTCTAGACTCTCAATCAGCAACCGAATATCCAAAAGATTATGGAGATTTAAGGAGTAAAACAGCACAAAAAACAAAATAAACCATATAACTGCAATGAAAAAAAAAAACCTAAAACTTTACTATTGAGGCCTGAGAAGTTAAAAAAATCTGAGTCAAGTGAAAACTCCAGAAAAGGAAAATTTCTAGGCATCTATATAGTCACAAGAAATTCAACACTCGCAAATTAGATCAAACAAGAAACAGAAAACTTACATACCATTAATATAATCAGCGATAGAAAAGTCATGTTAAGGGAGGTAACAGAAACTTAGTTTCTCCGTAAAATGGGAAAGCAGTGAATCCAGATAATAGGCATAATCATTGGTTCAAATACATTATAATAGTTTATGAGTCAAGAGCAAAACACTTTACCTGCTGCATCTGAAGATATAATCATCTGAAGATATAGTCATTAAAAACTACTATGTGCCAGTGTCCTGAGAACTTTACAAATATTATCTAATTTGATTCCCCTGGGAGACAGTTGCTATTATTATCCTATTCTACTTATGAGGAAACTGAGGCTAACAGGGGTTGTATGACCCTTGCTTAGGGTCACAGAATTAGAAAGTGGCTGAGGAGGGATTTGAACTCATGTCTTCCTGACTCCAGGGCCATCACTCTCAGTCTCATTCTGCCTTTCTTAAGAGACCATATGTGTATGTTTAAGCATGCATACATATATATGTAGATAACACACACATATGTATACATGCATATGTACATATATATGCATGCAAATTTAGTATGCATATATAGACACCTCATACATATGTATGTTTATATCTTCAAAAGATGAGAACACTAGTGACTCCTCCAAATATAGGCTAGTTATGTGTTTAGATATTTTATATAAAGTTTTCACAACTTGTATTTTCCAAAAAATCTAGAAAAAAAAACTTATGAAAAAGGCCAGGAATGAGGAAAAAAAAATGGGCCAAAAATTCTCAGGGTTGTGAAGAACGATTCATTAGTGATTCAATGATTATGGAAAAAAGTACTCCACATTACTGTAACTTTTCATCAAAAGTCTTTCACTCACTTCTGAACTCTCCCTTTCTTAGCCAAACTCTATGAAAAAGCTGTCTACACTAGCTGCCTCCACTTCCTTTCCTCTCATTCACACCTTAGCCTTTCACAATCGGACTTCTAACCTTTTTGTTCAACTGAAATGGTTCTCTCTGAAGTGCTTTTTCTTAATCGCCAAATCTGATGGTCTTTTCTCAGGCCTTACCTTCTAGGCCTCTCTGCTGTGTTTTTACTATTGACCACCCTCTCCTCCATGATACTATTGACTACCCTCTCCTGTTTCTCCTCCTAAATAACTACTTCTTCTCAGTCTCCTTTACTTGTTCACCATCTGTATCAAGCCTCCAAATTGTGAGTTGGTCCAAAGTTCATTTTGAGGCCCACATCTCTTTCTGACCTTTCTCTTTGGGTAAACTCATTAGCTCCCATTATTTTAAATATCATCTCTATGCGAGTGGTTCACAGATATACACACACAAATGCAAACATATTATGCATATAATATATGCATATATACATACATATACACATGTATACATGCATGTACATATAAAGTATGGGAAATATGTGTATACACACACATTTTTGATACTTTGTTACAATAATGAGGTCATTTAAAACAGAAACAATATGATGACCTTTCAGATCCATGTGGTTCTCCCCTCCACTGCTATGGCGAGTATATTTTAGACAGAATGTTAAGACTGTAATCATAATTGCTCTGATCCTCCAGTTAGGAAAATTCCTAATACTTGGGCAAGGGTTTGGACCTGTCTTAATTTACATTCATAACTACCTCTAGCTAACCCTTGGCTTCTTTTGTAGTTGAGGAAAAATTTCAAATTACCAGAAACATTTGGGTAATGAATCAGCAGATTATATTACAGTGTTTGTTGGTAGAGAGACACTGGGAGGGGGAGTTGGGGAAAGAACAGATTCTTCCTGTCACTCTTCTCAGACATTGAATAGATAGGTACAATTGTTGGCATTAGCCATTAATAATCAAATGACACTTCTTGATTATCTTGTCTCTGATACCACTTTTCTTTCTTCCTCTGCTGGTTGACAGTGAGATGTTGGTTCTTTTCAGCTTAGCTCTGAATGTACCCAGTCTTTCCTCTCTGCTGCCATACTCTCAGAATCTGCCCCCATTTCTCAGATAGCTCTTAATTTTATGACAAGTTCTTATGCAATGCATTTGATTGATTCTAGGAGGTATACAGGCCTTCTTCAAACATCTAATTCTGATTAATTGATTCAGGCAAGAAGGGTTCTTACCTAAAAAAAAATGCAACTACCTTGAAGTGCAAAGGTGTGATTAGTTGAACCTAGTCCTTGTATATACACCTACAGCTACGCCTATCTCTATCATCTGTCTAGTCCAAGTCCCAAATCACCAACTGCTTATTGGATATCTCAAACTAGATGTTCCAGAGATATCTCAAACTCAATGTGTCCAAAACTGAACTTATTATCTTTCATTTCACACTCTCCTCAGTTCTGAATTTTCCTATATCTGTTGAAGGGAACTGTGTCCTTCCAGTCTTCAAGGATACTAATCTTAGAATTATCATTTACTCCTCATTTTTCCTCACCCCACATATTTAATCAATTGCCAAGTTTTGTCATCTCTACCTTCCCAAGAACTCAATATATCTTTACTCATGTAGTTACCAAATTATTTCAGGTCATCATCTCTTGCCTAGATTTCTGCTACAATCTCCTATTTGGTCAATCTGACTTATCAATCCCACTTACATACTATTGTCAAAGTCATTTTCTTTAATCACATATCTGATCCTATCTGTCCCCTATTCAGTCAACTCCAATGGATTGCTATTGCCTCAAGGATGAAATATGAACTCCTTTGTTTAGCTTTTAAAGCCTTTCGCAACATGGCCCCAATTTATCTTTCAGCCTTATCGTACATTGTTCCACCTCATATACTCTATGATCCCACCATACTGGCCTTTTCTCTGCTCCTCATATAGAATATGCCCTTTCCTGTCTCCATAACTTTGCCCTGGCCATCTCATATACCTGAAATATACTCTCTCATTATCCTGGTGTCTCTCTCTTCCTTTTTAGGTGCAAGCTTAAGTACTATCTTCTGCACAAAGACTTTTTTGATTCCCCCAATCGTTAATGATGTATCTTTATATTAATTCTGTATAGACTTGCATATGTCCTTATTATTCCCATTAGACTGTTGAGTTCTTGTAAGTAATGATTTAAAAATTTTT
Source organism: Trichosurus vulpecula (assembly GCF_011100635.1). NCBI lineage: Eukaryota > Metazoa > Chordata > Mammalia > Diprotodontia > Phalangeridae > Trichosurus > Trichosurus vulpecula. The sequence continues at coordinate 99,651,129 of NC_050576.1, read as the reverse complement.
GGACTTGGAACACCAGACCATACCCAACATATTAAAAATAGATTCTTAATAAATACTTATTGATTAACATACTGCAAATATATAAACTAGAGCCAAAAGGAAATGAGAATGCCAAAATATTTGATGCCAACATGGAAAACTATTCCCTGTTGAAAACACAACACCAACATGATTTATGTCAAGAATTACTGATATAAAATGGAGCCTATTCCACAAAGGCAGATAGTATTGTCTTGCTATCATTCTATCAGCCTTAAATCTATTATCACCATTCTTGAACAGAACTAAGTATGACTTTCAAGTCAAAGAGGGAATCATATCAAAACATTGTATCAATTACTTGACGTGTCTAAATGATGACATAAAGCTATATGGTTCCACTGAATATATTAAACAGCCACACCACTTTTGGTTAACTTTACCCAGTGATATCGAGATTTCATCTGGACTTGAAAAGTGCACCCTTGCTAATGTGCTTCAAGGAAGAGTAGAGGGTTTTTGGATTTGAATATGGAAGTCAAACTAAATGAATGAATAAAATGTTTATTAAGGCTTACTATGTGCTAAATTCTGGAGATATGAGTAACAAAGTAAGACAGTCCTTTATCTCAAGGAGCCCACATTTTAATGGGAGAAACAACACATAAGGAGGATTTCAAGAGCAAGTAAGCTGGGAAAGTGTCATTGTTCTTAGAGAGCAGTGGCTGGACCATCTCCAGCTGTCCTGATCTACATCTGGCCACTGGACCCAGATGGCTCTAGAGGAGAAAGTAAAGCTGGTGACTTTGCACAGCCCTCCCTCACTCAAATCCAATTCAATTGCAAGTCATGACATCATCTTCTAATGCCATGGTCCTCTTTGAGAATGAAGGACAAACTACACACAAGAGGGCAGTGGCAAAACAGATGGCAATGGTTCTTCTTTAGTGTTGTATCAACTGGTAAAAATCATACCCGTTTAGGCTGTTGAACCATTTGATAGTGTCATGAGGGTTGAGCTGGAAGCAGGAATGGTGATCTGGAGGTTGCTGCTCCTTTTAGGGGTACGATATCCTTCTGTCTGTTGGTGGCAGTTGGTCAGTGGTTGTTTATGGTGGCAGGTTCACTTTACTCAATTATGGCTGTAGGAGCTAGGGTAGAAGCAGGTTTTATGGTGTGAGAAGGAGGGAGGAAGCATTGCTATTCACAAGGCTCTTATGTTTAGGATCTTGAGCTGTCTCCATTGGAGTCTGAAATGAGATGATAGTTAAATTTGTGGAGGATGTATTGCTGGTTCAGCTAGATTGACTTGCTTTCCTTATGTGTGGCAGTTGATTAGCAGTTAGCAGGGATGACTGGCTCCTTCTCTGCAGGAGTTGCTTCTCTGGATTATGGCTATGATGGCTGAGTGAAAGGTAAAGAGGGTAGTCTAGGGGTTAGGTTGGTATTGCCACCCAATCTGCTTGTTGATGGCTGTTGATCAGCTACTGTTTATGGTGGTGATAAGAAAAATAAACCCCTTCTCCACAGTGATTTTCACCATCAGTCATGGCTGTAGAGGCTGAGATAGAAGCAGATCTTGCATTTTGAAAGGCTCTTGGGTTTAGGGACTAGTTAGTTCCCATTAAGGTCTGAGAAGATATGGTGGTCAAGTTGACTTGCTTGGAATATTCTGTCTCATATCTTTTCTTCAGCATGCCTCCATGCTTCAACCAGGCTGGCCTGCCCACCTAGGATAAAGGTTATACTTACGAATACATTGGAAAGATTAATTCATTATGAGGATATCAAGGAGAAAGCTGAGAATGTATATGTTCAGAAGCTGTATCTTGAAATCAAAGTCTAACAGGAAGAGCATATTTATAGCATTGCACACCTATGAAATACCAATCAATGTATCCTTTTGGCATGGTGAAATGGACAAAAAGAGGTCTAGAAGTTGTTTAAACAAAAACTTATACAATGTTAATGAAACACAGGACTCATTACCCGAAGACAACATGAGAAAAACTAACCTTTTCCTGTGAAAAAGGAAAAGGATTGACAGATGATCTCAGTTCACATAATACAACAGAATAAAATTTTCAGAAATAATCAAGAACAAACAGATTTCACTTTGCAAAGCAACAGTAAAGGATGACAACACATATACACAAGAAGGTTTGCTTAATATAATGAAATATTTTGTCTCTGGATGGAACTTGTAAAAAGACTAAAATCTAAGAGTAAAATCAAAGGTTCTTTGTGGATTATACAAACATGAACTCAGCTAATAAGATGGTGACAAAGAAGCATGGCTTTTGTATAGATCTTCAGGAATGGATATTTCTCTAAAGAAATGCACAGAGTCATAACTTTTAAAATATTTATCTCTTTTTAGATTTCACCATTAACTTTTATAAAATTTTGAGTTTTCTGTCCCCCTCCTCCCCTTCCTCCCTCCCCAAGACAGCATGCAATTTGATATAGGCCATACATGTACAATCATGTTAAACATATTTCCACATTAGTCATGTTGTGAAGAAGAATTAGAACCAAAGGGAAAAAACTGGAGAAAGAAAAAAACAAAAACAAAAAAAAATTGTAAGCTTTGGTCTGCATTCAGACTCATTAGTTCTTTCTCTGCATGTTGGTAGAATAATCCTTCATGAGTCTTTCAGAATTGTCTTTGATAAAAGTTGTAACTTTTAAGGAGCACACTTCAATGTAAGTTGTTAACATTGCAGTGACTTTTGGTGTGTCAAAGTCTAGCCTTTTAGGGATCATCCAATTACTTAACAAAACAGGATGAGTCTTATGAAAATGTAAAGGAAAGTGAGGCTGAAAAAAAATGCCAAGAACTGAAAAACTATTGTTCCCAAGCAGTCTAATTCTCAAAAACAAGCAAAGACCTTCAGCAGAACTTGTTGGTAGGGTTATTACTTATTCCTTTACAATGTAGTATTTTGTTCCTATCATTAGGTCATTTCAAACTCTTCATGACCCCATTTGGGGTTTAAGATAATGGAATAGTTTGCTATTCAAACTAAAGTGACTTGCCCAGGATTGCACAGCTAGTAAGTGTCTGAGACCAGATTTGAATCCATGAAGATGACTCTTCCTGATTTCAAGCCCAGTGCTCTATCCACCATACCACTTAGCTGCCCAAAGTGTAGTATAGGCTTCTTAGAGTTGGAAGAACAGCAAGAATACCAGTAAAAAAAATCATTAATCGTTGATATATGTGGAAAAAAACCAAAACAATACATATCATGGGCAAAGCAATACAAAGATGGTGAATATTTTTAAAAGTAATTTTTACTAATCAAAATAATTTTTGATTGAAGGTTATGTATATATCAAAACTATCATCAGAAAAATTTCAAGTGAGCCTGTAAGATCTAGCATTTGATGGACAATAACAATGACTCTGAAGATGTGCGATCTGCACAAATATTTCCTGAGGAGACAAGGAAAATAATGGATTTAGCTCCACAGATTTTCAACAAAATAATGGCAAAAATGTCTCAAATAATTGACAATGAGGAGAGGTTCTTTAGGAAGCTGACAGCTGATTTTCAGATGTTCTCTTTCCTCTCAAAGTACAATGAGTTTCCAGAGGTGTGTTCTGAAGCAACTCATGGAAATGAAATCTATTAATATCCATGACAGAAAGTCCTTAGATTTACGAAACTGAGAGATTCTCAGAGATTATAGATATTTTCCTTGTCTAGTAGACCATGAGTTAGATCTGGAAGAGATCTTAGAAGGAATTTAGGCTAGCCCCATCATTTTAAAGATGAGAAAACTGAAGCTCAGGGAGATGAAATAATTTGCCCAGGACTGAAGAGCTGAAAGAGGCCTCAGAGGGTATCTAGTCTAACTCTTTCATTCCAAAAATGAGGAAACAAAAGCCCTGGTAAATTGCTAATATTAGTGGAATATATGACTATATATGCATATATACATGTATGCATACACATATTATACATACACGCATATGTGTATATATTATAGATATGTAAAAGATACCTGTGATGATAGCAATGTGGAGAACTCTCAGTGTAGAAATTTCTCTTCACAGTGGCTGATCTGCAACTGGATTAGAGCTTCCAGTCTTAGTGTTGACTTTGCTACTGAGTGGTTAAGTGATTTGCCCAGTCTAATATGTTTTGGAAGCAGTACTTGAACACAGGTCTTGTCTGCTATACCAGTTCTCAGTCTTCTCTACTATTTGTCTCTTGACTTGGATAAACAGTTTTAAAATTTAAGGTCACAAAGATTTGTGAAGCTTGGTGTTTAGAAAGTTTGTAACTGAAGTTGAGGCAGAGATGTTGCTTAGTACTATAACACAGGGAAGGACATCAAGGGCTTGTGATTTATTATTATCATTATTATTATTATTTTAAACAGGAGAAATGAGGATGTTTGAACTCTTTCTACTCACATAGGCCACAAATCTTAGAGAACTTCCTAAACTTCATAGAGATTTAAGGATTTGCCCATAGTTTACACGGAGAATGACAGAAGTGGTTTAAAGTCTACTATCTTAAGAAATAAGAATAGATTAAATTTCCAATTTAGAATTATAGATATGAAACTTCTGGGCCAACTGGGGAAAATAACACCACATATGCATTTGGGTATTCTCAATTCATTTATATATAATATATATATATATATGATATATACATATATATACACATGTATATATATACGTATATATGTGTGTGTATATACATATATAATATATATATATGTGTGTGTGTATATATATATATATATACCTTTTATAAATACAAACTGAGAAGCCATTTTATCAATTCCATTCAATTCAATAAACTATTAAGTGCCTACTACTTTGTACCAGGCACTGTGCTAAGTGCTCAGGATACAAGTAAGAAAAAAGAAAGTCAGTCCTTGCCCTCATGGAGCCTAAAATCTAATGGGGGAAGATGATACACAAAAGGAAACTTGAAAGGGGGAGGCAGGGGAAGGAAACCAGGTGGTATCTGGCACACGGAGCATCTTGTTCTGTGGAGTTGACGCTAAGTAGAGCTATAGAAAATAGAATGACCTGAAAAGTCCAGATTCTGCCTTCTCTAAAGAAAAGCTTTGAGTGGACTTAGTGCTTTACCGTCTAGCCCTTCAATCAGAGGGAGAAGAGCTAAAGGAGTTGGGAAGGTGCTGAGCATATCCAAGGCTGAGTCAAACAACATGATGAAATTTCTGATGATGAGCTTATCTTGGGAGGGCCATCTTGTTCCCTGGAGTTGAGACCAAGCAGAAATCTCTTGATTACTGGAAATCATCTTCTTTCATGGAGTTCCTTTTTGGTACAGCTTAAAGCCAATCGGTAAGTGAAAAGATCTTTGAATAGGCTTCAGGTGAGGCCAACAAAGGGAGGTCTGATTAGAGAGAGGCCCACACCATTTCACTAATTAGATGTGAGGCCCCAGGCTGGTTAGCAAATTAGTTCCCTAGTTTGAGAGGGGGGAAGCCCTCAGGGCCCTAAGGGGAGTTGCTAAGACCAGAGTCAGTGGTATGTGCCTGAGCTCTAGTCAATCAGATGATGTCTAAGGACTATATGAAAAGAGAGAACAGAGCTTGGAAAGGGCAGAAGCTAAAGAAGCCGAGAAAGGAGAAGCAGAAGCTGCAGAAACTGAGAAACAGGACTAGAAGCAAGAAGCTGAAGAAACCGAGAAACGGAGAGCAGCAAGATTCAGAAGGTGAGGGCCAGCTTCCAGAGTGAAGAGTGCTGAACATAAGAGGGAGTTTCAGAACTTGGAGTCAGTAGAGCTGCAGGAGAGAGTGCTGAGCAGGGACTTAGGACTTGTGAATGATCTTCTAATAGTAGGGCCCTAGCACTGAGGGGAAGCACAAGAATGGTCTGGCTTGCTGCTGGAATATTTTGTTGTAACCTCCTTGTTACTATAGTGAGGTGGGCTTATTGGTTTTGATATGTTGCCATGATATTGAATTGGGGGCGTTGGTCCTTGGGTCTGATCCTTTGGAGTCTGAATAAATGTTATACTTCTGCTGCCTTCTACCTAGAGAATTCATTATACTCTGTGATATATATATATATATATATATATATATATATATATAGAGAGAGAGAGAGAGAGAGAGAGAGAGAGAGAGAGAGAGAGAGCTCTCTACTGGGTTCTAAAGGCTGGTACTCTGGTAGATCTATGTCTTGAGTGATGAATAAATTTTAGGATTAACAAAACATCTCTCCAAAGAAATGAAACGACAAAAGCCATATTGGGAGTAATATATCTTTATTTCTTTTCTTTCTATTAATTATCATTAAGCATCATTAATTCATAAGCAATATAGTTACATTTGCCTAAATGATAGTCTGATTTCTTGAATTTGAAATAAATCATTACTTGGTCTTTTAAATTCTGTATTACAGTAAAAGAAGACAACTGATGGAAACTCTGTGTACTCCACTGGAATCCATAGAACCTTAAAAGAAACTGAAGATCTCTATCATGTTAGTTGTATCCCCTAAGGTAAATTCACATAAACACATAGAAGAGGGCTGTATTGAAGAAGATGGCAGAGATGGATTTCAATCTATATTATTTAGGGAATATTCATGGGAATTATAGAGTACATTATATTACACACACTTGCACAAATTTAATAAAATATTTATGACATACAAGCCAATATAAATAAAGCTGCTCTAAAATTCTTATGGCATCCATTAAAATACATATATACATATATACATACATATGTCTGCATATGGGTAATATATTTGATTACTTTATAGTTGATTATTACTTTTTACAATAGAGCATGGTGGGTAACATGGTAGGGATGGAGAGCTGGCCTCAGATTCCAGGAGACTTGGATTCAAATCCAACTTCTGACACATACTGGCAAGTCACTTGAATTTTCTGTTCATGAGGAAACTCTCTAAGACTACAAACTGAAGAGCAGTTCCAGTCTTCATTAGCAAATGTTTGATCAATGGGAATTCCCTATACTAATGAAATCACTGATGGAGTCCACGTTACACACACACACACACACACACACATACCCACTATGTATATTTATATATGTATATCTAAAAAGTGTGAGTTCCTTGAGAGCAGAAACTCTTTCACTTTCTTATTCAAATTTCAAGTGCTTAACACAGTATTTGGAATATAGCAAGTGCTTATTAAATGCTATTTAATTCATTCATATACATGCATATATATTAACCTTTTCAAAACCCATATTCTAAGAAAATAAAATGTATCTTTTTGTATTCTATTAATGGAAACATTTTATGTGCTTATGTGAGCTGGGATAAAAAATTTGCAAGAAGACATTCAGATGATGTTGTATTCTTTTAAATTGTAATAGTATAGGAAGGAATGAACCCATATGGCTTCCTATAATTGAGTTGATGGAATGAATTGGACATAGGTCTAGAAGCTTGGAGACATGGGTTGAATTTCTGGTTCTATCTCCTGTTTTGCCATCTAGGAGTTTGAATAGGCTGCTTAACCTTCTTTTATTTTATGTTTTTTCCTATCTTCATGTCTGTACAATACTATCTTTTCCTTACTTCTGTGGATATAACTGGTTAATCACTGTAAAGAGCCTTAGAAACAGAGCTATTTCTTAATCTCCATTTTGACTGTCCAGTTGAATTCTCTCTAATATATCATCTCTGTAACATCTATATTTTCTTCAATATAACATCTATATTCTCTAATATAGCTGCACACCTGCCCCTCCTGGTGCCAAACGAGATCATGTAAGATCATGACAAACTCAGATTTTTTTAGTATTTTTACTGTTCTAAAGTTCAGGCTTTGAGATCTTCGGAAAGGGCTGGGTCTCATGAGATTTCTGAGCCTCGACTGTGGTTGTATCTGCTTCTGCAGATTTTCCATTTATGGACAGGAACTGAAATGAATGCATTGTCTGGAAACACATTTGGTATTTGTATGTGCATGTGTGTGTTTAATGTATTTTCTGTATCAGAAAAATATGATTTAAAAGTTTGAGAGGACTAGTTTGGGTAAACTGAGGACTGAGTTAATGAATAGTTTTTAAAAATAATTTAAGAGAAAAAGAACTTTCATGAATTTCTTCTAAAGTGTTTGTCATCTTTGTTCTCATAAGGGGCCAGAATATACAAATTCAAGTTCCAGAATCCCCAGGAAGAAAGTCAGAATGAATTAAAGAGTATGTGTGCCTTGCCAAGACAGCCATTTTGTAGGACATTTTCAGCTTTAGTGTTAAGGGACCTGGGCCTGGGCAGGGATAGACATCCTGGGATTATCCTATCCTTCCTTCTTTCTTTACCTACCTCACCACATACATGCATGCATACACAATACTTTATGGACTAGGGAGTTTACTGATTAGGAGAGGGTATTCTTCAATCATAGAAGATTTCTGAAGGAGCTGGGAAGAAACTGGAGTAAGATTATAGATGATATACCTAAATCTCTACCCACCCCCTTCCTGCCCCACAATAGTGGCATTTGAAGCAACACTAGTACTGAGGCTTCTGGAGGAGGGGTTGTGTTTCTCCTTCAGAAGATTTGCTGTCTGAGCTATGTGGTAGACCAGCAGTCTCCAGAGTGGGACCTATGCTCCCTCTAAGGGGCTATAGCCTGAAAACAAGGAATGAGTAATCAACTAATCAGAGTGGGAAGATGGATTGTCTTTCACCCTCTCCAATATAGCCAAACACAGGTCTTATCCACAATATAGCCACAGCTACCTTTATCCCCCAACCCTTCTCTATTTTTCTCCCTCTTTCCATGGGACAATCTACCTAACTCCTTTCTAGTTGACATCTCTGGGTAGCTGTCACCTTGCTGCTGCACTGGAGCCTGTTGCAATAATTGAATGGGTGCAACTGGGAAAATTCTGCACTCCCTACCACCAAGCATACCATCCTTCTGTTCCTTCCCCCTCCCCACATCACCTCATAGTTGGCTTTGGGACAGTGACCCATGGGTAAGAGCCTCCCCACTCCCTCAATCTTTCCAGTTGTTTTTGGATGGGACAGTGAACTGCACAGGATGAGCAGACATGGATGGAATGTTATCTTCATCACAGATCTCACTAGATTATTCCCCCCCCCCACTCCTCTTCCAAAATTCCTGATTAGTTTTTCCATCCTTCTATTCACCCAGATTCACAATTTTGGTGTTATCTTTGATATTTTTCTCTCCATCTAACTCATATATCCAAATCTTTGTCAATTCTATCTCTAACATCTCTCTTGTTCATCTCCCTCTTCCTACTCACACTGCTAACACTCTGGTTTAGTTTAGGCCATTGTTGTCTTTCTCCTGGACTATTGCAATAGCCCCTCTATTGGTCTTGCTGCGTGTGTGTGTGTGTGTGTGTGTGTGTGTGTGTGTGTGTGTGTGTGAGAGAGAGAGAGAGAGAGAGAGAGAGGGAGAGAAAGAGAGAGAGAGAGAGAGAGAGAGAGAGAGAGAGAGAGAGAGAGAGAGAGAGAGAGAGAGAGAGAGATTTTTAAAATGGATAAGGGTGAATTAATAAAAGAGTTTGAGACCATGGGCCTAGACCATGCCAGGGCAATGTGTCCCTGGTAAAGGAGGCAGCAGAAGTTTTCCTCCCTCATTTGGTTTTCTGTTTCAGGAAGCCACTTTGTGAGCTTAAATACTTCATAGTTCCCATTCTGAGAGTCTCAGCAGGGTCCAGTGATTGAACTATTCCTTCTCTCTATGTGTTGGGGAAACAGAAGGATATTAGGGATCTGGTACAATTACCTGAGTGTGCTCTCTGAACACAGGAATGAGAAGGGGAAGTAAAGCTTAGAGAGAGACTACTGCCGATGGTGACTATAAGCTGCATTCCAAAATTATCAAAGACCTTCCTAGCAATGGAAGTAATAATTTTGAAGTTCAGATGGTCAAGAATAGAGCTGGGGTGTGCTGTTTTTCGTTATCATCATTATTATCACCACCGCCACCACCATCACCACCACCATTATCACCATCATCATCATCATCATCACCATCACCATCATCATCATCACCACCACTACCCTCCTCCTCCTCTTCTTTCTTCTGCTCTTCCTCTTCCTCCACTTCCTTCTCATTTCCTCCCAAGACAACCCATTTCACTTTGGATTAGCTCTCATTGTTCAGAAGGTTTTTTTTCTTCTTCTTACATTGAACAGAAATTTGTCTTTCTATAATTTCTACCCATTATTCCTATTTCTGCCCTATTGGTCCAATCAGAAAAGCTTTAAATCCTGCTTCCATACAACCAACTTTTAAATACTTGAAGACGACTATCATATCCCACCCAAGTTTTCTTTTCTTCGGGTTACATATCTCTAATTCTAGAAAGAACCTATCTTTATATGGTCTTTGCTTGTGCTCCTCTATCATCCTACTTGCTTAAGTTTTCTAAGCCTCAATTTTATCATTTATTAAACAGATATGATAAAACCTGTAATAATTTCATAGCTTTATTTTGAGAATCAGATAAATTGTATAAAGCACTTTGTAGAGCTTAAATTATAATACAATGTAAGTTACCCTTACTGTTATTATTTATATCCTCTGAATGTGTTCTAGATTATCAATGTCGCTCCTAAAATGCAATGCCCAATCTGGAACCCAATATTTTTTATGTGGTCTGACTCTCACTTCCTCATTGCAGATACTACGACTCTTTTAAAGCAATTTACAACTGCATTAATTTTCTTGGTTGCTCATCCTGGACTAACTAATGAACACTGAGCTTATAATTCACTAACATCCACAGGCCATCCTTCACATGAGCTGTAATGTTGCCATACTTCTATCTTGTGATTATAAAGTTGATTTTCTTAGCTCAAGTATAAGATTTTATGTTTTTCTTGTTAATTTTCATCAAATTACCCTACTATCCAGTTTTCTAACCTGACATTGTCATTTAGCCAATTTTAGCCACTTCTCCTACCTTTGTGTCATCTGTAGATTTAATGAGCATATTATTTATGCCTTTATCCAAGTGACTGTTAAAAAATATTAACATAAGGCCCAAGACAGATTATTGGGACATACCACTAGAGACCTCTTTTCAATATAATATTGAACCATTCATGATTATATTTTGGATCTGGCCATCCGGGTAAACATCTCTTCGTTTCATCCATACGACATTATGAAAAGCCTAATATAAATCTGGATAATCTGTATGTACAGCATGTCCTTAATCTACCATTTTAAGGTCTCAGTCAGAAAAGGAGATGATGCTAGTTTGATATGGTATATTTTTGGTGAAAAAAAAGCTGAGTCTTTTTTGATCATTCCTCCTCTAGATTTAAAGAACTCCACTGCCATGACCATCAGGCTAGGGACTCATCCTCTGTTCTCCTTCTCTTGCCTCAACAGAGACCACAAATCTAGGTCCATAGATGTTCTGAACTTCCCCTGTTTGGAGTGAATAATTTCTATATTGAAGTGATCCCTGGGGCAGAACTCATCTGTCTGAGGATTGGAAGGTGAATGCCTCAAATATGCTTCACCCCTCAATAACTAGCTCAACCTCAAGAGTCAATGGATCACTTTCTCAAGCATCAGGCAGGACCAAGAACTTGCCCCTTCTCCTTTGCTTCCTGTGCATCTTTCCTTCTGCCCTTTTGTACTTTCTGCCCCTTGTTCAGAGATTTATAATCAGATAATCATTACCATTGCTACTAAAAAAGGCATGACAATCTCCTGCTCTATAGTTCACCTAAGATTCCTGGTGATTATGAGTTGCAGGCTACTTAGACCAACACTCTCTCTCTTAATCATGCTTGCCAACCTTGTTCCTCCTGGTCCCTATCACATGCTACCCTTCCATTACACCCTCTGGAATTGCGCTATGATTATTACAAACTTCCCTTCATGTTAGACCTATGCCTTGTCATCCCCAAATTACTTTTTATGTATTTCATAAATAATTATACATGTATGTATACATATATGTATATATGTATGCATATACATACAACACGCACACATATATATGTTGTATCCTCCTTCTCCATATATCCTCCTCCGTTAGAGTTTCAGTTCCTTAAGGGCAGTAAATGCATCATTTTTGTCTATTCCTTCTGTGAAGTACAGTAACCTGCACATAGTAAATGCTTAATAAGTGATGAATTGATAAATTGATGAATTAAAGGGATGGTAAGTGAAATCATGTCCTAGAATTTTGCAAGAAATTGAAATCAATCTTTTTGACTTACAATTTGTAGTATCCACTCTCTTTTCCCTCACCCATTTGGTTGAAAATTCAGACATTAGTCCTTTTTCTGCCCTTGCCATTTTTGGAGCATTCCTCCCATTCTTCATAATATTTCAAAGATTTCTGAAGTGGTCAGCAATCGCACTATTCAGTTCTTTGAATACCATGGGATGTAACTCATGTGGGACAAGTAACTAACTTGTCAAAAGCAGTTAGGTGCCATCTTCCCACTTGTGGGATTTTTTGTTTGTTTGCTTTTATTTTCTACTTTTCCAGTGAAGAAATCTTTCTTTCTGGCAGAGGAAAAAGACACAAAAATTAGAATTAAGCAGCTCTGCCTTCTCTCAGTAATTCATTTTCATTGTATTACATACCTTAAGCAGTAGCATTATTCTTTTCTTAAAAATCTTTTTTTTTAAAAAAACATTATAAATATTTATTATAAATATATCTAAAAATAATTCCCCTTTTGTTGTTTTCTATAACATGCCTCCCCAGCATCAAGTCTTAGAGAGCCTCACACTCCTTTACAGGCTCATCCTAGGCTTTTATGTTAGTATGTCTCTTTTTCCAGTGTTTATCACGCTGACTGGCACAGAGTAGGTGCTTAATAAATGTTTGCAGATTGATTGATTGAAAGCCTAAGCTGATTGGTGAGTTCCTTTTGAATCCATTTCAGGCTCTCTTAGGCAATTCTTTTCTCTTTCTCATCATTTTTTCCTTTGTGAATATTTAGAGTTTTATTCTTGACAGTTTTCTTTTGCTTTAGGAGAGACTTCTACTGTGGAATTTTTTAGATTAGCCATCTTTGCTCTAAATTCTTTGGAATATGTTTTTCAAACTTCAAACTTATGAGATTAAAAAAAAACCAGTTGTTCCATACTCTGTAGAAAATTCTAAGAAGTGATCACTTGTTTCCAAGGAATATATTATATAAATGTCAATCAGTTCATCCTTGTTGATGAGAAATAGATCAAAACATTGGTTTCCTAAATTGTTTGTCTACTTTTAAAGCAAAGTTCTCCAAATGGTATTTGTGTGTGGCAAAGCAATTGTCAAAATGAGTGGATAATTTCCAGTAAAAAAATACATTTGCTTATGTCAATGAAAACAGAGTTCAAATCAAAGTTAATAAAAGTTTAAGGAGCAGAAACATAGAAACAACAAAAATAAACAAACAACAAAAATAAAAAGCCCACATCCAGGAAATACAACCCATTGTATTTATCAATATGGGGCAGCTAGGTGGTGCAGTGGATAGAGCACTGGGCTTGGAATCAGGAAGACTCATCTTCCTGAGTTCAAATCTGGCCTCAGACACTTCCTAGCTGTGTGACCCTAAGCAAATCACTTAACCCCATTTGCCTCAGTTTCCTCATCTGTAAAATGGCAAACCACTCTAGTGTCTTTGTAAAGAATACCCAAATAGGGTAACAAAGAGTTGGATTTGGCTGAAACAACTCAACAACAACATATTTATCAATGTGATTTACAAAGTGTTGTCACTGATGGAGAAGAAATGTAGGTGTAGTTACTTTGCATAAATTCTTTAGCAGCAAATAACAAGGAACCCTATGAGAATAACTGAAGTCACAGTGCACATGAAAACATATTGGCAATACAGATTTTTTTCAAGACAAAATAGGGTACATTTAATTAACAAAATAAGCTTTTTATTCAAAACCATCTCAATGATATCAAAGGAATTGATTGCATCCTTACAGAGTTGTTTTCAGAACTGCAAAGTGTAAAATGCTTCTTCAATAGGAGGAATGTTGGTACTATCTACAGCTAATGATATAGTCAAAATGATGTTTGGTAAATCATAAGAAAAGTGAATTCAAGTATCTCCCCTTGAAGATTAAATGGTATGAAGGAGAATTGTTCACATTTTTGAAAATCTTTGCTTTTTATTTTTGATGTTTCTATATGCCTGCTCCTTAAACTTTCTCTATTATCTTCACATATGCTGCAGGTGCTCCAGTGGATTTTCTTTTGAAATAAGTTATATATTTATTTGTCAAAAAGAAATATTAAACTTTTAACATTTGAAAATTTTTACAAATTAAGAATTTTAAAAATCTAATTGTTAAACATTTCAAAAAACTATAATCACTTTCAAAAGACTGCAAAATTATGTGGTGATATAGGGGCAGTACATAGGGCACTTCTATATTTTTTGTGAAATATGCTAGCTTTTTCTTGCTGAAGTACTTTGAAGAGTGTTAGAACTAAGAAAAACCTGCCAGTTTTCTTAGTGACAATAAAGATCAAACAAATTCATTTTCATAATAAAACTTTCCTTCTAAAACTTATATGGACTTTAAAAAAACCTTGAGTACTCAAATAAATAAATAAATGCAGAATCCTTAAACTTGTATTATGATCCAAAAAGATCAAGTAATTGCATTTGTGAAAACAATAGGGTCATATAATAAATTTACAAAATCATATTTTTGGTGTTTCCTAATTAAAAAAAACTGTCAAGCAAACGAAATAGAACAAGTCAACATCTGTTCATTATTCATGTGACCGACCTATGGAAGTAATTCTCATCTTATGTGAAATACACGCACATATAGAACCTATCTGCCATGGACTAATACAGTGCATTTCATCTCATTCTACCTGAATAAGAATAACTAATATACCTGCTTTGTGATAGGATTTTAAGCATAACTTTGAGCACAAAAATCTGTCTGTGTTTTGGCAATAGGTAAAGAAAGGCTTTTCTGATTTATCAAAGTAATATAAATTTTACTACTGTTTACAACAGCTTACTTGTGTGAAATGGAGTTTTCTGCTGTAGTTAATAAGAAGCCAAAATATTATGTCTAAAACAAGTCCAACAGTCCATTAATAGTATGGCAGTTTATAAATAGGAAAATTATAGACTTGTACTAATATTATTATGTTTGAATTTTATGTTTAAAAAATTCATATAAAATATAATTCATTCTTAATTTTATTTGGATAAAATATTGTTAAGGCAATCATTTGCATGAATCGTTTAATGGAGCAAGAGGGGTGACAATATTTTTGATTAAGGAGTTTGTCATTAATTAATCAGTTAGCAAATAAGCATTTATCAAGCACCCACAATGAGCTCAGCACTGTGTCAAGTGCTGAGGTACAGAGAAAATGACTAAAACAATTCCTGATTGTAAGAAGCTTACATTCTAATGAGAGAGACATCAAGTACATATATACAGAATGATTATAAAGTAAATAAAAATGAATTTGAAGTAGTTGAATACAAAGTTGTGAGGGAGAGAGGGCATTAGCTGTTCATGTAGAAGGCTATGATGGTACTGTGTCATGAAGAAAAAGAAGCCTATGAGGTGGAGGTGAGAAAGGGGTGCATTCCAGCCATGGGGAATGGCCAGCACAAAGGCAGAGATGGGAGACAGACCATCCTGTGTGAAGAATAGAGAAAAGACCAATTTGGCTGGACTACAGAGTTCAAGAGCTGGAGTAATGTGCGATGAGTCTAGAATGATAGTTGGGGCCAAATCGTGAGGGGTTTTAAAAGCTGAACAGAGGAGTTTGTATTGAGTGAGTCAACATAAGAGTTTGGAATCTACTGTTTCAAAGGATGTAATGATCATTAAAGCCTACTAAGAAATTATTAGCTGCCCCTGATCTCACAGAGACATCTCACAGGGATTCAGATGATTACATTCTCCACATTACTATTGTATCACACTGTGCACTGAACTCTTTGATTTCCTTCTGTCCAGGTGGTCTGTAGTATACTCCTGTAACAATATTATTTTTATTTCTGCATATATTGATCTTCCTCCCAGATATTCTCCATCCTTCCTCATTCTAGTTCTTAGATTTTCTTATTTGATTCTTTTTGTAATCTAAATTTTGTAACTTGGTATATTGGAAAGAGCTCAGAAATGATAACTTGGACTCATATCCTACCTCTGAAAATTCCTGTGAGAACTTGTGTAAAACAGTTATGTTTCCTTAAGTGTAAAATGAAATGTTTGGAATCAATAGCCTGTGAGGATCTTTCTACCTTGAAATCTGTAATGCTACCTCCCTCCTCCATACCTCTTGTAATATATATCCTTCCAGAGCCATTTTCTGCACATGCACTCTATCCCAATAAGTCCGAGTGATAATTATGTGGTCAAATTTGCATCCTTGCGTTAGGCTCTCTTGTTCATTTTCTTATTCCCTACAATATGTACATGTATCTATAGATACTGGAAGCCATAAGTTTTATTATTTTCTTCTGTGAATTTTTGGGGAACCCTGCTGCTATTCTCCTTGGGGTCTGTATTGTTGTTGTTCAGTCATGTCTGACTCTTCATTACTCCGTGGGCCATAAAGCACACTAGGCCTTTCTGTCCTCCACTATCTCTTGAAATCTGTCCAAGTTCATGTTCGTTGTTTTCATAACACTTGTCTATCCATCGCATCCTCTGCTGTCCCCTTTTCTCTTTGCTTCAATATTTCCCAACATCAGGATTTCTGTCTTCTCCTTTCTTCTTTCACTATAGGTATTTTCTAGGGTATGTAAGTGATTTGTCCCATCCTCCTTCTTCCATTTTGCATATGCAGTTACAATAAATAATAATAAAATAAACAATATTATATAATAATAATTATAACAATGTGAATAAAATATAATAAATAATAATAAAATAAAAATAAAATAATAAAATAAATTTCACCAGCCATTGTTAAGTATATTCCATTCGTGGCCAAGATCTGCAATTTTTGCATTTTACCATCCTCTGAGATGCCATCTTCAACTAGCTGCTTACTCCCCAAATCTGGCTTTCTCTTCAGTCCCTACCTTTGTCTGTCATCAGTAGTGAAAATATTGCCTGTGTGTGTCAGGTTTCCTGTCTAAAACTTCATAAGACTTGAAAATGCTCAGAATCCTTCTTACAACAACTTTTATAATCCTGTGAACAATCAGAAATTTTTAATTTTTAGGATTGATAGGTCTCGTGAGGTCCTCAGTCATACTCTGGGAAACCATGATACCTACTGTAAAAATGAGATCAAATTCTTCCACTTAGTACAGCCTTCTAGTTAGAACTCATACTCTACTGGCACAGCCTTTGAGAATGTATCACGATATCCAGACCCATCGGAGTGGAAGTGCTTCCTTATTCTCCAATTATCTAAGTTTAATACTTCACTGAACTGGTGGTCTCATCAATGCAGGTCAGTTCATAAGCCATCTCTGCCTATCCAATCTGTGGAACTCTTATTCATGTGCTCCCATACTTTTGCAAAAAATGTCCACTCAAATTACCAAGGATATTTCCTGTTCTCTTTGAATCACAAGGATTCTGTTGTTGTTTAGTTATCAGTTATGTTCAACTCTTTGCGACCCCATTTGGGATTTTCTTGTCAAAGATGCTAGAGTGGTTTGCCATTTCCTTCTCCAGCACGTTTTAATAGATGAGGAAACTGAGGCAACCAAGGTTAAGTGACTTGTTCAGGGTCATACAGCTAGTAAGTGGGGAAGCTAAACTTGAACTCAGAAGATGAGTCTTCCGGATTCCAAGCCCAGCACTCTGTGTACTATGGCGCCACCTAGTAGCCATTGAAAGGATACCAAGGGTTTATATGTATATATGTATATGTATATATATATATGTATATATATATGTATATGTATATATATATAATATGTATGTATATATATGCATATATATTTACATATATATTTATCAACCAGCACAGTGCTATCCATATAATAGGGTCTCCATAAATATTTGTTGAATGAATGATTTCTTCCTAGACCATTGCCTTTGATTTCAGTACTATTTAATAATTAATAATAATAATAATAATAATAACATTTATATAAGGCTTACTATGTTCCAGGTACTGTGATAAAACAGTTTACAAATATTATTGCATCTTATCCTTATAACAACCCTGGGAGATAGGTGTTATTATTATCCCCATTTTACAGATGGGAAAACTAACACAAACAGAGGTTAAGTAATTTGTCAAGGATAACACATCTAGTAAATGAGATCAGATTTGAACGCATTTCTTCCTGACTCTAGGTCCAGCTCTCTATCCACTGGGGTACCTAACTGTACCTATTCTTTCTTCTGGATCTATTTTCCAGGTAAGTTGTTTTTCCAATGAGATGTTTCACATTGTCTTCTATTTTTTAATTATTTTGGTTTTATTTTATAATTTCTGGATTTCTCATAGAGTCTTTAGCTTCCATTTGCTCCATTCCAATTTTTAAGGAATTATTTTCTTCAGTGAGCTTTTGAACCTCCTTTTCCATTTGGCCAATTCTGATTTTCAAGGCATTCTTTTCCCCATTGGCTTTTTGGAGTTCTTTTGCCATTTGGGTTAGTCTATTTTTTAAGGTGTTATTTTCTTCATCATTTTTTGTGTCTCCTTTGTAGCGAGCTGTTGACTCGTTTTTCATGATTTTCTTGCATCACTCTTATTTCTTTACCCAATTCTTCCTCTGCTTCTCTTATTTGATTTTCAAAATCCTTTAGGAGCTCTTCCATAGTCAGAGACCAATTCATATTTTTCTTGGAGGCTTTGGATGTAGGAGCTTTGACTTTGTTGTCTTCTGATTATATGTTTTGATCTTCCTTGTCACCAAAGTAAAATTCTATAGTACTATTTTTTCCCATTGTTTGCTCATTGACTTTTTAGCTCTTTCTGCTTCCTGAGTGGAGAGTGTGCTGTTCCAAGCTTCAAGGGTTTTGTGCAACTGTTTTTAGAGATATTTCTAGGGACCTGAAGATTTTTAGTTCTTCCAAGGTTGTATGATCAAAGGAGAGTTGTTATTCCTCTCCTGGACTGTACTCTGGTCTGTGAGTGACCACAAGCACTCTTTTCTGCCTTGGAATCAGAAGGAAGATTCTCTCTTCACCACTGCCACAAGCTCCGCCATGCCAGTGCTCCTCCTCGCCCCAGGACTGCAACCCAGATCTAAGCAAGGGCAAAGCAAGAGAATCCTGCTTCAGTGCCAGCAAAGAGATCTCTGCAATCCCCTCTGATCAGCCACTCGAAGTCCCCACTGTCTGTGGGCTGAGAGCTCCAGAAGTAGCTGCTGCCACTGCCACCACTGCCCTGAGGTTGGGGACTGGACCCAGCTCCTCTCTTACCCAGGTCCAACAGACCTTTCCTACTGACCTTCTAAGTTGTCTTTTGTGTTTGTGGGTTGAGAAGCCTGGAAACTGCCACAGTTGCCAGTGATTCAGACCCCTGCGGCCTACTCTGGGTTTGCTGGTGCCCAGTCTGTGCTGGTATGGCCCACACTGGACCGTGCTCCTCTCTCAAACTAGTGCAACAAACATTTCCTGTTGACCTTCCAGGTTGTCTTGGGTTAGAAATTGTTTCACTCTGTCATTTTGTGGGTTCTGCTGCTCTAGAATTTGTTTAGAGTCATTTTTTCAGGTATTTAGAAGGGTTTGGGGGAGAGCTCAAGGAAGTCCCTGCTTTCACTCCATCATCTTGGCTCCACCCCACCTACCTGTACCTATTTAGTAAATCTTTGGTTAACTGAAAGAGATATGAGATCCATGCCACAAAATCTATTTCCCATAGTCTTATATATTCTAACTATAATTCCTCTCTTTTTCATTGTTCAGCTTCTCAGTTTTAAATTAAACAAAAGAAACTTTTATACCCACTACTTGATTGGTTAGTATATTTATAATACTCTCCCATTTGTCCTTTTTCTAAGGCAGAGTTCTCTCTTGCTTAGGTCAAATTTTAGTCAGCCTGTCTAAAAATGCTTATTGGCCTATGGGGACTTGTGCTAAATTTATTTCAGCTCTATTAAAAAAAGCATTTTTTCTCATCTCATGTGCAATTAATTAGCCTCTAGATTATTGCCAGCTACATAGTACGATATTTGGATTGCCATTCTTATATGCCAAGATCAGCAGTATTTCTCATCAGTTATACCCAGTGAATTGTCTGTATTTACTTTAACCTCTGGCTCTTACATGCAAAATTCAGTTCAGATCTCCACATATATTCAAGCTGACATTTTACAATGTGACATACATGAAAGCAAATACACATGTATCAAACTAGGCAATATAATACAATGGAAATACTTTTGAATTGAAAGACCTGAATTCTAATTTTGTCTCTTTAACTTACCCTCTGTATAACGTTGAACAAGTAGGTTCTTCTCTCTGGGCCTCAGTTTCCTTATCTGTAAAACAAAGCATTCAGACTTAATGGCCTCTAAGAGTCCTCTATTCCGTCCCTACATCTATGATCTTAAGATATGGGTATTATGAAACTAGTAGGAAGATCCAGCTTAATTTGGCTTGAGACAGTGTGGTACAGAGAAAGACCTGCTTTATTTGGTATCAAAGTACCCTGGTTTAAATCCCAGCTCTGTCACTAGCTACCTGTAGCTCAGGTTTCAATTTCCTCATTTGTGAAATGAGGGGTTGAACAATATATGATCTCTATGGTCCCTTCTAGCTCTAAATGTTTAATCTTGTTTTCTAGGGAAATAAGATGTCATGTTAGTGGTACTAGATAGAGTCTTTAGCAGTTAAGTAAGCAGAGGTTAAATTGTCTGACTTTCCTCTCACAGTGACCCTTGCCCCTTGGCATAATAGGGTTTAGGTGGGGGGTGGAAGTAGAGAGTGGGTGCAGGAAAGGGTGAGTGAGTGAGTAAATGATTGAAGAATAAGGATTAGAGAACTAATTACTGCTTGAGTAGGGCTGACAAGCCTTATGTTCCAAAAATCTTCCAGCACCAAGTGCTTTGTTTATAATGGAGATTACCGTAAGAACAAAATGAAGTTGTCTCAGGGAAAATGATGTCCCCTGGGTCCTTCTTCTGGTTTGGCCACAAGTTAATAACGTGACCAGGGCTTCATTGCAGAATGCAGGACTCTCTTATCTATTAACAGATGCCAGTCATGTGCAATCCAAACAGGTCAATTACTAGCAAATCTCTGAAGAGCTCAGGAAACCACAAAAGAACCCCAAATGCCAAGAAAATGTCTAGATGCGCAGAGACAGAAGAATAGAAATAGGGCACAAACCAATTTGCAGAAATGGAACTTAACCCTTAGAGGGAAGAAACTGGCCTGCTCTGTATTCATTTCCATCTCATTAATCATTTATGCAGGATGTATGCATGTTATGTGAGGCTAAATTATTACAAACCCAACAAATCCACAGTGCTTCATTCATATTTAATCCTTTTCTTCTCCAGGAAATGGTATATTCTGAAGGGAGGGCGTGGAGGAAAAAAAAGGCTACTATTCAAGGTTTTCTCTACTAGTCACAGCCATTGTTTTTTGGTGTCCTGGTAAGTACTACATTGCACATTTTTAGACAGCAAAATAAGACACAAAAGGAGTCTAATTCATCTCTCATAAATGCGCATGTCTAACACCCATTAATATTAATGGAAGTTGCATACGTGGATTGAGGCAATAATCAGCCCCCATTAGATTCCATTTGTATTCATGAGCTATTTTTAAAAGGTTACTCTTTAGTTATTTCTTCCAAAGATAGAAGTCAATGATATTCTTGACTTCTGAGATATTTCAATTCCTTTTGACTAAATACAGCAAGACCCAATTAAAGTTTATTTGTAGCAAAGTTCCACCAAAAAAAAAAAACTTGACAGTAAATTGACCCATTTAAATAAAATCGTCTCCATTTTCTTGACTGATTCATATATGGGACATTAACCAGAATTGCATCATCCTGACTCCTTTCTGCCCTTGGTTGCTTTTGATATTTGAGTTTGATAGCTTGTCAGCAGGCCCCCAAAGCATAAACTAAGCTTCTTAAGCTGTTAAACCCAACCCCCACCTAGAATACTAAACAATGGAAATGGAAGAAATACATCTGAGGATTCTTATGACTTAACAAGAATATTAGAATATCTAAGGCCACCTTTGAGGAACTCCTGTTCAGATAATAAACACTGCTGTTTTTTCAAGAATTTTTCTTAAAAAGAAAAAACAAGATGGCTGTGTTCTCTCAAAATTTTGTTGATAAAAGAAAGGATTATGAGTATGACAACCATACTTCCTGGATTTTCCAGGGGGCAGTGCCAATTTCAAAAAGAGAAAATAGATTTTGAATGAGCCTTTGAAAAAGGAATCTCCTTTGTTAGACCATGTGTCCCAATTTTGGGTAGAGAAAATACAATCACTGCAGGAGAGTCAGTGGAGCGATACAAGTTTTCATACAACTGCTGTGGCTAAGAAGGCTAACAAAAGGATGGTTTGGAGAAAAAAAGGTGGGAGGGCTGCTGAGTTTGCTTTCCTAGTTCTAATGAAAATTTAATATCAGTCCATTTTATAGTGTTTTTTGCTTTTGGTGAAAGGGGCCAACCATGGCCGGCATTATTAAAAGAAATTAAAATAATTGAAAGGAAAACAAATTATTTTATAAAGTAGCTCATTAAAATATTCTTCAACAGAGAAAGGCAGTGTGGTGTAATGGAAAGAATGCTGGAGTAGGAGTTAGGAGACATAGGCTCTAGGCCCAGCTCTGCCCCATTGAGTGGCCTCAGGACGATTTACTCAGCCCCCTTGGTCCACAGTTGCTCCATGATCAAATAAAGGAATTGGAGAAAGTGATTTAGAGGGCCTTTCTAGTTCTAAAGTTTTTTTGATCCATCACAACAGAGGCTGTTTATTGAAAGTGGGCTTTCATGATTTTTTTAATGGAATCATTATTTATTGAGCACCTGCTAAGGACACCATTCAGTATGAGAAACACAAAGATTCCTGAGACATAGTTCCTCACTTTCAGAAGCTTATAGGAAGAGATGAGTATTTAAACTAACTGCTAGATGCTATTGCAGGCCCCTAGAGGCTTAAAGTCAAAAATGGATAACACTAATAGGGAAAAGATATGTATGTGGCAAAAAATGACATGATTAAAAATTAAGCCATTTAAATTAAACCTGGAGAACAGATGATTTGCAACAAACACAGACAGATGAAAGCTGCCATCAGTTACACGGTTATCCTCAACTCTTGCCTGGACTCACTGGTCTCCTTACTTCAAACCCCTACTCTCTCAAGTTCATTCTCCGAATAGCTGCAAAGTAACATTCCGAAAACACAGGTCTGAATTACTGAATAAGACCCAGTGGGGTTCCCCATTTGCTTGGTCAAATACAGACTTATTTAAAGCACTTCACAAGAAGTTCCAACATGCCTTTCTCTCCTATCATTGATCCCCTTCTGGCACATACAGGGCTTCCAACTGACCTTGCTGCTCACACATAACATCCCATCTCCCATATCTGAGCTCTTGCATAGGCTGTTCCCCACGCTTGGTGGATGCAGAGGCAGAATAGGCAATGGTCTCTCTCAGAGAGACATTCTACATCCTACATTATGTAATATTAATAGTAGTTGACATTTATATGACTGAAAATATTGACACTGTTTCTCATATATTATCTCATTTGAGTCTCATGACAATCCTATGAAAAAGGTGTATCTGTTTCAGAGAGGAGTAAATGGAGGTTAAGAAAGGTTAAGCAATTTGTCCAGAGTCCCACAGCTGGTAAATGTCTGAGGCAGCAATCAAATTCAGGTCTTTCTGACTTCTAATCTAGTGGTCTATCACCTGTACCAATTAGATTACACTGAAATTTGAAAGGAAAAAAAGTTGTTTTCCAATGAATAAATAGCCAAATGGTCAAGTAGCACCAAGCAGAATAAATCACATTTTATGTCACTTTACAGTTCAGGAGATTACTTTCCCCTTAATAACCCTAGGAGGTAAGCAATATAAGTTTTCTTCCCCCCTTTTACAGAGGCTGGATGACTTATCCATGGTTATAAGAAGAGTAAGTGGACAAACAAAGACTTGATAATGGTGCTCCTTCTGCTTATGCAAGGCTGTCCCCAAAGCAGAGACTTCTGATAGTACTTCTCAATTCAACATGTCAAAGGTCTTTGGAGGCATACGAACAACTGAAGAGAGTATATCCCACTCTAGCTTCATTACCGACATCATTGGATGGAAAAAAAAACTAATGCAATCATATGGATCACTAAGGGCCATTGTACTCCTGACCAAGGAGCCGACAGAATTGTTCTCTGCCCTGATCAAATCACTTCTGAAAGATGGTGTTCAGGTCTGTGTACCACATTTTAGAAAGGACAGTAACAAACTAGAGAGTATTCTGAGAAAGGACACCATGTTGGTGAAGGGCCTCAAGACAATGCCACGTGAGGATTGTTTGAAAGAAAAGGGGATGTTTATATTAAAAGTTTATATTGAAAGACTAAGGCAGAATGTGAAAGCTACTTTCAAGTATCTGAAGTGCTGATATGGTTTAGACTTATTCGGCTTGAGCTCAGGGAGCAGAACCAGGAGGAATGGGAAGAAATTGATTTTACATCATTTAAAGTAAAAAATAATAGACCCAAAATAATATGGACTGCATCAGAAAGAGTTGGGTTAATCCTCCTTGGAAGTCTTCAAGAGGAGACCAGACCTGGAGGCAGGAGTTCAAATCTGTCCTCAGATACTTACTGTGTGATCCTGGTCAAGTCACTTAATTTCTGCCTACCTCAGTGTCCTCATTTTTAAAATGAGAATAGTAATAGCACCTACCTCCCAGAGGTGCTGTGAGAATTAAATGATATAACATTTGTAAAGCTCTTTGTCTCTTTTTGGGGGAAAACTCACCCCTAAGGATAAGGGAAGGAGGAAAGGCCTTGGCCTCCCCATATGGATAGGAAGAAAGAAGTTGTGTCAGGGAGATCTTGATAAATATTAGCTCTATAATACATGAACAACTCAATAGCACCTCCTAACACCTCATATTTATATCAAATTTTATGATTTATAGAAGGTGAGCTCTAATGTTAATGGAAGAAGATTTATCATTAAGATCTTATTATTTCTGGTAGCCAAGAAAATAATTTGTTCTAAATAAGGTATCCTTTCTTCATTACAGACCTCAGCTGGGATAGCTAAGTGGTGCAGTAATGCAGTAACTCCTCCTGGAGTTAGGAGGACCTGAGTTCAAATCCAACCCCAGGGACTTACTAGCTGTGTGACCCTGGGCAAGTCACTTTACCCTGATTGCCTCCCCAAAAAGTGCCGTTAGGAGATGGCACACAGGAGTTTTGGGTTCTAGGTTTACCTTTGCCACTAATTAGTTATGCAAACTGGTAGAAATTGCTCTATTTCTTGGTCTTCAATAAAGTAGAGATATCACTGCCTCTATTATAGGATTACTGGGAAGAACAAATGGGATAATGTATTTTATAACCATTAATCTCCAAGGGGAAGTTAAACTGTAATTATTATTACCTAAATGTAAATAATGTGTAACACTCTTTCAGGGCCTAGCTCGCACCCACTGACTGGGTCCCAAGAGGAACAACTGTTACTAGTGCCAAGGTTCTAGGGGTACCTATGTGAGTAGCTCTTCTCCAAAAGTACCCTGTGAGCCCTCACCTGTAGCCTCTCCCTTAACAATCAGCTAGGCAATTTTCAATTAGATCTTTAGCCTAGGCTTTGAATAAATGGCACAGAATAGGAATTCAAAATCATTCCTTCTCCTGCCCCCAAATACAAGGGACATGCTTCTGTAGAAATACACTGGAGCCTAGGTTGGGAAAAGAGTGGGTAGGAGCTGAAAGTATAATGTTAGTAAAGCCCATGTGTCTTTGACATATGTGGACAAAGCAACTCACAACTTCATCATTTCAGGGCCTCGATGGCTTTTCTCTTTTATGGTTTCTTATGAAGTTTGCTGTGAATGGTTCATCTTGGTTGGCTTTTTAAATTACTCCACTGTTCAGTTGGGTTGTCTCTTTGCAGTGCACAGTAACTTGGTGACTCAATTGGGCTTGCTCCATCTAGGGCCCATGCCTCTGATGGTAGGGCCAATCTACAGGTCTCTCAGGGGAAAGTACTGGTTCCTCATCAGGTTCCAGGACCGTTGGACCAGGCTGGGAAAGTTACTCTGTTGCTGGGCAGACAGACACTAATGAACAATGGGAACCAGGCCACTAGACAGCGGAAGCCAGACAAGCCAGGTAGACTGTTGGGAAGTTGCTGCCAGACTGGACCAGGCAGGGCATCTTACCCCTGGCCTCTTCTCAGAGTGTAGCATCGCTTTTGGAGAGGCTGCTCTACTGATCTCCTGGGTTTGCTCTGTGATGGGCAGCTACAATCTTTTTTTTCTTCCTTCAGTCACTGTTTGTGATGGACGTTGAGTATAAGTTGGGTGGGTACTGGGCTTTCTCCAATTGGAGTGCCTAAAAAGCTCTTTTAGCCAAGGCTTAGCTGAAGATCAACAGAAATTTCTTCCCCATGACTCCCTCAGGGGTTGTTAGTCACCTTTGGTTGGGAGATGGGAGGAGAATTCCCTCTGCCTAACTACAAATTCCTCTGTTCAAAAGTTCCTTCCCTCTATGTTCCCCTAGAGTGATCAGTATTTTTTCATCTTCCATATTCCTTTAGGAATCTTATGTAGAAGAGAGGCTAGAGACAACTGTGTGAATTCAATCTACACCCTTAAGTCACCCTCTTTGGCTTCCTCATTTGCAATTAAAGTTCACAAGTCTCTCTCTTTTGCCTCTGAAGGTTTTCTCCTTTACTTTACAATATCCCTTTCTTCTAGCCTCTTGCAGACCATTTGGCTTTTGCTAAAGCCTCATTTGGGCACCTTCCCCTCCCACCCAGCATCTTACGAATGTCTTCTTTCAATTTTCTACATCTCATACCCATAGCAGAAACATAGCCTTAGTTAATATGCTCATTAACAAATACAACTTAATTAGGCCAAAAGATCTAACATTCTAACAAATGAGTATTTTTCAGAGCATAATTGTAAACAAGTCTGATTAATCAGTTTTTTAACAGAACGGTTATCCCTTCCACATCTCCAAGGTTAGGGGTGCGGCTCCCCCGCAATCTGAAAAATTACACACAGAATTTCTTGGTCCTGCCTTTCTACCAGAGAAGAAGTCTGAATTTTTTCTTTTTCTTTTATGGAGTATTTACACTACCTTGTTGCAAAATTTGGGTGAAATATCTGGTCATAGGCTCTGTGTCATCTATTGGTCTTTGTAATCTGAAGTTTCTGCAAAGCTCCCCCAAAATTCCCATTTAATTTCTCATGCAGACACATGATATATCAAAACTGTGGTGGGGAAAGTCATGATATGGAAGGGTATTTTTCCCATGTAAGAGAAGAAAATGTACTGGTGGAAAGAACACTATGTTTGGAGTTAGGAGAGACTGGTTCAAATCCTGACTTTGAAGGTCCCTAGTTATGTGACCATGAGATTTATATAGTAAGCCCCCAGGAGCAAGGGACAACTAGGGTGCCAAAGAATAAATAGCAAACCAGCCCAGGTCAGAAACATAGCATATCCAAACTCCTTTGCTGATTAGCAATGGCATGGGGCCGTGAGTAGCCTCTGACTTTCCAGCCTAGACAAGCTAGAGCCAGGCTAGGAAATTAAAAATTAAAAAAGAAACAGACATGCCACTACTTTGTTAGGTGCATATATAAAGTTTTGGATGACAGCCTCAATTATGTAGGCAGAGCACCCCTGAAATCAGCTTCTCGTTCAATCAACTCTGCTGTACAGACATTTGAATTCTTGGTTCAATCTACTCCAAAAATTACTTTGTCCAACTAAAGACTTCAGAATCAGTTCCCAGCAGTTATATGATCAGGCAGCTGACAAGGCCATTACAAGCATGTATTTATGACATAAAGTGCTATGAGAAGTAATTCTTATGAATAACTTCAAAAATAAACATTTACTAAGACATGATCGAAGGGAGCTAGGTGGTGTAGTAGATAGACCACTAGAAGACTCATCTGCCTGAGTTCAAACTCAGCCTTAGACAATTACTAGCTCTGTGACCCCAGGCAAGTCACTTAACCATTTGCCTCAGTTCTCTCATCTATAAAATGAGCTGGAGAAGGAAATGACAAACCACTTCAGTGTCTTTGCCAAGATAACTCCAAAATGCTGTCACAGAGAGTCAGACACAACTGAACAGCCAGATTATTTTCATATCACTTTATGTTATGTATATAGGCTTGTAACAGTATGGACATCTATATTTATTGACTTATAAAGAAATTGTGGGATTATCAGTGTCTTATTCCCTGAAGCTACACTTGCATGTAGCCCCTAATCTTACTGGCTTATTTGACTGCTATATAACATTATTGATACATATTGAACTTGTAGTCTACTAAAATCTTCAGAGTTTTTTAAATTGAAGCTCTCTTTTTATTATTAAATTAACAATCATCAAAAGCAAAAAAATTTCAGCACAAAAAAGAACAAAAAAGAAAATTATATACAAAGCTGTGAACATCTCTTATGTTCACTTTGTTTTCAGTGTATATTTATTTTTATACAGTTGTGGCAAAATTGCCTGAATGTCTGTGTCTCTTTCAAAATGTCTTTTTGTTTTCTTCTATGTACCTTTACGATATATTGTTAACACTCTCTTCTTTCTTTTTTAAAAATATCTTTATTACTTTCTTCCCATTTCTACTCCTTCCTCCCAAAAGTTAAAGCTGTTCCTTGTAACAAATAACTATAATTTGTTAAGAAAACTGGAAAGCAGTCTGACAGAAATTAGCATCTGTCAATATATTATGCCTATTCCACAATAAATTTGAAATGTATATGTGATCTGAATATTAAAGATTTAATATAAAAATAAAAAGGGAAGCAGATTATAAACCTTTTACAGGTATGTCTAAGGGATGAATTCTTAATCAAATAAGTAGAGAGATAACTATTAAAAATGAGAAAATTTTGATTACATGAAGTTGAAAAACCTTTGCACAAACAAAACTAATGCAACTATGACAAAGAGGGAAGCCATCAACTGAGGAAAAATCTTTTTATCAAATATCTCTGAAAAGGGTATGGTATTCAACACAGAGAGACAACTAATAGAAACATATAAAACCAAAAGGTCCTCTTCAGTAAACAAATGTTAAAAGAATATGAACAATTGAAAGAAAACATTTAAACAGATGCTCCAAATTATTAATAAGAAGAGAAATGTGAATCAAAACAACCTTGAGGTTTTATTTCACATACCAATTCTTATTTCTCTCTTAAACCATCCATCAGTATTCTGTTGCGATTTCATACTGTCTTGGGTATTTATAGTCTTCTCTGCCTCACAAGAAGTTGATCATTCCTTTTATTTTGCCATGTTTATTCAGAGATTGACTTGACTTAAGAGATATCTTTGGATGATTTGGAGGCCGTATTGTCTTTTGTTAATATCTTCCCTATTGATTTATCTGCTTGAGTTCAAGGTCTTCAACTGAGTTTGCTTAGTCTTGAGATCTTGGCAATTTCAGTCCCTTATATTTCTCTATTACTCCCTTTCTGACTCCTTCACCTTTGATAGTTACTTTCCTGGGATGTGGACCTCAGAGCTGTCTTGGCCTCTTTCCATGCTGAGGAATTCACATTTTGCTGGTCTCAGTTACCCTCCATTGTAATTGGAATGACAGAACTGGTAACACAGAGATACCCATCCCCTTTCCCTCAAGCCTGGTAGAGCTCCTTCAACCTTCCCCTACTAGCACCCTGCTTCAGTTTACTTTGTTCTTCACCTCTATGGCTGAGCACCATTGCAGTAGAGCATGCTGCCATCTCAGATAGAGTATTTTTCTGACTTTTGGCTTTCACTAGCACACAGAGAGGGGGGCAGAGTTGAATTCTATCCAAAGGCCTATGGGTGAATTTGTACAGTCTTACCAGAGAATAGGATTGTGGGATCAAGCTTTTCTGTTGTTACTTCATCACGTTGTAACTTTGCTAGGGTTTTTGGTGTCTTAGACCACTGGAGTCAACTCAAATCAAAACAAGGTTCACTAATCCGTACACAAAGATCCTTGCAGGCTGCATATTAATTTAGTTTTAAAATATAACATCTATATTTTATTATATTTTCATTTATTTTGATAAATATTTCCCAGTTACATTTTAATCCGCTTTGGGCTACACTTGGGAGTTTTGTGGGCTACCTGTGGCCTGTGGACCACATATTTGACCCTATTTTCTTAGATTATGAGACAGCTTAAATTGCTTTATCTCTTGAATGTAATTCATGTTTTGGAGAGGTTTGAGAAATGGTGAGAATTGGAGAAAGTAACTAGTCCTCCACTTGTTGGTCATATGACCCAGAAGTGACGATATTAACACAGAGACTCCACTATAAGGCAGAACTTTGGAATGGTCACTGACAAATGGAAAGGTTCTACTTACATCAAAATATTTTTATCAGCAATTTTTGGGGAAAGAAAGTAAATTTCTATCAATTTGAGAATGAACAAATTGTGGCACATAAATGTAATTGAATATTCTGGTACTGAATATGATGGATACTGAGAAACATGAAAAGATTTCCATGAACTGATGGAGGGCTAGGGAAAGATAGGAACACTAATATAGTGTTGAGTTAAACTATGAATTGGTTCTACCATTCTAGAAAGTAATTTGGGATTCCGCGAAAAAAAAATTACAAAAATATCTATATCCTTTGACCCAAAGTTTCCAGTACTGAGAGAATACCTTAAAGGAGATAAAAAACCAGAAAGACAATTCACATACACACACATATACATATATGTGTATATACACCCATATGTGTATGTGTGTTCACAGCAGCCTCTTTTTTTTGGAAGCAAAGAATTTGAAACATTACATTAGGAAACAATTAAACAAATGATTATATTTGCACGTCATGACACATTACCGTACTTCATGAAAGAACAAATGTAAAGAATTCAGCGTAAGAAAAGAAGACTTCTACAAACGTAAAGAAAAATGAGATAAATTGAATTAGGAAAACAACATCTATGTAAAATGCACAAAAAAATAAATAGTCCTTTAAATATAGTGACCAAACCTGGCACTGGAGAAGGGGCAAGAGAAAGCACCTTCCTCTTTTAATTTCAAAGGATGAGGATTATGGGTGTGAACTTTTCTCTACATTGTCAGATGTAGATAATATAGTAGTTAGTTTTACTGAGCTCTTTTTTCTTCTTTTTTATATTTGTTATAAGGGAAGATAATGTAGATAGAAGAGGAATTGGGATGTATTTAAAAATGAATATAAAGGCAAAAGAAGTAAATAAAAACATTTCTTTTAAAAAAACATATAAATAAAAATACCATAAGTAATTCTTGGGTGTGCCCCTTTTCAGCTAGCCCTCCCCATTAAAAACTCTTCTAAGTGTACCATATATTGCATGTGTATTTTGGATAGGAAAAAAAAAGTCTTCAGTTACATTTACATATTTGTTCACTATTCTATGATTTGCATTTATTTACCACATTTTCTAATATTACCAGCACATGAATCTGAGACTTGGAGAATTTGGAAAATGCATACTTATTCATTGCTAGGGAAAAAAAAATTAAACAGCCATCCAGGCTTATGGAGCTCAACCATATGCTTAAAAAAATCCCCCGCCCCAGAACTTCCATGAAATATCTGTAAATGAATCAAGAATCTATACTATGTATCTTTGAATTAACATATAACTTGTAAAAGCAATGGAAAATTGTGTTGGTCAAATATACTGAGTTTTATTTTTTAAAATCCTGAATATGTTACAGAGAATTTCAGACTAACAAATAAAGAACATAGATAGATTTTTGGTTGTTCAGTTGTTTCAGTCATGTCTGATTCTTTGCAACCCTATTTAGGGTATTCTTGGCAAAGATATTGGAATGGTTTGCCATTTCCTTAACCTGAGGCAAACAGGGTTAAGTGATTTGCCCAGGATCACTCAGAGTGGGTGATGTTCACTCCACCACTTAGCTGCCCAGGTAGATTTTACTTGAACAATAAAAATGATAATGGTATTCATAATTTCTCTCCCAAATTGCTTATGATTATGCTGGTATTCACTTCAAGATTTTATTATTTGATTAACCACCATCCATAGCTCTTCAACGGCTCTTTAGAGGCAGCTGAGATGCACAGTGGAGAGAATGCTAGGGTTGGGGTCAGGAAGACTTGAGTTCAAATCTCATCTCAGATCCTTACTCAGATCCTGTGTGACTCTGGGCAAGTCACTTAACCTCTCAGCCTCACTTTCCACATCTATAAAATGGGGATAATAATGGCATCTACCTCTCAATTTTCTTATGATCATCAAATGAGATAATATTTTAAAGCTAAAATTTATAAAAATAATTGTAAAAATTTTAAAGATATAAATATTTGCAAATCTTAAAGTGCCATACAGATGATAGCTATGATTATTAGCTATCATTGCCTTAAACCTTCATATACTCTGAATGGAGAATAGTCTACCAGGATGTGATTTTTGCTTTTTGGGGAGTAACAGTGATCAGACCCATACTATGTTGGTACCTAGGGGAACAAAATATGGTGGAGGCTGGAGATTCTCTCCACCATTTTTGCTAGTCAGAACTAAGAGGCAAAGTAATTAAGGTCGGAGGTGGAGACCTCACCTGTGCTCCAGCATAGACTTTTCAAAAAAGGAAAAGGAAAAGAAAGCATTACACCTGATACTTTAATACTTGTTAAATATCATTGATTGCCAACAAATACTAGCATTGAATTTTACAGGGAAGGAGTCCGAGACTTGCTTAAAATCAGAACTGGAGCAGGAAGAGGATGGAGAAAGGAAGGGGACAGGTAGGAGAAATCCAACTAATAGTGAAAGTGTTTGAAAAAAAGCATAAGAAGTCTACAGCATGAAAATTTAGATATGTGCAGCTCGATTGAGGTAGATTTACCCATCATGACAATATTAGAGCTTATATTACAAACTTCTCATTTCTCATAATTTTAGTTTTAATGCTTAAAATTTACAGTTGATTTTGAATAAACAATAGTAATAATTATGTTTCTATGAATTTGATGTATTTCTTTTGGGTTGAAATTTTTTTCAGTATTTTTTTTTGGGTCTCCTTTAGCAAGTCATTGACTTGTTTTTCATGGTTTTCTCGCATACTTCTCCTTTCTCTTCCCAATTTTTCCTCTACTTCTCTAACTTGCTTTTCCAAATCCTTTTTGAGTTCTTCTATGGCCTGGGGCCAGTTCATGTTTTTCTTGGAGGCTTTGGTTGTAGGCTCTATGACTTTGTTGTCTTCTTTAGGCTGTATGTTTTGGTCTTCTTTGTCACCAAAGAAAGAATCCAAAGTCTGAGACTGAATCTGGGCGCGTTTTCGCTGCCTGGCCATATTCCCAACCAACTAACTTGACCCTTGAGTTTTTCAGTGGGGTATGACTGCTTGTAGACTAACGAGTTCTATGTTCTACCTTTGGGGGGGAGGTGCCAGCTCTGTCAGAGCCGCACTCCTCCTTCCCCAAGGACCCCCAGTCCAGACTGAGCTTAGATCTTCAGCAGGCTGTTGCACTCCTGCTCTGATCCGCCACTTAATTCCTCCCACCAGGTGGGCCTGGAGTGGGAAGTAACAACAGCTGTAGCTGCCCCACCTCCGCTGCCCCGGGGGCTGGAAGCCGAACCGCGAACTCCTTCCACTCCCGCAGCTTTTCCCACTAACCTTCTCCACAGTCTTTGGTGTTTGTGGGTCGAGGGGTCTGGTAACTGCCGCAGCTCACATATTCAGGGCGCTAGGGCCCCCTCCGCCAGGCTTCTGGTCTGGATCGTCCACGCCGCTCAGGCTGGGCTCTGCTCCACTCCGTTCCCACCTCCCAGCTCCCAGCTCCCAGCTCCGTGTAGAATAGACCTCACCCAGAGACCATCCAGGCTGTCCTGGGCTGGAGCCCTGCTTCCCTCTGCTGTTCTGTGGGTTCTGCCGTTCTAGAATTGGTTCAGAGCCATTTTTATAGGTTTTTGGAGGGACTCGGGTACGGAGCTCACTCTAGTCCGTGCTTACCAGCCGCCATCTTGGCTCCGCCCCCCCTTGGGTTGAAATTTACAAGTCTATATTGTTAAATTCTTAAATTTGAGTGAAGAAGTCTTAGAGTCATACTTAACACATCTCTCCTAACCTCCTTCCCCTTTTTTATTTGGAGGAATAAAGGGAACTCAAAAAAGAGAATTAATCCTAGTTTTGTCTCTGTTACCCACTAGTTGCATGAACTAAGGAAAACACAAGCTCTCTAGGTGTCAGTATTCTCATCTCTAAAATAAAAGGGAAGACATCTTCAGGAATTCAAATCTGGCCCCAGACACTTACTAGCTCTGTGACTCTGGTCAAGGCACTGTTGTTATTATTAGCCCCTTGTTCTCTAAGATGATCAATGACATCATGAGGGTTATATCTCAACTTGCACAATAACTGGATTTAAGTGAGGCAGAGCTTTGTAAAGTTTTCTGATTTAATGCTGTCTGCCTCAGTTTCCTCATCTGTAAAATGGCAAATTGCTCCAGTTTCTCTGCCAAGAAAACCCCAAATGGGGTCAAGAAGAGTTGGATGATACTGAAAACAACAACAACAATTCCCTTCCAGGTCTGAAAATATATTATTTTCTATGAGCATTGATTACAGTTAATATAGAGAATTTTACTTTTTATTAACTTTTAAAGAAGCATGTAAAGGGTACTCATATTAAAAGATTAATGATGATGAAGATGATAGTAAGCATTTGTGTTTACAAAACATTTCCAATTATTATGAATACCATTATCATTGAGACTTTTAATTATTTACTTTTTTGTCCAAGAGATAGTATGCAGAGTGATAGAGAGCTCACCTCTTAGCCAAGAGAATCTGAGTTCAAGTTCTGACCTTGAACTTACTGGCTGTGTGACCCTGAACAAGTCACAATCTCTCAGTGCTTTAGTATACTTTCCAAGACCATAAGTGGCAAAGAAGATGCCAACATGCCCTTATAGAAGGATCTTTTTCATCTAGAAATTTCGTATATCATTGAAATCATAGTCCTTATGCCATTTTTTGAGGTGGGTGGGGTCTAGAACTATATTTTCTTCAGCATGGGAAATTTCTTGTATGGAAACTAAACCCATCCTTTCAAACAAGAAAAGGAACTACTGGGAAAACTCCCTCTGCTGATGCAGAAGGGCAATTCATCTTTAACTTGTAGTCTTAGAATGGCTTGGGACTCTGAGAGGTGAAGGGGTTTCTCCATGCCCTAGGTCATCGGCTAGTTACACCAGAGCAGATTTGAACCCAGCTCTTCCTGACTCTGAAGCTGCTTTTTATCTGTCACAACATGCTGACTCTATAGGTATTAATAATGACACTAACACGTGTCAAATACAATCATTTCAGTCTTAATTTTAGAATCGCAATCTCGTAACAGGGACCTTAAAAAAGGATTAAAATCATTACATCTAAAACTAGAGGTCCAATTTAGACTTTGTTTTTTGTCTCCTGGATTTAATTTAATTTTTTCAATACTGAGTATTTATTTTTCCCTTTCTCCCACTTCCCATTCCCAAATGAACAATTAACAAAAGTAAAACCCTCCAGACAGTTATCCATAATCTAACAAAACCAATTCCCACATTGTCCTTGTCCATGAAAGTAGGCATCATTCTACGTTTTAAGACCTTCACCTTTCTAGCAGGAGGCGGGTCATGATTCATCTTTGGTTCTCTGAAATCATGGTTTATCATTGCAATGATCAGAATTTGAAAGCCTTTCAAACTTTCTTGTCTTTATAATGTTGTTGTATAAATTGTTCTGTCTTCTTCATTCTGTATCATCATTTCATAGAGATCCTCCCAATTTCTTACTAAACCATCCCCTTTGTCATGTGTCATGAAACAATAACATTCTATTATGTCTATATACCATAATTTCTTTGGTCATTTCCCAATAGGTTTGACTCCCTTAGTTTCCAATCTTTTGCTACTATAAAAAAGGGTATCTTTTGAAAAGGTCCTTCCTACAATTTCCTTTTCTTTTCAGTACCATAGATACATGCAGTGTTGCCAATTTACGGTAGAGTGTTGAGAAAAGGAGGGATGTTTAGGCTTTAGACTTTGATGTTTTACTTGATTCCATGTCATATGTGGAGGAAGAGGAAGAAGGAACACTGTTGTTGAGCAGTTCCTAAGAGGCCAAAGGAAATCCATATGTTTGTTGTTGTACCTATTTTTAGATAAGTTTCATTCTTTTGAAAGACTAGAGTCTATTTAATAACAGAATTTTATCTCGTATTCTTATCTCGGACAATTTAGAATGCCACCTATTGCATTGTCCTTGGTGAGGGCAGGAATCATGACTTCCATTCTTTGTGCCTTCATGTGCCTCTGAAAATATCAACCACAAATTCTGTAAACATTAGACATAGTCCTAGAAAGCAAAGACCTCCTTCTGTCAATGACTAAGGGCCACCCTCACCTTCCGACAGCAACTTGAAATCCTAGCAAATACTCATCATTTGATACTAAATAAAATAATTTTTCTTTCTTTTCTTAATTATTTTTTTGGAGGGGGGAAGGCAGGGCAATTGGGGTTAAGTGACTTGCCCAAGGTCACACAGCTAGTAAGTGCATCAAGTGTCTGAGGCCGTATTTGAACTCAGGTCCTCCTGACTCCAGGGCTGGTGCTCTACTCACTGCACCACCTAGCTGCCCCATTTTGCTTTCTCATAGTAAACATGGCATATACAATATTTTATTTTTGTCTTTGCATCTTTGGTGCCTGGCACAGTGTCTAATGTGTAGTAGGCATTTAGCAAATGTGCATTGAATGAGTAAATCATCTATTATAAGTGGTTCAGGTCTTAACCTTTGTGCATGCTATAATTAAATTTGACTTCTAATGAGGTTAGGAATGATTTGTAAAAGTGAGAAGAAAACTATAGAATACCACGTTGCTGGTAAATTGCCTTGCCTTAGAGTTAAATGGATGCTTTTTTACTTGAAGTTCATGATAGATATTTTGAAATCATGATGCATATACTTTTTTATCCCCTCTATTTTCAGCAGAAATCAATGTGGCCACTTCACATCTTCGAAAATGGGAGAAAAAAGTATAGGGTCAACAGAACCTGTATCATAGTTGATGGAGCAGAATTAATGTAATGTTACAAGCCTCAGCTCTAAAGTAACTACATCCCTTGAATTTCTATCATTATACCCCAGGCCAGCCAAGAGAACCATTTATCTTATTGGGTTGATAATAATGATACTGGATGGAAAGTATCCTGTTTATGTAATAAAAAATCCCTTGGTAATTTTGACAGCAGTAAAAATTTGTCTTCTTTCCTAGGGTCAACATTTCAGGGGTTCATTTGATTCTTCAACCAAGACATTACCATCAAATTTTGTAATATTAGAACTATAGACTCAGAGGTAGAAGAAACCTCAGAGAGCATACTATACAATTTCCTCATTTTACATATAAAGAAATTGAAGTGTTGAGTGGTTAAGCAAATTTTCCAGGGCCATGGAGAAAAATGGGAAGAAAGACAAAACTGGAATCCATGACTAGCCTCATCCTCTTTCAATTTCATTATATCTCTTTACATAAACATATTTTGTTATATTTATATATGCATATACATATAGTAATATATATTTTGTGTAGAGTTCCTTAAAGCAGGTGGTTTGCATTTTGGATATGTGAAAACTCCCTCCACAGATGCAGATTAGGAATGCAAAGATAATTTTATAGTATTTTAAAGTTGCCTGGCACAATAAGTATTTAAGTCTCTTAAGCAGTCATTCTTATAGCTTGGGTCAGTGACAGGACTCAATCCTAGGACTTCCTCCATTATCTGTGCTAGGGGGCAGCAAACTATGACCCACCTCCGGCCAGCCTCCTGCTTTTGTTCTTTGCTCATGTGACACTCAAGGACAGGTAGCAGGTGGATTTGTCCCACGGGCCATAGTTGGCTAATCCCTGTTCTATGCCATGTTGTCTTTCACAATAGTTATATTATAAATTATATAATATAAAATTAGGGATAAAGATGGGGTCTTGGATTTCACAGGTGTAGAGAGCTTTACGATGAAGAAATGCTGCCCAATATAGGTTGGCACCTTCTCTGAAAAGATAGTTTTAGATAGTTGCCTAGATTTGCCAGACCACAGAGAGTTTCAGTGGCTTGCCTTGGGTCATAGAGCTGGCATGGGTTAGAGGTTGAGCTTGAAACCAGGTCTTCTTGGCTTTGAGGCTGGCCATCTACTACAATATATTGTGTCTCACACTATAGTTACATAAATTATAGAGTTAGTCTATATAGCACTTTTAACAGGCTTTTCATTGAAACTGAATAACTGCCCAGCTTTAATTCAAATATCACTGGCTTTGAGTCTGAAAACTCAAAGTATTCCTGAATTATAGTTAAGCAAAGATGTGCCCATAATATATAAAGCCAGCTAGAGATACATGACATAAAACCATTTAGTTAGAAATGTTCTATCAATAATTATCCTCTTAAAATTAAAACATCACTTATATACCATTGTCTAAAACATTGCAAACATGTGAAGAAGGGTATGTGGAACAGAGTCTAGGAGAAAATTGCCATGTGTGTGAAAGGCAGTATAGTTCAGGGGAAAGATCATGGAACTTTGAGTGTTGAACTTGTGACGCAAAACCTAAGTTCAAATCTGTACTCTGTGACCTTGGACAAGTCACTTAATCTTTCTGAGCCTCAGTTTCCTTATTTGTAAAATGAGGGGGGGGTGGATTAGATGATCTATATAGTCTTTTCTATTTCTTGATCTTTGATGCTATGATTCTATGTTATTGCCGACATTAATGGGCACAAAGAAGCCATTAGGTTGAGACAGAAATAAGTTGATGTGCTTTAATTGGAACAACCATCATTTCACAGGTCTTTCCAGCATTGGTCTGTGGATTTGCAAAGATCTTTTCCTTATGAGAATATTTTGGTAGTGTACAACACATTCTCATGATACTTCATTTATTCTCCTTTCCCTGAAATAAGCACTTTATAGTCTACATTTCTACATGGTGCCAATACAACCATATGTCCCCAAATATTCAGGTGTTTGGCATGTAGACAAGATATCTTAAGTAAATGAATTTTTCATCTGACATCCAGCTGGCAAGAGATAACACAGACAGAATGGCTTATAAATACCAAAACAAAATTTTATGATAATTGTTATTCAGTCACTTCCTAACAAGTGGTTAGGTTGTGGTCCAAAATTTGGTATGTATGTAGATTGTCTGGAATTCAGAGCACATTTTCCCTTAGAAATAATATTATATGTGCTAATGGGTCTCCAGGGTAGCCCACAGTCATACACCTAAAATGTAAGTGGATTATTTGAAATTCAGAGTACATTTTCCTCTAGAGTAAAAGATGCATAGTGTGAAAATGGTAGCCTAGAAGTGAATAATGGCAGTCATTCAGGTATGAGAAATAGATGTAAGTTGAGCATCTCCATATTTGGGACAGTCTAAATTAATATGCATAGCACTTCAATTTTCTCACATGTCTCATCCTTGACCCAATGAAATAACTGGAAGATTAGGTGCATTAGAAGAATTGAATGCTCTGACTACCAGAAAGACAGTGATAGCTACAAGTGATCAAATGTTCAGACTGTCCATATACTTGTTTATTTTTACATGTAGGATTGCTTTGGAGACAGTTGAATGCAACATCATGAAATGACAGAGCTAAGTGGAACCTAGAAGGCATCTACTCCTACACAGACCTGAACAAGTATTTTTCTTTACAACAAAATCCCCAAGTGGTCATTTAGCCCTTACTAGAAAACCACCAATAAGGAGGAGACCCATATGATATGGTCCATTCCACTTTTGGATATCTCTAATTATTAAGGAGCTTTTTCTTACATCTGGCAGTCAATTAATTGACAAATATTTATTGTTTTCTATGTGCTAGCCTCTAAGCTAGGTGCTTAAGATAAAAAAGAAAAGAAAAGAGAAAGAAAAGAAATATTTTCCTATTCTCAAGAAGGAATTTGTCCCTGTGCAACTTTCAGTAAAATCTCCTTGTTCTACATTCTAGGACAAAAAAAAATCTAAAGTCTCCTTCACTTGACATGCCGTCAAAGACCTGAAAGTAGCTTTAATCACCCACACTTTCCCCAAGTGTTCCCTTCTTTAAGCTATACCTCCAGTTCCTTCATCTAGTCCTCATAAGACATGGTCTCCAAGCACTTTGCCATCCTGAAGTCTTTCCAGCTAAAGTTCTGCAGATTACAACCATTCTAGAAAGCATTTTGGGATTAAGCCAATAAAGTGGCTAAAATTGTCTACACCCTTTGAACCAAACGTTACACTGGTAGACTAAAATTGCACAAGGAGACCCATGACACAAAGAAAAAACCCATCTACACTAAAATATTAATAGCATAACATTTTGTGAGTAAAGAACTGGAAACAAAGTAGATGCCCATCAATTGGGAAATGGCTATACAAATTGTGGTCCCTGCATATACTGTAATTTAGTATAATTAAAAAAAAATAACAGACATGATAAATAGTGAGAAATGTTGAAAGATGTAGAATAACTCATCCATATTGAGGCATTCAGAGACAGGAAAACAACATATGCAATGACTAGATTGATACAAATGGAGCAACAACTATGAAACAATTGAAAATAAGTATTGTAGAATTATAAAGAACAAGCTTGTCCCCAAAAGAAGGCATATGAAAAGATCTTTCCCCCAACTCTTTTACAGAGGGAGTGGTCCATGAGTGTGGAACATTGTGTAAAATGCTTTTAAAATATATCAATAGATTCTGATGATTTTTTTCTCTTTGTCATCTTGTTCTTTCAAAGAAATTTTGCTATAAGGGATTGCTCTTCAGGAGAGTAGGGGGAGCGATACAAGGGGGAAATCTAAGGGACATAAAAACCAAAACATATCAATAAAGTACAATGTTTTTAAAAGATAGGCTTTTGTTTCAGTGAGCTTTTGGGGGTTCTTAAAAAACTGCATAATATCACCAAAATAATCAAGACTTTTTTTCTCCTCCTGATCAGTTCTCAGATCAGTGCCGCATTCAGTCAATTTGTTATGTGTATATGTGTGGGCGTGCGCACGCATTTAAACATATGAAAGGATGAACTCTATATGTTGTCCATCTGATCGCATATAATAAACTGTGCTATGGGAATTTTAGCAACTTTAAAAGACTTAAGAACACTGATCAGCTCAATGACTAACCATAATTTCAGAACAGCAGTGATGAAGCATGCAATTCATTACCGTGACAGAGAGGTATTGGGTCCAAGGTAGAAATGAGACATACATTTCTTGGACATGGTAAACAATGGAATTTGTCTTGCTTGCCTATGTATATTTTTGACAAGAATTTTCTGTTTATTTTCTTTTTTTCCAGTGAGGGCTCAGGTATGGGAGAAAGATAATATATTTTTTGTTCATTAAGAATAAAATAAAATTGAATTTTTTTAAAAAAGAAATTTTAGGTGCACACAATTGCAAATTGTCTAATTATTTCCTTTAAGAATATGAGAAGCTTATTGAAATCATGATTACTGTGGGGGTTGGGTGTTATAGAAGAGAAAGTACTGCATGTGGATTCAGAGGAGCTGTACTGGAATCCCAGTTCTACTACTTTTTACTACCTTAAATATTGACTGGAGCGATCAAACATTTGCAGCTCATTGAAGCACTATGCTATCTAGCCCAAAAGACCAGTGGAATATGTCATTAGATTGAAGGAAGCAAGTTGGTCCTGTCCAAGGACACTCAGAAACCTTCGCCTTTGAGCCTATGCTTAGCATACCTACCCCCTGATTATCCTTGAATACAGATATAGAGCCTGATTCAAAAGAAGTCCACCTGTTTGTTGTTGGTTGCCTTATGATCAGACTTATTGATGAACCTGATAAGTAAGCCTTTCTCTCTTCTGCCCTTCCAGATTTTGGTTAAACTCCTGATCTTTTGAGTTCCAAATCCACTATTGTATTAAGGCATCTCTGCTGCTGTCCTATTGTTACTGCTGTCAGATTCCAAACTCTCCCTCACACCAAGGAGACTGACTCCTGCAGGGAAAGGGGGAGATACGTAAGATAAAATCCCTTCCCACTTTCCTCCTCCCCCAGTTAGTCATGAGTGGAAAAGGAGAGCTGGAGTGTGGACTAGTTCACTCTAAATATGCATCCTAAGCCAAATATCCTTGATGAGTATGAGCAAGGTGATAGCAGACAGAATGTTGGACCTCAGTCAGAAAGATCTGAGGTCAAATCCAGCTTCAGACACTTATTAGGGGTGCAACCCTTGGTCAGTGACCTAAGCTCTCTCAGTTTCAATTTTCTCACATGTAAAAGAGGGTTGACAATTGCATTTGCCTTCCAGGGTTGTTGGGAGGATAAAATGAGAAAAAATATTTGTAAAGTGTTTTGCAAACCTTAAAGTACTATATAAATGCTAGGTATCATCATCATCATCATCATCACCACCACCCCCACCACTACCACCACCATCATCATCATCATTAGTGTTGTTTTTATTGCTATAAGAGTACTTGGATAGTTTCTCCAGGGGAATAAAAATTCTGATAGTAGGTGGACTTCAATAGTGGTATCATTTGAAATTTTGACCATTTTTGTGATTCCTCATCATGACTGATACTATTAAGAAATTGTTTAAGAAAATAGGCCTATCACTGGAAGAACCATCAAAGGATATCTAGTCCAACTATTTCACTTTACAGAAGAGGAAATTGATATTCAAGGAGCTTAATGGCCTTTAGGGTCACAAAGATAGTAACCGTCAAGGATAGGATTTGAAACCAAGTCCTCTGACTTCAGAGTCAGTTCAAAAAATGCCATCCTAGTTAACCTAAAAGCAACACAATCAGCAATCTAATGAATTTTTTAGCAGGCTGATTACTGATTCTTCTGAAAATATTTATGGCCATCAGAGAAAAAGTATACAGAAGGAAAACTTTTATGCTGAACATTTGAGTAGAATGGATATGAGATCTAAAGCTCAAAGTCTCACTACATTTTTTTTGGCAGAATCATGAAGTTTTCACTCCTAAGCAACGGAAGGGTCATGTGTTGGTGTTTATACTTCATGTTTACAATGTAAACTTTACAGAGGACAATGCCACCATAGATCAAAAGGTGTTTCATGTTTATTTAGAGAATGAGCTCCTGTACTAATGGATCTTTGTCACGAAAAAAGATTTGAATATGATTTTAAACCCATTTGAGAACAGGAAAATACGAGTCTTGTTTTACTCTGGCTCTGCTTTTAATTATAATTTGACAAAAGGAATAACCACATTACCTATTTGATTTGCCAGAACTTTATCCAACACCACCTGTTGAGCCCTCGGCATTCAAATACTGACATATTGCAGAGAACACAATTATTCAGTTGGCATACAAGCTAGCGTGGAGGCCAACAAAAGCATAATATAGCCTTTGTACTCAAAATACAACAAAAAATATATTAAGCTACCAACTGTAAAGGTTTAAGAAAGCCACATTTAATTAGATACAAACAAAGCCTCCCAGCAAAGAAAAAGGATGAAAAATGGTCTCAGAGTTAAAAGTTAACAAAGTTTGCAAGATCCATACTGGTAAATATCATGAGCTTAAAATAAACAAAATTTTATGGTGCATTCAGTTTATATTATATATGGCAAGGAGACACCACTCTTGTTTACGTGAATTGATGGTTCCAATATACTGACATTTTCAGTTTGAAGAAATAGCAAAATACAGACTTTTAACTGGAAAAACAAAAATCTATGGTGACTTTACTAGCTGCTGGGTGTAAAAACAGATCAGGTCAATTTTAAGTTTTGACAGAAAGTGTTACCTCCAAAAAATTCAATTCATGTATCTTTGATTACAAATAATACCAGTATTTGGAAAGGGTCATGATTTCACCCGTGTGGTTAGTCTTTCCACCAGCGCGGGTTGCAATTCCTGAGTGCCTTAAGTAGACTGTCTTCATAAACTTTTATGGCCAGAAAATGGTACCTCCTAGTTAGCTGACCAAACCTTTTAGTTATGAACCTCTCATAACTTAGGCAGGCTTTGCTCTTGAATGATTCACAATCAGTTCATCACTGGGTCAGGTCTGAAACATTTTTAGCTTGGTAAGACCTACCTACCAGAACTTTTGTAC
Organism: Trichosurus vulpecula; assembly: GCF_011100635.1. NCBI lineage: Eukaryota > Metazoa > Chordata > Mammalia > Diprotodontia > Phalangeridae > Trichosurus > Trichosurus vulpecula. The sequence goes on along the minus strand of NC_050576.1, from coordinate 99,606,914 downwards.
TTGAGTATAGCCTTTGAGAACACAGTATTACCTTCATTTTATGATGAAATATCAGCTAATAGATTTAGTCAAGAGCCTACATGACATAAAAATGTTATCTATTTTAGGGAGAGGAGTATCGAGTGTATTTCATAAACCAGTATGTCAGTCAATAGACAGTTATTAAACACCTTCTACATACCTGGTCACAAACCAACTAAATGAGACTCTTGGCTTAGATTGTCTCTGAGGACCCTTCTGGTTTTAGCTCTATGATTATATAAGACCTAAGAAAACCTCAAAATGGCAAAGGAGGAACCATGCTGCAGTATTCTAAAACTCTTCTACTTTCTTGCTATACGCTACTCTTTTTCTTGTTTAGTTCTTCCTTCTTCTCTAGTGTCTGGTACTGTTATGATTCCCCTTCCTTGAACACCCTCTTTCCCATATCTGAAATCTTCCTTGTTGTAAACTTCGAACTTCCTAGCTAACTGCCATTTCACAGAAATCAGTGATACACCCAATAAAACTCCACGTTTACCTATAAAATTCTTGACCTTTCACATCCTTAAGAAGCCCTGATTCATGGAAAAACCAACGCCGTAACTATGGTAAGGTCACCAAAGACTCTGCCCTAGGACATTAAAATCTGTGGTTCACAGTCCTTCTCCCATTCCTTGAGACTGCCTATGCTCTTATTGTTATCTCCTCTGCTTTAGTTCTTCTCTGTTTTTCCAGTCCACAATCCCTGTTCATTCCCCTTCTTAGTTAGAAGCTTCAACAAGGCATCATCTATCCTTTCCCCCTTTACCCACTGTTCACCTGTTTTTGCCTGGTTAACTTCTAACCCACGAGCATCCTCAACATCTACCTTCCCTGCACTTCAAAATATATTAGAAAGATAAGTGAAAAATCATTTTTGACATGTTCATTTTATTTACACTGTCACAGTGGTTTCCTGAAGCAAACCACCAGAGCAGGAGTACTGATGCCCTAACCTCAGTCTTGTTCAAGAATGAAGTGCCTTTTGATTAATTTCAAAGTCTCTCTTTGCCCCAGTTTTCTGGTAATGCAAAAAGGGACTCCAAAAAGTCTCAGCATGGAGACTGAGGAATATGTGCTGTATAATGCAATTATTTAGAAATCCACAAAATAGAATGAAATTATAACCAAGCTTTAAAAAGAAACAAATTACATGCCAAACAAGATATAATATAGGTCAAATGTTCTCAAAACAATACAAAAAATGGAAATGTGGCTTAGCAGATGTGACCGACTTGTAAGGCTAGAAGATGGTATGGAAGAAGAAAGCATCAAAGAAGGAGGTACACAAGGAGTGAAACATACTAGAAATGACTTTTTTCTGGCCCATTTGTAGGATCAAGGCAGCTATGCCAATCTGGGCTGAAAAAAGCAGGCAATCACATAACCTGGCATCAGAGAAAAGGAGAAGCATTTTAAAAGCAAGGGTGGGATGGGGGTGGTGGGCTTTGTTTCCAAAACTGCATGAGGTCATTTGGCCCTGTCACTGGCATGGATGTTAATAGCAATCATGGGCTGATTTAGCACAGCACTGAAAATTATCCCAAATGCATTTTATTTTTCATTTAAATCTTTAATCTTGGTCTCTCTCATATATACATACATACATATATATATATATATATATATATATATATATATATATATGTATATACACTTGTAGAAATCTATTTTGCTAAAGCACCCCCACAACCCCTATAAGAAGTAAGTGATCACAAAAGGAGGTGATCCTTTTTACATAAGTGGTAAACTGGTGGGTGAGATGGAAAAGGTCTGTTTTGCAAAATTGAAAATAGGTAGGTCCTGGAATTTAAGTTACATTACTGGCAGTTAATGGAAAAAACAAATAAACAAACAAATCTTAAGTGGTAATGTATATTTTGTGATTTCAGGGGGGGATGAAATTCCTAAAGCTTTGAAATTCAGAGGGTTGTGGGGCCTTTCTTTAGGAGAATGAGGGAGTGGGGGAGAAACCTCTGCCTCTGAGTTCCTGACAGCTATTTTGTTCCTAATTGTTATTGCTGACTGTTATTTCAGATGGGGGTCAGGGCCTTTCTGTCATTTCTTTGAAAACCACCAAGCATGTTCAAGAGATTTTACAATCTGGGATCGTTTTGCAGAATACCAATCATTAGTATAGAGTCAAGAGTGTACCAACTCTCAGGGTGAAAAGGACCATGCCTGGGAAAGGTAATTCAGTTGATTCAGTTTTCAACAAGTTGATCAGGCTGTCTTCATTAGAAATTGAAAAAAAAATCACAGGTTCTTCTTATATCATAGACAGTCACACACACATACACACACACACACACACACACACACACACACACACATACACAAATCCAGGTCACAGTGCCATGTTTAGATAAAAGGATCTTATAGGAATATAAAAGAAATCCAAGGAACCTCCAATTCAGGATGTTTAAAGAGAAAATATAAGGCCACAGAAAAGAGGGACAGTGTGGTGATATAAATAAAGTGCTAGATTTATAATATTTCATTATAGTTTTGAAGAAGAGGGTTCAAATTCCTATTCTGATATTTAGCAGCTATGTGACTATGGGCAAAGCAGTTTCAGCTCTTTGAGTCTCAGTTTCTTCATCTGTAAAATGGGACATATTCACAAATAAGTAAATACAGGTTACATACACAAAACAAAAGTACAATAATGAAGTTGAGGACTAATAATAAGGTGATTCAGAAAAGACCTCTTTGAAGGAGTTGCCACTTGAGCTGGGTTTTAAGGGATACATGGGTTCCAAGAGATAGAGCAAGAAAGGAGAACATTCCAGGCACAGGTTAAAACCTATTTAGTCATGGAAGTAGAGATAAAATGTTGAATTAAAGGGAGTAGTAAGTGGGTAAGTTTGATAAGACTAAAGAAGGCATGAGGGAAAGCATTGCATAATTAGCTTGGAAAGTTAGACTGGAGATAGATTGTGAAAGGCTTTAAATGCTAAACAGCAAATTTTATATTTCTTCCTAGGATGTTGAGCCACTGAAACTTTTTAAGCACAGGAATGACATGGTCAGACCTGAGGTTTTAGAATATCACTTTGGTGATTTGGTAGAGGATGGAGTAGATCAGGTAAAGATTGGATTCACGAAGAGTAATTCGGAGCCCATTGTAATAACTTACACGAGAAGTAATGAGGGCTTGGGCCAGGGTAGCTGTGTTGTGAGAAGACAGAAGGGAACTTATCTGAGTGATTTGGAGGAAAAGGAACATAGAAGACTTGACAACTGATTAGATATGTGAGGTAAGAGCGAGTGAAGAGTTGAGGATTATTTTTAGGTTACCTGAGTGACTGGAAGGTTGACCATGCACTTTACCTTATTACTGCTTAGATGATAATAAGGAAACTAGCCAGTTGGTGAGGAGAGTGGGAGTGCTAAGATATTATTAGCAACATATTGTAGGATTCTGCTTTCTAATCCATCCTGCTCTCCTCTTTTATTTTATGAGTGAGTTAATGCCATTTACAATCATTGTTATAACTATTCATTGTGAATTACTCTCATTCTGTCTCCTTGCACTGTTTTTCTTTGTTCTCTGCCTTTCTTTTTACCAAGAAAAAGATGATAAAAGGAGCTTGCTTAAAACTTCTTGTTGATGTTATTCTGTGGTTCAGTAGTGTCTAACTCTTTATGACCCCATTAACCATAGCATGCCAGGTCCTTCTATCCTCCAATATCTCTCAGTCTAACCAAGTTCATGTTCGTTGTTTCCATGACATGTCCCATCCATCTCATCCTTTGCCATCCTTTCTTTTTCTTTTTGACTTCAATCTTTCCCAATATGAGGGTTTTTATTTCTCCAATGAGTCCCATCTTATTATGTGGCCAAAGTAATCTCCAGCTTCTGTATTTGACCTTCCAGTGAATTGTATGAGTTAATTTCTTTACGTATTGACTGATTTGATCTCCAAACTGTCCAAGGGACTCTCAAATCTTCCTTAGTACCACCTGCAGTTAAGATTCAAGTCAGTTTTTCAACTCTCATCAAGAGGCTTCTTAATTCTCTTCACTCTCTTCTATCTAAGATTGCTGGTGTTTCTCAAGGCAAAATTAATCCCAACTTTTGACTTATCCAGCTTGGCATTATGTATGTTGTACTTTGCATATGTTAAACAAATAAGATGACAATATGCAGCCCTGTCATACTCCTTTTCTAATCTTAAACCTTTCAGTTGTTTCATGTTTGGTTCTATTTTTTTCTTTGTTGCTGTTTCTTGGTTCCTCAAGAGATAAGAAAGATGATCTAGTCCCATCTCTTTGAGGACATGCCATGTTTTGTTGTGATCCACATAGCAAAAGGTTTAGTGCAGTCAATGAAGCAGAAGTTCATGTTTTTCTAGAACCCCCTTGCCTTCTCCTTAATCCAGTGAATGTTGGCAATTTGGTCTCTAGTTCTTCTGCCTCTTTGAAAACCAGCCTGCTCTTCTGGTTATTCTTGGTTCACATATTGATGAAGCCTAGTTTGAAGAATCTTAAGCACAGCCTTGCTAGTGTATGAAATTAGTGTAGCTGTTTAGTAATTTGAACATTCCTTGGCATTACCCTTCATTAGGATTCCGAAATAAACTGATCTTTTCCAATCCAGTGGCACTGCTTAATTTTCCAAAATCATTGGCATATTGAGAGTAGTATTTTAGCCATACAATCTTTTAAAATTTTAAATAGCTCAGCTAGGATTCCATCAATTCACTAGCCTTTTTGTTATCAATGCTTCCTAAGGCCCACCTGACTTCATTATCCAGGATGTCTGGCTCCAGAGCAGTAATCACACTATCATGGTTATTGGTGATGTTAAGCTATTTCTTGTATAGTTCTTCTGTACATTCTTGCCACCTTTTAATCTTTTCTGGTTCTGTTAAGGACCTACCATTTTTTTTCTTTTATCATGCTCATTTTTGAGTGAAACATTTCCTTCATATCTCTAATTTTATTGAAGAGATCTATTATCTTTTTTGTGTTTATGACCACTCTTTCCTCCATTATCCTGTACTTCATTTTAAACCTTCCTCTCCCATCTGATTCTCTCCTCATTCCTTTCTATTTCTTTGTTGAAATCAATGCATTTATTCTCCATGCCCTTTGTGCATATATGTGTTTCACCTTCCTTCATCCTGTTCAGACAAAAGTGAGGTTCATGGGATGTCTGTTTTGTAAGCCTGACAGCCCACTCAACTGTTGCTGATAATGTTGGTAACAGGTATCCTTTGAGAACTCAGGTGCTTTGCTTTCCATTTTCATTTTCCTTCTGTATCTCTCTGTGGGTTACCTGGGCACTGAGGTTCCTAGATGCTATACTACCTGGGCCTAGGCACTGACATGTATGGGGACTGCTCTGGTCTTATTTCTTTCTGTGCCTTCTGTGCTGCTTAGGAGTCTGGGACTTGAACTACTTGGGCACTGATTACCCCTGTATCCTGCTGTACCTTTGGTAGGGTTGGCTATGCTTTGAAATACCTGGTTGCTGCATGATGTAAATTTTAAACTCTTCATTTCTCCTGGGATTCTTATTAACTTTGTGGTCAATCTGTGTTCTTTTTTAAATCTTTATTTCCAGATGTCATAGAGTTATTTTAATCATACTTTGTGTCTTGGGTGTTCTGCCTGAATTGGGACATTATTGCATGGCTAGCATTTGGATACTGCTAGAGGGAATGTTGGGGGACCTTTGTGGTCCTGGTTTCTGTTCTCTGGGATCCTGACACTGCTTACTCTGGGTTTTGAGCATTTTGTCATTCAAAGATCTCAGGGACAGCTCAGTTCAGTGAGCTGCACACCTTCAGTGCCTTGAGCTATTTGGTCTAGGGCAAAGTTTCATCTCTAACTGCCTGGTTTGAGCTTTGCAGGCTCTCAACCCAGGTACTAGAACTAGCAATTCAGCTGTAGACTTGCCCCTGGTCTAAGCTCTAGTAGACAGTTCTTAGTTTCAGTCCATATCAACTAGCCGGAAGGCCCTGATGCTTCAAAGTGACAGACATACAGGCTTGGTCCTGGTCTGCACTCCCCATTCCAAGTCCCAACCCAGGGACTCTGAGGATCAGAAAAACAGAGTTTGTTTCTAATCCATACTCCCTGCACTGGTATGATGCAACCATCCTCAGCTGTACTCCATGCTTGAAGACTCTGAGACCCTGGTCTGAAATTGGATTGACATGGTTGCTAGTTTGACTCTGCTATTCCCAAGCCCTGTCCCCATGCTGGGAAGCTCTGTACCAGTTTTCCTGGATGGAACACTGCCCTCTATTGGTGGTCTATGGAACTTTGCTTGTCTCTCTGTGCTGACTCTGGCTAGATGAAGGACTCACTTTGGGTTTTCCTTAGATTTCCTGCCACCACTCAATTTGATAGTCAATCTTTGTTGGATAATCGAGGAAGAGAGCTAAATTGTACTCTGTCCTCTCACTCCACCATCTTTGCTGGTCTTTCCCTGTAAGATTTTATGAACATAGTGGGGCAGAGCCAAGAAGGCACTGTAAAAGGAACTACTGGAGCTCTCTCACAAATTCTGTCAGATATGCTTAAAAAAGTGAATCTGAGCAGATTTGAGAGAATTAGAAGCTACTAGTAGACTGAGAGGGGCAGAAGCATGGTCACGAGACCAAACCAACCTGAAACATCAGAGAAATCCAGCCAATGTGCCGGTCTGGGAGAGCACTGGGCGAGTGAAATTCTGGAGCAGGAACAGGCCCAGGGTGGAAGTACTGGCTATAGTGATCGAGCCCAAGGCTTCTCAGCCCAGGACAAGAGTCTGTTGGAGCTGCAGGAGACACTAGTGCAGAGCCTGTGGTTGTGGAAGCAGCTAGCCCGGACGCCTCCAGCACACAGTCTAAAGGTTTGAAACTCATCTTGAACTTCTGGGAGCCACGATGGCCAGGTAAAATGGCTCTCATCCCTCTCTTGAATAAACCCAGAGAATACTATCTCAGGAGAAACAGAGGAGCCAGAAAGGGGGCTTCAGTAGTGAGAGAAGTTGGGGAGATGGCCCTTCTTGTGGTGGCAGAAGGAGACTAGGGCAGGAAGAGAGGTGTCCCAGCAACCCTCACCTCAGCAGAACAATGAGAGTAACTGAGCCCCACGGGGGGTGGAGCTCACAAACATTAATGCCAGGATCCCAGATATGCCTTTGCACAGCCAGGGGAAGTGGAAGACACCAGCACAGACAACAGCTAAGACCACCCCTGCTGTAGAGCAGGCCTGGGGAAGAGGAAACCTCCCAGCAGCCAGATCAACCCCCCCCCCCATACCTCATGAAACCAGAGGCCACAGCACAAAAAGCTAGATCCCAGTACAAGAAACTTGGGACAGAGCCCCCTGACCCCCAGAAGCAGAGATCCACTTTAGAAACCAGGAGGAAAAAAAAAACCATGGGAAAAACATGAGGAAGCTTTCAAAAACCATTGATCAGTATTATGGAGACGGGGAAGATCAAAATACCAATTCAGAAGAGGACAGCATGGACGCTACATCCACATCTGAAACCTCAAAAGGGAAAGTGAACTAGTCTCCAAACCAAAAAGCATTCTTGGAAGAACTCAAGGAGAACTTTAAAAACCAAATTAGAGAGGTAAAAGAAAAAAATGGAAAAAATTTACTGATGAAAACAAATATTTAAAAAGTAAAATCAGTGAAATGGTTAAGGAGAATCAGAATATAAATGGAGAAAATGTCTCGTTGAAAAGTAAAATCAACCAAATGGAAAAGCAGATAGAGAAGCTAGAGGAAAAAAACAATACATTAAAAATTAGAATTGGGCAAGTAGAAGCTAATGACTCTATGAGATATCAAGAATCAGTCAAATAAAATCTAAATAATGAAAAAAATAGAAGAAAATGTGAAATATCTGATTGGAAAAACAACTGACCTGGAAAATAGATCCAGGAGAGACAATCTAAGAATTACTGATCTACCTGAAAGCCATGATGAAAAAAACCACCTGGACAGTATCTTCCATGAAATCCTTAAGGAAAATTGCCAGAGGTCGTAGAACCACAGGGTAAAATTGTCATTGAAAGAATCCACCGATTACCCCCTGAAAGAGATCCCAAATTGAAAACTCCAAGAAATATTATAGCCAAATTCCAGAACTACCAGGTCAAGGGGAAAATACTGCAAGCAGCTAGAAACAATTTGAATATCACAGAACTACAGTCAGGATCACATAGGATCTCTCAGCTTCTACATTAAATGAAAGGAGAAATTGGAATATGATATTCTGAAAGGCAAAGGAGCTTGGACTACAACCAAGGATCAACTACCCAGCAAAACTGATCATAATTTTCTAGGCAAGGAGATGGACATTCAATGAAATTAGGGAATTCCAGACCTTCCTGATGAAAAGGCCAGAGCTCAATGGAAAATTTGATCACCAAATACAAAACTCAAGAGAGACATAAAAAGGAAAATGGGGAAAAAAACCCTTGTTAATCAATAAGGCAAATTAGTTATATCCCTATATAGGATTATTGTGTTTTACATATCTTTTATATGTATGTCAATCTTGAGAATAGTGCAGTTATTATGACAATTGAAAGGGATATACATAGACTGTGGGTGTCAGTATAAAATAACTGATACAATGACAAAAAATATAATTAAGAGATATAAAAGGTGGGACAGCTAGGTGGCGTAGTGAGTAGAGCACCGGGAGTCAGGAGGACCTGAGTTCAAATGCAGCCTTAGACACTTGACACATTTACTAGCTGTGTGACCTTGGGCAAGTCACTTAAACCCAATTGCCCTGCCCAAAAAAAATTTAAAAAAGAGATATAAAGGGATGGTTCTGGGAGAAGAGGTAAGGAGGTAGTAGAAAAAGGTAAATTATGTCACAAGAAGAGGCACAAAACCATATTATAGGAGAGGGTAAGAAGGGAGGGAGAAGAGCAATATTTGAGCTTCACTCTCATCAAATTTGGTTCAAGAAGGGAATAACACCCCTGATAAGTATAGAAATCAAACTTTCCTACAGGCAGTAGGAGGGGAAAGGGGAAAGAAAAGGGAGGGGGTGGTCAGAAGGGAGGGAAGAAGTAGCAAGAGGAAAAAGCTAAGATAAGAGAGAGGAATCAAGAGGGAGGGTAAACTGAGGAAGGTGGCAGTCAAAAGCAAAACTGTTGAGGAGTGGATGGGAGGAGGGAGAAATAAAAGCATAAACAGGAGGGAAATGGGATAGAGAAAAAGATACAGATAGTAATCATAACTGTGAATGTGAATGGGATGAACTCTCCCATAAAATGGAAGTGGATAGCAGAATGGATTAAAAATCATAATCCTACATTGTGCTTCACCTAAAGTTAAAAAAAAAAAGCAAGGGTAGTAATCCTAATCTCAGACAAAGCAAAAGCAAACAGATCTAATTAAAAGAGATAGGGAAGGATACCATATCCTGCTAAAAGGCACTATAAACAATATCATTATTTAACATATATGCACCAAGTGTTATAGCATGCAGATTCTTAGAGAAGAAGTTAAGGGAGTTACAGGAAGAAATAGACAGCAAAACTATAATAGTAGGGGACCTCCCCCTCCCCCTCTCTGAACTTGATAAATCTAGCCTCAAAATAAATAAGAAAGAAGTTAAGGAGGTGAATAGAATTTTAGAAAAGACAGATAGGATAGACCTCTGGAGAAAACTGAATGGGGATAAAAAGGAATATACTTTCTTCTTGGCGGTACATGGCACATACTCAAAAATCGACCATGTACTAGGGCATATAAACCTCACAATCCAGTGCAGAAAGGCAGAAGTAGTCAATGCATCTTTTTCATATCATGATGCAATAAAAATATTTTTTAATAAAGAACTATGGAAAAATAAACTAAAAATTAATTGGAAACTAAATAATCTAATTCTAAAGAATGAGTGGGCCAAAAAACAAATCACAGAAACAATTAACAACTTTGTTCAAGAGAATGACAATAATGAGACAACATACCAAAACTTATGGGATGCAGCAAAAGCAGTTCTTAGGGGAAGTTTTATATCTCTAAATGCTTACATGAATAAAATAGAGAAAAAGAAGATCAATGAATTGGGCATGCAACTGAAAAAGCTAGAAAAAGAACAAATTGAAAATCCCCAATTAAATACCAAATTAGAAATACTGAAAATCAAAGGAAAGACTAATAAAATTGAAATCAAGAAAACTATTAAATTAATAAATAAAACCAAGAGCTGGTTTTATGAAAAAAAAACCAACAAAATTGATAAACCTTTGGTGAATTTGATTAAAAACAAAGAAGAAAACCAAATTACCAGTATTAAAAATGAAAAGGGTGAATTTACCTCCAATGAAGAGAAAATTAAAACAATAATTAGGAATTATTTTGCCCAATTGTATGCACATAAATTTGACAACATTAGGGAAATGGATGGATATTTACAAAAATATAAATTGTCCAGGTTAACAGAAGAGGAAGTGAAATACCTAAATAGCCCCATCTCAGAAAAAGAAATTGAACAAGCCATCAATGAACTCCCTAGGAAAAAACTCCAGGGCCAGATGGTTTTACATGTAAATTCTATCAAACATTTAAAGAATAATTAATTCCCATCCTTTATAGACTATTTGGGAAAATAGGCGAAGAAGGAGTCCTACCAAATTCTTTTTATGACACAAATATGGTACTAATACCTAAACCAGGAATAGTCAAAACAGAGAAAGAAAATCATAGACCAATTTCCCTAATGAATATTGATGCAAAAATTTTAAATAAAATATTAGCAAAAAGATTGCAGCAACTTATCAGGAGAATAATACACTATGGCCAGGCAGGATTTATTCCAGGAATGCAAGGCTGGTTCAATATTAGGAAAACTATCAGCATAATTGATCATATCAACAACAAAACTAGCTGAAACCATATGATACTCTCAATAGATGCAGAAAAAGCCTTCAACAAAATTCAACACCCATTCCTATTAAAAACCCTGGAAAGCATAGGAATAAATGGAGCCTTCCTTAAAATTATGAATAGCATCTACCTAAAATCATCAACAAGCATTATTTGTAATGGGGATAAGCTAGATGCATTCCCAATAAGACCAGGGGTGAAACAAGGATGTCCATTATCACCCCTATTATTCAATTTGGTACTAAAAACGTTAGCTGTAGCAAATAAGAGAAGAAAAAGAAATTGAAGGAATTAGAATAGGCAAAGAAGAAACTAAATTATCACTTTTTGCAGAGGATACAATGATTTACTTAGAGAATCCTAGAGAATCAAGTAAAAACTACTTGAAATAATAAACCACTTTAGCAAAGTTGCAGGATATAAAATAAACCTACATAAATCCTTGGCATTACTACACATTACTAACAAAGCCCAACAGCAAGACATAGTAAGTGAAATTCCATTTAAAGTTACTCTAGACACTAAAAATATTTGGGAGTCTACCTGCCAGGACAAACCCAGGGCCTATATGAACATAATTATGAAACACTTTTTACACAAATAAAGTCAGATCTAAATAAATGGAAAAACATAAGTTTCCATGGTTAGGCCAAGCTAATATAATAAAAATGACAATCTTACCTAAATTAATTTACTTACTCAGTGCCATACCAATCAAACTACCAAAAAATTATTTTACAGAGCTGGATAAAATAATAGCAAAATTCATCTGGAAGAACAAGAGGTCTAGAATATCTAGGGAATTAATGAAAAGAAATGCTAGAGAAGGTGGCCTAGCCATAACAGATATTAAACTGAAGTATAAAGCAGCAGTCATCAAAACTACTTGGTACTGGCTAAGAAACAGAGGTGGATCAGTGGAATACATTAGGTACACAAGACACAGTAGTCAATGACTATAGTAATCTACTCTTTGATAAACCCAAAGAATCCAGCTTCTGGGCTAAGAATTCATTATTTCACAAAAACTGTTGGGAAATTTGGAAAATGGTAGGGCAGAAACTAGGCATAGACCAATATCTTACACTGTATACCAAAATAAAGTCAAAATGGGCTCATGACTTAGAAATAAAGTCTGATACTATAAGCAATTTGGGAGAGCAATGAATAGTTTACCTATCAGATTTATCGGAAATAATTCATGACCCAACAAGAGATAGAGAGCATTACAAAATGCAAATTGGATAATTTTGATTATGTTAAACTGAAAAGTTTTTGTATAAACAAAGCCAATGCAACAAAGATTAGGAGGGAAGCAGAAAATTGGGAGAAAATCTTTACTAGTGTCTCCGATAAAGGTCTCTTCTCTAAAATATACAGGGAACTAAGCCAAACTTATAGGAACACACATCATTCCCCAATTGAGAAATAGTCAAAGAATATGAACAGGTAGTTTTCAGAGGAAGAAATTAAAGATATTTACAGGCATATGAAAAAATGCTTGAAATCACTACTGATTAGAGAAATGCAAATCAAAACAGCTCTTAAGTACCACATCTCTACTGTCAGATTGGCTAACATGACAAAACAGGAAAATGATAAAGGCTGGAGAGGATATAGGAAAAATGGAACACTATTATATTGCTGGTGGAGCGGTGCACTGATCCAGCCATTCTGGAGAGCAAGTTGGAACTATGCCCAAAGGGCTATAAAAATGTGCATACCCTTAAACCCAGCATTACCTGAAGAGATCACACAAATGGGAAAGGGACCCGTATGTACAAAAAATATTTATAGCATCTCTTTTTGTGGTAGCAAAGAATTGGAAATCAAGGGAATGCCCATAAATTGGGGAATGGCTGAACAAGTTGTGGTATATGAATGTAATGGAATACTATCGTGCTATAAGGAATGGGGAACATACAGCCTTCACAATAACCTGGAAAAACCTACATGATATAATGCTGAGTGAGCAGAGCAGAACCAGGAGAACATTACACACAACCACAGACATACTGATTCTGTGACAACTAACCTTGATAGACTTGGCTCTTCTCAGCAATACAAGACTTAAAGACAACTCCAAAGGACTCGTGATGGAGAGAGCTACCTACATTCAGAGAAAGAACTATGGAGTCAGAATGCAGATTGAGGCAAACTATTTGCTCTCCTTTTTTTTCTTTTGTTTCTTTTCTCTTTTGTTTTTGTTTTTTTTTTTGTTTTTGTTTCTTCTTTCTCATGATTCATTCCATCGGTCATAATTCTTCTTTACAACTTGATTATTGTGTAAATAAGTTTAATGCAAAGTTATATGTAGAAGATATATTGGATTTCATGACATATTGGGGAGAGAAGGGGGGCAGGAGGGGAAGAAAATCTGGAATTCAAAATCATGCAGAACTGAGTGTTGTAAACTATAAATAAAAATCTTAATTAAAAAAAGATTTTATGAACATATTTATATTCTAAAATAGCACTGACCATGGCTGTCATATCTCTTTGCTTGGCAAAAGTTTGCTGAAAAGACAGTCTGCTAGTCCCTCAGTCAATTAACATTATTAGGCACTTATTCTGTACCAGGCACTGTGCTAAGTGTTGGGCAAAAAGAGGCAAAATATAGTCTCTGCCCTCAAGGAGCTTACAGTCTAATGGGGCAGACAAGAAGTACACAGATACATAAAAATAAGCTATATAAAGGATAAATAGGAAATAATTGAAAGAGGGAAGGTATAGAATTAAGAGGATTTGGGAAAAGCTCCCTGTAGAAGATGAGATTTTAGTTGGAACTTAAGGAAAGCCAGGGAGGTCAGCAGGCAGAGATGAAGAAGGAGAATGTTCTAGGTATGGGGGAGAGCCAGAGAAAATGCCTGGAACTGAGAGATTTGTTAGTGGAACAGCAAAGAAGCCAAGGTCACTGGATTGAAGAGTACAATGGGGGGAGTAAGGTGTACGAAGGCTGGAAAGGTGGTTGTGAAGGCCAGAGGATTTTGCATTTGATCCTAGAGGGGATAGGGAGCCACTGAAGTTTGATGAACGTGTTTTGTGCATGTTAAATGGTTAGGCCTATACTTTAGTAAAATCACTTTGGTGGCTGAATAGAGGATGGACTGGATGGAGAGAAGATGGACTTAAAGGCAGACAGACCCACCAGCAGGCTATTGTGATAGTCCAAGCATGAGATGATAAGGTCCTCCCAATGCCTCTCGTCAATGATCTCAGCATTATTCTGGACACCCCACTCTCCCTGACACCACATATTCAAAAAGTTGCTAAATCTTATGATTTCTACCTTCAAAACCTCTTTCACTTCTGCCCCTCTTTTCTGCTCACAGATCCACCACCTAGACCACTAATTTGTCTCTCTGCCTCAAGTCCCTCCTCACTCCTGTCCAGTCTACTTACTATTGCTAAAATAATTTTCTTTAAGTGCAGATCAGATCATGTGATTCCCCTTTTCCATCACTTCGAAATGCTTTATCATTGCTTTTAAGATAATATACATTTTTTTTGTTTAGCTTTTAAAACCCCACACAACTTGACTCTAGCCTAGTATTTCATCCCCAATGGACATTGCTCCCTCCCAACACTCTGATAGACACAACACCATCTGCCCTCTGTTTCTCATACACCACGATTCATCTCCTTCCTCTATGCTTTTGCAATGACTGTCCCCCATGCCTGGATGCCCTCCTTCCTTACCTCTGCCTCACAAAGTCTCTTCCTTTAAGAAAATAGCTCAGATATCTTCTGCACAAAGCTTTCCAGATCCCCTCAACTGCTAGTTCCCTTCCTCCCAAACTATCTTACATTTAACTATTTCATGTGTAACTGTATTTATTAACTATATTTATGCCATAAGTATTCTATAATTCCTTGTCTCCTAATGTAAACTCATTGCAAGTAGGGATGGTTTCTTTCATTGTACTTGTAACCTCAGTTATTAAGATATGGCATATATTAGGTTCTTAATATTTTTGTGTTGATGAATTACTGCATTATTTAATTTAGCCCAATTTAGCAAATGTCTAAGTACCCATCATATATACAGTACTATGCGGGGTGTGAGTGATACAAAGACAAAAATGAGCCTGTCCCTTCTCCCATCACAATATTGACTTCGGGAGAGAAGACATGATTATAAATACATCGGTGCAAGGTAATCTGAGGGGAGGTCAAGCATTAACCATCAGTGGGAAGGAGAGATGAGTATCTAGGTGTCACAGTAGATAGAGTGCCAGTTCTGGAGTCAAGAAGACTCCTCTTTCTAAGTTCAAATCTGGCCTCAGATACTCACTAACTGTGTGACCCCGGGCAAGTCACTTAACCCTGTTTGTCTCAGTTCCTCATCCATAAAATGAGCTGGAGAAGGAAATAGCAAATCACTACCGTATCCTTGCCAAGAAACCCCAAAATGGAGTCACAAATTGTTGAACAGGACTGAAATGATTGAACAAAAACTATAAAGGCAAACAGAGATTAGAGATGGGGGGGGGAGATTTCATATAAAGGAGATAGTACCTGAGCTAAGTATCAAAGGAAAGAAAGGATTCTGAGAAAAAGATAAATGAGACAACATTCTAGGCATGGGGAGGGAGACAGATTGTGCAAATACCCAGAGGAAGCAGGGGATGAATTATCAAGTTCAGGCTACAGCTTGTAGTTCAGTTTATGAGAAAGGTAGAGTGTCTAAGACATTTAACGTGTAATGAGGCTGGAGAAGTAAGTTGGAACCAGATTGTGGAGGAATTTAAATACAAGGTTGAGGAGTTTGCACCTTATCCTCGAGGCAATGGGGTTGTTAGCTCATTTAATGAAGTCATAAGAACTGCTGGTGCTGAGTGAAGTGAGCAGAACCAGGAGAACTATACACACAATGACTATAGTAATGTAAATGAAAACAACACTGAAAGCCTTCAAACTCGGATTGATTGAAATGGCCAATCTTGGTCCTAGAAAACAGAAAACTGAATCAAGTTTGCTTCTCTCAGTAGAGACGCAGGGGAATCTAGGTGTGGAACATGGTCGCACATGGTCTGCCTGCCTTGTTTGACTCAGCTGTTTTTGCTTTGTTACAAGGGACAGTTCAATGAAGAAGAATAGATCAACCAATGATTGTGGTATTAAAACAGATTGCACTAATAAAACTTTTTTGCAAGTATTACAGAGATGGACTAGTGGAAAAGAAATTGACTTCTCTTCTCATTTCTGAGTTAATTTTGTCAGGAAGCCAGAGATACTGCTGAACTGAAAGGAGAGACAGCTGCTCCATAGGCTTCAAGGACACATTGGTACCCACTATTTATTTATGAAAGTATGATCTCAACTTCACCGCTGGTGTTTGGTCAACAGGGAGAGCTTATAGTTTAGTCTGGGAATGCTGCTTGTGTTAGTATGGAGAGAGGGCTTGCATTTTGGCAAACTGTTACACGGAGTACGAAAAGAGAGACAGTTTTGTGACATGACAGTATTAAGTACTTAGAGAGTGAGAAAACCATAAGAAGGATTTGAGTTAGGTGAGAAAGGCTAAGAGAGTGACTGAAGTGATGAGTATCAGAGAAAATGAAGAGCTGAGAGGCTGCAGTAGATAGTGGATCTGATAGTAGAACCCTGGGCTTCAGCAATAGAACCTCTGGGAGAGAACCAGCCTAGTACTAGTCCTCATTCCAAATTCTAGCTCCCTTACACAGAGACATGCCAGTAATTTGTAAGCTGAGATAGAGGCTACAAGATCAGATGCTATCTCAGATAGCTCTATATTAATTGTGCCTTTCTGAGCTCCTTCTGGTTCCTTCAGGGAAGAGATTTCCTGGGGTGGGTATGCGGGGCCCAAGGAAACCAAGGGTACAAGGCATATGTGAAAATGGCACGATATATTGCTTTGGCACCTTATCTTTTCTAGGTCTCAGTTTCTTCATTTGTCAAATGAGGTCAGAGTAGATTATCTCTAAGCTATGCCATAGTTCTAAAACAATCTTTTTTGTTGTTGTTGTCATTTTTCAGTCATGTCTGACTCTCTGTAACCCCATTTGGGGTTTTCTTGGCAGAGAGATTGGAGTGGTCTGCCATTTCCTTCTTCAGCTGATTTTACAGATGAGGAAACTGAGGCAAACAAGATTAAGTAACTTCTCCAGGGTCACACAGCTAGTAAGTGTCTGAGACCAAATTTGAACTCAAGAAGTTTTTTCCTGACTCTAGGCTCAGCACTTTATCCACTGCTGAGCCACCTCACTGCCCCCAAACTATCATAGACTCTCGATAATTTTGTTGCTACAAACTGTGAGTTCTTGAAGAATAGTAGGAGAACTATTAGTGTGTTGATGTAGAAGGCTGAGTAGTCATGCTCTTTATTGTATATATAGAATATATATAAAAATATATATACATAGGGCAGCTAGGAGGTGAAGTGGTTAGAGTGCTGGGCCTGGAGTCAGGAAGACATCTTCCTGACTTCAAATCTGGCATCAGACACTTTCTAGTTGTGTGACCCTGGGCAAATCACTTACCCCTGTTTGTTCTGTAAAAGGTGCTGGAGAAGGAAATGGCAAACCACTCTAGTATCTTTGCCAAGAAAACCCCTAATGGGGTCACAAAGAATTGGACACAACTAAAAATGACTAAACAACAAAATATGTTGTATATAAACCTATTACATATATTATACATACATATATGTATATATATACACACATATGTATGTATACATGTATATGTATACACACAGAGATACTTACAAGGCAGCTAGGTGGCATAGTGGAAAGAATCCTGGACATGAGGTCAGGAAGATCTGAGTTCAAATCATACCTCAGACATTTAGGTAGCTATATGATACTGGACGAGTCACTTAACTTCAGTAAAATAGGGATAATAATAATCCCAGCTTTCCAGGATTGTTGTGAAATAATACATATAAAGTGCTTTGCCAATGTAAAATGCCTTATAAATACTACCCATTTTTTTCTATGTCAATCAGGGAGTCCCAGCACTTCCAGTTTGGTGACTGTGCTGCAGGATCAGGAGTAGTTCAGGTGGGATGTGTTTCTCCTTCCCCTCTCTGGCCAGGTATATTCTTTGCCTTTCCTCACAATAAAGCATCCTAGTCAGAGATATTGAACTGGAAGGGACCTTCAAGGTCATTAAGTCCCAGTCCCTCAGGATTTTAGATGAGGAAAGTGGGTCCCAAAGAAATTAAATGACTTTTCCAAGGTCACCAGAATAGGCAGTGTTTGAGGCAGGATTTGAGCCCAGATCTTCTTGACCTCAAGTCCTTCACTCAGTCATTCACTCAACACGAATTTATCAAATGTCTTCTGGGTACCAGGCACTACGCTGAGTGTTGGGCATATGAGGAAAGGCAAAAGCAAATAGTCACTGCTCTCAAAGAGTTCTCTGTCTAGTGGGGAAGACAATGTGTAAACAACTATGTACAGACAAGATCAAGACAGAATACATTGGAGAAATTCTCAGAGGAAAGGCACTACCTTTATGAAGGACTATTAAAGGCTTCTTATAGAATGTAGGGTTTTAGCTGAGATTTGCAGGAAGCCAGGATGCAGAGATGAAGAAGAGAATGCCAGACATGGTGTGTCTTGTGTAAGAAACAGCAAAGAGGTCACTGGATCATAGAATAAGTTGGGGGGAATGAGATGTAAGCAAACTGTAAAAAGTGGAAGGAAACAGCTTATGAGGTCTTTGACAGACTAGCAGAGGGTTTTAGATTTCATTCTGGAGGTAACATGGAATTACTGGATTTTATCAAATAAGGAAACGACCACGTTTCTTCTTATACATTCATGATTAGGTTTGTGTTTTTCAGCTACCAGGAGTCTTGCCAGTCTGTTATCTGCAGACTTCTCAAAGATAGAGCAAAGACTGAGGTTGTTTTGGTCTGATGGCTTCTGAGTTATAATAAATATAATAAATCCTGTGACAACAATGATAGTAATTAGCAACAACAACAGCAATAATTAATAATAAACAAGCCTGAAATCCCATGACACTGGTCTTCTTGCTCTTCCTTGAACCAGATACTCCATCTCCCAGATCCAGGAACTTTCACTGTCCGTGTCCTGTCCTTGGGATGCTCTCACTTCTCATTTTTGCCTCCTGGCTTCCATGGCTTCTTTTAAGTCTCAGCTAAAACCTTACATTTCATAGAAGCCTTCCCTAGTTCCTTTTGGAGTTACTGCGTTTCCTCTGAGATTTTCTCTAGTTTATCACTTTCCTAATCTTGTGTAATTCTAGGGCTTTCCCTCTGTTAATTATTTCCAATTTACCCTGTATATAGGTGTTTGTACATAGTTGTTTGCATGTTGTCTCCTTCTTGAGACTGTGAATTCCTTGAGAGGACTGTCTTTTACCTTCCATTATATCCTCAGCACTTAGCCCAGTGCCTGGCACATACTAGGCACTTAATAAATCTTTATTGACTGACTAAGTCTATATGCAGAGACTAGATGACTACTTGTTATACATGTGTACACTGGAATTCTTTTTCAAGAATATCTTTGAGTAGATGGTAGCTGAAATACCTTCCAACTCTCCAAGTATGTAATTCTGACTTTAATTTGTGGTTTACTACCTACTTTATGAATCTAACCTGATTACTCCTTCTATAGAGAATTATTATGTTTAGGGCTAATTTTCCAAGATATATTTTAATTTTTGTAATTGAAATTCATTTTTTGTAGTAATAGTATGTTGCAGCAGAGAGTATTGAACTTGGCGACAGAAGGTATGGTTTAAAATCCCAGCTCTGACACTTCTCTGTGTATCCCTGATTTTTTTTAATTAGTTGAAATGGAGAGGGTAATATAGGGGGTCCCAAAATGTTTTGGTGATTTTTAAGCTTTAATGGTTTAAGAATATACTAAGACTTTTGGGGACTCCTAGTATTTGAACTATCTACCTCACAGAGCTGTTGGAAGGAAAGCATTTTGTAAATCTTTAAGTACTATATAACTATGAGTTATTATTCTATCATCAATATATCTAAACTCTCTGGATCCTTGTGTGTTTTATTTCCCACTGTTAATCAGTTTTGTTGCACCTCCCAAGTTAGTGCCATCTTGCAAATCAATCTATAAATTGTTTACTCCTCCTTCCAAATAATTAATTAAGAGGTTACATAAAACCAGAATCATTGCCAGCCTCTTGGCCAGCTCACTAAACAACTTCTCTGAGCTCACTACATTACCATTTATCATCATGCTCTGTTTGTAATCTGTAAACCCATTTTCATCTATACAACCCAGTCTATCTGAGCCAATTTTAAAATGTTTTCTTGGAAGGGTTTATAAGGCAGTGTTTCAAATGATCTACTAAAACCCAATATGCTATATCTATTGAATTTCAGATACATACCAATTTTGTTCCTATTGCTCATTTTTATTTAATTAAAAATAATCTATTAAACCCATGCTTGTCTGGAATGTTTAATACTTTAATATACTGTGAAACATTTTACTTGAAATTGAGATTTTTCCACAAAAATGGTTTATACTTTTATTTCTTTCTTTGTCCAAGGTCCATATTCCCATTTGATGAGTCACAAACTTTAGAAAGATCAAAATCATAGAAGTAGAAGGAAAAATGTATATGGGCCACTAAAGTTTAAGCACATACCCTCTTACAAGAGGAATTTCACAGAATGACAGAATTTCAGAGTTGTAGGGGAAGCCGGAGAGCATTCAGCCTAACTCATTTCTGAACAAGAAATATCACTCCTGCCAATAACAAAGTTAACATCCTGCCTTTACGTAATAACTTTGAATGAAGAGAAACCAGCTACCACCCAAGGTGGCCCTCTTTTATTTCTAGGGAGCTCTTATTGGAAGTTTCTTTTCCTTACTCCCTCATCTACTTGCTTGAAATCGCTATCTAATGCTCTTAGTTCTGCTCTATGGGATCAAGTATTATGTAATACCTCTCTCAAAGAACTGCCTTCAAGTACTTGAATTCAACTATCACCATCCTTTTCCAGTCTTCTCTAGGCTAGTTATCCTCAGTTCCTTCAAATGAGTTTCATATTGCAAATTCCTTAGGTCCTTCTCTACTTCCATTGCTCTTTTCTATGTATATGAAAGTTTGTTAGTGAACTTCCAAAAATGTAGTCCCAAGAACTCAGCACTATAGTCACAATTAGTCTGAAGGGCAGAGTATACACAGTGGGGCCATCCTACTTTTTTCCATTGAATAGGCCTAGTGCATCTTGGGGAAAGTCATACCAGGCTCTGAGATGGTCTCATTGTGATGCATGCTATGTAATTCTTAATTTAGTCCAAAATCGTATTTACTTTTTGGCTGCCATATAACACTATTGGCTTACTAAGTTAACTGTACATGGAAGTCTTTTTCAAGTAAATTATTGTGTAGTCATCCTTCCGCAAACTTGTATTTATGAAGACCGTGGTAGTGGCAGGTGACAAAACAAATAAGGGAAATATTATAAAAGTAGATACAACCAGCCATCATAACTGAATGAATGTGGGTAATGAGAAAGAAGAGTCAACAATATGTGTGATGGAATCTGAATTACTGACCAAATGATGGTATCATCCTCAGAGATAGAGAAGTTCAGAGGAAGAACAGGTTTAGGAAGAAAATTATGGATCCGGTTAAAGACAAATTGAGGTAGAGGTGACAGCAAGCCATTTAGGTCATTGTTTTCAGCAGGTAGTTGGTAATAAGGGACTAGAATTCAGGAAGAAAAGGTTGGGATGGGGGATATAAGTTTGGAAGTCTTCTGTGAAAGGGAAGATATTTAAAGGTATGAAAGTGATTAAGTTTGCTGAGAAGAGAAGAAGGAGAAGGAGAATGGAGAAGGAGAAGGAGAAGGTGGAGAAGGAGAAGGAGAAGAAGAGGAGGAGGAGGAGGAGGAGGAAAAGGAGGAAGAGGAGGAGGAGGAGAAGGAGGAAGAGATGACAGCAGAGGATAAATCTTGGGTGGCTGCCTGTGCAAAGTATTACACACGCTGTCAAATGGAGGTAAGAGACCTCCCTTGGGAAGAGAGAAGGTCTGGGAATGTATACAAATGAAGTTAGAAATAGAGAAGAAAAGCAATATAGTATAGTATTATGGAATCTAAGTGAAGAGTCTTGAGAATGAGGTAGTCAACAGCATTAAATGTAAAGAGAACCTGTCCTTTTTTTCTAAAAGACAAGCTAAGACAACATGTATGAAACTAAACATCAGATCATAACTTGGTGGTTAAAAATGCTGGAACCTAAATGTGTTCCCAGACTCATATCCTCCTAATATCTATCCAGCCTTATTCCTCTTTGTGATTTACCAATAATCATAAGAACAAAGCAGAGGTCACTTATATGAAGAGAAGTTCAAGCTCTATTGGAAAGATATCTATCACAATGAGACCATCTCAGGTACTGATATGACTTTCTCCAAGATGCACTAGGCCCTATTCAATGTAATAAAAGTAGGATGGTGATTGTCCACACTAGGTTCTGGATAGGGGGAAGGGGATAATCTGGATGAACTAGGACAGGTCAGTATGATTGATAGAGGTGCAAGGTTAGTGGGAGAGGTCCATAAGACCCAAGAGAGCTAGTAAACACCATTATGACTACTGGTTGAGGGCAGGTATGGTCTGAGGTTTATATCAAGTAGAGGTCACATGCAGAAACTGAATTCCAAGTACACCAATCAGGCAATGTTTTCTCTAATTTTGTCAAGTTGTGAAACATGATATATAAACAATGACCTACTAATAGAACTGAGCATGTATATGTGTAGTTTGCTGTTGCAATCAAGTGAAACTAAAAAGGTCAATTTCACTCAAATTTGATACACATAATTATTATTGTGAAACAGATCAAATAGGCATAAGTGGTAAATAGCTTGCATAAAGGATCTCTATTATTTTTACTTGGCAAATTGCTTTTTCAGTTTTTTTCATCTAATTTTGTTAGTTATCCAATATTTATAATTCATAAGAATGTTGAAAGTTTTCCTTACCATGTAGCATTCAATCATCATCTTCATCCTTATCACCATCACTATCCTCCTCCTCCTCATCATCATCACAGACACAAATACAAATTTTTCACCAGGAGAATGAAAGTAGGGGATAGGTTAGGATATTTACTGAATTATAGGATAATTTGGGCATAATCAAGGATATAGGGGATAGTAGCATAAGTGAGGAAAAGACACAGTGATATTTGTCTCCAGATGGAAAGAGAGTGTTATAATTGTGAAAAGCGGGATAAAGGGGAGGAAAGAGGCTAATCTGTTGCCCTTTCCCCCTTGGCCCTACGAGGTACCCTAAGTCAAATAAAGTAGGTTTAGTTTCATCCTAGGTTGAACAGAGTATGCCAGTATACAGGATGTGGTCCAGGGAACGGCCCACAATTCATCAGAAGTTAAGCAAGTGACGTGTGACAACATTATTTGCGAAGATGAAGTCTGTGCTCAACTTAAAAGTGGTTTGGAAAATGGCATTAGATAATTTCCAATGACCCAAATGTTCCAATATTTCATCAACATTTGTCAAAGCTAAATCCTATAGGCAGTTTTAACCCAGCAATAGAAATGAGAGAACCACAATGAATAGAATTACAAAATTAGGATAATTTGCTCATTTTGGGGTCTGGATAAACTTATCAGCTTCTCTATTGTAGATATTAATGAGAAAGGACAGAAATCAACTGATGTAAAGACTATAAAATTTATGTAATAGTAATAATTATTACAATTTTATGGTATTGTTTCATGTGGATATGGTTGAGTTCAACTGTGTTAACTTGTTGGTCTTTGGAACATAATCAAATGTTAACTATTCCAACATTTAAATTATTACTCATAGATGGTAAAAAGAATTGTGCCATTCTTATCATCCTCTGCACCCATTTCTGGAAATATGCCACCATCAATCACCTAAATCACTTTAAGGCATATCTTACATTTTTATTAATATGATCCTACTCTTAAAACTTATTGGCAGTGTGACAGTAAGCAAGTCACCAACCTCTCTAAACTTAAGATAAATGACACTCTACTAGATTATAAATGGATTTTAATCCTCATTAGTGATCCACTGGTGAAATCACAGAACCTTGACATCATTTTAGTGTTTAATTTATTTGTATTATTAACCCATGTATATCTTTTTAAAATCTTTTTTTAATAAACAAAAATCTATTTTCTCTTCTTTCCATGCATCTATTGGGAACAAAAGAAAATAAAAGCAAACCGTTTTACTGGATATGAATAGTCAAGTAAAACAAATTGCCATATGAGATATGCAACAAAAATGTCTCATTTTGTACACTGAGTCCATTACCTCTCTTTCAGGAGGAGGATACCATGTTTTATCATCAGTCGTTTGGAGTTATAGTTACATCCTTGAAATATTGATGCACTTGCTTCATGACCAAAAAATTTAAGTCATTTAGTGTTCAACTCTATTGGATGAGCTTCTTCATAATTATCTAGGTTAGTCCTCAGCACAATCTGTCATCAGGGAGATACAAAAAGCCTTTAAAACATGGTGGTGTGTGTCAGAAAATATACTCTATTGTCATTGCCTCCCATAATCCAGGGTCATCTACATGCTATTATGGAAAATTGGAGATGGACACAAATTTCCCAAGAAAGGTGAATGAAGTAGTTCACAGAATTGGTTTCTGTGTACACTAAAAGGCAACAATAAACATCATTATCATCTATCATTATCATTATAGCTAACATTTGTATAGTGCTTACCAGTGTGCTAGGTACTGTGCTAAGTGCATTTCATTTCATAGCAGCCTTGTTCTTCTTGCCTTATGGTGCTCATGATGATCATAATCATTCTGCAGAAGGCAATCCACCAATATCTGTTGTATAAGATGAAGAATTAGAGAGAATCTTTGGAGAACTTGACAATATCCTACAAACCAAGCTGGATTTGGTGACTGATATAAAAGTGGACACTGGAAAAATAATTAAAGCCATGTTGAAGAATATGGTGGTGATTACAAAAGGGAAAAGGGCCTACATGTGCAAAAATATTTATAGCAGCCTTATTCGTGGTGGCAAAATATTGGAAATTGAGGGGATGCACATCAATTGGGGAATGGTTGAACAAGCTGTAGTTTACTAATTCAATGGAATACTTCTGTGCAATGAGGCATGATGAACAGACAGATTGCAGAAAAACCTGGAAAGACTTGTGCAAACTGTTGCAAAGTGAAATGAGCAGAACCAGAAAAACACTGTACACAGTGTCAGCAACACTGTGAGATGATCAACTGTGAATAACTCGGCTCCTCTCAGCAATACAATGATCTCGGACAAATACAAAAGGTTCATGAAGGAAAATGCTATCCATGTGCAGACAAAGAACTGATGGACTCTGAATGCAGACCGAAACACATTTTTCCCCACTAACTTTATTCTTTTTCATGGGTTCTTTTTTCTCTTTGGATCTGTTTCTTCTTCCACAACTGTGACAAATATGGACATGTTTTATCTGACAGCACATGTATAAACTATATCAAACAGCTTACTATTTTCAAAAGAGGGGAGGGAGGGAAGAAGAGAGGGAGGAAGAAAAATTTCAAACTCAAAATATTGTAAAAATGAATGCTAAAATTTTTCTTGATTTGTCGTTGGGGAAAAATAAGATACTATTTAAAGTAAAAAAGAAAAAAAGGTGATCAAGAAGTGAAAATGACTTGTAGATTCACCAGAAACCTCACATCTGCACACCACAAGTACTTTTTAAAGGAAGAATGATGGAAGGTGGTATATGTAACAATCACCGAAAGTGATCCCAACCTCTTTTGACATGGGAGTTTTTTTCAAGATTAGCAGTTTGTATCCTGCTAATAGCTAGACCAAAGTTCAGGCTCAATATCAATTTGGAGAAAGGATAAAGATGACACTGTGACTAATCACGCATCTTCACCTAGGCCTATTTATGCATGATATGGACTACAAAAAGGAGAAATAAACAAAAATAAATACATTACTTTTTACTATCACTGTTTTATTATAAAGCTTGGCCAAAGACACTTTGACTTCCTTGCCAAGTGAAAAGACATGAAAACTAATGGCACCACAAATTGAGAGTGTAATTTCATTTATAAAACTTTACGATGGAACATCATGTGTATTACTCTCAAAACAGTCATCATTGAAGCAGTGTGTGTTACAGTGGAAAGAACCCTGGATCTGAACTTGGGGTACCTAGATTTAAATCCCAGTTCAGCTATTAACTACTTGTGTGATGCTAGACAAGACATTTCCCTTCCCCTAGGCTTCAGTTTCCTCTTCAGTAAAATGGTAAGGGTAGTTAGATTAATTTACCTCAATGTCCTTTCTGTGATCCTATATGGTAGTAGCTAGAATTCAGGATGCTAAAGCCTAGATGAGGGAAGTGACTAGATAGTTAATACAGATAAATTAATATATATATATATGTTAATATATGTACGTGTACATGTGTATACATATATAGATATAGATTAGATAGATAGATAGATCGATAGATAGATAGATAGATAGATAGATAGATAGATAGATAGATAGATAGATGGAAGCACATAGATAGTTAATAGCACACCCAGGTCTCCTGCTTCAAATCTGGTGTTCTTGCCTGACCATGGCTATTCTTCTCTTTCTGTATATCTTTCAACAAAGACTATCTAGAATGACTAAGTATAGTTCTAGTTGAAGGCTGGAAGATGGATGAAAGAAAATGATCCTTTAGGATAGATTTGTAGCTGTTGCAAAACATCCTTGGATGAGGATATCAGTTCATAAGGAATATAGAGATCATTCAGTCTAACCTCCTCATTCTACAGTTGAAGATATCTGCTGAGGTCCAGCAGATTTAAGTGACTTGCCCAAGGTCAGATTTCTGACTTCTAGTCCCATGTCAAATTCTTTTCACCTAGAACTTATGAAGTATTAAGCCAACTGGAAATTTAATGCTGGGGATATGTTTCAGGTACAGATTGAACTCAGTGGCTTCTAAAGTCTCTTCAACTATTCAAATTGTTTAAAGCTTCATAGTGCCTCTTTGCAAATGCTCACTCTCCTTCTTCCTGAGAATGACACTGAGAATACAGTTTATGCCCATCTAATTAATTCCCTATGTGATTCTGAAGGTAAATGGGACTGACTAAAAATGACTGAAATTCTTAATGTTGATATGGTAGTTTGAAATATTCTCTTTTGAGTCATCCTATAAAGTGGTTTATTTTTTAAATTGGCCAAGGTGATGATGGTGGTAGTATTGATGGGTAACAGTTTTTTGGATCTGTGTCAAAATGATGGCAAAGCACTTGCTTTCATGATGGGCTCCAGGAAAGCCAATTCTAGCTACTGTCTGTTAGATTCCCTCTCTGGTTTTCTTCATTTCATTCAGTTAAGGAAGAATAAGGAAACTGCACACATGGCTGACTGTCTGCCATGAGCCCCTTCTAACTTTCTTAAACCCTGATGGCCAGTTAATGTCCTAACATCTTAAATTCCTTTATCTAATTGCCTCTCCTCTGTAATCTGCAATCATAGAAAAGGCTCCCACTAAAACATCTGGAGACTACTCAAGAAAGAACATTGAACTAGTTTCCCAGGAGACATACACCAGAGTTCACATACTATGCCTTTGGTACTGAGACATTTCTCTCTGACCATTACAGAGGTTTTCTGGGATAATTTCTTCCTTTATTGTAAAGTGATGCACTCTAAGCAAGCATCAAATGACCCTCAGTCATCCACCACAGGGAGTGTTCCTGTCAAAGTCTTTCCCCTTCCCTAAATTACTTGCTGGAAAGACACTGAAAACTGGTCAGGCCATCAGACAGATGAGAAATCTGGTGAGGTTCAGGAGTGGTTTGACAGGTGGCTGAATCAGAGGCTGTCTTGTCCTGGGCTTTCAGGAAAGGATTGAACCATGAGGGGAGTTTTAAATTAAGATGACAGTGAAGAACACCAACTCTGTACCAGGAATTATATCCAAAGTTTAAAAATACATCATTAGAAGCTGTGATTTCACCTTTGCCTCTTCTTGAGTAGAATGTAAATCTGCTGCTATAAAATTTGCATGGATTCCCAGGTAAATCTTTCTATTTCTATTTTGGCACCATACAAATAAAGATGATTTAAATAGCTTAGGCTAATACCACTTGATCTAAAAAAGCAGTTTTGTCATGTGAGAGAGTTAGAGCAGGCTGATAAACTACATTAAAATGCAGACACAAAATGCACATCCCTTCTGAATTCTTTAGTAACTTTCCCTGACAAGTCTTGAAGGACTTTTTCTTTTGCAATTTTCCTCTAATTCTATCTTACACTCCAGACACTTTTTTTAAAAAGGTTTTTGCTTATTTGTATTGCAGTTGATTATTTTTATTTTTAAGTAACAAATATTATTTTTAAAATCATCTGTTCTTCTCACTACTTTCCTCTCCCACTGAGCAATTTAAAAAAATTCAAAAATAAATCCCTCAGTACATTTGTACATAGTATGGTAAAAGAAATTCACATGTTAACCATGTCTGAAAATGTTTTTTTTTTCTTTCTGGATTTTAAGTTCACCACCTCTCTCTCAGGAATGAGTGGAATATTTCATCTTCGTGCTTCCGAATTTATGGTTTATCTTTGTGTTGAACAGAGTTGTAAAGTCTTCAAAGCTGTTTTCCTCTATGATGTTATTGAATAAATTGTTCACCTAGTTTTTTTCACTTTGCACCAATCAGATCTTAAAGATCTTCCCAGTTTTCTTTGAAATTGTTAGTTTCATAATTTCTTATGGCACAATGATATTCCATTATATTCATATACCACAGTTTGTTCAGCCATTCCACAATAGGAAACCACCCCCTTAGTTTCTAATTTTTGTGTTTGAACATATAGATCCTTTTCTTCTTTAATTTCCTTGGGGTTTAAATCTATTAGCAGTATAGGTGGGTTGAAGGGTATATACACAGTTTGGTAACTTTATGGGTATAGTTGCAAATTGCTTTCCAAAATGGCTGGACCGATTCACAGCTATACCCATTGTAAAATAGTATACCTGTTTTCCCACAGCCTCTTCAACATTTGTCATTTTTCTCTCTTGCCATCTTTGCCCATCTGATAGGTATGAGGTAGAACCTCAAATGTGCTTTATATTGCATTTCTCTAATTGTTAGTGGTTTAATAATATTATTTTTAATATTTAATAATAATATTTTTGTACAGTTGATAATAGCTTGAATTTCTTACTTCTTCCTATTCATGTGCTTTGACCATTTATCAATTGGGGAATGGTTATTAATCTTACAAATTTTAATCAGTTCTATATGTGTGATATGTGTGTGTGTGTGTGTGAGAGAGAGAGAGAGAGAGAGACCTTCCTCAAAGAAACTTGTTGCAAAGGTTTTCCCTGTTACCTATTTCCCTTCTTATTTTTGCTACAGTAGATTTGTTTGTGCAAAAACTTTTAAGTTTAATAAAATAAACATTACATTATCCATTTTATCTTGTATAAGCCACTCTATTACTTGCTTGGTCATGAATTCTTCCCTTATCTATAGCAAAAGGTAATTTATATCTTGCTTCTCTATTTTGCTTATGATGTGACTTTTTATATCTAGGTCATATAACCATTTGAATCTTATCCTGGTATATGGTGTGAGATATAAGTCTAATTCTAATTTCTGTCAGACCACTGGTTAGTTTTCCCAGCAGTTTTTGTCAGATTGTGAGTCCTTTCTTGACTGACTTGGGTATTTTGAGTTTATCAAACTCAGGTTACCCGGTTTGCTTCTAGGTGTTATGTACCTAATCTATTCCACTTTTGACTCTCTCTCGCCTTTCTTTCTTTGTCTCTCTGTCTCTTTTTCTTTCTCTTCCTCCCTATGTCACAATTACCAAGTTATTTAATGATTACTCATTGTAGTATAGTTTGAGATCTGCTACTGATAGGCCTCCTTAAAGAAGTAATGTAAATATCTCAAAGTAATACACATCTCTGGTAAAAAGCCAAATAATATAGAGCTATTTATTTCTGTGGATTAAATTTATATTATTATCTTTTTGATCTAATGATGACAACATGGAATATCACATATTCTCCCATGCATAACACTATCTAGAAAGACAATACAGGTAATGCCAGGAAAGGGATTAAATACTCTAGTGTGTCTTTTGGAGATGATCCCTACGTCATAAATCTTAGATGCTTAAAGACAGTATATTATGATCCACAAATAGGAAAGAAATATTGTTTTTGTCCCAGAATTATAGAACCATAGAAGTTCAGAGTTGGAAAGGACCTCATAGTATTGTAGTCTAATAAACAACCTCCAGAAGGAAATCCCTACTAAAATACATGAGGAAAATGGTAATCCAGCCTTTGCATGAAGAACTCAAATGACAGAGAGCCTACTATCTACTGATCTACTGAGGCAGCCCATATTACTTTTGGTCAGCTTTAATTATCAAGACTTTTTCTGTATATAGGACTAAATTAGACCCTTTGCACATTCTACACATTGTTCCTAATTGTGCCTGCCATGTCAAACAGAACAACTATAATTTTTCTTCCTCATGATTGTCTTTCAAGTACTTTGAAACAGCAATCATATTCTCTCTCCCCTAAACTTTTTCTCTTTTCCAGACTAATAGTTCCTTCAACTGCTCATCACATGGCATAGCCTTGACATTCCGCCATTCTGATTGCCTTTGTTCCACAAAAATATTATTCAATAACTATCTACTAATTAATCTAAAGAAGGCCAGGGCTATGTCTTGTCTAAACTTTGTTTTTCTACTGTACTTGGTAGTGTTGTATATATAGTAGATGCTTAATAAAAATGAATTGAATGATTTATTAAGTTCTAACTGTGGACACAGGTCTATGCTAGCTAATCAGGTCTATATTGAGTCCTTGACCTCAAGGAATTTCCAGTCTACTGGTATTGCTTTAATTGGATCATGCACTGATTACATAGTACATTAGGAACTACCTCACACTCCTATCTGTTTTCATCAGTGGGTTCATTGTGGATACGTGGAGACCAGACAAAATATGACATATTATCAAATGTCTTTCTTACCTCTAGTGTACATTTTAATTCTTTGTTTTCTTGGATTTTAATACATTTTTGCTCAGTCTCTTCAATTGAATTCCTCCTGATCTTCACTGCCTGAATATCTAGACTTATGACTCTCCTATCTGAATGAAAATCCTTTATGATCTTATTGTTTCCTACCTTAATTGACTTTCATATGCTCAAACTCTTACTTGCAGGGTCCTCTGATATCTTCCATATCCTTTTATCACTGAACAATCCCCTTATTAAACAATTGCCCTTACTAACCCAATGCCAGACCCACTTAACTCTATGGGGTCTTGTGGCTTCTCTCAAGTCTGTTGACATGCTGGCTATGACCTGGTATGAGAACTGAACATCACTGAGTGTGCATTAATCAAATAGTAGGGGGAAAGGATTTTAAAAAATAAAAATTACCAGGCTATATTTGAATTTTGAATTTGTTTCGGTTGCAGTGTTCTGTATTAGAATTTTGGCAGAACAAAGTCCCAATTTAAATGAATGTTCCACTATATTACTGAATCTCTTATTCATCATCTGAGTTGATTTTCCATTAATGATAATGGAGATACTTATGCACCATTCATCTACTTTCCCTCTTGCTCCAAATGTATATTTTTAGTCTATGGCAATAAAACCATGTGGAATGATCTGATTCATGCAGGCATTGAATTCAGCACTCTAGAATCAACCAATCAATCACCAAGTCATATTAAGTACATTTGCAGATAGTCCAGGGGAGGGTGACCAGGTTAGAATGAAAGACTAGAAATTACAAGGAGTCAGATTTCAGCAATAAATAATAAGAACAAAAACAACAATACTAGCCTCTACATAGCATTTTTTTTTGCAGAGACAATCAAGGTTAAGTGACTTGCCCAGGGTCACACAGCTAAGAAGTCTCAAGTATCTGAGGCTACATTTGAACTCAGGTCCTCCTGACTCCAGGGCCAGTGCTCTCTCCATTATCACCTAGCTTTCCCTTACATAGCATTTTAAGGTTTACTAAGGGCTTTACAAATATCTCATTTTATCCTCACCATGACCCTGGAAGGTAGATTTTATTATTATCCCCATCTTACACATGAGGAAGTTGAGGCAGAGAGAGTTTAAGTCACTTTTTCAGGGTCACAGATCTAGAAAAAGTCTGAGACCAGATTTAATCTCATCTCTATCAGAAATTTTATGATTCCATTATCCATAGACATTAATAGTTTTTATTATGTGTTACGTACTGTAGTAGGTGCTGAGGATGCAAAGACAAAGGTGAAATAGTTCCTCTCCTCAAGGAATTTATATTCCACAAAGGAAGAAAGTATGTACAGATTGGTATGTACAAAATATATACAAAATGAAGGCAAGGTGATCTTATAGGGATATAGAATGATAATTAATAGACTAGTGTCCATTTGGAGAATGATCTAGGTTTCAATCTCAGCTCCAACATTGTACCAGTTCTCTAGTCTTGGTCTAATCCCAATACCCAATCCTCAGTTTCCTTATTTATAAATTGGATGATTCACCCCTCAGAGTTGTTACAAGAAAAGTACTTTCTTAACCTTAAAGTGTTATAGAAATATGAATTAATAGAGAAAGAAAAAGAGACATAAAAAGGACACAGAATAGGAAAAACTAAAATTAACAAGGCACGGAAAATCGAACCAACCAATGAGAAACAAAGAGAGAGACAATCCATTTCACATTTAATAAGACAATAACTTCTTTAGACACTATTTCTAAATAAACTTCTTTTGTTCATGTGAAAAATGGAGTTAATGATACAATATAAATAACTATATCTTTCTATATAGCTATATAACTAATTCACCAAATAAATGTGAAGAAAAAATATACTATAGAGGATTAAAATCATAGATAACATTAGAGTTTAGAAGCTGGGGTGGGAAACCTACAGCTTCAAGGCCACACGTGACCCTCTAGGTCCTCCAGTGTGGCCTTTCAACTGAATCCAAATTGTATTCTGTCCCACACTTGAGGACCTAGAGGGCCACATGTGCCCTAGAGGCCACACATTACAAACATCAGTCAAAGGGCCGCACTTGAGGACCTAGAGGGCCACATGTGGCCTGCACAGATCCTCACGCCTGGTAGAGTAATGGTCAGAAAAATGAACTTGGGGTCAGGAAGTTTGAATCGCCCCTCGGATACATACTAGCTACATGAACACGAATAACTAATCTTTAGCCCCAATTTATCAGCAAATGAGGCCAATAATAGCATCTACCTCATAGGCTTTTTGTAAAGAGCAATTGAGATAATATATGTAAAACAATTTACAAACTGTAAAGCACTATATACATTTATCTGCTACTGGAACGACCACTGAATTATGGACTTTTGAGAGAGAACATCTTAATCAGTTAGTTTACCTTGTACAGCCCTAAATTAGTGGGCCATCACTGCCAGCAAAATGTCTCTTGATTTTCTACGTACAGAGGTCCTTTATTACATGGCTGATGGAGTATCCATCACTTTCTTTGAAGGGTTATTACATAATCTGTTCAGTATCTTTTCCCATTGTTTGTTTTCAGTGATTGGTGATCTAATTCTTCCCCATTGCTCTTGCCAGGATATACCAGAAGCTTCCTTCCACCCCCAACCCTTGGTACCTAAATATCTCCTCTATTTCCTTGGCTAACCTCTATTTGGAATTATCTATCCCTAGAATATTATTGCCAGAAAATATTGAAGATAGTATTTCGGATCATCTGATTTTTTTCCATTCCCGAACATGAGGTCTATCTTTGACTTCATATGTATTAATTTTGTGTCTTTAGTTGTTTATTTAACATTGTGTAACATAACATCATGAAGAATTTTCAATTACATTCTGTTGGCTTCCCTTTCCAGATTGTTTTAAATGTTGTAGAGAAAGTGTAGACCTCCTATTGACCTCTGTCACACAAACAGACACAATGCTGTTTGCAAATGATTTTTTGTTTGTTTGTTTACTATCTTTCTGCCAATTTTGGATACACATTTTTCTATTTGGACCCTGACACATAGATGAAATGATTTACTAAAGTCAGGAAGTGTTACATTTAAATGGTTTTCTTTCCCTACTAACTTAGTAAATCTATACACCTGTCAAGGGATTTTGAGGTCTTTAAAAGGTGTGTGGATAGTTACTTATAGTATTTACATTCATTAAATGTTTTCAAACTCACAGCTACACTGGCAAATGAAGCAATTAATCTTGGATTCCAATATCTCTGTTGGAGCAGCAGGAAGGTGTATTTGAAATCCACAGGACTCGGAACTGAGATCAAGTCCCACTTTGGACATTTACTAGATGCACGCCCTTGCGGAAATAATTTACCTTTTCTTATCCTCAGTTTCCCTATCTACAAAATGGAATAAATAATGTTTACAGTATATAGCTCACGTTACCCTGGGGATCAAATGAGATAATGCACATAAAACACTTTTTAAACCTTAAAATTCTTTAAATATTAGCCGTTATTGTCACACATTATTACATGGTGTGACATGGTTGCTCACATTGTTGGAGTTACCAATTACAATTCTTTGGTTTAATGGAGGACTGCCAAGACTTAATCTGCCCTGGCACTGGGTACTATGGACCATTGGCCCTTTTCATCTACCTTGTCTTTGGGCTTTTTCAATGTCTGGGTATTGTGATTTGACCTGCAGCTACACCTTAAGGGATATAGGGCCCTTTCATTTGTCTTGAAGCTGTATATATATATACACACACATATATATATATACATATATATATATATATATGTAAATTTGTTGTCATTTTTTCTGTCATGTCTGACTCTGTGACTCCATTTAGGGTTTTCCTGGCAAAGATACTGGAGTGGTCTGCCATTTCAGCCTCTGGCTCATTTTACAGATGAGGAAACTGAGGCAAAGAGGACTAAGTGACTTGCCCAGAGTCACACAGCTAGTGTCTGAGGCCAGATTGGAACGCAGATCTTCCTGATTTCAGGCCTGGCCCTCTATCCACTATGCCACCTAGCTGCCAAGTTTGGCACATAGTAAGTACTTGATAAATGTTTCTTTATTCCATTTCATCTATGTCATTATGACATATTATTTTTCAGAGGATTCAGATCTGAATATAATCACTGCCGACTCTTTACTCACAAATTATTTGTATTCAAGGGGAAGTAACCACTGAGCCTCTGAGAAGGAGCAGATAACACAATAGGCCTGTGTAAGAACCTGGCCCTTTCCCCAGTATTATATGTAAATCAATTCAAAATATCCTCTTCTCTTTGATGTGTTCAGAACCACAGAATAATTGAAATCAAAACAATAGATAGTTTTAAAATAAAAGGTATAAAGGTATAACTTCTTATGGTTACTTCAATATCTCACTAAACCACTGAGGTCAGATTTTTCAGAAAGACATTCACTGAAAAGTCTCTTTATATTTGAATGAACACTCATGGAGCCTTAGGGTTGAAAAGAAACTTTGAGATCATTTTTTCCAACTTCCCAACCAAAAAAAGAACCTCTTCCATCACATCATCCATAACCATCAAGCTTTGAATGTTTCTCCAGGCAGGCAGCTCAATACTTCACAAAGGAGACCATTCAATTTTTTGAACAGCTCTAATTTAGAAAATCTTTGAGTCTTAATGTCAGAAGGAAATTTACATGTCATCTAGTCTAATCTCCCATTCAATGAATGAATCCCTTCTGATATTCCTACATATTCTGCCTAAATATCTTTAATGATAGAAACCTTGGTACCTCAAAAGGGTACTTAAAAGAGTACATCTGGACAATTCAAATTCTTAATTAAATTGAGTCAAAGGCTGTTGTTCTGTAACTTCTATCAATTGTTCCTTGTAACTATACTAAATATCTAATCTCTCTTCTACATATTAGTGCTTCAAATATTTGAAAATAGTCGTATTTCAATTAAGCCTTTTATCTCCAGGTCAATCATCTCCAGTTCTTTTAATTGGTTCTCACATGGCATGACTTTGAGCTTTTTTTTACCAACTTGATCATACCCTACAAAATCTCTCTATTAAAATGTGGTATCCAGAGTTGCATGAAATACTTCTTCGTGAGTAATCTGACAATCATAATATCGTCTGTTCTTGTTAATTATTTCATAGCAGATTATATGAGCATTCTTGGCAGCCATATCAAGTTCTTGATTCATGTTGGACTTCTAGTCAAATAAATCCCTAAGCCATTTTCATCTGAACTTCTGCTTAGACATAGATAATCATACCCAGAGAGACAGTACAATGATCTGTGCGATTGGGAACATAGTAGCACCTGCTAATAGCTCCATCAAAAACATTGGTGACTCCTCTGCTCTGAAGCTGGGTGTAAGAAGCCTATAAAAGCAAGAAGAGCCCAGGCTTCTGGCCTTCATAGATATACCAAACTTGCTCAAAGAAACCTTCATTCACCATTTTTAGTTACTTAGCCACAGCTTCTCTTTTCTGGGTTATTGTTATCTTTTGAGAGGAAGAGGTCAGTAAACTTTCCCAGAACCCTATTCTGTTTGTGAATCTGATCTCACTAAGTTTCAGTCACCCCTTCTTTTATCTGTTAATACTTGAGTTCCCCTATGATCTCTTCTATTTGGGCATTTGCTGCTCAAGTACAGACCACAACCATCCATACTCTCTCATCCTGAATGATTCCTGTCCATGTTCTTCCACAGATCCTCCCCAGAGGATATAACCAATGTGTGATAGGCCCTCCTCTAAGTTATTTCATATTTTGTGAATACCAGTGGACTACTTGGATTGTCCAACTATTATCTTTCAATCTTGCTGTGATACTAGCCCATCCCCTTTTCTTGGTATACAATTATCAATAATATCCCATATGGCTCTGCTTGGAAGATTACTTGAAATATGCTGTAAATCTCCAGTGCTAGAAGGTAAAATTTACCTCCTTGTGTTAGGAACTTTAGTTCTGATCACCCAAACCATATATATTTATGTATAGTGTGTGGGTTTATCAGTAATTCTTTTCTTGGATTCTGTTTTTTTATGAATTACTAAGCATCTCTACTTCTGGTCTTCATATGTTATAACACATTTCATGCCACAGTGATTTTCAAAGTGTTGACAGGGACCCTTTGGGTTCCCCAAGATCCTTTCAATGAGTCTACAAGCTCAAAACTATTTTCATAATAATACTAAGATGTTTTCATTTCTAATATGGTAACTCTTGATTGCTATAACCCATAAAACAAAAGCTCTTTGGGTTGTTACAGAATAATTTTTAAGAGTGGAAAGGGTCCTGAGACCAAAAAGTTAGAGAACTGCAGCATTTGGCATTTGTTGTGATATATATGCACATATATACGCATTATATGTTTATGCATGTGTACATAATAAATTGTATGTATACAGACACGCATATATACATACACACCTGTGTTATTTATATGCAATAATAATGGCAATAAACATAGTCCTTATATTCAAGAAATTCACAATCTATATGAGATGAAAGAAAAGAATAGAGCACCCAAATGCATGTAATTTTTTCAGTTTATACTAGGGATCTGTGAACTTTAGAAACATTAATAACAATATTTGATCATGATTAGTCTCCGTTGAGATCCTGTATCTTTTACTTTTTACATTTAAAATATTATACTGAGAAGGAGTCTATGGGCTTTACCATACTGCTAAAGAGGGATTTAAAAATTTTATATCCCCTGGTTATACATACACTCAAGGAGTACCACCTGAAATGGGCATGTGAATTAGCCCATGGTATGTTTAGAAACACAGATTATCAGCAATGGGAAGATTCTTGGAGATCATCTTGACCTTATGGATCTCCCACTCCCCCAGTTTATAGATAAGGAAAAAGACTCGGAGAAATCACAAGGTGGTAGAATTTGGACTCAGACATAGGCCTTCAGTGCATCGCCATTTCTGCCTCATCCTGTCTTCCACCTAGTCAGGAACATTTCCACAGTGGAAGTAGGTTCAGACTATACTTAAGTAATGACAATGATGCATTCGAAGGGATAAATAGAGCTAGAAGTCTTGGGTTCAATTCTGGGTGGCCCCTCCTACTTGTGTGACTTTAGGCAACTCACAGAATCTCCTGGGGCCTCAGTTACCTCATCTGTAAAATTGAGGAGGAAGGAGTTGGACTTAATAATTTCTAAGATCTCTTCCAGCTTTCAAAATCAATAAAAGCATGAGGCTATGTGAGGACACGTCTAGATCAGATCCAGGAAAAAGTCTTTGGTGGTGAAATCAATAGAAGAATGGATAGCTATTAGTATAATTATCTTTCTCATGGGTCATGGTTTGGGCTGTCAAATG
Source organism: Trichosurus vulpecula (assembly GCF_011100635.1). NCBI lineage: Eukaryota > Metazoa > Chordata > Mammalia > Diprotodontia > Phalangeridae > Trichosurus > Trichosurus vulpecula. The sequence continues at coordinate 99,568,672 of NC_050576.1, read as the reverse complement.
TATGGAACAAAATTCTCTGAAGATTTTCATGGGGGAAAACAAAGGGATCTTCCCCATCCGTAGAAGTTGAATAGTTTTCTCTTCTATATTTCCAATGACTATTTGTTGTTTTGTGTGTCTGTTTCAAAAATTGGGTGAGTGATCAATGATAATGATTCAATTCATTTCTACAAACATTTATTGTCTTCCCTATGTGCTGGTTACTGGAAATGGAAGCCAAAAAAATGAGAATAATTCCTGCCTTCAAGAACTTGTTCGTTAACCAACTGGTTAAAGAATTAAAAATCTGCTAACAAATCAGATAGGGTCCAGAAAGTAAAGTATGTAGTTACTGACCCTTCATAAGATACTGTAACAAGATAGAATAAGATTAATACCTATCATAGGAGCATAGCTTTAGAGCTAGAAAAGGATATTAGAGGACATATAGTTCAATTCCCTCATTTCACAAATGAGGAAACTGAGGTATTGAGATTTTAAGTCACTTCAGTATCTTTGGAATAATTCTTGGGGCTTTTTAGGGCTGGATTCTTAATATGTAGCTATGACCCCTCTTTCTGTTATTAAGAGTTTAGTCCTATATAAAAGATTTAAAGAAAAAGCAATATTTTTCAAGTTCATTTCATAGTTACTTCCTGAGTTGGTGACTGATTACACAGTTTGTTTTCCTAAGTCCGGCTGCCAGTGTGGAATGCTTTGGTAGGTGACTGGAAGTGAGGGACAATTCCTTTTGGCGGAGATTCTTATTTACAGTTTTTACTGGAGAGTAGCCAGCCAGGAAGCTAGATCAGGGCAGATTCAAGAAACAGGCAATATAGGAAACATGCATGAAATTACTACCATGCCTTCAAAGTATTGTTCTGATTGTCTAAAAATATACAACATACTTTACTGAAATGATTTCATCCATTTGGGGATTTCCTCCCAAGCCATGTCAATATTATGTGTGTATGTATATGTATATATGTATGTGTGCGTATATATACATATATATATACACACATATGAAAGCAGCAACCCACTCTAAAGCTTTGCTAAAGCTTTTCGTAAATGTGTTTGTGTTTGGCTTGTCAAATGTGGTAGAAAATTACCCCTGGGTGTTAGTGCTGGCCAGTCATTTTCCTAAGACACAATATATATCATTTCTACCCTTTACTTATAATGCAATGTACCTTTTTTTTCTTAAACCTTCTAATAGATATTTATTAAATAGGTTTGTCTGCCTGCCTGTCTCTATCTATCTATCTATCTATCTGTCCATCTGTCTATCTGGGTATGTAGGTATCCATACAGATATCTGTCTTAGTTTGAACATAGACTAAGGAGGCTGCAAAATATTATAGCTTCCCTTTTAGGGGAGGCCTGGACTGAAGGATATTTTCAATTCCTGGGACAAGGAGCTGGTGTCCTCGAGTGATTTCTGCTCTGCTGTTCTTGGATGCTATTGCTTTGGGGTTATCTATTACCTGCAAGATCAATTGTTTCTCACATGCTATTGAAATAGATCATCTCATGATGGAGGCAGAGTTGACACAATGTTATACAGGAGGCATTTGGTCCAGTGGCACACAACATGTGGTTTGTCCTCCCTGACTACCAACTTCATTAAATTTCTTTGTGGTAGGTAGTTCAGTGAAATCAATAGGGTATTCGACTGGACTTCTTACTGAGTAGGGGACATAAATTACTGGCAATGGCCACTTTTCTGCTAACCAAAAAGAGTTATATAGTAACAATAGGACTAACGTGTAGCTTCAAATTTCGTTCTTAAAATTCAGCTCACTGTTTAACAAAAAAAAGTGCTTTCTCAGAAACACTCTTAAATTGCTCTTCCATTCTGTTCCTACTCCCAAGAAAATGACTAATAGACCAAAGTAAAGTAGATAAATGTGGACTTTTTAGTTCCCTCTCATGATGAATGTTGCCTAAGGTTGAGCAATCAGGTAAAGAAGGGCTAAGAAAATGTAATGCAGCAGCTTGGAAGTGGAAATCTAATGAACATGCTAAATTCCCCAAGGCCAGGACTGCAAAGCCTAAATGAAGTAGAAGGGCCTCACTTTTTTTCCCTGTAGGCCATTTATGGAAGGCTATTCAATAGGAAGAAAGGATAGTATAATGGATAAGGCACTGGATTGTGCTAGGTCAGGAGGCTAGGCTTCTGCTTCCTTAATCTGTCAGTAGTGACCTTTATGACTTTGAACAATTAATTTTAGGTCTCTGGATCTGTATCTTATTTGCAATGAGAGGATTGGACTATATAGGCCCTGAGGTCTCTATGCGTTCAAAAATGCTGATATTCTAATAGACGCTAAGTGGCTTTTGGATTATGGATCAGGCTCTGTTTGGTCATGATTCTGCTGCTCATTGGCTACTTCAAGAGACAAATCAAGTCACATGATCTTTCAGAGCCCTAGCAACTGTCCAAGACACTATGCTACAGAGGTGCTGCCTGGCAACAATGGAGTTGACAGGATCTCATGGAGTTCTGCACTTTGAGATCACGATTCCAATATAACCACTGATATAGACCAAAATAACATTCAAAAATGTTAAGGGGAAAAATCAGAATTTATCTTGATTATGTAGACTAATATTCTAAATAGGTCTGAGATCATATAGTGGTTATATACCCTCCTGGTTTGTTTTGGCATAACTTAGTTTTGTCTTATTTCAGAAGTATTTTAGAATAGAACAAGAACTTCTAGGATTTTATTCTGTTCTGTGCCACTGGAAATACTGGTTAATGATTGTCAGAAATTTTGCAATCATCATATGCAGGGTATTGGCAATAGTGAATCTGAACCTTTCTATCATTCTTGAAAATACAAAACCCAGGGCTTTAGCTTAAGATATTTCTGGGGATTATAAGCAGATATAGAATTGGGATCCATAGAAAGCAGCCTTGAATTTTTTTGGAAAATCTGTAAGCTTGTAAAAATTGTACTCAGCACAGTGAAGTTGCATTGGTTTTATCTGTCTTTACTAGCCTCAGTCTTTCCATCTCCTAGGAATGATCGCTTTCCCCCATACCACTATTTAGGCTAAGAAACACAAGGATGTAAGTAGAGCAAAATTCAAAACTCCCACTAAGTAGGAATCTACAAAACCAATTTTTTTTAACAGAACAAAAGAAAAATTTTTAACAAAAAGGGCTTTTTCTAATAATCAGTTTGGGATTTCAAGGAATATAAATCATGCTTCACACAAAGCTGATCTAACTAAAGGTTTTATTGAATGATACACAAATCACATAGGCATGCACACTCCTACGAGGACTGGAGACAGTACCATGTCTTTGGCATTCCTCATTGCCACCTACTGGATCTTCATTTTTTTTAACTTGGGAAAAGTGGTTTTAGCCAGAAAGGAGTGAGAAGGAAGAGAACTGAGACTCTCTCTTCTTCACCCATTTACCAGAGGACATTTTTCTGAACTTAGCAAGATTAGAAGATTGAATGTCTTACTGGTGTCATCGGTAGCAATGCCGCCATAGTAGTATTTGCTGATAGCGGCTCCTGCATTAGAAACTGAGAGACATGTCAAAGAAAACTGGACAAACCAAGTGAAAATAGCTTCAAGATTCTACAAAGGCATCAATCATCAGAGTCCAGAAGAGATACAACTCAGGGGAACTTCATGAAAACCACACAAAAGAAGAAAATGAATTTTATCCAACCATACCCTTTGGCCATGTGAATTCTGAGCCTGAGCCTACTTCCCTAGGACTCTGTATATATGGGGGGGAGTGAGTCCTGGATTTTGGGGGAATATTGCACCACCAGTTATTATATATTGTGTTATTTATATTAATTGTATGATATGATATTAATTATAACATAATGTTATGTTATATTATATTAGTATATACCCCTTTCTAATATCTAATCAATTCTGGCTAGCTGGCATTCAATGGAAAGCACACTGGATGGAGGCTTGCGAGCAAGTTTCTAATACTTTTACTCATAAGCTCATAAGCCATCCGGTGTGCCTAGGGTTACCATAGCACTCTAAAGAGAACAGTAAGTTAGCTACCCTCTGGGGACTCAACCTACCTATGTGAGTGTGAGTTAGGAATCAGCCTCTGAGTTGGTGACACACTGGAGTCAGTTTAGCTGTTTATTGAAGCTCATTCCCCAAAATCTGACCACCAATTGGCCTTTTGGCAGTGAACAGCATCTCATGAAAACTGGTAGGGATTAGTCTCTAAACATTTTTGATCATATATTCCTACTAGGAAGAATATTTTTAGCATGCCCCAAGTATATTGGGAGGTTTATCTGTATTATATATAATTTATTTAAATTTATTTATATAGTTCATATGGTTTATCTATTACATATATAAATGTGTGTATGTACATATATTCACGCACATATATATACACATACACACATTACTACTATACTATTATATTTTGTACATTATATACATTTTGTATTACATTTTGTACATTTGTACATAAAATAAAAAGATGATAAATAAAAAAGATGATAAAATAAAAAGATGATAAATAAATGAGACTCATTTATTCTGTTAACTCTGAAATATAGAGCTATGTATACTGCCATGACTACTGGAATACAGATTTGAGGTTTGCTTATAAATAGCTCTACATGAAATTTTACCTTCCTTTTCACCCCCCATAAGTAATAAGGCAACAAAAGTTCTTTTGGTAGTTTCTTTTCTTCAAGAAATCATGCTTTCCAGCCACTTATCACATTTTAGGTGATCAAAAAGCACAAGATGGGGGGCGGAGCCAAGATGGCCGCATGAAGGCAGCCTCTTACCGGAGCTCTCTCACAAGGTCTGTCAGATTCCCATAAAAAAGTGAATTTGAGCAGATTTGAGAGAGTCAGAAACCGCGAGCAGTCTGCGTGGGGCAAATTTCCGAGCCGGGAGAGTCTGAAAGGCCAGAGGAACGAACCTGCAGGCGCGGAGAGTGCTCGGTGCGGAGCTGCTCCAGACCAAGGCAGAAGCGGCCGGCCGGGAAATCCACGTGGGAGACGAGCTGGGAGAAAGCTGGGCGCCCGAAACCGGCAGAGATCCCCAGGCCTCCCAACACAGGACGGCAGTCTCTGGGAGCCACGAGAGGCAGCGCAACGCCAACAGCCGCGAAAACACCCAGTTCTGACGCTTGCAAAACCCAGGATCTCGGCCTCTTGAACTTCCGGAAGACTCAATGGCTAGGTAAGCGGCTCTAACCCCTCCCCCCCTCACCCAGAGAATTCCTCGGGAAAAAAAAAAAAAAAACTGAAACAGAGGAGAGAGTAGCGGGGCTTCACAGGACAAATACTAGAAGCTCATTAGTCCCAGAGGGGAAGAGTCGGCAGGGGGCCAAGCCAGGAGCCCAGACGTAACCTTGCTCCCCCAGGGGAAGCGCCAGTCATCAGCTCAAACAACAAACAGCTGAGACCATTGCTGAAAAGCAAGTGCTGGAGAGCACCCATAGGGAGTGAGACGCCAGGGAGCCAGACCCCTCCCCCACACCTCAGGAAACTGAAGGTTATAATTTTAGACTCACAACCCCCAGAATAAGAAAGCTGGGACAGAAAGCCCTGAGACTCACAGATAGAAATTCGTTCTAACGCCAGCAAAAGGCAATCCAACATGAAGAAGAACACAAAAAAACCGAGGACAATAGATTCTTTTTATGGAGACAGGCAGGATCAAAATATCGACTTAGAAGAAGATAGCAATGACACGGTAGATACATCAGATACCTCAAAAGCTAATATGATCTGGTCTCCAGCCCAAAAAGCACTGCTGGAAGAGCTAAAAGAGGATTTTAAAAACCAAATTAGGGAGCTAAAAGAAAATATGGAAAAAATGGAAAAAAGGGAGAAAAAATCCACTGACGAAATCAAGTCCCTAAAGAATAAGATTGGCGAAATGGCTATGGAGATTCAGAATCTAGAGAGAGAAAAGGACACCCTGAGAGGTGAAATCAACCAATTGAAAATGGAGGCTCAAAAGCAAAATGTAAACACTAACTCATTTAAAATTAGACTTGAGCAAGTGGAAGCTAATGAATCTATGAGGCATCAAGAAGTAATAAAACAAAATGTAAAGAATGAAAAAATAGAAAAAAATGTGAAATATCTGATTGGCAAAACAACTGACCTGGAAAATAGATCCAGGAGAGACAATTTGAGAGTTATTGGTCTACCGGAAATCCACGATGAAAAAAGGAGCCTTGACAGTATCTTCGAAGAAATTATCAAAGACAACTGCCCAGAGGTCCTAGAACCAGAGGGCAAAATAGTCATTGAAAGAATTCACCGATCACCCCCTGAAAGAGATCCCAAACTGAAAACACCAAGAAATATTATAGCCAAATTTCAGAGCTATAAACTTAAGGAGAAAATACTGCAAGCAGCCAAAAAGAAGCAATTCAAATATCGTGGAACTACAGTCAGGATCATGCAGGATCTCTCAGCTTCCACATTAAAAGACAGGAGAAATTGGAATATGATATTCCGAAGGGCAAAGGAGTTGGGACTACAACCAAGGATCAACTACCCAGCAAAACTAAGCATAATTTTCCAGGCAAGGCGATGGACATTCAATGAAATAAGGGAATTCCAGACCTTCCTGATGAAAAGGCCAGAACTCAATGGAAAATTTGATCTCCAAATACAAACCTCAAGAGAGACATAAAAAGGTAACCGGGGGAAAAACCCCACAAACTTCATTAACCAATAAGCTTAGGTTGTTTACATCTTTATGTGGGATTATATCATCTTATGTATGTTTTTTATGTATATATATATATACATATACATATATAAGTCATTCTTGTGAATGGTACAACTATTGTGACAAATGAAAGGGATATACATAGGTTGTGAATGCCTGTATAAATTAACTGATGTAAAGATATAAAATATAAATAAGAGATATAAAGGGAGGGCTATGAGGGAAGTGGTAAGAAGGTTGTAGAAAAGGGTAAATTACACCAAAGGAAGTGGCAAAAAAACATATTATAGTAGAGGGAAAGAAGGGAGGGAGAAGAGCAGTATTTGAGCTTTACTGTCATCTGATCTAGTTCAAGAAGGGAATAACATACTCTGATAAGTTTAGAAATCTAACTTGTCCTACGGGAAGTGGGAGGGAAAGGGGGGAAAAAGGGAGGGGGGAGGGCAGAAGGAAGAGGAGAAGTAGCAAGTGGGTAACGGTTAGATAAGGGAGGGGAATAAAGAGGGAGGGTTAACTGAGGAAAGCGGCGGTCAAAAGCAAAACTTTGTTGGGGAGGAGAAGGGGAAAGGGAGAAATAAAAGCATAAACAGGGGGAATTAGGATGGAGAAAAAGACACAGATAGAAATCATAACCCTGAACGTGCAGGGGATGAACATTCTCACAAAACAGAAGCAGATAGCAGAATGGATTAAAAACCATAATCCTACAATATGCTGTTTACAAGAAACACATCTGAAACAGGGGGATACACATAGGGTTAAGGTAAAAGGCTGGAGTAAAATATATTGTGCCTCAGCTAAAGTAAAAAAAGCAGGTGTAGCAATCCTAATCTCAGACAAAGCAAAAGTAAAGATAGATCTAATTAGAAGAGATAAGGAAGGACATTATATCCTGCTAAAAGGCACCATAAACAATGAAGCAATATCATTGCTTAACATATATGCACCAAGTGGTAAGGCATACAAATTCTTAGAGGAGAGGTTAAGGGAGTTACAGGAAGAAATAGACAGCAAAACTATAATATTGGGAGACCTCAACCTCCCCCTTTCTGAACTTGATAAATCTAACCTCAAAATAAATAAGAAAAAAGTTAAGGAGGTAAACAGAATTTTAGAAAAGGCACATATGATAGACCTCTGGAGAAAACTGAATGGGGATAAAAAGGAATATACTTTCTTCTCAAAAGTACATGGCACATACTCAAAAATTGACCATGTACTTGGGCATAAAAACCTCACAATCCAGTGCAGAAAAGCAGAAGTAGTCAATGCATCCTTTTCAGATCATGATGCAATAAGAATCATTTTTAATAAAGCACCATGGAAAAATAAGCTAAAAACTAATTGGAAACTAAATAATTTAATTCTAAAGAGTGAGTGGGCCAAAGATCAAATCAGAGAAACAATTAATAATTTCATTCAAGAGAATGACAATAATGAAACAACATACCAAAACTTATGGGATGCAGCAAAAGCTGTTCTTAGGGGAAGTTTTATATCTCTAAATGCCTACATGAATAAAATAGGGAAAGAGGAGATCAATGATATGGGCATACAGCTGAAAAAGCTAGAAAAAGAGCAAATTGAAAACCCCCAATTAAATACCAAATTAGAAATACTGAAAATCAAAGGAGAGATTAATAAAATTGAAACCAAGAAAACTATTGAATTAATAAATAAAACAAAGAGCTGGTTTTATGAAAAAACCAATAAAATTGACAAACCTTTGGCCAATTTGATTAAAAAAAAGAAAGAAGAAAATCAAATTACCAGTATAAAAAATGAAAAGGGTGAGGTCACCTCTAATGAAGAGGAAATCAAAACAATAATTAGGAATTGTTTTGCCCAACTGTATGCCCATAAATTTGACAACCTTAGAGATATGGATGAATATCTACAAAAACATAAACTGCCCAGACTAACAGAGAAGGAAGTGAAATTTCTTAATGACCCCATATCAGAAAAAGAAATTGAGCAGGCCATCAACGAACTCCCTAGGAAAAAATCTCCAGGGCCAGATGGTTTTACATGTGAATTCTATCAAACATTTAAAGAACAACTAATTCCAATACTTTGCAGACTATTTGGGAAAATAGGGGAAGAAGGAGTCCTACCAAATTCTTTTTATGACACAAATATGGTACTAATACCTAAACCAGGTAGAGTTAAAACAGAGAAAGAAAATTATAGACCAATTTCTCTAATGAATATTGATGCAAAAATTTTAAATAAAATATTAGCAAAAAGATTGCAGCAACTCATTACGAGAATAATACACCATGACCAGGTAGGATTTATTCCAGGAATGCAAGGCTGGTTCAATATTAGGAAAACTATTAGCATAATTGATCATATCAACAACAAAACTAGCAAAAACCATATGATCATCTCAATAGACGCAGAAAAAGCCTTTGACAAAGTACAACACCCATTCCTATTAAAAACACTAGAAAGCATAGGAATAAGGGGAACCTTCCTCAAAATTATAAATAGCATCTACCTAAAACCATCAACAAGCATTATTTGTAATGGGGATAAACTAGATGCATTCCCAATAAGATCAGGGGTGAAACAAGGATGTCCATTATCACCCCTATTATTCAATTTGGTTCTAGAAACATTAGCTGTAGCAATAAGAGAAGAAAAAGAAATTGAAGGAATTAGAATAGGAAAAGAAGAAACTAAATTATCACTTTTTGCAGATGATATGATGATTTATCTAGAGAATCCTAGAGAATCAAGTAAAAAACTACTTGAAATAATAAACAACTTTAGCAAAGTTGCAGGATATAAAATAAACCCACATAAATCCTCAGCATTCCTATACATTACTGACAAAGCCCAACAGCAAGAGATAGAAAGAGAAATTCCATTCAAAGTTACTGAAGGCACTATAAAATATTTGGGAGTCTATTTGCCAAGACAAACCCAGGGCCTATATGAACATAACTATGAAACACTTTTCACGCGAATAAAATCAGATCTAAATAAATGGAGAAATATCAGTTGCTCATGGTTAGGCCGAGCTAATATAATAAAAATGACAATTCTACCTAAATTAATCTATCTATTCAGTGCCATACCAATCGAACTACCAAAATTTTTTTTTACTGAGCTGGACAAAATAATAACAAAATTCATTTGGAAAAACAAGAGGTCTAGAGTATCTAGGATATTAATGAAAAGACATGCTAGGGATGGTGGTTTAGCCACACCAGATATTAAACTGTACTACACAGCAGCAGTCATCAAAACTGCCTGGTACTGGTTAAGAAACAGGGGTGTGGATCAGTGGTATAGGATAGGTACACAAGTAGGTGAAATCAACAAGTTTAGCAATCTACTCTTTGATAAACCCAAAGAAGCCAGTTTCTGGGCTAATAATTCACTATTTCACAAAAACTGTTGGGAAAATTGGAAAATGGTAGGGCAAAAACTGGGCATAGACCAATATCTTACACCATATACCAAAATAAAGTCAAAATGGGTTCATGATTTAGGAGTAAAAGTTGATACTCTAAGTAATTTGGGAAAGCAAGGAATAGTTTACTTATCAGATTTGTGGAAAAGTAAAGAATTCATGACCCAACAAGAGATAGAGAGCATTACAAAATGCAAAGTGGATAATTTTGATTATGTCAAATTGAAATGTTTTTGTACAAAAAAAGCCAATGCAACAAGAATTAGGAGGGAAGCAGAAAATTGGGAGAAAATCTTTGCAACTAGTATCTCTGATAAAGGCCTCATTTCTAAAATATACAGGGAGCTAAGCCAAATATATAGGAATACAAGCCATTCCCCAATTGAGAAATGGTCAAAGGATATGAACAGGCAGTTTTCAGAGGAAGAAATTAAAGCTATCTACAGGCATATGGAAAAATGCTCTGGATCGCTGCTGATTAGAGAAATGCAAATCAAAACAACTCTTAGATACCACATCTCTCCTGTCAGATTGGCTAAAATAACAAATCAGGAGAATGATAAATGCTGGAAAGGATGTGGGGAAATTGGAACATTGTTGCATTGCTGGTGGAGTTGCGAGCTGATCCAGCCATTTTGGAGGGCGGTGTGGAACTATGCCCAAAGGGCTATAGAAATGTTCATACCCTTTGACCCAGTAATACCACTTCTAGGGTTGTATCCCAAAGAAATCACGCAAGCGGGAAAAGGACCCATATGTACAAGAATATTTATAGCAGCTCTCTTTGTGGTAGCCAAGAATTGGAAAGCAAAGGGATGCCCATCAATTGGGGAATGGCTGAACAAGCTGTGGTATATGAAGGTGATGGAATACTATTGTGCCATAAGAAATGGGGATGATGCAGACTTCATAACAACCTGGAAAAACCTACACGACATAATGCTGAGTGAGCGGAGCAGAGCCAGGAGAACGTTGTGCACAGCCACAGATATGTGGATTCCGTGAGGACCAACCCTGACATACTGCGCTTCTCTCAGCAACCTAAAGGGGCAAGGACAACTCCAGGGGACTCACGATGGAGAATGCTATCTTCATTCAGAGAAAGAACTGCGAAGTTTGAATACAGACTGAGGCACACTACTACATGCTCGCCTTTTCTGCTTCTCTTTTGTTTTTGGTTTTGGGGTTTTTTTTTTTTGTTTTTTTTTTTTTTTTGGTTCTGTTTCTTCTTTCTCATGATTCATTCCATTGGTCAAAATTCTTCTCCACGACTTGACTAGAGCATAAATTAATTCAATGCGAAGTTATACATGACAGTTATATGAGACTTCATGCCGTCTTGGGGAGGGAGGGGGGAGGAAGGGGAGAAAAACTGGAACTCAAAACTATGTAGAACCGTGTGTGGTAAACTAAAAATAAATAAAAAATAAATTAAAAAAAAAAAAAAAAGCACAAGATGACCACTGTCATTTTCTTCTAGCCCAATAGGCCTGTTTCATTAACCTGGCTTATCCCAACAGCTACTCCATGGGTTCTATGAGCTACACACTTTCAATGCTACTGATGCAGCCTTCCCATCTGTCAAGGCCACCACTGAACTGCCTTGTTCTGGTGGGCCACTAGAATGCTGACTCACTTTAGGCCAGGTACCTTGCTCATCCTGCATCTGTTCATGACACTGTAGCTTCCTAGCCCTTAGAGGGAAGTAGAGAAAGAGAGGAACCTGCCGGGTGGCCAGATGTACCATGTTCTCCATAAATGCCACTCCATCCCCTACCTCCTTAGTTTTGTTGAACCTTCCTCAGTTATCCAAGCTTCTCATTGCCATTGCAACCCTTAGTCCACACCTTGGCCCCTTATCCAGGCCGAGTTGGTTGCAGTCCAGGTCGAGCATTCTGCACTGAGTTTCCCAGGAGCTCTTTTCCTAGAAGGCATCTATTCCAGATGCTGATTCTGCTCAGGTCTTGAAGGAGGGTGGGATGGAAAAAGAAACTTACAACCCACCTGTTTACTCCCACCACCATCTGGAGCAGCCTCTAAATGAACTCTCTCCAGAAGGGAGTGGGGAAGGACCTGGCCAATATATTCATTTTGTATATTAAATTTTATTTTATTTTCAGATCCCCATTTTATCCCTCCTTTTACCCCCTAATTGAGAAAACAAGAAAAACAAAACAAACACATATAATCAAGGAAAACAAATTCCTGCATCACTGGCCCACATATTCTTCCTGCCTCATCATTTAGCCTATCATGTACACACTTCAGTACATACTTTTAGGACCTCTACTTTGGAAATCTCTTTACTAGAATTTTGATCTCTCTCAGAGGAAAAATCCTCATACCTGCGCAAATGTTCTGAGGCAGAAAACAGGGGGAAAAAGAAGCAAAAAGCCATGATAAGTCACAACCTACAATAATAAGGTTGTGAATAATTCAGAATTGGCATTATTTTCCATCTGTGTGGAAATGCATTTATATTTATCATGGTTACATCATTTATCATCATCCCGAAGTGTTCCAGGTGCAGCAGATGCTTTCTTTTTTTCCTATGGAAAATTAACATTGTTATCAAAATCCTGCACCAAATAGTATACAGAGCATATGCTCTCTGTCTGGTTTACTTTTTCTTTGTACTATTATATTTAGTTATTTAAGTAAGATTGTAAGGGGTAGGGGAAAAAGCATTATTCAGTATATCTGAGTTAAAGTTATTGCTCTACCATTACCCTATTGTGTGACTTAGAGCAAGTCATCCTATATCACTGAGGCTCAATTTCTGAATCTGAAAAATAAAGGGATTGAACCAGATGAATCCCAGTATTCCTTTAATCTGAAAGATTTTTTTTTAAAAAAACTAAACAAATTCTGAGGGGCAACATAAAAATGCACAGAAAAATATTTTTCCTTTTTGGTAAATGCATTATTAAATAAATGTATGAGAGCTAGAGTGGTATGTGGATAGAGAGCTGGCCTTGGAGTACTGGCCAGGAAGATAAGGATTTGATTCTGAGTCAGTCCACTATCCTTTATTAAGCAACTGCGCTGTACCTGGGAATGCAAAAAAAAAGGAAAAATAAAACAAACAGACATAAAAACCTTCTAAGACATATTGTCTGTGTGACTGTTGGGAAATTCTTAACTTCTCAGCGTCCCAGGCAACCTCCTAGACTATATGTTGCAAAACAGCTATCTCCCTGGTTGTTCTCTACACCAAATGCCCTACCAACCTGCCCATAGTGGATAATAATCCTTCCTTTTAGGCAACTAGGTGGTATGGTATTCAAATCCAGCCTCAGGCACTTACTTGCTGTGTGACCCGGGGCAAGTCACTTATTGCCTCAGTTTCCTCATCTGTCAAATGAGCTGGAGAAGGAAATGGCAAACCACTCCAGTATCTCTGCTGAGAAAACCCCCAAAAGGGTCACGAAAAGTCAGATATGACTGAATATGACTGAACAACAACTAAACAATTCTTCCTTTTATAGTGAATATAAAAACTTTAAAAATCTGACTTCTTTAGGGAGCAGCTTCTTGCATGTCTACACACTCTCTTGCTCTACATTTTCAAATAGTGTTTAGAAAGATTAACATGAGACTTGTGACAATGATGTTCTATAAGCGTGTATACTTCAAGAGCCTTATTTCCTTGGACTTTAATCCTTCAGATATAATAACATGGACCAGAAGCACTGAGCCATATTGTCTTTGTGTGATCTCATTTAACTGATAAGCAATAAACACTTTGGAGGTTATTTACTTCTCTAAAACTTTGCCTAAGAAGAACTAGCAAGGAATATTTGAAATGGTCATGGTTCTGCCTCTCCTGATTGTAACTGATATCATGTTTCAGGTCACATAAAGGACATCGTAGAGACCTTTCTTTCTTTCTTTTTTCTCTTTCCCTTTTTCTTCCTCCTTTCTTTTTCCTTTCTTCCTTCCTTCCTTCCTTCCTCTCTTTTTCTGTTTCTTTCACAGGGCTGTTTTTAATTGCATAGCAAGGAAATGAGCAAGGCAGAGGGGTGAATTCTTTTTAAAGAATCATTTTGAGTAATGCAATCATGTTAAAATTTTCAAGTTAGATTCATTGAATATTCTCAAGGTCTAATTTCTTTATTGAGGCACCTTAATGCAGTGGAAATAACAACTGGACTTGGATGAAGGAAAAAGGAAGGAAGGGAAGTAGGAAGGAAGGAATTAGAAGAAAGGATAAAGATGAGGAGACATGCAAGCAATTACAATGGTCCCAATTGGACTTATGCAAACAAGCAGTTTACTCTTCAAAAGAGAACATAAAGAAAAACTATTAATATGAATTATTGTCATTTCCTATTGGAATTTAATAAATATACACAAATTACCATAAAAGACAAAAGACCCCCAAACTTCCTCATCCAATGAAAATTTGATCACCTTGCCAAGAGTTGAGACATGACAGGAAGGAAGGAAGGAAGGAAGGAAGGAAGGAAGGAAGGAAGGAAGGAAGGAAGGAAGGAAGGAAGGAAGGAAGGAAGGATTTATGATGATAGGTATTGTGCTGAGCACAGGACATACAAATTCAAAAGTGATATAGTCCTTGCCTTCAAGGAATTTCCATTCTAATAGAGAGATACAGTACCTAGAGGATTTTGGTGTCCAGGGAATGGAGTTTTGGTTTACAGAGTCACATGAATTGTGAGGAGAGCCATAAAACAGTTCATTACCATTGCCTTTCCAGTAGCGGTGCTAGCACTGATTTGATTTCTATTGGGGTGGTAGAAGGGGAAGAGCAGTGGTTATGTTCAGCAGATGACAAGATGGTAGATTACTTGATGAGAGATAAAACATGGTCTGGGGCCAACTCAAAATAGAAGTTAGGGGAGTTCTTACTCATTCATCCACCAATCAGGATGACTGAGACAAAGCTAAATGGATTAACTCTGAGTTTCCACTGTTCTCTAAAGTGCTGTCCTCAGTTCTGCACAATGTATTTTAGTGAGAGCATTGATAAGGTAAACAGAACACCAGAGAAGAGTGACCAGGATGAAGAAGAGCCTTGACATCATGCTGTAAAAGTATCAGTTGAAAGAACTGATATTTAGTTTGGAGAAGAGAAAGTTCAGGAGGGACATAGCTGGTAGTCATCTTTTAGCAAATGAAGTGTTGTCATATGAAAGAGGGATCACATTGGTTCTACTGGGCATGAAGAAGGAATGTGTAGGAGATTTGGTGAGATAGACTTTGACTGAATACAAAGTAAAACTTCCTAAAAACTAGAGCTGTCAAAAGTAGAATGTGCTGTCTAAAAACAGGTCACCCCTCATTCAAGGTCTTCAACTAAAGACCAAACAAGAAATGTTTATATAATTAATGTAATTGTTTACATAATCATTGTCCATTAGATTGTAAGTTCCTTGAGGACATAGACTATCTCTTGCCTCTTTTTGGATCCCACCACTTAGCACAGTGACTAGTACAGAGTAGGAACTTAATAAATGTCAATTGATTAACAATTACAGCTTCTAAGCCACAATATGTTGCAGAGAATTATGAAATAGAAGAGCTTTATGAAGAATTTGACAAGACTTTCTAAACCAAGTTTTCTTAACCTAGAATCCACAGAGAACCCTCTCCCCAAGGAGTGCATGAATGGTTGAGGCCAAATTGGTTAGCTTATTTGGAAATATGTGTGTGTATATATGTGTATATATGTGTATATATATGTGTGTGTGTGTGTGTGTACATATATATATATGTATACATATATATGTATAC
Source organism: Trichosurus vulpecula (assembly GCF_011100635.1). Classification (NCBI taxonomy): domain Eukaryota; kingdom Metazoa; phylum Chordata; class Mammalia; order Diprotodontia; family Phalangeridae; genus Trichosurus; species Trichosurus vulpecula. The sequence continues at coordinate 99,552,801 of NC_050576.1, read as the reverse complement.
ATATGTATACACATATATATGTATACATATACATATATATATATGGACTCACCTCTAACTGAAATTTAGTCTTTCTTTCAATTATTTAAAAACATTGTTATGAGAAGGGTCCATAGGCTTCACTAAACTGCCAAGAGAGATAATGGCACCAGAATGATTCAGAATGCTTCCTCTAAACTAAGTTAATCTATATCTTGCTCCCTGATGACTTTGGTGTGAAGATGAGGAGAAGAGAGTACGGTGAAAACCTTTTGAAATAGAGCTATGGATTAAGAAATTTAAAAAGGCCAAGGGCTTGTAGACTACTCAGAAACCTCATACGTGTATATCATGAATACTTTCTTAGCAAGAACCAATTAACATTTAAAAAAAAGAGAAGTTGTCTTAAAAGTTAACAGAACACAACAGAAAACAACTGGTGACTGACACAGAAATAATTTATAAGGCTGCTATCCATGTGAAGCATAAACATAAATTAGTTAAAGTAAGTGCCCAAGGCAACACCCAATTAGAAGAAAGGATAAAGATGAGGAGACATGCAAGCAATTACAATGGTCCCAATTTGACTTATGCAAACAAGCAGTTGATTCTTCAAAAGGGAACATAAAGAAAAACTATTAATATGAATTATTGTCATTTCCTATTGGAATTTAATAAATATACACAAATTACCATAAAGGACAAAAGACCCCCAAACTTCCTCATCCAATGAAAATTTGATTGCCTTGCCAAGAGTTGAGACATGACAGCCAATGGCAGCACCAGTATGAAATGTAAACTCATTGACACTGTAACAGCAGTGAATGATGGAAAATCATAAGTGACATCCCCAGGCAAAATGGCCAGGGGGAGAAGAGGACAGGACAAGTCTATTCAGGGCATGGCAAAATCCCCAACTAAACCTCTTTGTTTCCCTAAAATTTATAGATGTCTGTGGAAAGAGAGCAACAAAGAATTATTTTTTTTAAAAAATAATTGTCAGTATTTCCATAATGAAAAACTTTCATAATTAAGAAAGGCATAAGGACATCTGGACTCTTAGTATCTCAGTCCAATGGACCATATAAGAAAGTAGAAATACACTAAAGAACAAGGTTGGGAGAATATGTGGACTGGATCAGTTTCAAAATAGGAGAAATGCATACTAGAAGTGACACAATTTTAACAATTTTGAATGCACTTAAAATAGTGCTGGACTTAGAGTCTAGACAACCAACTTTGAATCCTGGATTTGCACTCCATTTCAAGTCACTTGATCAAGTCACTTATTATCTCTGGGTCTCAGTTCCTTCATCTTTAAAATATGGATGTTGATAGTTATAATTCCTTTCAACTCTAAATCTATGAACAAATAAATAAAAAGTAACTTATTGGATTTTCATATGTACAAAATATTTTGCTAAATGCTGGAGATAATATGATTCAATGCCTTCTTAGGGATACCGTAGAAAAGTATATTGGGAAAGGATACTTGTTCACATATAGATTGGACTAAATAGAATCTAACATTACTTTCAATTCTGAGATTCTTGGGTTCTGGGAGGATGAGTGGTGTCCAGGGCATACGTGTTTTGGACAGGTGACATCTTTTTGTAAGACTTGTGGGATGCTGACCTTGAAGATTAACAACGTTACTCTTCTACTTCTAGTTGCAAAAAAAATATTCTCTTCTGGAGACAAATTAACTTCTGGTAAAGGAAAGAATTTGAGTTGTAGGAAGGGTAAATTCATCTTTCCCCTTTGTAATGGGGAGAATATACAAAGAGAGCTTGTCTAACATGGCTTAAATGCCAGAATAGCCTCAGATTTCATATTTGTGATCCATGTGGCAATAAGTCAGTCAATTAGCATTTATTAAGTGCTTACTATGTTTACAATTTAAAGGTTCTATCAGAAACCATGCAGCTTTCATGTAAAAAGTCTTAGACTACCTCAGAAAAGCAAGAAGTTGGAAAAGAAGAGGAGTATCTCAAGGAAGATGAAATGCAAAAGGGCTGAATTGTGATTGCTCCTTCTGGCTTAGCAACATATTTGCTCACTATTTACCAGTTTTATTGTTTTCTTTGACTGCTTTTCTTTTTAAAGGCAGAGTTAGGAGGTGGTACTCTGTCTTATAATCTATTTCAGATTTATCTTGGCAAGACAACTAACTTCTTTGGCCCTTCTACAAACCTGTTCCTTCACTTCAGCTTTTGAAGCACTTTATACTATCCCCTAGATTCACTGTGGCTGTTTTGGGTAGTCAGTTATGCAACACACAACATGAACCCTCATACTATTCAATGTCTATTGCTAGACCATCAAAGAGCTACATCAATAAAATGGCAAAAGCATTTAATTAAATAAACAAAATAGTAAATCCCTCTGGTCCCCATACAAATGGGAACAATTTCCAAACCTTCAGAGAAGTTATAATCTCAAATTACCCAACATATTTGGAGGACATAGTTACTTCAGAGATCAAGATACCAGTAATAAATGGTTTGAGTATGGAGTTCCTGTTGGTGTTACTTTCCTTAGAATGGTAAGATGAAAGAGAGACAAATTCTCTCCTATGGCTCTAGAATTATCGAGATTAAGCCATAATTCAGGGGTTTGGAGACACCATGGCCCTACCATTCTATTTTGACTTCTTTTGATTTCCAGTTTGATTAGAGCCCCTCCCCGCTATTTCTAAAATGAAGCCATCTATATTTAACTTCCATACATTTGCACATTCTCGCTTCCATGTTTGGATAATACTTTACTTTCCTCTATACCACAAAGAATTCCTAGCTTCCTTTGAAGTACAGAGAGTTAGTAAACTCCTTCTTGGAAATTGTGCATTCTCTCATTCTCATTCTCTCTCTCCCTCCCTCTCCACCTCTCTCTCTCTCTCTCTCTCTCTCTCTCCATGTGGGTATTTGTACTTCCTTTTCTGTGTACATGTTTTTCTTTAAAAGAATGTAAGCTTCTGAAGGGCCAGGAAAACTTCATTTTTTGGCCGTGAGTTAGAGAGAGCTTGACATTTACCCACGGAGCACTTTCCAGTACTGGGTGATATTGGGAATGATAATTTGGTAGACAGTACCAGATTATTTTTGCTGAGCAGGGTCTGGTCCTCCCCACAAAAGCACCATTTTTACAAAAGATTGACCTCTTAATACAGGTTTACAAAAGGAAAATAACTTATACATACCAATCTTTGACAGACAATTCCCTCCACCAATTTGAGCAGTATCACGGTTCCATAGTTGTATGTTTCTAGGGACCTAGCTCACGGTTTTTGCTTATCCTGACTTGAAGAGAAGGGGAAAGTAGCTTAACTCCCAATAAAGCCTCAGTTTTGTAGCACTGCAGTTTTATTGATAGTTTTGGAAACTTTCTGGCATTTTATTCTTTCCAATGGAGGGAGTCATGTGTGATGCCTGTCACTTCTCTTCTCTCTTCCTTCAGAATTTGTTAAAACACTAAAACGCCCAACTAACCCTGAGAATCTTAATGTATTCCAGCACAAAAGCCAGCAATTTAAAGCTTTCATATATTTGTTTTAAAAATCATTCAGGTGGTATCTAGTTTCAGTGTGATTTAGGGGACTTATCCCATTCCTAGATGAAAAACAAATTGAGCTTTTGCATTATGATATTTGGAGAGTTTTGCTTTGAGGAAATGCTTCATTTTCATCTATCTTTTGTCATCCTGACCTTAATCAACTTCAGAGTCAGCGAATGCATAAAAATTATATTTTACAGGAAATATTTTAAAGTCTGTTTCAACCTTGACCTTGAGTTTGAACGTGGCTAACTGCCAAGTAGCCAGGTATAGACAGAATAACTAATATGGCAACTCTCAACTAGCTAACTTTGTCTCTGAGAAGGAGCAGTGAGAAAGTTAAGAGAAGACTTAAAGGGAGGGTAGCATCATAAAACCCAGAGAGAAGAGGGTGTATAGGGGAGAGTGGTCAACAACTGATAGGTTTGGGAAAATGGAAGGTAAAGGTATTAAACATACCAAGTAAAAGTTAACTGAACACTAAAAACTGAACTTCTTGATTTCTCTTCATTAGTGGAATAAGGCACCACATCTATGTTTGCGCAAAGTATATATTGTAAAGAGTGAGAAGTATTATATAATGAATAGAGTATTGACCTTAGAGTTCAGAAGAACTTATTTTAAGTTTAGCCTCTTATGCTCACTGTATGTGTGACCTTGGGCAAGTTACTTTTTATAGACTTTTAGATGTTTCAAACTAGATATCCAGCAGTCATCTCAAACTCACTCTATCCAAAATAGAATTCGTTATCTTTTTCCATAAACACTCCCCCATTTACTGCTACCCCCTAACATTGTCTAAACTTTTCTATTAGTGTTGAGGGCACCACCATCTTCCAGTCCCCCGGGCTTGAAACCTAACTGTCAACCTTGATTCCTCACTATCTCTCACTACTCATATCCAATCTGTTTCCAAAGCCTGTTTATTTCACTTTTGCAGCATGTCTCAAATATATCCTCTTTTCTCCTTGGATATTGCTATCCTGCTGGTGCAGGCCCTCATAACCTCATATTTGGAATATGGCAATAGCCTACTGGTAGGTCTACTTGCTTCAAGTCCCTTCCTACTCCAATCTAACCTCCATTCAACCACCAAAGTGATTTTCCTAAAGCACAGGTCTGATCACTTCACTTCTCTATTCAATAAACTCCAGTGGTTCCCTATCACCTCCAGGATCAAATAGAAAATCCTCTGTTGGGTATTCTAAGCCCTTTATAACCAACTCCTCTTCTCCATCTTATTCCTTTTGATCCAGTGACACTAGCCTTCTTGCTGGTCCAAGAACAAGACACTCCATCTCTTAGCTCTGGGCATTTTGTCTAGTTGTCCTCCATACCTGAAAATCTTTTTCCTCATCTCTACCTATTGGCTTCCCTGGCTTTTTCAAGTCCCAACTAAAGTCCAGTTTTCTGCAGGAAGTTTTTCCCTCTTCATTCTAGAGTGTTCCCTCTTATATGTTTTTATACATAGCTTTTTGCATGTGGTATCCCTCATTAGATTGTGAGCTCCCTGAGGGAAAGGACCATCTTTTGCCTTTTTTTGTATCTTTGGTACTTCACACTGTGTCCAGCACCTAGTATGTACTTAATAAATGTTTACTGAGTAACAGAGTCACTATTTTACCTCTATGGAGGGGATTTCCACATTGGCTATTCCCTGCAATTAAAAAACAACAACATAGGTCAAGGCATGCCTTTATTCCCCAGTCTCCCTGCCCCACCTTTCAAGAGAAAGATGCTGCAGAGAAGATATTCTAGAATACCTTATGTCTTTTTATATCATATATATTCAACTCTGATTTCTCATTGTGGAATAAAGGTAACCTTGCATTCTTGAAAGCAATGCCAGTGGAGCTCAGGCCTTGGACAAGTTGGTTCCTATACTAAAGTCTAGCAACCTGTCATCCTCTCAACTCAAGTGATGATATTTTTAAGTAATACAATTTTTGGATGTTACTTCATTAATTAAAAGCTATGACAAAAGCACTGACAAAGATCATAACCCTCTGTGGCTAAGTCAATGGTTTTCAAGCACTACTATGAATACATCATTCTATGGCCAAGTTAGCAATGTACCTTTCCAGCTTAATGAGGATGGCCTTTGAAAGATAGATACACAATTTTCATTGGAACATACGTGAAACTTCTCCAAAAAATTAAAAAGCAGACCTCATACGCCACCAGCCCAGTGTTCAATAGCCCAGGGTATCCAATTCGTGATGAATCATGAGCTAGGACCTTGAGTAGAGGCTGCAGCTGGTCATGAAAATGTCTCCTAAGCAAGGTCAGAAGATCACATAGACAAGCAGGGCAATGTTGGTATATTACCATATTACGATATCCATCTCCATCTCCATTTCCATCTCCTTCTCTAACTATATCTAAATCTACAAACACATACACATACATGTGACACATTATTATATTCATATATATATGTATACAATGTGTATTGAATAAGCATTAGATATAATTTTGCGTTATGTGTATATATTGTGTGTAAATATAAATTATATTTTATTACAATACATATTTTATAATATGATATTTTAAACAAGGTATATGCAATAGATTAATTGTTTTGCGAATAATCTTTTTTTTGGCATTCTGGCAATATTCGTGTTTGTTGTTGACTGTCTAGCTTCTAATTTAAAAAAAAAACCCTCTAAATAGCATGCCAGACATAATAGAATACCAGAGTTCAAAACTTGCCTTAAACACTTACTTTTTCTGTGGCCCCAGACAAGTCACTTTAACTGCTTTCTGACTCAGTTTCTTCATCTGTAACATGGGGATAATAGCACCTATCTCACCAAGTTGTTTAGGATTAAATGAGATAATAAATGTAAAATGCTTTGCAAAACTTTAAACTATCATATAAATGCTATTTCTTCTTCTTCTTCTTCTTCTTCTTCTTCTTCTTCATCATCATCATCATCATCAATCATCCATGGGTGAGTTACAACGTGGGTCTGTTGAGTGAGCAACTGAATAGATTTTGGAGAAGTATTCAGAGGTTTATCTTCCATGTCAAGTCTTTAACTGAGTATGACAAAGTCCACCAGCATATTGGATAGAAAAGAAACAAATTGTGTATTATATCAAATCAGATACTCGAGACAGCATGATCATAGATGGAGCTATCTTTCCTAGTGTACACCTTCCAGTGCTTGGCTGCCCACAAAAGAAGGGGGAGCACACCTCTTTCCCCCCAGGTTGTATAATAAGAACACTCAGGTTAATGAATTAGAGGAAAGCCCTTTATAAAATTCACTTAGAAATTAATTATTTAAACTTAAAACTATATACAGTTAATTGATATAATCTACTGTAAAAGAACAGGATAGGGAATGTGTGGCTAGATCATAGTTTATGTGGAAAAGGCATGAGAATTTTAACAGACGAGAGGGCTCACCATGAGTCAACAATATCATGTCAGCCAATAATGTAAGCCAGTCGTAGCACTGGTGCATAGAAGGAGGAGGGAGGTGCCCACTGTTCTCGGTACTGGTCAGACTACAGTTAAAGTATCATGTATAGTTTTAGGCATTGCTTTTTTAAAAATGATAGTAACTTTAACAAAATAATAATGCAAATTCCTTTCTTGCTCCCATGTTTCCTCAGAGATAATGTTTTTTTAAAAATACAATATTAACATTTATAAGCAATTTAAGACTTATAAAGTATTTTCTTCATAACTCTATGAGGCAAGTAGTGCAAATATTATAATCGCTTGTTTACAGATGAGAAAACTCATATTGATAAAGGTAAAGTAACCAGTTAAGTACCACATTTTAAGGATAACATTGACAAGACAGTGCATCCAAATGAGGGTGATACAATGTAGAGGAAAGAGAGGAACAATGAATGACAGTTCATTAGACCAAAAATAAGGAAAAAGGCTTGAGAAAACATGTAATTCTCCAAAGGTGATTTCTGTGCTATGTAATCAGTGAATGTTGCCTATCACATGAGTAGTGCATTGCAATTAGAATTCAGCTTAGGATGGAATGGTCATTTTTAGGTAACCCAGAAGTAGGGATATTCTAGGCTATTTCTACATTTTTCAGGGCTAAATAAGTTCATAAATGACAGGGAAAAGTAAAATTTACAATAAAACTTAATAATGACAACAAAGACATTATTATTAATACTCCTCAGAAACAAACCACTGTAAAAATAGTCACTGATATAGCTTGGGGACTCTGAGGATGGGAAAGGGGAAGAGGAGGGCAAAGAAAAGAATTAAATCACTCCTGGGAACATGTCGTCCTGACTTCCTCTGATCGCAATAATTTTTAAAACTTAATTTTTTTTTTTTTTACTTCAGGCAGAACACCAGTAGAGGGCACTAAAAACCCTGTGCATGAAAGAATGCTGTACAAAAATACCAAAAGGCAGAGAACTACATTTAATTAAAAGCACACTCCACCCCCTCCAAAAAATACTAATATCAATAGAGAAAGATAGCTTTTAAATTTTGAAAAAGGGGGTAAATATTTTCCTTAAGAGAGTAATTATACTGCTAATGAATAAATGGATTTTATTTTTCCCTTTGAAAGAATTTCTGAAATGAGGACTTTCCTTAACTGGAATATCCCAGAATATTGTCAGAATCATAAAATGTTACACCTGGGAAGGAAGCCTAGGGAGCTAATGTTTCTTAATATTTAAGAAAAAGCGCATTAGAAATGTAACCTTTAATAGAAAAAAATAATTTTTATGTCAGAGATAGGAGACATAATTTGCAGTCATTGGGGGAAAACTATGCTTACTGTTTCTCATTGAATACTTTTAAATTATTTATGATTTTATTATCATCATAATTATTTCATCAAATTCAAATTTTTCACTTGAATTTCTGCGAGTTGAAGAGGCTTTTTAGAAAGCTGTAGTAATCTTTACAGTAGAGAGATTGTGTTCTTACTTTGACTTAATTTTAAATTGTTTTGTCTTTGAATTAAAATAATATCACCAATTTTTAGGCCTATAAAGGACAGGTAACAAAACTGAGAACAAGGATGTAGAATTGTCATTAATCCGTGCCTGTTTTCAGGAATTTAGTTTGTTACTTTGACTGCTATTCTTAACTTTTTGGGTTTTGGATCAGGATTGGAATCAGAAACATAGGCAACAAAGTGCAAATGGAGAGACCAGATGCAGGCCTATGATTATAATTTTTTCTTGGAAAGAAATCCATTTTTACCTACCAAGGAACTGCAATGTTGGGTCCCAAAATGGCCACATATTAATGTCCAATGATGGAATCCCAAAAGGACAATGCATCATCTGATGTGAGTCAAAACTTGTCTGGTGAGTCACCTCTCTGGATATAATTCAAGCATTTCTGAAATCGAGGAACTTTTTCAGGAGGCCTCAGTAGCATTTTGTATACTGGACATCTATCCCTATGCAACCTGAAAGAATTAACTAATTTCTAAGAGGGTTGATTTATGTTCAGAGAGCGCTCCTTCAATTAACTGTTGCCTAGTAGGTTGATTATTCACCAGCATCAGAAAAGCTAACTAAGGTGTCTTCAACAAGGGATTGAATAGTTTCATTACAACAGAGAGAGAGAGAGACAGAGAGAGAGAGAGAGAGAGACAGAGAGAGAGACAGAGAGAGACAGAGAGAGAGGGGGGGAGACAGAGAGAGACAGAGACAGAGACAGACAGAGAAATCAGAGACAGATAGACAGATTGCAGAAATGAATTGTGTGAGAGCAAGTTAATTGTATTTACAAGAATTCTGTCCATCTCCTCTTTAAATAGCTTTAGGAACATTTTGAGGTACACTGGAGTTATGATATAGCAATGGGATTTGTTGCTGGAAAGGATCTTAGAGGTCTTCTCTCCTGTTTTAAAGATGAAAAAACTGAGGCCTAGAGATGGGAAGCTATCTGCTCAAAGTCACAGATTTAGAGCCTAGATTCTAATACATCAAATGCATTGCCATTATAATACCTTGATCTGAATATAATTTCTTCATTTGTTGAGGACTTTAATGAGAAAAATGGAAGCAACCTAACACATTCATTTTGCCTAACCTTTTTATAGTATACTGATAATAGAAAATGACAGTTTAAGGCTTTCTGCCTCTGGATGGCAGTAACTCCCGCTTAAATGTTGGTGACCCATGACTACAACATCCTAGAAAAAGGGATTTCCTTCTTTTGTCAGTTTGCTGCCCAAAGGAAACACTAATTTTATTCACTCTGGTATACACACACATACACACACAAATTTTTTTAAATCCCAATTTGAAAACCAAGTACAAATGAGGAATCTGTTTAATGTTAAGAGCCACTGACATAAATTCCAGGCTAAAAGGGAAATGAAGAAGCAAGGATCTGATTTTTTGAAGGGAAAAAAAGGCATATGGATATTTCCATATGTTTATATGTGATTCATTTTTCCTTTTACATAAATTAACAAATGCTGCTGAGCCAGCCACATTCCTCACCTTGGGACCATGAGGCAATGCAAAGGATCTAGGAATATATCCAGGCCTTGGGAATAAAAATGTCTACTGCTAAAATAATGCGCTCTAGGTAATAGAGTCCATCTGGATTTTCCAACTGTGACTTTCCATAGAAATGGAAAATTAAAGAGCTTAAACATTAAATAAAATGAAGCACATGCATAGCAAATGGAGTTCATGGAACACTCCAATCCCAGTGGCTACTGCAAGACATAATAACCTGACATTAAAATGAGGCAAGTGAGGGCACTGGCAGAGAATGAGCTGAGCCTTCACTCTTGCTTGGAACCCAGTCCCACTGGGATTAGCTTTTCCATGAGAATTCAGGGTTGGTTGAAAGTGATAAATAAGCATGTAATATATTATAGGGGCATACTCACTTTTGTTACTTCACTTCAGAGATTGATTCTGAGAGCTCTACAATAACTACTGGCAAATATCCTTAATTTGGTTGATTCCTAATGATATTAACACACTTTAGGTTTTATAATCTAGAAAAATCCATATAAGCCTAGCGATTTCTGGTTCATAGCATCTTGTCTTAGTCAAAATTATCATGGGCATGATTTTGTTCTACTCTTCAAAACACCCTATGTTAATTTAAAACAAAAGAATATCAACAAAGACTAGAATTTATATAGCTCTTTTTTAAGGTTTGCCAAGTCTTTTCCAATTAATATCTCATTTTATACTCACAACACTGGGAAGTAGGTGCTTTCTATGAAGGAGAATGGGTCTCTGTCAGTTTGCCTTTGAATTAATTATGACTGTTCTGAGTTGGTCATCCAATTTTTAAAAATTATGCTCCCTACAAATTAAGAAAAAAATTTTTAAAACCACTCTGTATGTACATTCAGTTATTTATAAAAAATACTCATGTTTTACTGCTATGTACAGTAACTCTTTACATTACAAGAAATAAAAATAGATGTTAAAAAGGATGAGATACTGATGAGATGATATTTGATCCTCCAGTCAGTAGAGAGCCCTTGGAGTTTGGTAAGTAGGGTGTATGTATATTAGTCCGAAATTAGTAGGAGTTTGTTAAGATGAGATCAGACTTGCAATTTAGAAAAAATAATTTTGTCAACTGAGTGGTAGATGGATTGGGATGGGGAGAAGTCTATGGCAATAATCTGGACAAGAGGTGAAGAGAGCCTTTACCGGGGTAGTTGCTTGTGAGTAGAGAGAAGGAAGGGACCAATATTTTGGAGGAAGAAATGACAAAATTTAGCAAATGATTAGATATAGGAAGTGACTAAAACAATATGAGAAGAAATTTTCTTTTGCCTTTTTTCTAGAAGTTGGGGTGCTTAGGTATGAAACATTGAATATCAGATTTTATTGATATATTTGTTGATTGGTTATATCAATTTTTTCCTTTCTTTTTCATATTTTTCTCTTTTCTTTTTCCCCCTAAAGTCTTTGTTTTAAGAGATGGCTTCAAGGGGTCAGAAGCAGGGATTAAGGGCAAAATTGAGGCAAGGTAAAAACAAGAATATTAATGCAAATCTATTTTTTTATATTGTAACTATACTGACAGATTTATAGGTCCTTCCCTTTTTCTCTGCTCCCCCCCCCAAATAAATGGATATAAACTTTTCGACTAAATTCAAAGGTTTATGAGGCCAGTTATCCTTAGTACATCTCTTTGTTTTCCCAGTGTTTGCATATAGTAGGCACTCAATAAGAGCTTTTCATGATCTGAGTACCATTTTCCTCTATTGACTAAGTCAGTATTCATTCAATTCATACAACAAACATTTTTAAGCTCCTATTCTGCACAAGTCACTGAGCTGCACAACAGGAATACAAATATAGAAATGAAATCATGCCTCCCTTCAAGGTGCTAGTAAGCACTTAATACATTCTTGTTGACTAATTCTTCAGAAAGGGACAGAACATGCATAAAGATCAGTTAATACAAGATAATTTAGGGAGGAAACCCCAAGTAGAGGGATCAGGAAAGGTTTTGTATTAGGGTTAGAGGAAGTGAGAATGTGAGCTGAGTCTTGAAGGAAGTTAAGCATAAACTCTAAGAGGTAGATGTAAGGAGTTCCTTCCAAGGACAGTATATACCATGCAATTGCATCATTTGAAGACAATGAACAGCAGCATATATCATTTACAAGGCTTATGGGAAGAGGCCTGGGGTAGTAGTCTGATTAGATGCTCTCTCAAGTACCTATGGACTATTTTGTAGACATTTCAGATTAATACACATATACAAATATATCCAAAATAGCTTCCATCCTCATTGATATTAAATTCTAAATTTCCATGCATTCATACAAGAGTAGAGACTGAGACTGCAATTCCATTGCTATAGGGAACTCCTCCACACATAAAGTTCAGCACTATCTCTGTATAACAACAATGTTACTGGCAGCTGCTAGGGAGGTGTAGGACCAACAACAAGATCAACACCAGCACATAGCAGGGCTACTAGCACAAGTTCTTTGATTTGCTTTTCTAAGGAAAACAACTTTGATGGATTAACAATATTATTCTAATTAAGCATACCTACATCATTCACTTAGTTCAGGCGGAAAAGCCAGTACCCTGAACTTCAGAGAAAACAAAACAGGAATTACAAGCAGAAATTATATAAACACAGCAAGTAACACAAATCAACAGACAGGCTTCTAGGTGTCTGACCAAAGCTATACATACATAGTTAACAGAGAGAGAAGCACCAACATCTGGGTTTTCAAACCTGGGGAGCTCCTTAACAGCTGCCCAGAGTCTCCACACCAACCCTCTTCCAATGAGTGAGCCCCCAAAGCAAAACCTCTCCTCCCATAGTTCTGAGAGTTCTAGCTTAACAGCTACCCTCAGTATACACGTACCCTTTTTCACTTCTTATCTCTTGTGACCTAATTAGCAAAAGGGTATGGGCCTTCCTACAGACAAAGGCAAGACTCAATCAAAGGCAATTGATTGCCTTAGTGCTGAGAAACACTCCAAAAGAAAAAAAAACAGTAAAAAGTCCCACTTTGCTTGCCCTTACACTCTGCTACTTATATTGTTAGATGCATAGAAAATTATGAGGTTAAATGACTTGCCAAGGGATCACACAGTCAGGATGTGGTGGAAGTGGGGCTTGAACCCATGGGTCTTTCTGGCTTTGAGGTCAAATCGCCATTCACTTCCATGCTGCCTCTCACATTTATACATGCTGGATGAAATTGACATATCTTATGAGAATTCTAGTATTTGGCACTAAGCCTAGAGTTGCCAGAAATGCCTGCCTGTGCAAAGGGAGAAGGAACAAAGAATACCACCACTCATTCACAATAGTAGGTAAAGTGAGACACAAGTACCTGGTTTGTGGCCCCCAGGCAACAAGGGGTGAGGACAAATCAACTGTGACCAGATCTCTAATTTCACCTCTCTTTGCTCATTAGCTCCTGAATATGGAACAATACTCTCTGCCTGTCTTCTATGTTATACTTGTGTCAAAATAATACTAATAGCAAAAATTTATATGGCACTTTAAGGTTAGAAGTATTTATAAATATTTTTATTTTATAGAATTATATTATACGTAAAATATATGGCTTTTTCTAGATTGTATTATATATTATAAATTATTATATTATGTGCAATTATATGTTATAATATGGTATATTATTTTATGTTATATTATAATAATGTGTTAATATATTATATGAATATGGTATATTATCTTTTATAATATAAAAATCATTTATAAATATTATCATGGTTTACTCTCCCAACAACCCTGGGAGAGAGGTATATTATAACCCTAATTTTATAGATGAGAAATCTCAAGCAAACATAAAGTAGGTAAATTACCTGGAGTCATACAGCTAATAAGTGTCTAAAGCTGGATTTGAACTTAGGTCTGGTGCTCCTAGTCACCTGTTGTTGTTTAGTCCTTTCAGTTGTGTCTGAGGCTGGATTTCAACTCAGTAAGATGAGTCTTCCTGACTCTTGGGCCAGCATTGTGCGCTAAGGTACCACTTAGCTGCTCTAGTCATCTACTTGCCTTCAAAAACTCATAGGTGAAGGGCTAACCTATTCTGAACATTATAAATATTTAAATCAATTACAAAGGAACTATGAAGGAAGATTCTATGCACTTCCAGAGAAGGAAATGAACAGAAGTATGAATTTGTATATATGTATGTGTATATGAACATACATATATGCATGGCTGTCTGTCTATCATCTGTCTATTTCTATGCCAAATAGTGAGTGCCCTTCTTTGGTTTGGGATGGGGAGGAGTACAACTAGGAACTTAAAATGTAACCAAAAATTAAATTAAATTAAAAAAATTAAAATAGAAAAAAGATTAAAACCATAAACCAATAAAAGAATGACACAAAGGGCAAAATCTCATCCCAAATTCTTAGATTTTAACAAGGTAAAACCAAGTATGTTAATTAAGAAACAAAAAAAACCTTATAAGTTTACACTGTATACATCAGATGTTACGGATATGGATCATGATGACCGTCCTACGATGTTTGTATGAACCTTCTCCTGACATCCAATGTCCACCAGTAGCTTAGTATGTGCATGTATGGGTAGGTGTGTGCACCCATGCAAAACTGTCGCTTTATTTGCTTTCCAAGATCTACTGTAGATTTAGTCAGCAGCTTCATTTCAAGGGTCTGGGCCATTTTAAAACGCTGGTCATTTGGAGATGAAAAATTTCTTGCTTCGCCATTATTGTAAATCAGTCCCTTGTATCCATTCCGATGGTCCATTCCTGCCCCTCTTTTTTCAAAAAACTATTATTCATGTGGAAGTTTAGGTGGATGGGGAAAAGAGAAAAGGGGTGTTGATACTAGCTTTCCTTTAAAGAATTAGAAGGTAACAAGGTATGGTGATTAATGAGCACATTGTTATTTATGACGAATCAGCCAGCTTCCTAACTATGTTGGTGGAGAGTGAAAAGAAAGTAAAGGTCTTCAATTGCATATGTAATATATTCTCGCCATAAGGTTATTTTATTTTTTTAATTCACTGAGCATTTGGAAGACATTCATCTTACTTATAAAACAGAATTAAAATTAATGTAACTTTGCTAAATGAAAATGCCCCTTCAAAATTCACTGAGATGGTAATAGGCGTTACTGAAGTTGTAACTAAATAGCTGTGTGACTTTAAATTAGTTACTTAACGTCTCTGTGCTATACTTTCCGTAATTATGAATTGAGGCAGTTAGATTAGATGATTTTTAAAGCCCCTTCTAGCTGGATACTTCTGCACACTGGATCCTCAGTAAAAGGTAACTAGGTAGTGCAGGGGATAGACCTGGAGTTAGGAAGACCTGAGTTCAAATCCAACTTCAGACACTAGCTACATGACCCCAAGTCATCACATCTCTGTTTGCCTCTTTTTCACCCTCTGTAAAATGGGGAGAATAATGGCACCTATTTCTCAAGTTTGTGAAGATTAACTGATATAATATTTATAAAGTATTTTGCAAAACCTTAGAGTGCTATATAAATGCCTATTATTATATAACATAATTTGATAAAGGAGTTTTAATCAGATACTTTTGCTATTTCAGTAGCTAAATAACTTTGATGCTGTCCATAAAGGACTTGCATATCATCAGTTCTCTGCTATAGAGAAGGCATAGTGTATTTATATTAGATGTTGTTGTCCAGTTGCTTTTTCACATCTGACTCTTTGTGACCCCATTTGGGTTTTTCTTGGCAGACTGGAGTAGTTTGCCATTTCCTTGTTCAATTCATTTTACAGATGAGGAAACTGAGGCAAACAGGGTGAAGTGACTTGCCTAGGGTCACATAGCTGGTAAGTGTCCGAGGCCAGATTTGAACTTAGGAAGTCCTGACTCTAGGCCTGGCACTCTATCCACTGCACCACCTAGCTGCCCATTTATTTTATATTTATTAGTTTAAATTAAGTACCATTGTTTGTACTTGGAATGTGATTTAACTTAGTAATGCACTTAAAAAGTTTTAACAGTAATGAGAGACTTTCCAAAAAAAAATGAAAACCAAAAAAAAAACCCAACTAGTAAATAGCTACTTGCTAGACCCATAATGCACTCTCCTTATCTTCCTTCACAGTTCAGCTCAGTTTCAGCAAATTTTGTCATGAATCCTTCAAATATTCCCTTAAATCTTTATGCTCTGTGCCTTCTCAAACATTTCTAAATCACTTTATCTGGTTTATCCTTTGCTCTTGTCATCTCCTACCTTGTATTGTACTTAGTACTTACTGCATCTCCACAGTTGAATGTAAGCTTCTTGAGGGCAAAGTTGTCTCTGCATCACTCTGTTTTCTCTGTATCCCTGGAGTCCAGAATAAATCCTGGTTCATAGTAGGTACTTTGCAATTGTTTGCTTACCTGACTTGAACTGAACCATTTGAGTAAACACTGTTGTCTCAGCTGTTTGCCTTCAAATCTTAGTGATAAAATGTAAACCCTTCTCATCTGGCTTCCCCCAGTGTTAGTGACCAGTTGACTCAATGACCAGCTCCCTTATGCTAAGGCAACACAAGCTAATTTCAATATCTTCTAAGCCAGGAATTCTTTACCTCTTTGTGTTATGGACATCTTTGGCAGTCAGGCAAAGTGCATGGACTCCTCAGAATAATGTTATTAAATGCAAATATATACATATGTATACACACATACATATATACATACACATATACATTTGCATTATATATATATAGAATTATAAAGGAAACCAAATTATAGTGAAAGAGTTATAAAAATGAATTTTTTTATAAAATGCATGGACTCCAGGTTGAGAATTCCTGTTGTAATTATCAAAGTATAATTGAAAAAGTAACTAAGCCCCACATGCTTACTTTAACCTCAGCTAACCTGGCCAATCAATAATTTCAATATAAATTTTCTCAAAAATCATTACACGGTATGCTAAGATCAAGCCTAAATGTCCTTCCACATTTTGCCTTTTGGGAATGCTACTGAAGATTTGCTCTTGGGGATTGTTTGCACTGTCACTTCTTTGCCCTAATGTGGATAAGTGAGAACTGACCATCATCTATTATAATTTTATTGTTTTTTGTTCAGTTATGTCCATGTCTTTGTGACCCCGCTTGGGGTTTTCTTGGCAAAGATACTGCAGTTTCTTACTATTTCCCTTTCTAGCTCATTTGACAGATGGGGAAAGTGAGGCAAGTAGGATTAAGTGACTTGCCCCAGCTTACACAGCTAGTAAATGTCTGAGGATGGATTTGAACTCAGGAAGATGAGTCGTCCTGAACCCAGGTCCAGTACTCTGTCCACTGTGCCACCTAGCTGCCCTAATCTATTTTAACTAGCTAAGGATTTTTAGCGGATAATCAGAAAACCCACCTCATCCTCAAGTCATCAAAGGGATACTCACAGAGGAGAGAGCTTTTGTGAAGGACTAATTTTGATGCAGCTATTACTGAGCTCTCCCGAAGAGCATTTATACAGTCATTTACTTGCTTCTTCACCCACTTCTAATGATTTTATATGTGGCTCTTTCCCAATGGAGATTTTTCAAAAAGGTCTAAATATGGAGAATCCTTCCAAATGCATCCACAGCATTTTTATTGAAAGCGTTGAAGCTAATTGAATTGTACCGAACCCTTAAAAGTCACAAAGTGACAAGGTTTGCTTGACAGCCTGTGAGCGATTATTTCCTGTCCCTCTGATTAATTTGGTCAATTAGTAGCAAATAGGAATGTCACAAGTAGAAAGGGTAATGAGAGTCATCATAAATGTGAGAGCAAGATTGAGGGCGACCTTGTCACAATAGGGGTCTTTTGTGATAGGATAGGATAGGATAGGATAGGGGAAGGACCAAGAGCATGCTTTCTCCCTTCCTAAGATGGTATCTTTGTTTGGAACCATAAGCTTATTTATATAAAACCGGGAATATTTTCAGGTGGTCAGAGATATGTAGAAGAGGTAATAACAAATAATAAAAATACTTAATATTAAAGATTTATAAACATTCTGTGGTTTGTAAAGCATCTTACAGATGTAAATTTTTTTTTGGCCCTCACAACTCTGTGCAATAAGTGCTCTAGCAGAGTCAGACACGAAGGAAAAACAACTGAACGACGAACAATAACCCCACTTTAAAGATGAAGAAATGAAGGCTCAGAGAGCTTAACTTGCTTAGGATCACATAGATAGTAAGCTTCTGAGATGAGATTCATATCCAAGTCCTCTAGCACTCTATTCATTTTATCAAGCTACCTTTAACAGCCACAGCCATTTTTCAAGGGTATATTCTAAAAAATGCTCACCTGTAATTTTGTTAGGGAACAGCCAAGTGGCAAAGTAGATAGAGAGCTAGGGCTGGAGTCAGGAAGACCTGAGTTCAGATCTGGCCTCAGACACTAGCTATGTGACTCTGGACAAATCACTTAACCCTGTTTGCCTCCGTTTTCCTCATCTATAAAATGATCTGGGGAAGGAAATGGCAAACCACTCCAGTAGCTTTGCCAATAGAATCTCAAATAGGATCACGAAGTGTCAGATATGACTGAAATGACTGAACAACAAATTTTGTTATACCCTTGAATTATGAAATGATAGGGTAGAATCATATAAAATAATCATCTAGAAGGAGCCTCCATGATGATCTAGTCTCACACCTTAATTTAGCTGATGAAGTTACGGAAGTTCACTAAAAAGGTGCCGTTCGCCCCAAGGTTACATGGTTAGTAAGAGGCAAAGCCAGGACCCAAATCCCCTGGTTCTAAGTGCAGTTTTCTTTTCAGTTTGCTACAGTTTCTCTCCAAATTGTTGGTTGAATTTTAGAGGTGGATCATGCAACAGAAATCTAATCATCCATTTTTGGAACAAAAAGTGTAAGTGTTAAGTTGAGTTGTGCCAACCCTAGCATTTGAAATGAGTACCCTGGAGAGAGTAAAATGGGTTCTTGCTAATGCTAGAGCTTTTTTTTTCTTCTTTACTCATTGGTTTTGAAAGGTATGATTTCCACAGCATGCACACAATGCTACCCTACCTGGAGGTCACAGGGTATAATTCTTCACAGGCCAAAACTCTTCCCCAAAGGCATCTTCAAAAATAAGGCTGTCTGAACATGCCTACTTTTTTCCCCATTTGCAATCTAAACAGCCGCTATGGTTTCACTGTTTCATCGGGTTAAAACATGAAATGCAATGTAATGTTTACTGATGATACGTGTATTTTGAATTAGTTTGGAGACTGGGTATAGACAACATGGCCAACTTGGGAGGGATCGTTGTGCAGAGGAAAGAATGCTGGATTTAAATCACAATATGGGTTCATATCCCAGACTTCCCTTTTCTATATGGCAATCACTTCCCTTCTCTTCATCTCACTTTACACCTCATCTGGAAAGTGAAAGGAGGGGGCTAGACAATCTCCTAAGATCCTTTGTTAATCTTTATATCTGGCCCTATAAATCTAGCTCTTTGGAGTTTTAAAATCTACTAGGATAATTAACCCAAATCTTTTGAACCTAAGAAAGCAGATATTCTAAGATGAGCATCGTATCAAATAACTAAGTATCTAGGAGTCTGAAAAGATCAAAAACTTTTTTGATGCAGCAGTTGATACCAAAATTACCTATTTTACCCTCAGATCATCTAAGAAATCAATCTCTTCCTTGGACGTAAATTCTCTCTAAAAATCACCATTCTGATAAAAATAATACCAGTTGGGTTCCCTTAGAATTTCCTGGGGTTGACTTGTCAGTGTGACACATTATGTACATTACATCAATGCTCCTTCTTGTCAGCCCGTGGTATGTCTTCTCTGTCCTTGTGCATAGAACTGAGAAGGAAAAAGAGCCAGGCACAAAAAGGCATGTGGCAGTGAGAGGGGCACTGTCTGCTGTTGATAAATGCAAGGGCACTCAAGACACATGCCTCAGGTTGACACTTAATACCGGATTCAGTGTTTCATTATCATTACAAAAAAGAGAAGAGAGAGAGAGGGGTGAATGTAAAGGAGAAAGGTAATTCACAGTGGGCTTTCACATGTCCTGTTTTATCCTGCAAGGCCAGACTTTGAATGCTGCATCCTTCATTGTAACCTACACTGATATGACACCTCACTCTGATGGATGGAAGCCCTAGACCACTCGGGGTGCTCTTTTTTCTTCTCCTCCATATTAAGTGAGAAGCAAAAACTTCCTGAGTTACTACGTCACACTTTTCTACCACTCTAGAACTCCCTAGGAGAACAAAAGAATTGACAGGAAGTACAAAATGATGTGTTCTCTCGCTCCTGAAACCAACCATCAAAAGATAATGCTGAGAATACAGCATCTTTTAAGTGACACTATGTTTCTTGTAGTCAGCATTTGCAGGGATTCAGTATGTTAAAACTACTTGAATATGCCATCAGTTTCAAAAGCACATATTCATATAGGCTTATATGTGTGTCTATAGCTATGGATACAGAGATAGAGATAACCTAGATACCCCCTTCCATATCGCTCTTCCAATATATGTCTATATATGTTTAGACATGACACATATATGCTACAAATACATATGCATATGTATATAAGAATAGCACCCCCTTGGGGATGTGTGTGTGTGTGTGTGTGTGTGTGTGTGTGAGAGAGAGAGAGAGAGAGAGAGAGAGAGAGAGAGAGAGAGAGAGAGAGAGAGTAGGGCAGCTAGGTGGCACAGTGGACAGAATATCAGGCATGGAGTCAGGAAGACTCAGCTTCCTGAGTTCAAATCTGGCCTCAGACACTATCTGGGTGACCTTGGACAAGTCATTTAATGTTCTTTGCCTCAGTTTTCTCATCTGTAAAATGAGCTGGAGAAAGAAATGACAAAACCCTCTAGTATCTCTTCCAAGATAACCCGAAATGAGGTCACCAAGAGTTGGACACGACTGAAATGACTGATATGTATGTATATGTATGTGTGTATACATACATACATACATATATATATGAGAGTGGCACCCCCTTTGGGGATCTAATGTGGTGAGGGGCTTCTCCTCCCCACCTCAGAGCAAATGCAGATGTCTTCACACTATTTCCTGTCCAGCATAAACACACTTTTAATGGGCTCCTGAGGTTAAACCCTGTAGGGGCAATCCTTATTGCCTCAATTATTTCTTTCCTGCTGGCCTCGAGATATAAGGATGATTGAGATCTGAAGGGCTGGTGAGCAAATGCCCTTCCTCACACTGGGACAACCCATGAACAAAACAGCCTTCAGGACAAGCCTGTGTCTAGAATGGGGCTGCTACCTTTGTTGTCTTCTTTGCTTTGATGCATGGCCTTGTGAAACCTTGAAAGTCAGAGGGTACCAGCCTCCTTATTGTGTACCCAAGAAGCTGGGTATTGGTTACTGTAGGAGCAGTTGTAGCCATAGCAGCAGTGGAAGTGGTAGGGACAGACTGGTTAGAGCAAGAGTTCTTAACCTTTTTTGTGTCGTGGGTCTCTTGGGCAGTCTGCTGAAACCTGTGGACTCAATAAAATCATGTTTTTAAATGCACAAAATAACATACTTGGGATTACAAGGGAAACCAATTATATTGACATCAGTTATCAAAATATCCAAAGCAAAACCATATCAATTTCATGTATCCAAGGTTAAGAACCCCTGGAGAGAGAAGGAATTGCCTACAAAGAAAACACCAGAAAGAGGGAGAGAGAGAGAGAGAGAGAAAGCGAGAGAGAGAGAGAGAGAGAGAGGGAGGAAAGAAGGAAGGAAGAAAGGAAAGAAGGAAGGAAGGAAGGAAGGAAGGAAGAAAGAAAGGAAGGAAGGAAGAAAGGAAAGAAGGAAGGAAGGAAGGAAGGAAGGAAGGAAGGAAGGAAGGAAGGAAGGAAGGAAGGAAAGAAGAAAGAAAGAAAGACAGAAAGAAAGAAAGAAAGAAAGAAAGAAAGAAAGAAAGAGCCCACCTGGCATTGATTGGGCTACATTATGTGAAGGTGACATATAAATATTTATTTATTTATTTTCAGTTTACCACACACGGTTCTACATAGTTTTGAGTTCCAGATTTTCTCCCCTCCCTCCCCAAGAAGGCATGGAATCTCATATAACTGTCATGTATAACTTCGCATTGAATTAATTTATGCACTAGTCAAGTTGTGGAGAAGAATTTTGACCAATGGAATGAATCATGAGAAAGAAGAAACAGAACCAACAACAACAAAAAAAAAACAACCCAAAAACAAAAACAAAAGAGAAGCAAAAAAAAGGCGAGCATGTAGTGCGCCTCGATCTGTATTCAAACTTCACAGTTCTTTCTCTGGATGAAGACATCATTCTCCATCGTGAGTCCCCTGGAGTTGTCCTTGCCCCTTAGGTTGCTGAGAAGAGTGCAATGTCAGGGTTGGTCCTCACGGAATCCATATATCTGTGGCTGTGCACAACATTCTCCTGGCTCTGCTCCGCTCACTCAGCATTATGTCGTGTAGGTTTTTCCAGGTTGTTACGAAGTCTGCATCACTCCCATTTCTTATGGCACAATAATATTCCATCACCTTCATATACCACAGCTTGTTCAGCCATTCCCCAATTGATGGGCATCCCTTTGATTTCCAATTCTTGGCTACCACAAAAAGAGCTGCTATAAATATTTTTGTACATATGGGTCCTTTTCCTGCTTGTGTGATTTCTTTGGGATACAACCCTAGAAGTGGTATTGCTGGGTCAAAGGGTATGAACATTTCTATAGCCCTTTGGGCATAGTTCCAAACTGCTCTCCAAAATGACTGAATCAGCTCACAACTCCACCAGCAATGCAACAATGTTTCAATTTCCCCACATCCTTTCCAGCATTTATAATTTTCCTGTTTTGTTATTTTAGCCAATCTCACAGGAGAGATGTGGTATCTAAGAGTTGTTTTGATTTGCATTTCTCTAATCAGTAGTGATTTGGAGCATTTTTTCATATGCCTATAGATAGCTTTAATTTCTTCCTCTGAAAACTGCCTGTTCATATCCTTTGACCATTTCTCAATTGGGGAATGGCTTGTATTCCTATATATTTGGCTCAGCTCCCTGTGTATTTTAGAAATGAGGCCTTTATCAGAGATAATAGTTGCAAAGATTTTCTCCCAATTTTCTGCTTCCCTCCTAATTCTTGTTGCATTGGCTTTTTTTGTACAAAAACATTTCAATTTGACATAATCAAAATTATCCATTTTGCATTTTGTAATGCTCTGTATCTCTTGTTGGGTCATGAATTCTTTACTTTTCCACAAATCTGATAAGTAAACTATTCCTTGCTTTCCCAAATTACTTATAGTATCAGCTTTTACTCCTAAATCATGAACCCATTTTGACTTTATTTTGGTATATGGTGTAAGATATTGGTCTATGCCCAGTTTTTGCCCTACCATTTTCCAATTTTCCCAACAGTTTTTGTGAAATAGTGAATTATTAGCCCAGAAGCTGGCTTCTTTGGGTTTATCAAAGAGTAGATCGCTAAACTTGTTGATTTCACCTACTTGTGTACCTATCCTATTCCACTGATCCACACCCCTATTTCTTATCCAGTACCAGGCAGTTTTGATGACTGCTGCTGTGTAGGACAGTTTAATATCTGGTGTGGCTAAGCCACCTTCTCTAGCATGTCTTTTCATTAATATCCTAGATACTCTAGACCTCTTGTTTTTCCAAATGAATTTTGTTATTATTTTGTCCAGCTCAGTAAAAAAATTTTTTGGTAGTTTGATTGGTATGGCACTGAATAGATCGATTAATTTAGGTAAAATTGTCATTTTTATTATATTAGCTTGGCCTAACCATGAGCAACGGATATTTTTCCATTTATTTAGATCTGATTTTATTCACGTGAAAAGTGTTTCATAGTTATGTTCATATAGGCCCTGGGTTTGTCTTGGTAAATAGACTCCCAAATATTTTATAGTGCCTTCAGTAACTTTGAATGGAATTTCTTTTTCTATCTCTTGCTGTTGGGCTTTGTCAGTAATGTATAGGAATGCTGAGGATTTATGTGGGTTTATTTTATATCCTGCAACTTTGCTAAAGTTGTTTATTATTTCAAGTAGTTTTTTACTTGATTCTCTAGGATTCTCTAGATAAATCATCATATCATCTGCAAAAAGTGATAATTTAGTTTCTTCTTTTCCTATTCTAATTCCTTCAATTTCTTTTTCTTCTTTTATTGCTACAGCTAATGTTTCTAGTACCATATTGAATAATAGGGGTGATAATGGACATCCTTGTTTCACCCCTGATCTTATTGGGAATGCATCTAGTTTATCCCCATTACAAATAATGCTTGTTGATGGTTTTAGGTAGGTGCTATTTATAATTTTGAGGAAGGTTCCACTTATTCCTATGCTTTCTAGTGTTTTTAATAGGAATGGGTGTTGTACTTTGTCAAAGGCTTTTTCTGTGTCTATTGAGATGATCATATGGTTTCTGCTAGTTTTGTTGTTGATATGGTCAATTATGCTAATAGTTTTCCTAATATTGAACCAGCCTTGCATTCGTGGAATAAATCCTACCTGGTCATAGTGTATTATTCTCGTAATGAGTTGCTGCAATCTTTTTGCTAATATTTTATTTAAAATTTTTGCATCAATATTCATTAGAGAAATTGGTCTATAATTTTCTTTCTCTGTTTTAACTCTACCTGGTTTGGGTATTAGTACTATATTTGTGTCATAAAAAGAATTTGGTAGGACTCCTTCTTCACCTATTTTCCCAAATAGTCTACAAAGTATTGGAATTAGTTGTTCTTTAAATGTTTGATAGAATTCACATGTAAAACCATCTGTCCCTGGAGATTTTTTCCTAGGGAGTTCGTTGATGGCATGCTCAATTTCTTTTTCTGATATGGGGTTATTAAGAAATTTCACTTCCTTCTCTGTTAGCCTGGGCAGTTTATGTTTTTGTAGATATTCATTCATATCTCTGAGGTTGTCAAATTTATGGGCATACAGTTGGGCAAAGTAATTCCTAATTATTGTTTTGATTTCCTCTTCATTAGAGGTGACCTCACGCTTTTCATTTTTGATACTGGTAATTTGATTTTCTTCTTTCTTTTTTTTAATCAAATTGGCCAAAGGTTTATCAATTTTATTGGTTTTTTCATAAAACCAGCTCTTTGTTTTATTTATTAATTCAATAGTTTTCTTGGTTTCAATTTTATTAATCTCTCCTTTGATTTTCAGTATTTCTAATTTGGTATTTAATTGGGGGTTTTCAATTTGCTCTTTTTCTAGCTTTTTCAGCTGTATGCCCAGATCATTGATCTCCTCTTTCCCTATTTTATTCATGTAGGCATTTAGAGATATAAAACTTCCCCTAAGAACTGCTTTTGCTGCATCCCATAAGTTTTGGTATGTTGTTTCATTATTGTCATTCTCTTGAATGAAATTATTAATTCTTTCTCTGATTTGTTCTTTGGCCCACTCACTCTTTAGAATTAAATTATTTAGTTTCCAATTAGTTTTTAGCTTATTTTTCCATGGTACTTTATTAAAAATGATTCTTATTGCATCATGATCTGAAAAGGATGCATTGACTACTTCTGCTTTTCTGCACTGGATTGTGAGGTTTTTATGCCCTAGTACATGGTCAATTTTTGAGTATGTGCCATGTACTTTTGAGAAGAAAGTATATTCCTTTTTATCCCCATTCAGTTGTCTCCAGAGGTCTATCATATGTGCCTTTTCTAAAATTCTGTTTACCTCCTTAACTTTTTTCTTATTTATTTTGAGGTTAGATTTATCAAGTTCAGAAAGGGGGAGGTTGAGGTCTCCCAATATTATAGTTTTGCTGTCTATTTCTTCCTGTAACTCCCTTAACCTCTCCTCTAAGAATTTGTATGCCTTACCACTTGGTGCATATATGTTAAGCAATGATATTGCTTCATTGTTTATGGTGCCTTTTAGCAGGATATAATGTCCTTCCTTATCTCTTTTAATTAGATCTATCTTTACTTTTACTTTGTCTCAGATTAGGATTGCTACACCTGCTTTTTTTTTTACTTTAGCTGAGGCACAATATATTTTACTCCAGCCTTTTACCTTAACCCTATGTGTATCCCCCTGTTTCAAATGTGTTTCTTGTAAACAGCATATTGTAGGATTATGGTTTTTAATCCATTCTGCTATCTGCTTCTGTTTTGTGAGAATGTTCATCCCCTGCATGTTCAGGGTTATGATTTCTATCTGTGTCTTTTTCTCCATCCTAATTCCCCCTGTTTATGCTTTTATTTCTCCCTTTCCCCTTCTCCTCCTCAACAAAGTTTTGCTTTTGACCGCCGCTTTCCTCAGTTAACCCTCCCTCTTTATTCCCCTCCCTTATCTTACCGTTACCCACTTGCTACTTCTCCTCTCCCTTCGGACCACCCCCCTCCCTTTTTCCCCCCTTACCCTCCCACTTCCCGTAGGACAAGTAAGATTTCTAAACTTATCAGAGTTTGTTATTTCCTTCTTGAACTAGATCAGATGACAGTAAAGCTCAAATACTCCTCTTCTCCCTCCCTTCTTTCCCTCTACTATAATATGTTTTTTTGCCACTTCATTTGGTGTAATTTACCCTTTTCTACTACCTCCTTACTGCTTCCCTCATAGCCCTCCCTTTATATCTCTTATTTATATTTTATATCTTTACATCAGTTAATTTATACAGGCATTCACAACCTATGTGTATCCCTTTCAATCGTCATAATAGCTGTACCATTCCCAAGACTGACATATATATGTCTATATATAAAACATACATAAGATGATATAATCCTATACAAAGATGCAAATAATTTGCCCTTATTGATTAATAATGTTTGTGGGGGTTTTCCCCCCATTTACCTTTTTATGTCTCTCTTGAGTTTTGTATTTGGAGATCAAATTTTCCATTGACTTCTGGCCTTTTCATCAGGAAGGTCTGGAATTCCCTTATTTCATTGAATGTCCATCGCCTTGCTGGAAAATTATGCTTAGTTTTGCTGGGTAGTTGATCCTTGGTTGTAGTCCCAGCTCCTTTGCCCTTCGGAATATCATATTCCAATTTCTCCTGTCTTTTAATGTGGAAGCTGAGAGATCCTGCGTGATCCTGACTGTAGTTCCACCATATTTGAATTGCTTCTTTTTGGCTGCTTGCAGTATTTTCTCCTTGAGTTTATGGCTCTGAAATTTCGCTATAACATTTCTTGGTGTTTTCAGTTTGGGATCTCTTTCAGGGGGTGATTGGTGAATTCTTTCAATGACTATTTTGCCCTCTGGTTCTAGGATCTCTGGGCAGTTGTCTTTGATAATTTCTTCGAAGATACTGTCACGGCTCTTTTTTTCATCGTGGATTTCCAGTAGACCAATAACTCTCAAATTGTCTCTCCTGGATCTATTTTCCAGGTCAGTTGTTCTGCCAATCAGATATTTCACATTTTTTTTCTATTTTTTCATTCTTTATTTGTTTTATTACTTCTTGGTGCCTCATAGATTCATTAGCTTCCACTTGCTCAAGTCTAATTTTGAATGAGTTAGTGTTTACATTTTGGTTTTGGTTCTCTTTTTCCAATTGGTTGGAGCTAAAAGAAAATATGGAAAAAATGGAAAAAAAATTCACTGATGAAATCAAGTCCCTAAAGAATAAGATTGGCGAAAAGGATACGGAGATTCAGAATCTAGAGAGAGAAAAGGACACCCTGAGAGGAAGGTGACATATAGAATAATTAAAGAACAGACCCTGTGGTGCAAATGTCCCCACAAAGCTTTCAGATTAATCTCTCCTCTTTTTGTAATCATCCAATGATTCTTTATTGCTTAGCAGCTCCCTCCTTGTGTAGGAATAAGGCTGCCCATTTCACACTGATTCATGCTTAGACTGATTACTTTTTTCATTTCTTTCCTCTCTCCCCTCCTAGGGAGGCCCTTTTAGACTGGAGCTAAAGATAGGAAATTGTTCCTTAAGAATCCTAGGTGGGGGTAGAAACTGTGAGGACAAGTAAAGGACAGGGATTAGTGACAATTGCTAGCCCCTGTGACTTCAACCTGGCTTGTTAAGTGCTAGACATACATTACACACATATACAAACCTAGTTATGTGTGTATCTGAATACACATATACATACAAATGCATATGTGTTTATACATAAATACTGTATGCATAAATATATATATGATATTAAAACTTTAAAAAGTAATAAAACTGTAGGATATTTTTTATTTTTTAAATTTATTTAGCATATTTAGTTTTCAGCATTGATTTTCACAAGGGTTTGAATTACAAATTTTCTCCCCATTTCTACCCTCCCCCCCACTCCAAGATGGTGTATATACTGGTTGCCCTGTTCCCCAGTCAGCCCTCCCTTCTGTCACCCCACTCCCCTCCCATCCCCTTTTCCCTTCCTTTCTTGTAGGGCAAGATACATTTCTATGCCCCATTGCCTGTGTATCTTATTTTCTAGTTGCATGCAAAAACTTTTTTTTGTTGTTTTTGAACATCTGTTTTTAAAACTTTGAGTTCCAAATTCTCTCCCCCCTTCCCTTCCCACCCACCCTCCCTAAGAAATCAAGCAATTCAACATAGGCCACATGTGTATCATTATGTATAACCCTTCCACAATACTCATGTTGTGAAAGACTAACTATATTTTGCTCTTTCCCAACCCATCCCCCTTTATTGAATTTTCTCCCTTGACCCTGTCCCCTTTCCAAAGTGTTTGTTTTTGATTACCTCCACCCCCATCTGCCCTCCCCTCCATCATCCCCCCCATTTTTTATCTTCTTCCCTCTTCTTTCCTGTGGGGTAAGATACCCAATTGAGTATATATGGTATTCCCTCCTCAGGCCAAATTTGATGAGAGCAAGATTCACTCATTCCCCCCTCACCTGCCCTCTCCCCTCCTCCCACAGAACTGCTTCCTCTTGCCACCTTTATGTGAGATAATCCACCCCATTCTATCTCTCCCTATCACCCTCTCTCAATATATTCCTCTCTCATCCCTTAATTTGATTTTATTTCTTTTAGATATCATCCCTTCATCTTCAACTCACCCTGTGCCCTTTCTCTCTCTCTCTCTCTCTCTCTCTCTCTCTCTCTCTCTCTCTCTCTCTCTCTCTCTCCATATATACATACACAAACACATACACACACACTGAGGTCTCATGAATCATACACATCATCTTTCCATGTAGGAATGTAAACAAAACAGTTCAACTTTAGTAAGTCCCTTGCAATTTCTTTTTCTTGTTCTTTTTCTTGATTACCTTTTCATGCTTCTCTTGATTCTTGTGTTTGAAAGTCAAATTTTCTATTCAGCTCTGGTCTTTTCACTGAGAAAGCTTGAAAGTCCTCTATTTTATTAAAAATCCATATTTTGCCTTGGAGCATGATACTCAGTTTTGCTGGGTAGGTGATTCTAGGTTTTAATCCTAGCTCCATTGACCTCCGGAATATCATATTCCAAGCCCTTCGATCTCTTAATGTAGAAGTTGCCAGATCTTGGATTATTCTAATTGTGTTTCCACGATACACAAATTGTTTCTTTCTGGCTGCTTGCAATATTTTCTCCTTGATCTGGGAGCTCTGGAATTTGGTGACAATATTCCTAGGAGATTTCTTTTTGGGATCTATTTGAGGAGGCGATTGATGGATTCTTTCAATTTCTGTTTTGCCCTGTGGCTCTAGAATATCAGGGCAGTTCTCCTTGATAATTTCTTGAAAGATGATATCTAGGATCTTTTTTTGATCATGGCTTTCAGGTAGTCCAATAATTTTTAAATTATCTCTCCTGGATCTATTTTCCAGGTCAGTGGTTTTTCCAATGAGATATTTCACATTGTCTTCCATTTTTTAATTCCTTTGGTTCTGTTTTATAATATCCTGATTTCTCATAAAGTCACTAGCTTCCACTTGCTCCAATCTCATTTTTAAGGTAGTATTTTCTTCAGTGGTCCATTGGACCTCCTTTTCCATTTGGGTAATTCTGCCTTTCAAGGCATTCTTCTCTTCATTGGCTTTTTGGAGCTCTTTTGCCATTTGAGTTAGTCTATTTTTAAGGTGTTGTTTTCTTCAGTGTATTTTTCAGTATTTTTTTGGGTCTCCTTTAGCAAGTCATTGACTTGTTTTTCATGGTTTTCTCACATCCTTCTCATTTCTCTTCCCAATTTTTCCTCTACTTCTCTAACTTGCTTTTCCAAATGCTTTTTGAGCCCTTCCATGGCCTGGGACCAGTTCATGTTTGTCTTGGAGGCTTTTGTTGTAGGCTCTTTGACTTTCTTAACTTCTTTGGCCTGTATGTTTTGGTCTTCTTTGTCACCAAAGAAAGAATCCAAAGTCTGAGACTGAATCTGGGTGCATTTTCGCTGCCTGGCCATATTCCCAACCAACTTGACCCTTGAGTTTTTCAGCGGGGTATGACTGCTTGTAGACTAAAGAGTTCTATGTTCCACGTTTGGGGGGGATGCACCAGCTCTGCCACACCAGTGCTCCTCCTTCCCCAAGAACCCTCAACCCGGACTGGGCTTAGATCTTCAGCAGGCTGTGTACTCCTGCTGTGATCCGCCACTTAATTCCTCCCACCAGGTGGGCCTGGGGCTGGAAGCAACTGTAGCTGTAGCTGCCCCACCTCTGCTGCGAACCTTTGAACTGCAAACTCCTTCCACTCTTGCAGCTTTTCCCACTAACCTTCTCCGCTGTCTTTGGTGTTTGTGGGTTGAGAAGTCTGGTAACTGCCGCAGCTCACTGATTAGGGCCGGCTCTGCCCGGCTCCTAGTCTGGTTAATCCGTGCCCCTCACGCTGGGCTCTGCTCCGCTCCCAACTCCCAGCTCCCAGCTCCCAGCTGTCCTGGGCTGGAGCCCTGCTTCCCTCTGCTGTTTTGTGGGTTCTGCAGTTCTAGAATTGGTTCAGAGCCATTTTTATAGGTTTTTGGAGGGACTCGGCAGGGAGCTCACGCTAGTCCCTGCTTTCCAGCCATCATTTTGAACTGTAGGATATTTTAAAAGTAGGATATATGCTCTTTTTTCCCCTCTAGAAATAACTGTTTTTCCTATCCCCCAAGGAACGAGCATTGGACCAGGAGTCCGGGAACTAGTTCTAATCCTAGCTTCGCCTAGCAAGTCACCCACATCTCTGGGCCTCAGTTTCTTCATCTATAAAATGGGAGAATAGGACAAAATCATCTTCAAGGCCCCTTCCACCTCTAACATTCTATGACTGTAATACCATATAGAAGAGTGAATAAACATTTAGAGATTTGGTGACCAATTTTATGTAAAAAAACTATTACTTTTCCGGAATCAGTAGGAGTGGGTATATCTATGAACCAAATGTGCACGAATATAAAATTTTAGTATTCTATACAGACTTTCTTAAACATATGATGAATTATCATAGCTGGTAGGGTATAATTATAGGCAAAACTTGACTGATCATTCATATCCTTGCTTTGCCTCTGAAAGACTTCTTTTTCCTTTGCTTGAAATATTTAAAAGGCAGCTTGGTTGAGTACATTGAGAACTAGCCTTAAAGTTAGAGACCCAAGAGTTCAAAAGTCATATCTCTCATATACACTGACTATGTGACCCTGGGCAAGTCATTTAAGGTTTCAGTGCTCTGAACAACACTCCTAGGCTTCAAGTTGTGGTAAAAGTGTTGAATAGCATGAGTAGAGGGAGTTTCCTCACCTGGGATTTCTGCTTTACCAATAAAATCTCAAGTCTAATCCTGATCCCCGAAAAATTCTTCTTGAGTTCCCTTGCCAAGGTACAAAACACCTTCATTCCAAGAATTATGACTCTCTATAAGGGATAGAAAATTTAGGAATCCCATAAAATTCCAATGTACAAACAGAGAGGTAGAAAATTTGCAATATTCATTGGGGGCTGGTTTCTGTGAAATATAGGCCTGCTATCTGGACAGTGAATTAGCATCGATGTTGACAGTGGACATTAAAATCACATAATGCTAGGCTGGGAAGGAACCTTAGGGATGGTCTGGTCCAACTGCTTCATTTTACAGATGAGAAAATTAAGATCCAGGAAGAGTAAAATGATACGTCCCAGATCATAAAGACAATGAGTAATAGACTGAGGACTCAAACTTGGGTCTTCTGATTTCAGTTCTAGTGTTCTTCCTACTGAAAGGCAATAATGAATCATGGATAGCATGCTGGACTTGGAATAAGAAAAACTGCAGTTCAAATCCTGTGTCAAGTACTTATTGGTCGTGTGACCCTGGACAAGTCATTCAACACCTCTGATAGTTTCTTAATCTGTAAATGGGCTTTACTGAGCTATTTAGAGAATCAAAGGATATAATATATATCAAGCATTCTGCGGTGATGTGCCACCTCCACTGTTATAACTATTACTCCACTGGAATGCCTCTGTGATAACTCGCAGTCATAACAAGGGTGTGGCAAACAAGGAATCTCTTCGTATAACAAAGATAGATCTTACTATCCTCAACTGACCCCAACTCTCCTCTTTGTTTGTGTTTGAAGAGACTTGAGGGTGATAGCTTTTAGTGCCAAGTCCCCCAATTTGAAGGAGAACTCTTCTCCAGCCTCAAATATCACCAAGCACATTTTGACATTTAAAGTGATAGCACTAAGATTTCACATTCCTGTCACTTGGTCTTTATCTCTGAAAGGGCTGAGGACAGTCTATGGAACGGTGGGTATGTACACTTCAACTGGGAGCTGACATGGCTATAGGAATACCCAGTCCTGGCCCTGTAAGGAAGTAGCGGCATTCTCTAAAGAATGTGTTACCATCGGGAGGAAAGGTCTTTGGAGTACAAGCGGGGAGTTCTGTTGTCAAGTAGCTGTATGACCTTTCCAAATTACCTACTCAGTTAACCTTAGTTTCCTAATCTGCAAAATGGAGATAAATGATATACTTTTCAGTGCTGTTGGGATCAAATGAGATAATGTATGAGGAAACTTCTTGGAAAGTATGAAATGCTTTACAAATGTAGTCATCTGCAGTCATCAAGCCCAGATATTTTGTTAGCTGCCCTATCACCGTACATATACCACTCTCCAACCCCCACCCCGCCAACTCCTTCC
Source organism: Trichosurus vulpecula (assembly GCF_011100635.1). NCBI lineage: Eukaryota > Metazoa > Chordata > Mammalia > Diprotodontia > Phalangeridae > Trichosurus > Trichosurus vulpecula. Next base: position 99,519,822 of record NC_050576.1, on the reverse strand, counting down.
CACTTTTGGAACAGCAAGTGCCAAGTGACTCTATTCACCAACCCTATGACTTCCCAGACCAAAGCTTTTCCCTGGTTACCAACCAATTGACAAGCATTTAATAAACATGTATGTGTCAGGTCACCCCAATTAGAATGTAAACTCATTGAAGGCAAGAAATATTTCAATTTTGCATTTCTGTCACTAGTTTCTTGCATTTGCTTGGTACATAGTAGGTACTCAATAATTGCTTTTTTTCATTTAGTTAGTCATCACAGTTACTTAGTTTTTCTACTTGTATGACCTTGGATAAATAATTTACCTTCTCTAGGTCTTAATTTCCTCACTTATAAAATGAAGGGATTGTATTAGATGATTTCTAAGGTTCCTTTCAGCCCTGAATCCTATAGACCTATAAATAGTCTGTGAAGGATTCAGGCGGTACCATCTGTATTATACAGAACAGATAAGTTTTTAAAATTAGACTCAGGGTCCAGTCACACAATGAGTAAGTGGGAACATGAGGATTAGAAATCAAAATTTTCTCTGGTCTTTCAATTTTATCAGGTTAGGGAATTATGCTTTGAATCTTATGCTGCTCTAAAATCCCAGTTACTAAAAAATAGGCAGATGACCATATATGGGGATGGGATAGAGGGCCTGGTATTTGCTTTTATATTCATTGCAAAACTAAGCTGTAAGAATTTTTCTAAATGGAGAAATAGAATCATAGAAATGTTAAAGGTAGGGAAGATTCTAGAGGCTGGTCCAATTTTACTGACTGGATGAGTTTCCAGATGAACAAACTAAGCTCTGCAGAGGTAAAATGACCTGCCCAAAGTAATAAGCTTGTGAGGGGCAGAGTCAGGACTTTAAATTATATCATCCTCCAATGGTGGTCTTTTTTCTACTACCCCTACCCAATAAGGGCTAGATGTGTTCTGTATCATTCGACAGGCAGAACTAGAAACAGCGGGTTGAAGCCATAGGAAGGCAAACTAGGCTTAATGTAAGACAGAACTTTCTAATAAATTGAACTTTCAGAAATGAAATGGGAGGCCATGGAAGGGTTCATGACATCAAAAACTGAGAGTTGAAAGGGACCTCAAAGAAAGTCTATTCCAACTCTCTCATTTTTACAGATGAGGAGCATAAGGTTTGGTAAGGTTAAAGACTTTCCTAAGGTAGTAAGTTTTAGCCGGTGCCCTTGGCACTCTGCAACACTGAACTCTTAAGGTTAATGAGCTTCTGGTCACTGAAAACAGAAGCTGGATAACCACCTACCATGAAAGTTATAGAAGAAATGAGTGGCAGATTTAGAAGATGAGAGGAGAGATAACTTCCAAATTACCTTCCAATATAACCTACTCTATGAACCCAACATAAACTCAGCCATGGATACTCAGATTTCTATATACAAGCTCTGGAAAGTTCTTCTGAACTAGAAAGGCCTCAGATACACTCCTGGTGACTGTCTGTCACCTGAGATTCAACCTAGTTAAATCACTTAATGAGACAGAGTTTAAAAATCGACATCTAGGTGGCATAGTGGATAGCGTTATGGAGCTATATGTAGAAAGATCTGCATTTGCGTCCTGCTTTAGACGGTTCCTAGCCATGTGATCCTGAACAGGCCAATTCACCTCTCTTTCTCTCTCATCATAAAAATGAAAGGTTGTGCTCAATGATCTCTAAGGTCCCTTCAGCTCTAAATATATGATCCTAAGTATGTTTAACAAACATTTCATAATATTTTCATGGTGGTCATAATTGGTGACGGTGGCCATTTAAAGTACCATAATGAAGAAAACTTCCATGAAATAGTATGAAAGACCAGTAACTGACAACACTCATGATTATGAGTGAAATTTTGGGATACTCTTGTTTGGAAAAAAATCTCATATTCTAAAGTCTGGATATATTTTTCTGTCATCTGTTTGAAATATTTCTCCAACTCAAAGACCTTGAAGGAAATAACTTTGTGAAACCTATCTTTCCTCTTGGGACCCAGAAGGAAAAAAAAAAAAAAAACAAAAAAACTTGTGCTTTAAAATGAAAAGCCTGAGGTATATGGTTTCCCATTGTGAGAAAGAGAAAATTCAGTTTGGTTCAGTTCAACCAATTTTTTTAATGTATTTCCTTTGATGCAGGCACTATTTTGTGTACTGCGGACAAAAGGCAAAAAATAAATAGCCCCTACCTCAAAGAGCTTACATTCTCCTAGGGGTAGGGTGGGGAGAGAATGGTACTAACAGCTGCAAAGCTAAGTAAATATACTATAAAATAATAAGTAAAGTCATTATAAGTGGGAAAATATCACTGACAGCTGTGGAATGAGAATCAGGAAGATTTCACATTAGAAGCTGCACCTGAGCTGAATCCAAAGAGGGCTGGACAGACATGGGAGAGATAGCACAGGCAAGGCACAGAAACTGTGCACAACATTCTCAATCCAGAGAATATACAGCAGTCCAGTTTGACTGGAACACAGAGTGAAGGAGGATAATATAAAATGCCTGGGAATGATGGGAGCTGGATTGTGAAGTATTTTTTAAATGCCAACCTGAACAGTTTGCATTTCTTGCCCAGAGGGACTAGGGAGCTACTGAAGAATTTTGAGCAAAGGAATGACGGGAATATTAATTTGGCAACTGAGTGAAGGATGGATTGGAGAGGAAGCAGACTAGAAGCAGGGAACCCAGTTAGGAGTCTATTGCAGAACTGTAAAATAAATGAAAAGTGATATGAGCTAGTACAGCAGCCATGTGGGTGGAAAGAAGGGGATAGTTGTGAATAGGTGCTATTGAAGAGGAATCACCAAGATTTGGCATCTGACCAGATATGGAGAAGAGGAAGAGGGAAGAGTAAAGGATAATTCCAAATTTACCAAGTTTTAGTGATTAGAATGGTTAAAGTTATGAAATCTTGTGAGATTACTAAGAGAGAGTATAGAAAGAAAAGAGGGCCATATACAGAACATGGAGAGATACCAACATTTACTGAATGTGAGATGGTTGCTGTTTGGCCTTCATTTTCAAAAGGGACCAATGACATCATGGAGTGATTACTTGCATGTGAATTGGATTTAAGTGATTCAGAGTTGCACAAAGTCATCAGGCTCGCTCTTTCTTCCAGTCATCAAAAACCAGTGGCAGGACAAAACTAAAGATGGCCCAGCATGCAAAGGATGACCTTGGCATCTTTGCTGTCTGACCAAGCTCCAAGCTTTCCACAATATCTGCTTCAGCTGTCTACATGACCATTAGAACCAATGGTTCTCATCTACCCATTCCAATGGAGTGAGTCTTCACATGTTGGTTGATGATCTGGCAAAGGAGGCTTAGATGAAGTGGTTACTGACACGTAGCAGAACTGAGAGAGCAGTGTCACAGATACCAAGGGAGTAGGTTTATGGAAACTTTTCCTGTCCCTTCGAATATTAGTAATCTCTCTATCCTTATATTATCCTGTATTGACTTACCAGTGTACATGTTATGTCCCCCAGTAGATTGTGTATTAATTTAGACAGCACAAGTGCATCCTAAAAACGAACAAAAAATACACTCAACAAAAGAATTCAGTAACATACTACACAAATACAACTCTACAAAATAAACTACACTCAACTGAATGTATATATAACTCACTTGAAAGTTTAGTATTTCCAGTTTTACCCTTTGATTCAATTTATTTGTCCATCGATTCAGCAAGCTTTCATTAAATGACTATGCTTGATACCATGGAAAGAATGTTGAACTTGGAACATAAACATGGACTTCTGTTTGAATCCTAATTCTGTTACTAAGTTCCTATGTGACCTTGGACAAATTAACCTCTCTGGGCCATAGTATCTTCATCTATAAAAGGAGAGGGATGGACTAAAAGACCTCTAATGTACGTTCCAGATCTACAGCTATGATCCTATGGTCCTACTATGTTCCAGGCACTGACACAAACAAAAAGGAAATTGTCGCCCTTAAGGAAGTTATACTTTGCAACCATTAGCTTTTGTGAGTTATGGACAAAATAACAAGAAAACAGAATTTTTTCAAATATTTCCACTGTTAGGAAGACAATGTTTATTGTAAAATAGCAAAACCTAATAGAAAAATCCCTATCAGGTCATTCCCTTGAACATCTAAATAAAAGCAACTGCTAGACTTCTCCCAACTGGTAAAGTTTTCTTATGAGAGTGGTTTTCATTGTTTATTTATTTGAAGGCATGGAAGAAAGGAAAGAAGGAAGGAAGGAAAAAAGAAATGAAGGAGGGGAAGAAGGGAAGAAAGAAAGGTGAGAAAGGGAGGAAAAAAGGAAGGAAGAAAGAGCAAAGGAAGAAAGAAAGGAAGAAAACAAGCATTTATAAAGCATATCTACTATGTTCCAGGTACTATGCTAAGTACTTTACAAATATTATTTCATTTGATCTTCACAACAACCCTGGAGGGTAGGTGCCATTATGGAAAATACTCTGAAAGGGAAATTAGGTTCTAAGAACAGTGTTGGAGACAGAGAACTCTAACAGAAGAGTAGCAGCAAATGAACAGCAGGGAGAACATCTGTGAACCAACGTAATTATAACTATAATCAAATGACTTCCATATCCCTCAGTTTCATTTTTTCCATTAGCTGGAAAGAGAACCACTTAAATGGCCATCTATATGACTAGGCTAAAATGTAAACTGTTCCGCCTTTGGTAAAGTGATCGGGAATTCATCAACCAAGTCAGTGTAAGTTTTTCTTTAGAAAAGTTAAAATATCTCAAAGTTTGAAATCTGCAGACCAATCATCTCCTATTCACTGGTGCTGAATTAATTAAATTCTACAAACATTAGCTAAGTGGTGCTTCCTGCAAAGGCTTGGGGGAAGGAAGACAAAAAGAGGAAGTCCTTGTCCTCAAAGAGTTTACTTTCTAATGGAATGGTGGAGGTAAGGGAAATTTAATTTTTTTCACATTGATGAAGTGTTTGTTTCATTGATGCCATGCATTAAAGTCAATTCAACAACCCTTTATTAAAACATTATTTTACTGTAGTGCCCGTGCTAGAAACAGGGAGACACACCGACACGTACAAGGACAGAGACAGAAACAGAAAGAGAAATATGATGTATTCCTGACCTCATGGAACATGCAATCTAGCTGAAAATATTTAGATCTTAAACCCCAAGATATAAAGAACTGTACTTGCTTTTCATAAAATACAAGCCTTGTACCTTACTGGAAGGGAAAGAGCACTTGGTTTTATTTTTATTATAATAATGATAGTGAAGTGTTCAATTCAACTAAGCAAGCATTTATTGAGTATCTATGAACCAGATTGGGCAACTAGATGGTGCAGTGGATAGAACGTCTTCCTGGAGTTAGGAAGACCTGAGTTCAAATTCAGCCTCAGACAGTTACTAGCTGTATGATTCTGGGCAAGTCACTTAATCCTGTTTGCCTCAGTTTCCTCATCTGTGAAATAAGCTGGTGAAGGAAATGACAAACTACTCCAGTATCTTTGCCAAGAAAACCCCAAATGGGGTCACAAAGAGTCAGACACAACTGAGCAACAACAACAAATGTACCAGACACTGTGCTAGGTGTTTGTGTTGCTATCCCCCTGTCCCCGCAAAATAGCCTCTGCCATAAAAAAGGCCCTGCTCTCAAGGATTTTACATTTTACTGGAGAGGGAGGGGAAAATAATATGAAATAATAAGAATACACTAAATATTCACTCATATAAATCCAAAGTAAATTTGAAGTCATAGAAGGAGCACAAAGAACTGGGGAAATCAGGAAAGGCTTCCTACATGGACTGTACTTTGTAAGAAGCAAGGAAGACAGACAAAGGTAGCTACATATGTCTGGAGTCTTGATTTCAAACTTTAGAATGACCACCATGATTCTTTTGTACTATACTCTTTACCCCATTTCTAATGATAGACACAGAAGCCTTGGGAGTGGCAGGCTTCCCACCCCCACCTTCCCAGACCATCAGTCCTGATTCTAGCCCAACCCTCACAACCATCATCCCAGGAAGTGCTTCCAATGGGACAGGGCCTAGCCATCTTCACCAGTGGCCAAATAACTGCCAGAACCCGCAGGTCAGCTCAGAAACCCTGGAGAAGAGAAGGGAAGCATCAGGTGCCACACAAGTCCCACCTCAGCCGCCATCTCTTGATCCAATCTAGGACCCTGAACTCAAGTGCCTGGAGAATGGAACAATACTTCCATACTACTCCACTCATCCATTATCCACTGAAGCAACCCCAGTGGAGATGTAGCCTAGTAAGAATTCCAGCAGGTGCTACAGCCACAGCTACCCAACACCCAGAAAGGAAAGTTCTTGCCACCAATGTCTTTGGAACTGTCAGTAACAGAAACAAATATTATCTGAACAGTGAAAATGACATTAAACAAAAGGCATGGCCCTCTGACTTTCCATCTGACTTGCAGGTGAAACCTTCCATATGTGTTATCTCCCCCATTAGAATGGAAACTCCTTGAGAGCAGGGACTGTCTTCCTTTTACTTTTGTATCCCCATCATGTAGCACAGTGTTTTGCTAACTAAGTAACTGTATTTGCTAATTTAGTGCTTAATAAATGCTTCATTCAGAGCAGAGTCATGCTCAGAGCAGTAAGACAAAGAGGTCAAGCCTTCTCCATAAATTTTTATTAAAATAACTCTAAAGAAATTATTTCACAATGGTTATGAACTAACCCTAACCTGAATACAGTAGAAACATACAAAAGCAGCCATATCAGGGAGTGATGCAACATAGCACAAGTGTGTGGTTAATTTGGAATCGGATGAGCAATTAAGATTAGGGATTGAAAAAGAGCAAAGGCAAAAAATAAGCAACTCCACTCTTTCAGGTTATGTCTACACATGCAAACAATTTTTATTGTGCTAATTAAAAAAGGTTTATTTCGGCTAAAGAATTTCTCCAAGAAATAGACACATAATACCCTTACACCCCTTTTTAAACTTACATCTTTTTTTCTTCATAAGCTTTTCAGTTTGTTCAGTAAGATACAACCTTATTGAAAGGTGTCATATAAAAACACATTATGTGTACAAAACACCTTATCACAATCATGTCTTCAGACTATTTGAAAAGCTAACTCACATATTCCAAGGATAAAGAGTGATCTTAGTTTCATAGACTATGAAATATTCTTTATCTGCTTGTATATTGATTTTCAGCATTCAATAAGTTGCTTTTACATCACAAAAAACCTTCAAAATATTTGTGGGGAGGTGAATGAAAGCAAGATTGTTTCTTTAAAAAATATATTCTAATTTAAGTTAAACACTAAAGCCCAGTACGGACCAGCATAACAAAACAGATCTAAAAAAAAAAGATTCCTTAGGGCATAGGGACTAGAATTATGATTTCCTTCATATAGGAGACACCCAGATGAAGAAACGCTACTAATGCAGCTCTGAACATTGTCTGCAATTCATAGTCTTCGTTGCCTAGAGCTCAAGTGACTTTCCCACATCCTACAGCTAGGATATGTCAGAGGCTGGACACATCTTCCTGGCTTCAAGGCCAGATCTCTGTCCTCTGTACAAACATTGCCTTGGTTTGTGTTATTTCCTCACCACTACATAAAAAAAAATAAGCAAATGAATGAATGAATGAATGAATTTACTCTAAATAGGATGTGGATAGATGTGCCTCTTCCTAATGATCAACAGGACAAATAAACTTAATATTTGTACATATGTGTGTATATGTACAGATGTATATACATACACACATACATGCATACATACACATGTTCATTGTCGCATTTGTGCTCCATGACCTGTTCTTCAGATTTTATTTTCCCCATTTGGTGAGGAAATTGGAATTCAGAGAAGGAAAACTTTGAATGCAGGATTGAAATCCAGGCTTTTCTGACCCCAAACCTGGCCCTCCCTACTATAGCATACACTATTTAATAAAACAAAGGTATTAAAATGAATCACAAAATAGTTCTTTGCTTTTGAAGCCCATTATCAAAGCCATAAACTCCAAATGCAGCATTCTTCAAGAGAGGGTATATTCCTTATAACAACCACCATCAACCAGGATAGAGGGGCAAGGACAGGAGAAAGGTTTTAATGCCTAGTTTTTCTGATTATCCTCTTCTCCAACTATATTTCCTGTACCAACTAGTTGATTATCCTTCAGAGGATGTTAGGAAGGGTAGAAATGGGTGATGTGGGTCACCTTCAAGTTTTTCCATCTTAATATTGAGTCCTTTCTGCTATAGAATCCAACACGTATGTACTAAATGTAATGTCTTACACTTGGGTTCAAGGAGTGCATTTCACAAGAACAAGATTGGAGAGGCATGATAAGCAACAAATTGGGAAAAAAAATAAGACCTTTGATAGACCAAAAGCTGAATTTGAGTCAACAATGTGATCGCCAGCAACCAAAAAAGTTAACGAAATGATGGATTGTATGAAGACAGTTCTAATTTCCAGAAGTAAGGAGGTGATACTCTGCCCTGGTTAGACTCCACCTCTAAGTTTTCTATTCAGTTTGGGCAACGGTGTCATAGTTTAGGAACAACATTAGTAGAGTCAGAGCATATACAGTGGAGGGAAACCAGAATGTTCCATACCACAGAAAAGTCAGTTGAAGGAACTGGTGTTTACCCTGGGGAAAAGAGAAGACATGATATAAACTTTAAGAATTTGAAAGGGTCTCATGTGGAAGAGGGAATTATGGAAGATTTATTCTGTTTGGCCCTAGAAAGTAGAACTAAAAACAAAGTAGGTAGCTACAATAAGGCAAATTTAGCTTAGATTTATAGAGAAACTTACTAATGATCAGGGATGTCCAAAGATGGTTTGGGTTGTGTTGGGAGGTGGTGAGCTCTCCTTCATTGAATGTCTTTAAATAGTAACAAACTACATGACCACTTGTCTAATACAGTATAATAAAGAGTCTCTTTTTATAGCTTAGACTTTGGTAGTTGACATCTGAGGACTCTTAAAATCCTAAAATTCAATGATCTTTATTCTGGGAAATCAAATTATCTGGGACAAGGAAGAAGAGGAAGGAAGGGAATAAGCATTTCTTTAGCACCTGCTACAAGACTGGCACTGTGCTAAGCAGATACTATGTTAAGTAAGTACTTTATAAATGTTATCTCATTTATTTGATCCTTGGGCAGCTAGATGGTATAGATAGACCACCAGGTCTGGAAATCAAATCTGGCCTCAGACACTTACGAAGCTGCATGATTCTGGGCAACACCTAGCTGTCTGGGAATAACGACCCCCATTTTATGAACGTTTGCCTGGGTCAGGCTAGATGATGACTTTTATTTTTTATTTTCTCCAAATCCCAGCAGGACCCTGGAAGGAGAGTGAGGGCAAAATGCTATAATTCTCTTCCTGTATAAATATCAACACAGCCCCAGGAACACCTGGTATGAAACTAAATATAGTCAATAAACAATACAGATGCCATGCTAAATTAAATTGTGTTCATTTAATATGTTCAATATATTGAGTGTTAGGTCTTTACACCATATATTATAGGATATGAAATTTCATTGTCTTTATGGATAGAAAGTCACATATATTTTAATTGCTTATGTAATACATGATAAAAATCTGAGACCCATCATTACTATTTTCTCCTTTTACCCACTTTGTCTTGTGGGGCTTTCAAAAATATAAGATTGGGTTTGTAAGAGAGAAATATAAATCAGCAACCTCTGAGTGAACATGAATGCATTCAGCATGCTCCCCTCTATTCTTCATTTCTCCAGAGATCATCTTTCATAAAGTGGTACAAATATCTCTGTTGGATGAGCTGAGCTAATCTCTTTGCAGATATCTGCTCCTTGGGTGGGGACCAATAGAGGGTTTGATATAATTAAAGGTTTCTTTTCAGGTTCTTTGCCCGTATAATTTTCAGGTTCTCTTTCAGCTGTGATAGAAGAAACAGAGAATGTGTTCACTCTGGAGCAGTATGTTAGCCCATCCAGCCCAACATCCTGTCTCCCACAGTGGTCTATATTGAAGGCATCAAAGGGAGGCAGACATTCCTCATACCACACTTAATTGTGCAATCCGACACCAGGGGAAAAGTTTTTCCTGACCCATGCTGGTAATCAGCTCATGCCCTAAAGCATAGGCAAAGGTTCGTTAATTATACAGTAAAAATGGGTTTTATAAGGTGCACCTTAGTATGGACAAAATAATGCAGCCCTCCTGTAATTCATTGGTTCCTACACTCCTTCCTTAAAGGTAGGACACCAAGAAGAAAATAAAAAAGTATAGATATTTAATTAGAAATCTTAATGGAAGTCTCTGAAGAGAAAACAATATCAAACTGGGAATTTAACAGCCAGGAAGGGAAGGTACACACATTCCTCTCACCTTACCCTCATGTCTACCAAGGGCATATTTTATCATCTTTTCCTGTTTTAACCACCAAATAAATAAGTAGGTGTAATATCTCTTTAAAGTCCAAGACAATAAAAGGATACACCCACGTGATTTGTTGCTTGTTAAATCCTAATGATAGCCAGTGGGGATTTAACCTCCTCCTCCCCAAAGAAAAGTGAGAGGCCTTAGCTCTTCTGTCATGATTGGAAAATGATTGGGATGCAAGAGGAAAGACTTTACTCGCTGTAATAAGGCTCATAATTTGCACCTTTAGGGCTGCTAGGTGGCGCTATGGTGCACAAAGCACTAGGCCTGGAGTCAGGAATACTCATCTTCCAGAACTCAAATCTCTATTCAGAAACTTACTAGTTATATGACCCTGGGCAAGTCACTTCACGCTTTTTGCCTCAGGTTCATCATCTGTAAAATCAGCTGGAGAAGGAAATGGCAAGCTATCCTACTACCTCTGCCAAGAAAACCCCAAATGGGGTCTCCAAGAGTCAGACACAACTGAAAATGAGTGAATACACCATCTACCTGGAAGCTCTAGTGCTTCTGCCATTCTGCTGTGTGTTTTCCCTTATTTTGCAGCCAAAAACCTGAGCACACTTTGTTGTGACAGTAAGGCTAAGAAAAAAACTCTCACTGCCTCACCCGACACTAAGGTCATATCAAATATGTGGTTGGTATAGCCATTGGCTTAGCTTATGTGGTGGGACAGAGCCTGACTGGTCAAATAGGAAAACTTCATTTTTCCAGATATCTCAGGACCTTATGATATATCCTGCCCCCCACCCCCAGCCCCCCCTCCCCACCTCCCGTGCCTTTCCTGGTTATTGCCCTATTTTCACAATATTTCATTCTCTTAAAACTTCCAAGTCTTAGATCTCATCTCCTTCTTTAGGGTCTTGCTCTCTGCTGTCTAAGATAACCTTGGTCAATCAGTCAATAAACATTTATTAATTGCCAACTATATTCTAGGGGCTGTGCTAGGGATATAAGAAGAATCAAAAGATAGACCCTGCCTTCAAGGAACTTACAATCTAAGCAAACAGATATGTATAAACAAACTACATACAGGATGAATAGGAAAAAAATTAAAAGAGGGAAGGTACTAGAATTAAGAGGGTTTGAGAAAGGCTTCCTGTAGAAGATGAGATTTTAGATAGGACTTAAAGGAACAAGAGAAGTCAGTAGATAGAGATGAGGAAAGAGAGCATTCCAGGCATGGGTCCAGAGAAAATGCACAGAACTGAGAGATGAAATGTGTCACTGGATCAAAGAGTATGTGGAAGAGAGTAAGATGCAAGAAATCTGGAAAGGCAGGAGGAGGCAAGATTATGAAGGACTTTGAATGACAGAGCATTTTGTATTTGATGTGGAAGATGATAGGGAGTAAGAGGAGTTTGTTGAATAGGCGAGTGACATAGTTGGACCCGTGGTTTAAGAAAATCACCTTGGTGGCTAGAGGCTGGAAAGGTGTGGGGAGAAACTTGCGATGGGCAGACCTAGCAGGCTGTCACAATAGCCTAGGTGCGAGGTGACAAGGGCTTGCACTAGAATGATGATGGTGTTAAAGGAGAGAAGGGGAGTGATGTTGCAAAGATGAAATCAATAGACCTTGGCAACAGATTGGTTATGGAAAGTGAGGGATGGTGAATAGTTGAAGATAACACCTAGGTGGGGAATCTGAGGGATTGGGAGGATGGTTTTAGCCTCTACAGAAACAGGAAAATTAGGAGATAAAAAGATAATGAGTTGAGTCTGGGTCATGTTGAGTTTATGATGACCATAAGGCAATTAAAGATGTCTGAAAAAAAAGTTGGAGATGAAAGACTGTAGGTCAGTAGATACAGAAATCCTGAAATCAGTAAGTGAAGTAGTATAGACGGAGAAGAGAACAGAAGACGTCCCAGAGATGGCCCCTGTGGGACATAGAGGATGTGACTTGGATGATCCAGAAAAAGAGACTGAATAAGAGTAGTCTGATAGGTAGGAGAAGAGTCAGGAGACAGTGGTATCCCAAAAGAGAAGAGAGTATTAAGGAAAGGAGAGTAATATAGTATCAAAGGCTTCAGAGAGGTAGAGGAGAAAGAGGTTTGAGAAAGGGCCATTGGATATGGTTTCTAAAAAATCTGATAAATTAAGGATACATATGTGGGGGGGAGAGGGGAGAGAAATTATAAGCATATATATGATGGTGACGGAATTTTATTGTGCTATAAGAAATGACAAGCAGGGTGATTTCAGAAAAACTTGGACTTACATGAACCGATGCAAAGTAAAGTGAACAGAACCCGGAGAATGTTGTACATAGTAAAAGCAATATTGTTTGACGAAGAATTGTGGATGACTTAGCTATTCTCAGCAATACAACCATCCAAGACAATCCCAAAGGACTAATAACGACGTATACTATCCACCTCCAGAGAAAGAACTGATACTGTTTGAATAGACTGATGCCTGCTATTTTTGACTTTCTTTTAATTTTTTTCTCTTATTGGAGTCTTCTTGTACATAAGGATTAAAATAGCAATGCTTTACATGATTGTACATGTATAACCTATACCTTATTGCTTATTGTCTCAGGAAGGGGGGAGGGGAGGGAGGTTGGGATAGAATTTGAAACTGAAAACTTTAAAAAAATGTTAAAAATTGTTTTAGAATGTAATTGGGGAAAAATAATTATAACCATGATAGCTGAAATGTATATAACCACAGATTTACAAATCAGTTTATATTATCTCATTTGGACCTCACAACAACAGGATGAAAAAGCAGTTGTGGTTGTCATTGTTATTATGAGGAGGTAATCTAGCATAGTAAACATAGAGAATGCTGGACCTTGAGTTAGAAAGGCCTGGGTTCTAAACAGGCCTCTAACTTTTCCTAGTTGTATTATCTAATTCATGTAACCTGGGGCAATTCACTTAACATCTCTTAGTTTCCTCATCAGTAAAGTGAAGGGTTTGGACCAGATGGACTTTAAGGTCCCTTCTGTCTGCAGATCTATGATCCTATAGCCCACTGCCAACTCCCATAGGGAGGCTGCGTCCCCAGAGTCAACTCCCATTTGCATGTTCAGGGTGTGGTGGCTTCCCTGAGTGGCTGAGGGCAGTTAATCCAATGCTATAGCTAACGATAATGCCCCAGCATGGGGGCAGAAACGTATTTATCATGGTGGCGTAGTGAGAGCAGTTTGTACAAAAAAAAAAACCCAAAAGACCCTAACTTTCCCTTCCCAACTGTGTGTGACACACTCTCCACTGGTACAGAGAATCCAAGATAAGGTGAGCTCAAGGCCAAAGCATAACTTACAGCTCTCCTCTTGCTGGAGTCCTCAAGATGTTTCCCTTAGGCGGAATGTAGCTTTTCTGTTGGGCTTTGTAGAGCTTCATCTGCTTCTCCTCATCTTTTTTCAGGTTCTAGTCTAGGCTTGGCCCCCAGTGCAACACTGCCATCCATGTTAACCATGGCTTTACTAAGGATCCTGCTAGGATAGAGATGGAAAAGGTCTGAATTTTCTAATTCTCCCAAGTTCTCAAGAACTTTCTCTGGCCAAGGAGTGTGTGTGGAGGGTGGGGGGGGGGGGGGGGGGGGGGGGGAGGGAGGCGGGGGGGGGGGGCGGGAGGTGGAGCCTGATGGACTTTCATCACACATGCTGCCCCCCCCCAAGTTTTCTTCTCAAGGTCTTTGTCTTAACTACTCTCTTAAATCACCGCCAGATGGACTCTCCTGAGTACTGCTCTAGTTCCTGGTTTAATACAAGGGTGTGACCAAAAGTCCCGCAACCAATTGAAACGCACTTCCTCATGATAAAACTCTAGTTCATCCAATGACCCTCAAGGAATTTTTGCAGTTGGTTTGCAGTTTGGTTAATTGATTGAGACTTGTTGTCATCCTGTTAAGGTGTCAGAGAGTAGCATTTTCACTTACTTTAAGCAGGGTGGGGTAAATGAGTAATTAGCTTAATGACCACCACCCTTGCAGTCCTAAACTAACTATTCAGGTTTTACAGATGAGGAACCTGAGGTTTGAATACATTAAGTGAATTGCCTAGGATTGCACAACTGATAAGTATCAATAGCAGGATTCAAACCTGCCTCCAAATCCTGTGCTCTAGCAACTTAACTACACAATAGCCTCCTTTTTTAGGAAGGTAACTGTGCCCACTGTAAGTACAGAGTTTGATTTGATGTCCAATGCAACAGGAAATATAGGCCAGGAAAAAGGATGAGAGGGCAGCTAGGTAGTCCAGTGGTTAGAGTACTTGGCCTGGAGTCAGAAAGACTCATCTCCCTTCATTCAAATCTGGCCCCAGAAGCTGTGTGACCCTGGGCAAATCACTTAACCTTGTTTGTCTCAGCTTCCTCATCTGTCAAATGAGCTAGGGAAAGAAATGGCAGACCACTTCAGTGTCTTTGCCAGGAAAACCCCAAATGGGTCAGACATTACTGAACGGCAACAGAAGGATGAGATGGCACTGTGTTTGACCTTTCCGGTGGATGTTTCAGGAAAGGCTGAGTCTTGTATTGTTTCTCAAATTATATCCCAAAGTCAACTTAATTTACTTCCACCTGTCCCAGAGATGGTGTCTTCCATGGGGTGGGATTTTCTAGGGCTAATGGCCTTTAAAAAGGTACAAGCATTTCTTTTAACACACAATTAAGATGGCCCAGTACCCAGGGTTACCATATGGTACAGCTCAAGAGGCCCTGAGTACTATCAGACCACAGATTCAGTTTCTCTCCTTTCTCAGGAAGCTATTTCCCATCACTCTCACCCCAAAAGCTATGAGTTACTCAGGCCCTGGCAGTATTGTTCTCATACACTAAGGACTTTTACATAGTTCAAGGAGAAAAAAAAGTAAACTTACAATTATCCTCAAAAAAAGTCTTAATCTAGACCCAATTTAAATGTCCATACTGTAGCCTATAATTTACATTGATAGGAAGTGAATGATTAGAGCCTCTAATGATTTCCTGCTGTTCAATAGAGAACATGAAAATGGGAGAACTGAGAAGGAATGTAGATAGAGGTTATTGGTCCAAATTGCTCAGTTTCCTGGAGCAAGAGTTTACCTGCTGTATTGAAACAAGGGATTCACATGATAAGTGACAGGTAAAGCAGATCCAAAAGGATTTGGGGGGAAAATAAGAAAGTAGAAGGCACAGCACATCTTTTGCAATGATGATATCCTTTATTGTAGCTGATAATAACCGGTGTGATGCAGGAAGAGAAGACAAAAAAACTTAGCTGACCTGATTTTTAGTCTTGCCCTCAGGTCACAAGAACATGACCTCTTAACTTCTTTAATCCATATAGAATCATAGCAAATCATCTCTGACAACCCTGAATTCCCAGATGAAATTAATTTCTAGCAGTGTTGTATGGTGGAAAGACTGAACTGGGAGTCAGGAAATATGGGTTCTAGTACTGACTCTGCCACAATTAGTTTATAGGATCAAAGATTTAGAGGTGAAAGGGACCTTAAAATACTCCTGGCCCAAACCCTTCATTTTCAAGATGAGAAACTGAAACCCCAAAAGGTTAAGAGCCCTGATTCCAAATCTTGTATTTTTGTGGGAAGTTAGGTGAGTTGCTTTAATTTTATGGGTAGAAATCTTAGCTTTGATATGTGGAGATTCAAACAGATGACTTTCCATTTTAATAGCCTGTCTGCGATCTGCTTGTCAGGGGTTAGACTTGTTTGGGAGTATTGGAAAAAGGACAGGGCTAACTTGGAAAAGTTAGAAGTAGGCAAAGTTTGTTTTGGCAAATCTCTGCCCAACACGTCCTTTTGGAATTAACTTGCTCCATTATAGATTTCCTCAACCTAATGTCCTCATGATGTTTCCTTAGATTTCTATGGTACAGCAGAGGGGGATATTTAAGTTTCCTCATTGCGTCTCCAATGAGTTCAATCATTATCTCTATGTAGACCATCATTGACCACCTCTTTGGTAACTTGAACTAAACCTTCCCAGAGCAGAATTCATTATCTTTCTCCCAAAAGCTTTCACTCTTCTACACTTGACTATTACCAGGGACCGTGTCTCTCAATTTCACTGTAATCCTTCACATCTCACTCAAACTCACTTGGCATATCTGATATGTTGCCAAGTCCCTAATATAATATGGGATAGATATTTAATGCTTGTTGTGGTAGACTGGTCTATAAAATTAAGGGTTTGTACATGGCAATCCTTGAGGTCCTTTCTAGCCCTAAAATTGGTAGAATTTCAGATTTGAAAAGGTCCTTAGAGGTGTGGTATAATGGAAAGATCACTGACACTGGAATTCTTGGAGCTAGTTCATATCAAGCATTTGACCCTTACGACCAGAAAGGAGGGGAAGGTTAGATGGCCTTTGAAGTCCCTTTTCCATCTTGATATAGGATCCTATGATGACCTAGTCAGTCCATATCAGAAATCCAATATCCCCTCCACAAAGTTCTTGTCAAGTGACTATGCAACTTTTGCTTGAAATCTTCCAACCACTGGGGAAATCCACTGCTTCCTAACATAATACATTCTACTTTCGGAGAGGTCTTGTTATTAGAAAGCTGCTATCAGCCTTCATGCAACCTCTGCCCATTGTTTCTGTATTCTATCATTCTCTTATTCCTATTCACAGGGTTCGTACTGGGGAATAGGATTCTTCACCCAAGGGGGAGGTCAAATTCTAGTATAGGAGGTAATAAGACAAAGAAGCACTAATAGCTCTTAGAATTTCATCTCGGCTCTTTCTGTTCAACCTTCAGCCTTGTTCTGGATCAACACATGCCCTTTAGAACATCCCTGTCATCTGACACCTAGCACAGTGCCTGGTGCATAATAGGTTCTTAATAAATATTTATTAATTGTCTTTCTGCCTCAGGCTCCAGTACAGATTTTAAGTCACCTATAAGTACTGGAAAAAGTGAACAGTGTATGTTTTATAATTTGACCCCCTTCCCAAAGTTTTCTTGTAAAGCATGGAAAGAAAGGCCATGTAAAGCATGGTCCTGGTCCTTATTCAAAATAGCACAGTTTGCACAGATTCTTAGAGG
The DNA here is from genome assembly GCF_011100635.1 of Trichosurus vulpecula. Lineage (NCBI taxonomy): Eukaryota > Metazoa > Chordata > Mammalia > Diprotodontia > Phalangeridae > Trichosurus > Trichosurus vulpecula. The sequence continues at coordinate 99,502,408 of NC_050576.1, read as the reverse complement.
CTTTCTACTGGTTCTCCAAGTATTTAGTAGTAGTTCTAAATAGGAAAGCAAATGCACAGTGCATCTCCTGATTATTACAGATGCAATACAAGAGTTGTCATTAGTGCTTCTGGGAAATCTTGCCAGTGCTCTGATTTCACACAGCAGAAGAGACTGCAGACTTACCAGCACTTTTATGAGCAGATCTCAAGCAATGTGCATGTTTTAGACATATCTTCCAAAACTTAGTAGCCTTTGTCAACAAAATGCATTATGGTAAGCCAATATGCGTTCATACTTACACCTTTGTGCATTAATAACATTAATTTCACTCAACCTTTATAATCAGCATTCCACCCCCAGACGTTTATTTCAAGATGTCTGAGGGCCCACACAAGGAGGAAGGTAATGACACTTCTTCTAAAGAGCGACTGCTCGGCTGAGAAGGTAGAGATTAGGAAAAGTAACAATTATACCTGAAATGTTAATAACTGGATATCTTTTCTGAACTCTTACAAGTATTTACATTTAAAAAGATAAAATTACAGCAGGAAAAATGAGAGAGAATAAGAGCAGTTTCAGGGAAAACGGACAATTTTCTTTTTTTGTTGTTACTGCCTGGTTCCCTGGGTAATTCTGCCACGTGAGACTGGATAACTAAAGAGAACCATTATTATGCAAAAGGCTCTGTCACAAAAGGGCATTACATATCTCCTACAAAAGGGGATTTCTTTAAAAAACACAACGGGTGCATTCAGTGTTTGGGGTTTGTAGTGGAAATCTACGGTAGTGCTTGCCAATACCATCCTGCAGCTGGGTATTATGCTTTGCGTTCCTGGGAGGGGGGAAATCATAAACTTGAGTAGTTTCATATTAAGCTTTTGAATTAGAGTTTGCTGATGTTGGAATATAACTTTTAATGAATTTTGGCATTTCCTCTCTCTTCAAAGGTCAAACAATAAAAACAAACCTCTGGGTTTTCAGTTAGAAGGAGGAGATGGCCAAATGTATGTTTATTTTTGTAAAAAATTAGTTGGAGATGGTTTTGGCAAAGGTTAGAATGCCACGTATCAATGTTGCAAAAACAAATGGTGGAATGAACACTACTAAATTTGTCCCTTATAACAAAGAATTAAGACATATCTTGGAAAATTAACAATCTGTATCCTATAAACCTCTACTGCAAAGTGTACAGAGGAGGGATATCATCCATAGTACTTAATGAGCAGTTGAAGAAAATGGACCTATTTGTCCTGGAAAAGTGAAGATTCAGGGGGCACATGACAATTGTTTGAAAGTATTTGAAGTATCTTGTGGAGAAGGAGGAAAAAAGAATTACTCTCTTTGGCTCCAGAGGATACAACTAGGAGCTAGTAGAAAAGATACCAATTGAGTCTTGATAGAAAGAAAAAATGTCTTAACAATGACAGCTGTCTGAAATTAAAATGGGCTGCCTTCATAGGTATTGGGTTCCTTCTACTTGAAGTTCTTCGAGCAAAGGCCACACAAGGACTTGTTGAATAGATGTGGGGACTCTTTTCCTATATGATTTGGACTAATTATCCACTGAAGTTCCTTCCAACTCTCAAAATTCTGTGATTCTGTGAAGTTGTCCTTCACAGTCTTCTCTCTGCCTAAATGATAGCTAGGATTATTTTTTTAATATGGTAAAAATAAAGCCTATATATATATATATATATATATATATATATATATATACACACATACATATATATGTATATACATTTATATTTACATATATGTATGTATTTCAATTTTATATTCAAGATATATGCTATATTTGCTATATCTCAATTTAAATTCAAGGATACATTTTTTTGAAAGAGACACTCAGGCAATTTTTCATCATGACCTAACATCCACTTCAGAATAATCATATTATCCCTCCTTAAATTATATTTTGCATTTCCATTCTCCAACAAGGAAAATAAAGCTGGAAAATTTAGAACAAATATAGTAAAACATGTGCTGAAACTCAGGAGAGGTGAGGAGATAGTTATGCCTTCCACGTTGCAACTTTCCCCTTTGTGGTTTTGATATATCGCAGGTCAGCACAAGAAATTAAATGGGAATTTTGGGGGAGTTTTGGAGAAGCCACAGAAGACAAGCAAAGGGTAGCAGATGGCACAGAAAAAGTTTAGAAGCTCAGAAATGCATAAAATATATATAGAGTATCGTATATCAACAATTTTATTTTTAATACCATAATAATTCAAACTTCTTCATTGGTTTGAAGGGAAAGCCAAAAAATTTTAAGTGGATTTTCCAGATCTTGGGGCACCCTGCCCCAACCCCTGCAATGTTTAAGGGATAACTGTATTTGGAGTCACAGGAGTTCATGTCCCCAGACTCAGGTGAATTATATCCTGTGGTACTGGAAGTTCTTATAGATAGTATCACCAAACCCTATTAACAAACATGTCAGAATTAAAGACTTACAGAGCTGGAAGGATTCAAGAGTAAGGGTATAGAAAAAGTAGAGATTTCTGCCTTTATTCCAAATAAATCTTTAATCTGTTAGAGGATAAAAAAGTAATTTGATTGTTGGATTAAAATAAATTATACCATTTTGTGATTAGAAGAAAGAACCAGACTCTTCTTAGCCTACGTATAACACAATAAGTCACTTTGGAATTGTCCATTCTGGTGGGAAGGCCAGTTGGTGATGGTTGAATTAAGCAGAGAAGCAATTGCTTCTGGCAGGTAAGGAGGGAGTTAGATATAAGTCCTTAGGAACTTCGAAAATTCAGGAGCTGTGGAGTTCCCTCAGCATCAGTAACAGTGTTCCAGAAGCCAACAGTCACTGATGAAGCAGGTATTAGGATCTGAGAGACACACAAGAGAAAAACTTCACACTTCAAAGGAAAAGGACAGGACTCTCTAAGTATGCTAGCCCTCAAGGCCCAGGAGAAAGCTAAACCTAAGGGGAGCTTCATGAGGACTCCACGAAGAGAGAAATGCATTTCCAGGATTCAGAAGCTATGAGTTTGTCTTGTAGACACACGTGCTCTTTGGTCTTGAGCCCCCTCTCCCTAGGACACCCCAAGCTTGGGGTAATGTTTCTATAAGCATTGTCTTTCCAAGAACCACTTAGTAGATGCTGTTTGGAAAAGTTATTTAATTCCAGCCAGTAATCAGTGGGGAATACTCCAGTGAGAGATCATAAGCAATAGTATTAAAAGGCTCAGGCTCCAAGTTATTCCCCAGATCCCAGGGAACAATAGTAGCACTTTGCCCTATAATTTCTGTGAAAGTTGGGGGAGTCAAATTCAGATCTCATTAGGTCAAACCCCTGCCTAATGAATTTCCTCTATAACATCAAGGGGTCTTCTAAGCTTCAACTTTGTTTTTGAATGAGCAAAGTCATCAAATAACCATTTTTTAAATGAGAAAAAGGTAGATTCTAGGTTTTATAGATTCTACAAACTATACATATGAAAGCTTAGTTGACAACTGCTAGCAAGATTTTGGAATGGATTAGGGAAGCAGTGCAGTAGAGTAGAAAAAGCATTAAATTTGAATTCATAAGACCGTGGGTTTGAAACCTGGTTCTGCCACTTTATACTTGTGTGCCATTTGGCAAGTAACACAATTTCTCTGAGTCTCAGTTTCCTCATCTGCAAAATGAAGATCCATTGATTAGAGAAGGAAAGAAACAAGTACTCATTAACAGCCTACTATGTGCCAGGCACTGTGATTGGGGAATGATTAAATAAATTGTGATACATGAATATAATGGAATATTACTTCACTATTAGAAATGACAAATATGATGCATATAGAGAAGCATGGAAAGATTTATTAGAGTTGATTAAAAGTGAGGTAAGCAGGGTCAAGAAAACAATATGCACAACTGCAGGAATATAAATGGAAACAACAGCCACAAACAATTGGAATGGAAATTTGAAAAATCATAAAGACATAGCTTGGCCTTGAAAAAGAAATAAAAGAAAGTTCTTCCCTACCTTCTTTTACAGAAGTGTGTGTGTGTGGGGGGGAGGGGCCAAGGTTGCACATAATGTCATATTTTGGATTGGTTCTTTTTTCTCTATAATGTTTTGTTATACAAGATAGTGCTATGGGACAGAGGCAGAGAGAAAGGTGTGTGGAGATAACAAAAGGTATCAATAATACCTATTTATTAAAAAAATTTTGTTTTATACTAGATAATTTCTAAGGTCCCTTCTAACTCTTGATCTACGAACCAACAGTTTCTTCATGAACACTTAGAAAAAAAATAGTCATAATTAGGAACCATCATGATATTATTTCTAAAAAAAGTTACACCAAATTAACTTAATATCTTTAGGGATTGTTCTTCTATACACTTATCCATGAAGGAGAAGTTTTCTTATCAAGAATCATCATCTTTTAGAAGTCAGAAGAGAACTTAGTGGTTATTTAGCCTGACCTCCTAACCATTGTTGGGAGACCTTTACAGCCCTCATGACGAAATGATTATATTTTACTTGAACACATCCAGTGGATAGGATGTTGTAGATGGAGTGTATCTTGATTTCATCAAGGCATTTGACAAACTCCCAATACTGCTCAGAAAAGATGCAGAATATAGGCTTGGATGGCAGGTGGATGGTATAGTACACAATATAGATGGGATGGATTGCTAACTGATTAAATAATTATACCCACATGATGTAACTTAACGGATCAATGGCAACCTAGAGTGAGGCTTCTGCTGGGCTTATAATAATAATAGCTGAAGTTTGTATAGGACTTGACTTTTTGTTGTTGTTTAGTTTTTGTGATCATGTAAACCATACTGTCCATGGGATTTTCTTGGTAAAGATACTGGAAAGTTCAGCATTTCCTTCTCCAGCTCATTTTATAGATGAGAAAACTGGGGAAAACAGGGTTAAGTGCCTTTCTCAGGGTCACACAGCTAGAGGTCAAATTTGAACTCAGGTCTTTCTGACTCCAGACCCAGCCTCTCCACTAAGCCACCTAACTGCTTCCAGGAATTTGTATACATGTTCTCATGTGAACCTCATAATAATTGTTGGATGTAGGCAGTATAACCTATGCAGATTTAGTAGATGAAGAAACTGTGGCCCATAGTGGTTAAATGACTTGTTCCTAGACACATTGTTAATAAGTATAGGAGGTAGGATTTCTACTGATGTCTCCATGACTCCAGTTCCATCAGTTCACCCCTACCGCCACATAGCCTTTAGGTCACTTATTAGGACAAAGGTATGCTTAATAATGTTGTGGGTGACCCAAATTTAGGAAGAAAAGCTGCTTTGTTAAACGACAGAATAAAGGATTAAAAGACTTCTTGATAGTTGGAATTATGAGGTTCAAACAACACAATGAAATTTAACAACAATAAATGTAAAGTCCTGTATTGGGGGGTGAAAAGCAATTGTGTAAGTAGCCAATGGGAAGACACTTATCTAAATAGCAGTTTATGTGAAAAAAATATCAGGGAGTTTTAGCTGATTATAAATTCCATATCACCCAGTATGATGTAACTTGCTACCCCCAAAAACAGAAACTTAAAATGGATTAATAGAGGCATATAGTGACCCAGTCTGGGAAAATGATGGTCCCTTTGTGTTATCCATCCTGGACTAGCCTTCAATGAGGCATAGGGCGCATTTCTGCATTTGTGGATAAATCCTATTCATGCTATTCACTACCAGCCCCAAGTCTAGTCTTCTGGGGGAGTTGGGAGAAGCGGGATTTTGAAATTATGCCACTATCTAAGGCAATTGTGTGGTTTGCACTTGTTCATTCATTTTTTTAATGTGTTCTTATGTCTTTTTCATGTATGTCTGTTCTCTCCTCTCAAGGAGAGAGGTTTTTCTCCTTTTATATTACTTGACAGTGCTGATTTTGGTGCTTTGCACGTGGTGGGCATACTGTACCATTAACTGAGTGACTTGAAACAGCTGATTGATAGGTCTGACATGTCTGGGAAGCTGTCACCACTGGCTACTTCTAAATGCATAAGAACCCTTCAGAGCCTACTTCTCAACTATTCTTCCTCCCCCCACCCATATTTCCACTTCAGAACAGAATTTACAAACAGGCAAGTTGGCCAGAATCCTATGAAACAGCCTTCTTCTTGTTGTTGTTTTTATTTGCCCCTTAAAGTGATTTCTTTATTAAGAAGCAAATAACACAATCACTCATTTGTAGGATTGGCCTGGCCATTGAAAATCTGCAGTTAGGGGACTATTCCCATCTTTGGTCTTTCATCTGCCTTTGGCCCGTCATCTGCCATTGGCCCAGGAGTTTTCAGAGCTCCAAGACTAAGAGTTGAATGGTGTAAGCTCGGTGGTGATTTTATGTGTCAAGAAACAAAGGACTAGCACAAAACAAATATTTCTGCAGAAATGAGAAGTTTATGAAAGCATTCTTTGGCATCATCACATACAGAAGCCAGGCTTTTCAGACCCTGAGCACACTGTGGCATTCAAATGTCAAATGCAAACAAGCCCTTGGTGCACAATAAAATTAGTAACAGAAAACAGAGTTTTGGAAAGCTGCTCAGTGTCCATGCTGAACTTCTAGGCTTTGATATATACTTGAAGTAGGAAAGATACCACAGAGCCTGGGGCTAAGCCCAAAATATTTATTGTGCGTTAAAAAAATTCTTTGTGGTATATAGATGGCCTCTTACACATAAATACTAAGATCTATGAAGTCACATTAAGCATATTTTCCTTTGAGCCCTCCAAACTGACCTTTGTCTTCATTTTGCAATGCAGAGTTTCCCAGGTGTTAGAATCCATCGGGATGAATTTCAGGATAAGGAAAAAAAAAAAAAAAACACTAAATGGCAGTTTCCATTTTCAAAGCCGTCCTTTAAAGTTTGAGATACAGAATTATCTAGAAGTTAGCAATTTTGGTACCTGAAGAGAAGGGCGTTGCCAAATGCACACTTACCAATCATGCCAATCATGAACATACTACAAACTGGAAAGTGTTTACTCACCAGGGTGATTTACGTTTCAGTGGTTACCTCCCTTCTACAAGGGAGAAATACAGGTAAACCCTTTGTGAGGTCAATACACCAAGGTTAGGTTTTATAGTTCTACACCGCAGACTGCCCTGATCCATTTGACCTAAAAGCCTCAAAAGGTGCACAGATTATGTTCTCATAAACCTACACCAATGGCCAGTGCTTCCAAACTCTATCTTGAAAATGTAACATTGAATTACACAGTTCTTATTACCTTGGACTGCTTCATACCCACCCCCACCCATAGGTGGATGTTAAGCTCCTCAAAGTCAAGAATTGCACTTCATATATTTCTGTATCACCCCAGTAGACTAGACTGCAAATCCCTTGAAGGCAGGGATTATTTTTCATTTTCTCTTTGTATTCCCGTGACCTACAATAGTGACTTGCAAACAGCTGGCACTTAATAAATGCCTGTTGGATCGGATTGTCTTTCACAATGCCTGGATAAGTTCTCAGTATAAAATAGGCATTCAGTAGAGGTAGTTGTCAGTTGGATGCCCACCCTGAGGTAGACAATTTTTTTCTAATGTTTTTTTTTCCAACACCAGTCCCTCCTGAATTCTCACCGTGCAATTCAAACCATTAGATAAGTTGTAGGATATTAGAGCCAAAAAATGTCTCTTACAATGATAAACTCTATGCTTTCTTCATTTTATAAGTATGGAACCTGAGGTCCAGAGAAATGACAACTTACCTAGAGGGTCACATGACTAGGAGGTCACAGGCCTAAGACTTAAACCCTGTACCTGGTACAGGGCTTCATATGTAGAAGGCAATTACTCAATATATACAGAAGGCAATTTGCTGAAAAGAAATGGAACTGAACCCAAATAAGTCCATTGGTTTTTGTTCCCTACAACTATCTATCCTCTTTTTCTCTTCCTGGTAATATTACTCCCAGGTCTATAACTATGAATAGATGACCACTTTTGACTTTTGGTCCTGTCCTCCATTATTCTTTTTGATTTGAAATGCTGGTTCATTTGCTCCATATTATTGGGCATTCCACAATGAGGATGGAAACACTGACTAATTTAGCCTTCACGACATCCCTCAAAAATAGGTTGGTGGAAACTATTGCATGTTGCCATATGACTCACTAAGTTACAACATGGATTTGTGGGGGAAAAACAGGAATATGTTTAATCCTGGAGTCAGTACTCTGTCACATGACCTAATAACCTTCTGAACACATTGACTCCTTACTCCAATTTCTCTTGTCTTCGGAGCTAACAGTCCACCCTTTTTACCTTTTTCAACCCTTTAAATAGAAGGGAATAGATCTTGTGGCTTTATATTCACAAAGTGTAGAAGCCTTGATAAACCATCTGCTCTTTATTTGGTCTCCCTGACCCTTAGCCCACCTAACCCTCTCCGCTGGAATTTCCCCGATACTCATTATTACAATTGTTCTAGAAATATATGGCCCTGTTACTGTAGCAATTAACTACAATAGGACTAAAATTGTTAAGTCAGGCTTCCCAGTCACAACTGGAGGAGGGGCAGAAGTAATACTCTCACTTTGAAACTGAGGAGGTTGAGAAACAAAGGGGTTTAAAAGGTTTACTCTAGGTCTCCCCCAAACCATAAATAATTATGTGAACTAATGTAAAGGAGTGTTGGCGTGAATAACATAAAACAGTAGGTAATTTTCCTTCTGTTCTTACAAGCACAGTATTTCCAGATCAAATTGCTAAAGTTATATGGCAGTCAATGAATCAAGGGATTGCATTTATGGTTTTAGATACCTTTAAAGACTCTTTTCCATTGACCCTTTTCAATTCCTTAATTTGCAAGCAAATGTAGTCTTTTTAATTGACAAAAGCAAAACATAATTCAGCCAGAAAATTGTATTTGAAAGGCAACTATTCTTGGAACATAACCTAAGTGAGAGAAATACAGGGCAAAGGACACCCAAGGAGTGTGTCTCCTGGAGAGAGGAGAGTTGACTGTAGCATAGATGAGACCACATCATTGGCATCTGGTCCTCTATCCAGAGCTTTACCCCCTGAAGACCTATAATGAATGTGACATATAATAGATTTGTTAATCCAATGGAAATGAAATGGAGCAAAAACACATAGGGGTAGTGTGTGTGTGTGTGTGTGTGTGTGTGTGTGTGTGCGTGCACTCGTGTGCATTGTAGAGCATTTAAAAACAGGAATACCCTGGTACATCTTGGGTCATGGAAGTCAAGAAAAATTCTATCAGAAGAGTCTATAGAAGTTATTCTTAACAAAGTGCTACTTCAAGTCTGATACAGAGTCTGGAAATTTAGGTTATAATCCCAGTCCTACTCTTACAGCTTTAGGCAATTACCTCCCCCTCTTTCCTGATCTCTAAAATGCCTGGCACAGAGGTGATGTAATGACGGTCTGATACATGTATATTTGTCTTTTTGTAAGGGTGTGTGTGTGTGTGTGTGTGTTTGTGAGAGAGACAGAGACAGAGATACAGAGACAGAGGGACAGAGAGAGAAGAAGAAGAGAAAAAAGACAGAGAGAGACACAGAAACAGACACAGAGAGAGGGAGACAGACAAACAGAGGCAGACAGACAGACAGAGACAGAAACACAGGGACACGGATACAGAACAGAGAAACAGAGAAAGACAGAGAAAGAGAGACAGGCAGAGACAAAAAACAGAGAGACAGAGACAGGAAGAGGGGGGAGACAGAGAGACAAAAACACAGAGAAACAGAAACACAGAGACACAGATACAGGTGCAGAAAGATAGAGATAGAAAGAGACAGAAAGACAGAGAGACAAAGAGACAGACAGAGACAGAGACAGAGGAAGAGGGAGGAGACAAAAAGAGGCAAACACAAAGACAGAAACAGAGACACAGTCATAGAGACAGAGATAAACAGAAACAGAGATAGAGATAGACAGAAAGACAGAGAGAGAAGAAAGAGACACAGAGAGACAGGGTCACAGAGACAGAGAGAAACAAAGACACAGAGACAGAGACAGAGACAGAAACAGAGAAACAGAGGCACAGAGAGAGAGAGAGAGAGAGAGAGAGAGAGAGAGAGAGAGAGAGAGAGAGAGAGAGAGAGATTGAGAGGGGTGCGGAATGAGACATATTTTTGGACCCGGACAATACAGCAATTTGTTTTATTGGACTATGTATATTTGTTACAAGGGTTTTGTTTTTCATTCTTTTTCCCCCAATGGTGTGCTGGTGGAAGGCAGAGAAAACAATTTTTGTTAATTGGAAAAAAAATATATTTTTTTTAATACCAGCACTGGAGAATATTATCTCTAAAGTCCCACGCCAGCTCTTAATTCTACAATTCTGTATTTAATGTGTAAGCTACTCTAACTTTAGCTACAAGTCTGTGGTCATTTAGTGGTCAATTTAATTTTAAATATTTTTTATCATGACACTTTAATAAATTTTAACCAAACTATAATGTGCAGGTCTTGAAATATTATTCCCCTAACAATAAGGTCATATCTTCCTCTTACCTTTTTTCCTCTCCAGAAAAAAATTAGGTCAAAAAATAAGAACAGGGTCAAGGAGACATCAGACTAGTGACCCTGTGATATGCTAACAATTTTAAGTTTTAGTTGAAGTAACTGGCTGTTGCCACCTGCCTCATGTCCAAGAAACAGAAACAAAAAAGGAAAAATAGTAAATTTATAAAAGATCTAAATTTTGAGAAATGACTTAATTTCTCCTCAGTGTTAGGAAATAGGTAAACAGTGCATAGGCAAAGCCACTAACAAAGGTTGACCTTCCATGGTAGTTTTCCAACAGTTTCAAATCTGTTGAAAGTTATTACCTGAAAAAAAATCCTGTTGACAAAAAATCCCCATCAAATCTGGGATATTCCTTTCCTAAGTAATAGAAGTTGTTTTCAGTTATAACAGCCATGAATTTTGACATCCCCAAAAGTTTCCGTTTCTGCAGCAGAGAACTTCCAAATGTAGAAATTGGAGCAAATAACAAAAGACACAATTTCAAAATGTTCATTCCTACTTCCTCCAAGACCATGAAGTTCTAGAGGTCAGTTCTCTCCAAGAAAACCCTTCGGGGTCCCAATAGTTTCTAGCATGAAATCATTGTATCAGCTCCATCAGCACCATCGACTTTTAAGGTTGCATCAGCATTTCCATGGACACCCTTATTCACAGAGATTTATAACTTTGCTATAAAAATCCACTCTAGGCTGAAACTTGGCAAACAAAAACTCCAATCTGGGAGCACTTCTATTTTTCTTCAATTTGGAGGTAAGCATCTAAACGGATAGGATTTCCAGAAACATTAGAAGTTGGAGTTTCAAAGACTTCTTATGTTTTCTTATAATAAGAATCTTTTATTCTTTTAATTATAAAAAACAAGGACAATGCTATCAAAGTAGCATCTCCCACCTCCCACCTAGAAAAGTTCATAGGTTGAACCATTCATCTAGTGACCAGTGACTATGAAAACACTCCACATGCTAGTATGCTTGCCATAATAATAACTAACATTTAATTACCATTCATAATGAAACTTCTTTACTGTAAACCTGGCCATCACACAAACCTTTCAGAATCCAATTTAATAATCTACGGGGCAAAAATGGAAGGATAGCCTGAAATTAACAAGCATTAAAATGTCACCAACTTTAGAATAAATGGGATGGGGGTAAAGGTTGGCCTGAGTTAGTACAAAGTCTGAAAAACACCAAATATTTTTTAAAGAAATGAACAGAGTTAAGAAGGAATTGAAATTCAGGATAGGTAAGGTGACACAAATACTGAGCTGCTTTAAATATGTTCAAGTCTCCTGGTTGAGACTAAACATTTTCCAGGGCATTAAAAGACCCAGCAGGTGTAGCTATAGAACTACAGCCTGTAATCTTTAAAGTATCATGGATAATGGAAGAAGTAGTGTGCATTTTTTGATTTACATCCCCCACCCACCCAAATGGATTGTGGAAACTATTGACATCTGAATTTTACATTGATGCCCAGAGATATTCTAGTACAGGTTGTTGAACCAATGGTTTCTAAGGACAAAAATATAGACATCAATAAGAACTACTTGCTGTTTGCTATGAACAAGTCATACCTTATTTCAGTTTCTGATAGGGCTTCTAGATTGGCAGAAGTGGGACATGATTTAAACTTTCTATGTTTTCATTTGAGCAAGGCATTCAGCAAATTTTCTGGAGAAATTGGCTATAGATGAGTATTGAATTTGTAGCTGGTTGGTTCCCGCAAAGAGGTGATGAATGAATTGATATCAAAGGGTAGAAAGGAAGGAAAGCCCTTAATGGGAGACCCATTCCCTCCATCATCAACGTGGATGAAGATGTGAGTTTGTTTATCTACATTTGAAGTTTACACAAAGCTGGGAGGGAAAGCTAATACATTAAAGGGCTAAGATTTAAAAATATCTTGTTAAGCTGGTGGACTGAAATGAATATAATGAGTTGCAATAATAATAACTATATTGTATCTCGTTAAAAAATTAGTTGTACAGAATGTGAAAGATATGGCTTGACTTTTGATGGTAATTCTACAATATGATATGATTAATTCAACTTGGATTAATTTAATAGAAGTATAGCGGCCCAATCGAGAAATGTTCCAGTCCCCCATATTCCACACCTGGAGTACCACTTTCATTTCTGGATGTCACGTTTTAAGGGGTATACTGACAAATTCTTCCAATCCCGCATTATTTTTGTTTTTTTTAAAGTCTTCTATAACCTAGCTGCACCCTACCTCTCCATCCTTTATGCCCTTTACACATCAACATACACTCAACTGTTGGCAAACATATATTCATATTACATGTTCTCTGCATTTCTCTGAAGGCTGAAATACTCTGTTCTGTCAGTCCACAAAAATAGAAAAGAAAAAGTAGAGAGGGAAGAGGGGGAGAATCAGAACTTATGTCTCAGTTAAATTTTATTCCCAGTTGCTCTTGCTCTCTAAGACTTTAAGGACTGGAAGCATTTGACAGGTCTTATTAGCCTTGAGTCTAGGATATTTGAGCACCTTCAAGACTGGATGGCATCATGTTCAGGCAGAACTGCATTTCTGTTATTGTTAAATTTCCACTTTGTATTTGCTGCCCTGCCTGGTTTCACCTCCCTGGATGTCCCTCCCAGGGTAAACTCATCACTTCTAAACTCACTGCCATCCTGGAGGGCTGAAGGGCAGAGACTGGAATCTCACTCACCACCATGCTGCTAATTCAAGCCCTGATTGATGCAACCACCTTCTGCCTCCTCTCCCCTTTGATTGGAGGGCTGGAAGGTGGAGTACCAAACTCCTTCCAATATTTTCCTTTACAAAGGGCAGAAACTGAACTCCCAACTCATTTCATTTTGCATCTGCTGCCCTGTCTGGTTTCAAATCCATGGAACAGAAATGGTTCCTGCAATGGGTATTCCCTGCTGTTCCCCTCCCTTCCTGCCTCCTTTTGTGTGTTGTCTCCCTCTTTAGATTGTAAGCTCTTTGAGGGCAGAGACTATCATTCTTTTTATTAATTGTATCCACAGAATTCACCTTAGTGCCTGGCAATAGTAGGAGTTTAATAAACGTTGATTGGATTGGATTGGATTGAATTAAATTTGGACTTCGATCACTAAGAAACTGCTCCTTTGGCAAATCAGTCAGTAAGTCTTATTACTCTAGAAGTTCTGCTAGATGATGCTAGTACCAGATGAAACAGATTAATCCCCCATGAACATGACATTAAAACCATTTCTGTGTGCAGGCAGCTCTGCAATTAAGCCTGTTGATGAGCCCCAAGTATGCAAGAGCAGCAGCTGAAATGCAATTTACTCTTGCTAAAGAAAAAGTGATCGCTGAAGCACAAAATCTGTTCTGTAGAAAAGAAAATGAAGGAACCAATTGAGGCCCTCTGAATCACTAACTTGAGGAGCATTTCTATGACTCAGTGGTCATTATTGTATTGGAGATGTGTTCAGCTATGACTGAGGCCATTTGGTTGATTGACAAATATGTTGTCTCAAAATCTTTAGAGAAAAGAGCATAAAAGCATCACAAAAGTCCAAGCATTTTAATATTTATAATGGCCTCATGAATAAATTTACACATGTTGTGGTTTAATATATCTTAGGTCCTCCTTGTCTCTGTAGGATTTAAGACAGGGTTATTTAACCTGGAGTCCATAAATTTGCTTTAAAAATTTTTGATATATTTCAATGCAATTGATTTCCTTTGTAATCCTATATATTTTATGAATTTAAAAACATTATTCTGAGAAAGAGAGTTTGCCAGAGTGACAAAGGAGCCCATGACCCAAAAAGGTTAAAAACTCTTGATCCAGAAGAATAAAAGTGGATTAAATAAAAGGAACAGGCCTGAAGACATTTCTTCTGACTTGATATCCAATGCCCATTCCATGAGGCCATGTTGCTAAATTATCACCACAATTGAGAAGACCTCTATTCTACCAAATCTTTAGGTGGACCATCTGTTTTCTTTGAATTTAATTCAATTTCCCAAACACTCATTGAGAGTTTAATATGTGCAATGCTTTATTCAGAGTAGTTAAACATATAAAAAATTATTGGCTAGGAGCTTGGGTTGGAAAGACACATTGAACACCAGAGGGTTTGGAAGCAAATGCTTATTATTACTTAGGAGGGTAGAATTATACTTAGGGAGGATAGAATGCATGTAGCCCCTTGTTCATCTCAGCCCCCAAAGTGTTGGGGCCGGGCTTTATTGGCTAGTGCAAGGATGGCATGGATCCAATTGGCACAGGTCAATTGGCATGGCAGGAGTATCCTTAGACTATGTGTAGAGAATTTTAACTGTGTTACAAGTCTGCCAAATGAGAAAATTAAAGCATATCAGGTGTGGCTCTGCCTTAGGTAAATATACATTGCTTTATAACCAGGAAAGAAAGTGCCAGGGCCAACCCCTGGCCCATTGTTTTAAAAATAAATATAAATAAATATAAGGCATATTCAGAGTGGTTTCAAGAGGGAAAGAATGCTGAAAACAAGGATAATCGGGAAAAGATTTATCTAGAAGGAGGCAGTGAAGCTGTGCTTTGGCTTCCAGGAGCTGGAGGTAAGCAAGAAGCATATTCTAGCCATGGAAGATGAGCTATATAAATGTGCAAAGGCAAGATATGGAATAGCCAGTGTGGGGAACAGTTATCAGGCCATTTAACACCTTCTCCTTTCTCCCTGCCATACAAACACATACATACAGTGATCCGATGACACTGGTCTCTTGGCTGTTCCTTCCACGAAACACTCCATTTCTAGACTCTGGGCATTTATACAGTGCTATGGAATTCACAATGGAATTTAAAATATTATCTAATTTGATCCAACCACTCTGAAACGTGTCCCCTTTTATAGATAAGGAAACTAAGGCTGAGTTTAAGTGACTTTTCCAGTGTCACACAGCTAGTGTCTGAAGCTAGATTTGAACTCAGGTCTTCCTGACTCTAGACCTACTGTTCTATCCACCGTGTCACCTCCCTGAAAGTATAGTAACCACACAATGAGGTTGGGGAATAAGAGCAAGAATATAATTCAGGACCTCCCCTAGAGAAAACAGGCTGAAAAGAAGAAAAGGAAATGGACCGGTAAGGTGATTGGGATATGATTATTGATATCTGGCTGGACCAGAGAAGAAGGAACAAGTAAAAGAAATTCAAATTGAGGTTCAAAAACAACAGCTACGGGGTGTCAGAGGGGCTTGCTGCAATTATAGAGGGTTGCATTCTAGAGAAGGTAATTTTAAAAATATGTTATTCTAACATTTTCATCTCTAAGCAAATTCAAAGGCTCTATTTACATATTACATGGCAGGTTATTTGCATAGCCATTTTCTTGACTCTGATGCATTACTCATATTTGTTTTTTTTTTCTCTCTTTCCTACATATGGTCGGACCTGATATATTTAAGAGGCAGATGCATTGAGAAGTATACAATGGACAGGGAAAGACAGAGGACTGGTCTTTGAATTCAAGACCCAGGTTCAAATTCTGTCTCCAATATCCACTGGCTGTTTAGCCCCAGATAAATTATCTAACTTCTTAATGAGTCAGGCACTTAATCATCTTGAACCACAAATTACACTGAGAGTCCTGACCTGCATTGATAGAAGAATTTCCCTACCAGAAATTCCTTTTATAGATGAAATTGCAGGCCAAGTTTTTAAAAATATATCATTGAAGCATAGTGAAGGGAGGACTAGTCTTTGAGCCAAGAAATCCAGGTTCATGCATCATCTCTAAACACACCCTGACTGTGTGTCCCTGGTCAAGTCATTTAACTTCTCAGTGATCCAAGCAACCCTCTCTCCCCATAAGTTGTCAAGCAGGTACCTACCTGCATTGGTTGAGGGAGTTTCTTCACCAAGAGTTCCACTTATCAATGAAATCATATTCTGGTCCAAAGGCATGGGGTGGAGGAAACATCTTTCCAGTACACAATTTAAATTAGATGTAGTGGGTCTATATTCTGTAGATATGCTAAATGGCAGAAAGCTCAGTGTAACAATGCAATGTAGATATGAGATGAACTTCAGCAGAGCAGTAGTTTTCAAAGTAGGTGCTATGGCCTGATCCCCCATCAGTTGGATAGTTGGAAGATCAACGTATGTAACTGTCCCAGAAATCACCAAATACACATCCATATTCAACATAAACACAGCACCTCTGGCATAGCTAAACACATGTCTACTCTTTCCCCAGCATCTAATGGTCTCCAGTAGCTGTTCCTGACTTTAGTCCTTTAGGATAATTATATAACGTCATCCAAAATAGCTGAACAGACACAATTCCTCACATCCATCCCCAACCCCTGATCATTTTAATCAATCAATCCATTAATATTTATTAAATTCCTACTATGTGCCAGGCACTGTACTAAGTGCTTTATGGCTATTATCAGAGTCCTTCATGCAGTGCAAGGACACTGCCTTTCTCCCTCTGGGAAAGAATAAAGAAGGCTAAGCAAACATGAATGGGTTGTAATTGTATTGCAAATCTCATTAAATTATCTTTTCCCCACATCTCTTTTTCAAACTTCCCCATTTATATTCAGGGTACCACCTCAATTTCTCAAATGATCTGTGATTTTTTTCAGTTATTGAATATTTATTTTTCTCCATTCTAATCTTATTGAACAAAATAAAAATAAAACTTTTCAAACACATATGCGTAGTCAAGCAAAACAAATTCTATATTGGCCGTGTCCAAAAACATTTGTCTCATTTGGCATCATTTCTCAGGAGGTAAAAAAGCATGCTTTGTCAATGGTCCAAGGAATTATGATTTGTCATTCTTCAGTTTTTAAGTCTTTCAAAATTGTTCCTTTTTTTTTTTTTACAATATTGATGTTATAGCATAAATTATTCTCCTGGTTATGCTTACTTTACTCTGCATCAATTCATACAAGTCTTTGTTTCTACAGCACAATAGAATTCTATTATATTCATATACCATACTTTGTTCTGTCATATCCCAATTCTTGCACATTCCCTTGGTTTCCAGTTCTTTACCACCACAGAAAGGGGTACTATAAATATTTTTGTACATATGGATCTGCTTTCTCTCTCTTTCATCTCTTTGAGGTGTAGGCCTAGTAATGGTATTGCTGGGTCAAGAGGTATGCAACTTTTGGGGCACAGTTCCAAATCACTTTCCAGAATGGCTGGACTATTCACAGTTCCACCAACAGTGAATTCATGTGCCTGTTTTCCCAGAGCCTCATTTTTTGTCCAAACTGCGAAGCCGATGGATAAAAGGTGAAATCACAGGGTTGCTTTAATATGTATTTCTCTAATTCGTCAAACACAAGGCCACTAAGTTTGTTTGCTTTGGTACAGTGTACATTAGTCTGTAATATTGGTCAACCTCTCTGTTTTAACCAGTACCAAGGTATTTTGATTACTATTGCTTTACAGAATAGTTTAATATTGAATACCCCTAGATGCCCTTCCTTTCCATTTCTTTGTACTTTCCTTAAGATTCTTGACATTTTGTTTCTTTAGATGAACCAGTAAGAAATGTTGTGATGATTGTTTTATATCACCTGAGATCTGGAGGTGCTATTCCTCCTCTGTTCATTGTTTCCAGGTCTTCTGGCTAGAAGTCCAATACTCTTCCTACTGTACAAGGCCACATATCATGTCTCTCACTTGGTGTGTTTATTTTCAAGTAGTCTCCAAACTTTTTTATTCATACATTTCTATCAGCAAAAAGTAACCCTTTGTTAGTTTGATATGATAGTACTAAATGAGTAAATTAATTTAGGAAAAAATAATCATGATTCATATATTGGTTTGGGCTACTCATAAGTAGTCACTACTTCTCTAATTACTAAGGCCTGCCTGTATTTCCTTAAACAGTGTTTTGTGGTTGTATTTCTATAGTTCCTGTGTGAATCTTGATAGGTAAATCCCCATGTATTTTATATATTCTGTAGTTATGAACTTCTCTTTCCATCTTTTCCTACTGAATTTTGTTGCAATATTCAGAAATGCTGATGATTTATGTGGTTTTATTTTTCTGAAATTATTGTTTCAACTAATTTTAGTTAGTTCTTTGTGATTCTCTAATCAAACCATGAATCACTTGAAAAAGTAAAAAAAAAAGTTATGTTTATTTCCTCAATTTCTTTTTCTTGTTTTATTGTTATAGCTAGTATAATGAACACTATACCAATAGTGTCAATGGACAACTAGAGACTCTAATTTGGTTCTAGGTAACACAATTGCAGACTTGGCCGTGGGTAGAATGCTAAAATATAGTAGTTTGCCCCAGCCTCTGTTAGCTAGCAAGAAGGCTCAGAAAATTCAAAGCAACCATACTGCTGGTCTAGCCCTCCTCTCAGCCCAGGGTTGTTTTATTTTGGGGATGTTAACTTGACATGAACTATTCTGGGCCCTGACTTTCATTCTGATTTTCTTTTTAGATTGTTTTTGGAGTAGTTGTACAAGGGAACTGGGGTTTATTATTTCCTCTTATTCCACCATTGTGGTCCCCAGTGATTTCTTAACTACCAGATCTTATGATCTTCGCTCAGTCCTCATCCTTCTTAACCATTCTGTAGCATTCTATGCTTTTGATCACCCTCTCCTCCTGCATACTTACTCTATCCTCTTTGAGCCCCTGAAAACTATACGTACCTCTTATAAAAACTCTCAAATATTCATACTTAAACTCAGAACAGAATTTTTTTTGTTTAAAAATCTTTAATTGAAAAATCCAATGTGTTTCAAATCTATTTGTAAAAAGAAGCAATTGGTATAGCTTCCAATAGGTTTGCAAGAACAATTGATATCAGGGGAGATGAAATTTACCAGTCAAATGTTAAGAAAAACCTTTGTATAATTGGATGATACGATTTTGAAAAATGAGTTCATGATTTAGTAAGTAAAACTCACAATGCACTTCTTCCATTTGGAGCTATATATCTTTTTGAGGTGTCATTTTAAACTATGACAACCATTGAAACCAAGGACTGAAATAAGCTAAACTTAGCAAGACTTTCAAGTCACTATATAACAAAATGTTAGGCCAAGATTTTCAAAAGTAATTAAGAATATTCAGGTACATTCTTTTCCATCAATAGGACAGTCTTTTAAAATCTTATCTTTCCCCCTTCTTTTAAAATTTCTCTTCTTGTATAAGTTTTATTATGCTCATAATTATTAGTGCAATAATACATGCAGATAATTTAAAATAAGTCAATAAGAATATATTAGCAATGAGTGCTCAATATTTTATTTTTGCTGATAGAAATGTATGAATAAAAAAGTTTGGAGACTACTTGAAAATAAACACACCAAGTGAGAGACATGATATGTGGCCTTGTACAGTAGGAAGAGTATTGGACTTCTAGCCAGAAGACCTGGAAACAATGAACAGAGGAGGAATAGCACCTCCAGATCTCAGGTGATATAAAACAATCATCACAACATTTCTTACTGGTTAAAAAATAGCTAGTTCAATGAACAAACTAGACAAGGAAGAAAAAGAAACAATGGAACTGAATAACCCCGGGTTCAGTTAACTAGAAAACATAAATTACTTAGGAAAAAAATTTTGATAAAAACTACTGGGAAAAAACTGGAAGCATTTGGGTGGAAATTAGGCTTAGATCAGCACTTTAAACCATATTCCACAATACATTCTGAATGAATATATGACCTTAATATTAACGTTCATAATAGTTATTTTTAATCAGAACAAAAGCAGCTTATATCACAGCTGTGGGCAGGAGACTTTTTTAAAGCAAACAAGGGATAGGGGCAATTAGAAAAGATAAAATAGACAACTTGGATTACATGCCACTGAAAAGCTTCTGCACAAACCAATTTACTTAGGAAGCAGTTGAATGGAAAAAATAAAAGTATTAAATTTCTTTGATGAGGGTTTTATATATCTGTAAATAGTGAACACAGAGCATATATGTACGTATCTGTGCATATATGTATATGCACATACATGTGTTTTATATATATTTGAATTTGTCAAATAAAAGGCTACCAATATATATGCGTATATACATATATATGTGTGTATACACACATACATATGTGTAACTTACCAAAAGCCATTCTCTATTAGATAAATGGTTGAAGGATATAAATGGCTCTCAAAAGAAGAGTTACAAACTATTAAAAATTATATTAAAAAATGCCTCAAATCACAAATAATAAGGAAAATGCAAATCAAAATAAAACTGAGATTTTACCTCATACTTAGCAAATTGGTAAAGATAACGAAAAACCAGAAATAGTCAATGTTAGAGGGATTATGGAAAGATAAGTACACTCATGTGTCATGAGTGGAGCTGTGAATCAGGACAATCACTTTGGAAAGCCACTTGGAAATACCTAAGTAAATTGAATAAAATTGTCCATACCCTTTAACCCAGAGATTCTGTCACTAAGCTCATACCCCTTAAAGGTGATTGACAAGAAGAAAGACCCTGTGTACACCAAAATTTTTATGGCAGCATATTTTTTGCAATAGGAAAGAATTGGAAACAAAGTAGATGCCCATTGATTGGGGAATGGTTCACACATGGCAGCACTTGGATGTAATGCGGTATTACTGTGTTGTAAGGCGTGATTAAGAGCAATAATAATCATAACTGCTATTTATATAGTTCTTTAAGGTTTGCAAATGCTTCACCAATAGTGTCTGATTTGAACCTCCCAACAACCCTACCAAGTACGGATTATTATTATCTTCATTTTGCAGATGAGGAAACTGAAGCAGCCAGTGGTTACATGTTTTGACCAGAGTCATATAACTAAACTGTCTGAGGCCAGATTTGAACTTGGATCTCCCTGAGTCCAGGCCCAATGCTCTCTCTACCCACTGAGCCACCTAGCTGCCTTCAATTCCTTTCTTCAGATATTTTAAATTCAGCATGTCCATAACTGAATTCATTGTCTTTCCCCATAAGCCCTCCTCCCCATCCAAACTTCCCTGATACTGTTGAGGGCACCGCCATCCTCTCAATCCCCCAGGTTTGAAACCTAGGTGTTATCTTGGACTCCTCTTTGTCTCTCACCCCTGATATCTAATCTCTTGCCAAGGCCTGTTGATTTCACCTTTGTAACATCTCTGGAATATGCACCCTTTATTTCTCTGATACTATGATCACCCTGGTGCAGGTTCTTATCACCACACACATGTACTATTGTAATAGCCTGCTGATGGATCTGTCTACCTCGTGTCTCTCCTCTCTCCATGCCAGCTTCCATTCAGTAGCCAAAGTGCAGTTTCAACTATGTCATTACCATACTCAATAAACTCCAATGGCTCCCTGTAATCTCAAAAACAAAACACTCTGTTTGGTATTCAATACCTGTTCTGTCCCTAGACCCACCTCCCCCCACCCCCACCCCCACCCCATGTCTTTCTCGTCTTCTTATACCTCAGTCCTTGCCATGTCCTCTTCAATCCACTGAGATTAACCTCCTTGTTGTTCAATGAAGAAGAGTCTATCTCTCAGCTCTGGGCATTTTCTCTGACTCTCCCCCATGCCTGGAATGCCCTCCCTCTTCCACTCTTCCTACTGACCTCCCTGACTTCCTACAAATCTCAATTAAAATCCCAATTTCCATAGGAAGCCTTCTCCAACCCCTCTTAATTCTAGGTCCATTCCTCTTTTAATCATTCCTTATTTACCCTTTATATAGCCTGTTTGTACATTGTTTATTGTCTCCCCTCTTAAATTGTGAGGTCCTTGAGGGTAAGAACTGTCTTTTGCCTCTTTTTGTATCCCTAGCACGTAGCACAGTGCCTAGCATGTAATAGATACTTAATAAATGTTTATTGATTGATTTCTTCTAACTCTGAGTACTAATGGCCATATGACTAGAGAGTGACATACATAACTGGAAATAATTATATATCAAAATGCATATTTAATGTTTTTTTTACTTTATTAAACACAGTTTCTATATTTGCATAAAATATTTCTTCTCTATTTGTATATTTAGTATCTGATAAATTCACATTTTTCTTTATTGCACAGTTTTCTATTTTCATATATGAATGTCTACCCAATTGGCTCAATTGCCATGCCTAAACTATTCAGAGGAACTACTCTGACTTATCCCTTTAGAATGCCATAGAATTTATCAGCTAATCTGAAAATGGAAATCAGTCCTATTGAACAAATAAGCAAACATAACCTTTGAGGGGAAGGCACTATGCCTTTGTAAGAAGACGTTCTGCCTACATGATTTATTTAGAGTTCTTTGAGGAGGTAAATAAATGCTCAGTTAAAAGAGAACCAGTGAATGTAATAGTAAATGGATTTAGACCATAGGAGATAATTCCCCTGTCATCATTAAAACAAAATGAATCCCTAGGGGATGTCTGATTTATTTATATATAATGCCCCTTGCACTCTCTCTGTCCTCCTTCTACCTATCCAGCTCAGATTGGTGGCATTGGGACTGGAGAGGTGGGGTTAGAACTGGGGAATGACAGGAAGTGTGTTAGTCTTGAAGAGATTCATACTGGGCTACAATTTATTTTAACCTTCTTTTAAAATGAATTACTTCAAAGAGGGAACATATAAAGACCCTAAAATCTGAAGATGACCATAAGTACTATGGAACATCATCTTACCTCTACAAAGTAATCATGGTATGCTGTCTAAGGGCCAAAAACAAGTAAAAGATTTAGACACAAAAAGGTTTGAGCCAAAGGAAGGTCTAGGGTTCAGAATGAAGCTAAGTTCCCAGCATCACAGAATCTTATAGTAAGATGTGACTACAGCAATCTTCTCTGCACTTTAACTCTCTTAAATGAGCCAGACATTAAACTGGAGATTTGTTTCACCTAGTCAATAATCCCCAGCCACGAAAGCATGAGCATTGGTTCTGCTGCCACTTTCCCTTCACCACTAGGACCAGAAACCCCCCAGTAAGACTGTCCCCTTCTCCCTCAATCTGGCTGGCCTTGGGGGAGAGCTGACTTAGAGATTGATGAAAGACTGAGCAAATAAATCTCACCTCAACTCTCTTTAATAGTATTTATTTAATTTTCCATTTTAATAGTATTTATTAAAAAGCTTTAAATTTATTTTTTAAAAGAAGGCTCTAAATTTTGCAAATTCTTTACATATGTTAGCTCATTTGATCCTCACAACAATCCTGTGAAGTAGGTGCTATTATTAGCCTCATTTTAAAAATAAAAAAAAAAAACTCTAAGAAGTTGAGTGACGTGTCTAAGGTCAGGCAGTTATTAAGTATCTAATGCAGGTTTTTAACTTGAGTCTTCCAGACTCTAGTCTCTATGCACTGTACCACCTAGCTGCCTAACTCTATAATTAGCTAGCCCCAACCTAGAGCCTCATGCCATCCAATCTCCATCTATTGAACAGTATCAGGTCTTGGTCGGTGTTAGCATCTTATTGTTGTACTGCCCGTGCCTAGCCCGAGATACACCATCTTCTCTCTCTTCTTCCCCTTGCTTTCCAGCTCTTGTTCAGGGGATAACAATCAAATAGACATTACCACTGCTGTTGAGAAGGGCATGGTGTTTCAACAATCTGGCTAGCAGCTTCTGTGGGGGTGTAAGATCCACCCACAGCTCGCACCCAGAAAGCTGCCAACAGCACAGGTTCTTTTGATCTGCTTAACTAAGGAAAGCAAGGTGAAGGGGTTCACAAGCTTACTTTAATCCAGCATACAGACAGCATTCGCTTAGTTCAGGGGAAAAATCCAGCACTCTGAACTTCAGAACAAAATACAAACAAATTACAAACATCAACAGACAGACCAAGTACAGATTCATAGTTACCAACATCTAGGTTCAGTCCAGGAGCTCAGAACAAGGGCTGGCCCAGAGTCACTCACCCCACCACTGCTGTGGGGAAGAGCTCCAGAGAAGAGGCCAACCCCTGGTTTTATATCTTTTTCAGCGTCAGGGGTGAGTCACACACGAGACTCACCCACTTGAGCTAAAATTGTCACAAAGAGGCAACTTAAACCCACGTGGTCTAAGAGCCTCTGATGTCCCAAACATGTAAACTGGGCCCCGCCTTAGTTGCCAATCCACACCCACTAAAGTTTTACACCTAATAGGGGTTTGGGCCTGGGGCTGAGCACCTAGTAAGGCTCAATGAAATACATTAAATTAATCAAAGGGAACAAAAGCCAAACTATTCAAGGGCACTTGGTTGAACTAAGTGCTAAGGAGCCCATTTTGCTTACCAACACACATGGTAATTTTCTAATTATAGATCTACTCAGAATTCCAAAGAAATAGCTGTAGGCTGCCTAGATGGAAACTCTCTTCCATGGCTGCAACTCCCTGTTCTCTTTCAGCCTCATCTCTCCACTTTCCCTCTGTTACTTTACCCTTCTCTTCCATTGGGTCCTCTGGAACCCAATTCTGTTAACAAAATTCCCTTCATATTAGATCTCTTCCTCTCATACTTCTCTCATGTTTGAAATGTAGCTCATACCAAGAGGGGTGGGATTTCCCAGTGGAGTAGTGCTCAGGACTATGTTCTAACTGGTGGATCCACAAGTCCATAATGAATGGCAGTGATGACAATGACTATTGAAGCCCAGGAGATGCTACTACCCTGGCCACCCTCCTTCATATTGGATATGCCTTCTCTCATCTGTCCTAACCCATTAGAACAAGCAGAGTAGTAGGAATGCCTTTTGTTCCTACCTACTACCACTTCCTGGCCCTTCCCTAACCACTATCACTCAGCAACCTGTATTTCCTGGAGGTTTACTCCAACCACACATATACTGATGCTTGTCACCTCCTGGCCCCCTAGGCCATTCTCCCTTCTTTTCCAAGTATTCATTTAATGCCTGCCTCATGGTATTCCTCCCATCACAACCCCTGACCAAATACTTATAGACTTCAATTTATATGTCGATGTCCCCTTATTCTTCAGCTCAATAACATCTAAAAGTCTCAGTATCTGTACCTTTCTTTATTCCCCTTCAGCCCCACACAGGGATGGTTATGCTTTTGATATCATCATTGTTATCATCGCCGTAGCCAATAGTAATATTCACTTTACATATTTTATCTCCTTAATAGCTAACTCTGAAATTCTTCCATGTGACTGATAACTTCTTTTTCTTGCATCCCCCTCTAGGTCTCACTTCTCAATTTGGCTTCATTGCATCTTGCAGTCACTCCACTTCTTCCTGTCTTCCCAGGTCATCATCACCCCTCTTCTGATCTCACTTTCCTCCCTTCAAAGTCTTGTGCTTTTAGTTAATCAGGCCAACTACATGGTCTTATTTCCTTGAATCTTGCCCCAGTGTCCTATCCCTGCTCATCCATTTACAAGACCCAACCTTGGGTCACTCCCATTTCTGGTCTTTTCTGATTCCATTCATATACCACAGACACTGATGTCACACCTTGATGCTAAAGCATACTAAAATGTTAAAGGACATGGAGATGCACAAATAATGACTTTAACATGGAAAACCATGATTGATAGCTATATAGTCATGAATGACATGAATAGGCTGAACATGGGCTCATTCTAGTATTCTTAGAACCTGAGGTTTAAAACATGGTAAATTTAGTATAAGAGAAAATAAATATTGGGAAGCAGTGTGGTATTCTTGGAAAAGCACTGGATCCCAAGTCAAAAGACCAGTGTTTTTGAGTCCTAGTTTTCTCATTTACAAGGTATATCATTTATTATGTATAACTCACAACCTCCTTAAGCTTAATTTCAGCTATAAAGTACAGAAAATTCATGTGTTACTTACAACATGGGGTGAGAAAAGTTCTTTTGAAACCATAAGGCTCCATATAAGTATGAAATGTTAAAATATAAAGACTTCAATAAAGAGATCCACAGTTGTGGGAAGCTGGGACATTCAGGGGAAAATTCACCCTAAATTTTCAAGGCTGACATGCATCATGGTATAAACCAGTAGTGGGGAATCTGAGGCCTCGAGGCCACATGTGGCCCTCTAGGTCTTCAAATGTGGTCATTTGACTGAATCAAAACTTCACAGAACAAATCCCCTTAAACAAATTCGTTCTGTGAAGTTTGAATTCAATCTAAGGGCCACACTTGAGAACCTAGAGGGCCACATGTGGCCTTGAGGCTGCAAGTTTCCCACCCCTGGTATAAACCATGTCCTTTATACATAAAAGAGCACTGTTTTTCATTGTTAGTGACAGAATACTGGTCTGGGTTCTGACAGAGGGGGGTAATTAAGACATTCTTATGACTGTGTTAAGCACTTATTAATAAATGATTTGTGCTTCCATTTTCTTCATTATCACAACCTGAAATGATATTTTTGCTATTGTGGATTAGGTTTATTTTCATGAATACTTGTATCTTCACAAGCAAAACATTTTCCAACATCAAAAATCAATGAGTGCTTAATTATACATGGTAGTATGCTGAGAATAATACTTCTTTACATATGCTGCATTGTAGGCATACCCCTTTTAACCTGACATAATTGATGCTATGAAAACATAATGGTAGGTGAATCTACTCACAGGGGGCAGCTTCATAGGGATGGTGTTCTAGTCTGATCCTGGAATTCAAGAAATGACAAAGCTAGAAATGTAGCTAGTAGAATTTATTGAAAAGATAGGTGTCACTGGTGGACATACTAATTCATAAAAAATGTATGTAAGCATGTGCATTCTGCTCTAACTGCTAACCCTCTCACTGCCTCAGTGAAATGAACGTGCACACATTACTACTCCAAGGAAGTCGGCTCTATGTAGATATAGCCTGTACCCCTGAGGGCCTGTAATTTTTAGGGGACATGGTGTTTTATAATGAGGTAGACAAAGAGAAGCTTGTTCTTGGCCAAAGGAAGATATATTCTCATACCTAAATAGGTGGGCAATTAAATTCAAGTCTGGTACAATCTGTCTGGGCTTGGTGGCTTTTCCCTGAATATCCAGGACAACAGTTGACTGGTATATCCCTTTCCCTACCCCCTTCACAGGACAAGAGGTACGAAGGGAAAGAGAATAGAGTGAACCCCAGCAGTATACATCAGATGGTCAGGGGAATTAATGCCCCCTAGGCTCAAGTGCTAGCTTAGATTGTCACCAACCACTGGGTGTTCCTTGTATAGTTATGTGTGGTTCAGTGAATCGAGTATTAGTGAGAGTCAGGAATACCTAAATGCAAATCCTTCTCAGACATTTAAGTATCTATATGACCCTAGGCAAGCCACTTTGCCTCACTTTTTTTTAATCTGCAAAATGGGGATAGTAATAGCATCTACCTCACAGAGTCATTATGATGACTAAGTAAGATGACATGTTTAAAGATATTTTATTTTGACTTTTTCATTTGTATGTTATGGAAGGGGACCTGTGTTTTCATAGGTATAAGGAACTTTCTGTGAGGAAACCACCACCAACACAGATCATCACCTGCTCTCCAACTTAAAACCTTAGAGAGTCCCTTGGTAGAAGTGACTTGGCTAGGGTCTCAGAGTCAGAATCTTCAATGTGCCTTCGGTAGCTGCTGCTGCTGCTCTAAGGTCTGCCTGTGCCTGATGCGGCCTCCACTGGATGGTCAGCCAATCATGAGCCTCCCCAAGCATGCGAGCAAGCAATTTCTTCCTGCCCAGTTCAGGTCTGTCATGTGCTTGTCCTACTCCCAACCCAGCTCCCACATGGTAAGTCCTTGTCCTCTAAGCCAAAAGGTGTTTTGTATTATTAACAGAAAGAAACTAGAAATTATTTTAAAATTATGTTTATCTCAGCTTTTTAAATTTCTGTGTATATATTTAATAATGTATATAATATCATGATATAGGCATAGAATTTACAAAGACATGTAAAAAAATTAGAGAGTGATTTTTTAAACCAATGGGGTACATGTAAAAAAAATTAGAAATAATTGTTCTAATTTCTAAAAACCTAAAACTTAAAATTGGAAAAAAATGGCCAGAAAAGTGAAAAATGTACTGCTCACTCCCAATTGTGATGTATGTAATTGATATAATTGATACAGGTGTTTCCAAACATCAAGTTTGGGGTGTTTGGGTAACAAAAATGAGTCATGTTCTCTCAGGTCAAACTGAACAGGAACTTGACCCAAGGTATGTAGTGGTAAAAAGTCTGCAAAATATGCTTTTTGCTCACTGATACGTAGGTCTGGGGGACAAAAGCATGAGTGTCTCTGGAGTACTCATGGCTCTGCCTATACAAATAAAACCATCAGACACTCCTCAACTTACTTCAGGTATCGTTCTGAACCCGGTAGCGTGCTATGGGTCTGCCAACCTCCCCCCTTCTTGCCTGAGCTGGGATGGAAAGTGGAGAGGGTAATTCACTCCAAGAGGATCTAGCAAGATCTCTGATAGTGACCTTGAATATCCCTGGCAGGTGACAGAGGGCAGGATCCCTTCTATCACAGCACCAGGTAAGAATCTCTTATGCTTCATCACGCATACCCCAAGGTTCCTATAAAAGCTGTTCCTTCCCTTTTTACTTTTAAAAAAATGTACTAAAGTCCAGCATCTTGGGATAAAACCTTAACAGAACCATAGGAAATACATGACAAGTATAAACAATAACCATCCTATAGCTTGTGTGCTAGACAACAATGGGGGAGGGGAGGAGATAGTACATACTATATTAGTCTGTGCCCTGTCAGATAATAACAGTAAAATCTGACTTTTTGACGTTCTACTAAACACATCTTATGACATTTCCAACTGTGGTTTTGGCAGCTTTTCTGGAACAATGCCTGTGGCTGGATTACTAATTTATCAGCATTATCATACAAATCCTTCTTTCCTAAAATCTCTCTCTCTCTGTCTCTCTCTCTTTCTTCCCCCCTTTCACCTTCCCCCTTCCTACCTTCCTTCCCTCCCTCCAACCCTCTCTTTCTTTTCTCTTCCTACTTCCCTTCCTTCTTTTCTTTCCTTCTTCCTTGGTTTTCTTCTTTCTTTCTTTCACTTTCTTTTTTTCTTTCTTTCTTTATCTCTTTCTTTCTTTCATTTCTTCTTTCCTTCCTTCCTTCCTTTCTTCCTTCCTTCCTTCTTTCCTTCCTTCCTTCCTCCCTTCCTCCCCTTTCCTTTCTTTCCTTCCTTGCTTCTCGCCAAAAAGATCTTTATTTTTATTCTTCTCATTAGGAGTAAATAGCTTTCTCAGATTAAAGTACCAGTTTGGGGAAGAGATCAGCTAATTCAGAACCATCCAGGACCACTTTTTAAAAACACCATTGTGGCTTGTGAATCAGCTACATCCTGATAGCTGTTCCCATGTCTGAGGATGATAATAACCTGCTTCTCTTGTGTCTGCCCAGGAAGTTTCCCTCTTTGCATCTTTTGCTTCTTGTACATCTTTCCTTCTCACATTCTGACCTAAACCCAAGCAGCAGAGCCTGTATCTCATCTTTCCAGGTCAGAGGGAAGAGGAGGGAATGCCCTTTTTTTCCCTCCACCTCCCCACTCTTTCCTAGTTACTCAAATTTGTGGAGTTGCTCAAAGGGAGTCCAATCAGGCACGTGTCACAGTCAATGTCAATTGTATTAAGAGACAAGCAGGCCAGGCCCTGGAGTTGAACTATGTTGTCTCTGTACTCAGAATGAAAGCAGGAGAGCGAGTCAGGCTCTTTCTGACTCATTGTGTGTTCCCTTTGAAGAGGGAATTGTGATTTTTGGCAGAGGAAGGAAGGAACTAGGACAAAACAAGGGAAGGAAGAATTTGTTTTTTCTTTCCACCAGCCAGCTCTCTGGTTCTTGCTGCCAAGAATATAACTTTAATTTATAAGACACACACAAATCTAATTATATATTATTTTAAATTTAATTTGGAGAAAACACCATATCTTTGGAATCAAACTTTCTGACTATTTTGGGGGAGGAGGAAAATGTGCACATAAGGCAATTGAGGAGTTCTAGGGAGCAGGGGAGGCCTCTTGATGCAAATGCTACCACTTGTGGGTGTATTTTAATCAAATAAATATGCATGTTTAACAAAACTGAGCTTTCCTTGCTGAATTATTTCAGCTTGTTTGTAATCTAATACTTGCATAGAAATAATTGGCCTTCAAAGAGGGCATTCAGGGTGATTTCTACTTAGAATGAATCTTGGGTTTCTTTTACAATTTAGGTAAAACTGATGATGAGTGACAACATGCATAGAGATGGCAGCAGCATAAAGTAGTGTTGGTGATCTTTCAGACTGTCAACTAACAAACATTTGTTAGATATTTACCATATGCCATGTGATAAGTTCTAAGGATACAAAGAAGGTATGAGAGGACCAATATCTACCGAGGTTCTTCCTCTCCTCTCCTTTTCCCCTTCCCAATATGGGTTAGGTTAGAATTTCCCTAGAAAATGACAAAGCCATTCCTTGATGGCCCTGGGGTGAGGAGATAGAGGCTCAAACTGTTGCCTCTCTTGACATAATTTCCTATTGGCCTTTGGCTATGTTGATGTGGCTTCTTGGTTACCTAGGGACATAAAACTTCCCAATCACAAGGAGTTAGTGCCCTTCAGATGCACCATAGATGTTTGTAGACCATTTAAGTCACCATACCTTAGCCTGTTAAAGATAGATGGAAACACAGGCTACCAAAACTAAGTGCTATAGTATGCTTGTTGCATGTCCTTGCTAGGTTAGAGCTAGGTAAATCTTCTTTTGATAACTCTGACCTGATCTATGTGCACTGCATCATTTTATTCCAATATGAAACCTAAATTCGCCGAGTTATGTTTTCAGACCCATTTTCATAACAAAAACAACGGCCCTGGCCACAAGGAGCTCACATTTTAAAGGTGGAGTCAACATGCAAAAAAAAGACAAGATATATGCAGTGTGCTTGGGAGTAAATCCCAGAGGCAGTCATTAGCAGTAGAGAAACTGGTGGGGAACAAGGAAAGGCTTCCTGAAGAAGATGAGATTTGATCTGAGTCATGAAGGTAGTCAGGGAAAATAAGAGGCCAAGAAATCCAGAGGTGGATTGTCCTGTGTGAGGAACAGCAAGAAGTCACCGGATTGTAGAGTAAGGGGAGGGGAAGAAAGGATATAACAAGCATGAGAAGGTAGGCCAAGTTGTTAAAGGTTTCACAAACCAAAAAGAGGATTTTAATATTTGGTCCCGGAGGCAATAGGGAGCCACTGGAGTTTGAATAGGAGGTGATATGATCAGACCTGGACTTTAGGAAGATTGCTTTGGCAATAGAATGGAGAATGGGTTGGAATAGGGAGATACTTGAGGCAGGGAGATCAATATTTATATTTCAATGAGCCCATGATCTCATAAATAGAGAAGACTATTTTAAATGGCATGGAATAATGGATCCACATGTTCGTATTGTATATATTTTGGGTTTTTTCCAACCACATCCTCCCTCTATAGAGATCTACCCAATATACCAGAAGCTTTCCCCTAGGTTTCTGGCCATTTTATATGTCCCAGTACAGCACTTTGGTTATCCAGCTGTCATCCCCTACTCTTACATCATACCTGGCCCACCTCTTTTTCTAACCATACTTGTTTTCCTTCATGTCTGATATGGCATTCTTTGTTCATGTTATCATAGGAAATATGATAATCATGCTTCTCTCTCTTGTTCTTTAGGTTACCTTCACTTTTAATTCTTCTTAGATAGTGATATTGCATTATTTGCAAATATTCAGTATAACTAGGAGAATATTATTACTAAAATTATGGGTTTTGGTGTCAGGGAGCAGGATGGAAATGTTGGAAACACTATGAAATTTCCCAAATGCAGAGCTAACTTCTCTCATATCTAATTCATATGGTGAAAATCTTGGATTTGGATTTAGGGCCACATCCTACTATGTGATCTGAAGATGGAGCAAGGGCCCAAAGTAGTAAAATTATGGATTATTTTATGTCAGAAGTCCTTTAGAGTGCTTATTTCTTCCATAGGAAGGTAAACTCAAGGTGATACCAGTTAGCCTGGAGTTACTTCCTACAAAGGGTCAATTTTGCCTTAGGATATTACTGATATGGCCAGGTTCCTAGTTCCCTTGTATAATATACAGAGAGGTAAAAAATAGTTTGTTTTTTTTTTAAAGAGGCATCCTCAAACTCTAAAGAAACAGCAAAAAATTTCCTAATCCACAGGCATAGAACTAAACAATCAGTTCTAAGAGAACCAAATTGGCTCACAAGATATAATGAGAGATAGAGAATTCTCAGTGTTGTGAGTGTGCTGTCACTGGATCAAACTTTTTCTTTTAAAAGTAGATTTTATTGATATATTTTGTTTCAAAGCACCTGTATTTCCCAATATATCTTTCCCCTCTTCCCTCACAAAGATTTAGCAAATTGAAAAAAAAAAGTCATGTTTGGTTTAGTACCTATGGACTGTGGCCTCTGTTGATAGGTTTTTCTCTTCTACTTAAAAACATCATATTAAAAGTGGATATCTATGAGGGAAGAGGTATATGTTGGGAAAGATAGGTATTTTAAAATAAAATATCTCAATAAAATTTATTTTTTAAAAGAAAATTTTTAAGGATTCCTCAAGAAAAACACATTCAGGACTTTTGGAACAAGTGACTACCACATTCACAGTGTGTAGATAGCTTGTGGGGAAGTTTTTCCTTCTATCATACTAAAATTTGGATCTTTTTCAATGTCCTCCAATTGCTCTTAATTCTAATGCATCGGTCTAAGCAGAATGAGTTTAATCTCTCTGTCACAGGACAGTCCTTCAGATATTTAAAGATGGCTATCACAACTCTCCAAATTCTTCTCTTCTCTGGGCTAACCATCTGAAGAGGTTTTTGAACTGACATAATGCATGAGCCTTCACTATACTGATTGTCTGCTCCCTGGATGCTCTCCAGACAAATGCCCTTCCTTAAACGTGAAGTCTAATGACACAAATATAGTGCTGATACATAAACCAGGAAGAACCAAAACAGAGAAAGAAAATTATAGACCAATTTCCCTAATGAATATTGATGCAAATTTTTTAAATAAAATACTAGTAAAGAGATTATAGTAATTGGGATGTATACCAGGAGTGGATGGTATTTCAGTATTAGGAAAACCAGCAGCATAATTGACCATATCAATAACAAAACTAACAGAAAGCATATGATTATCTCAATAGATGCACAAAAAGCTTTTCACAAAATACAGTACCCATTCATATTAAAAACACTGGAGAGCAAAGGAATAAATGGAATTTTCCTTAAAATGGTAAGTAATATCTATCTAAAAGCATCAGCAAGCATTATATGCAAAGGGGATAAGCTAGAAGCTTTCCCACAAGATTTGGGGTAAAACAAGGATGCCCATTTCTACTACTATTACTCAATATTGTACTAGAAATGTTAGCTTTAGTTATAAGAGAAGAAAAAGAAATTGAAAGAAATAGGATAGACAATGAGGAAACAAAACTACCACTCTTCACAGATGATATGATGGTATACTTAGAGACTACTAGAGAACCAACTAACAAAACACTTGAAACAATTAACAACTTCAGCAAAGTTGCAGGATATAAAATAAACCCACATAAATCATCAGCATTTCTATATAGTACTAACAAAGCTCAGCAGCAAGAGATAGAAAGAGAAATTCCATTTAAAATAACTGTAGACAATATAAAATATTTTGGGAGGCTACCTGCCAAGACAAACCCTGGAACTATATGAATACAATTAAAAACCCTTTTCACACAAATGAAGTCAGATCCAAATAACTGGAAAAATATCAGTCGCTCATGGGTAGGCCGAGCTAATATAATAAAAATCACAATTCTACCTAAATTAATTTACTTATTCAATGCCATACCAACAAAACTACCAAAAATTATTTTATAGAGGTAGAAAAAATAATAACATAATTCATCTGGAAGAAAAAAGGTCAAGAATATCAAGGGAATTTATGGAAAAAAAATTCAAAAAGAAGGTGGCCTAGCCATACCAGATCTAAAACCATACTATAAAGCAGCAATAATCAAAACTATTTGGTACTGGCTAAGAAATAGAGTGGTGTTTCAGTGGAATATGTTAGGCACATAAGAATTAGTAATAGATGACTACAGTAATCTGGTGTTTGATAAACCCAAAGACTCTAGCTTCTGGGATAAGAACTTCCTATTTGACAAAACTGCTGGGAAAACTTGAAAATAATACACCAGAAATAGTATGCCAGGCATAGACCAACATCTCACACTGTACACCAAGGTAAGATCAAAATGGGTACATAAGTCAGACATAAAGGATAATACCAGAAGCAAATTAGGAGAGCAAGAGTTTACCTGTCATATCTATGGAGAAGGGAAGAATTTATGACCAAACAGGTGATAGAGAACATCATGAAATGCAAAATAGATAATTTTGATTACATTAAAATGAAAAGTGTTTGCACAAACAAAACCAATTCAACCAAAATTAGAAGAGAAACAGAGAGCTGGGAAATGATTTTTACAACCAATGTTTCTGATAAAGGCCTAATTTCTAAAATATATAGAGAACTGAGTCAAATTTATAAGAATACAAGGCATTCCCCAATTAACAGAGGGTCAAAGGATATGAACAGGCAGTTTTCAGGTGAAGAAATTAAAACTACCTGTGATCACATAAAAAAATGCTCTAAAGCACTATTGATTAGGGAAATGCGAATTAAAACAACTCTGAGGTATCACCTCACACTTATCAGATTGGCTAACATAACAGAAAAAGGAAATGATAAATGTTTGAGAAGATGTGGGAAAATCAGAACACTAATGCAGTGTTGATGAAGTTGTGAACTGATCCAACAATTCTAGATGGCAGTTTGGCACTATGCCCAAAAGGTAACCAAACTGTGCATATCCTTTGATCCAGAAATGCTACAACTGATCTGTAACACAAAGATATCATAAAATAAGAAAAGGACCCACACGTACAAAAATATTTATAGCAGCTCTTTTTGTGGTAGCAAAGAATTGGAAATTGAGGGGATGCGCATCAATTGGAGGATGGTTGAACAATCTGTGGCATATGAAAGTGATGGAATAGTATTGTCCTGTAAGAAATGATGAGCAGGCAGATTTCAGAAAACCCTGGAAAGACTTACATGAACTGATGCTGTGTGAAGCGAGCAGAACCAGAACACTGTACACAGTAATAGCAACATGGTACCCTACTCAACTATGATAGACTTAGCTCTTCTCAGCAATATAACAATCTAAGACAATTCCAAAAGACTAATGATGGACAATGCTATCCACATCCAGAGAAAGAACTAGGGAGTCTGAATACAGATCAAAGCATACTATTTTTGCTTTTTGTTTTTGTTTTTCCTTTCCTGTAGTTTTTCCCTTTTGTTCGGATTCTTCTTTCACAATATGGCTAATGCAGAAATACACTTAACATGACTGTACATATGTAACCTATATCAGATTGCTTGCTGTCTTGGAGAGGGAGGAAGAAATGGAGGGAGGGAGAAAAACTTGAAAATCTTATAAAATGAATAAAATAAATAAATATGAAAAACTAATAAAAATGAATGTTGAAAACTAAAAAAAAAAGTGTGAAGTCCAGGAAACAACATAATACTCCATTTCTGTTCTGACTGAGCCAAAGTACATGACTGCTAGTTTTCTATGGTAATATGTACTCTGGCTCTGATTTCAGAGACCCAGAGTTCAAATTCTGCCACTGCTTCTCATGCTTACTAACGGTATTATCTTGAGAAAGCCATTTATTCTCCCTGGCTCTAAATTTCCTTAACTGTAGAAATAGAAGATTCAGTTTGATGGCCCATAAGGTCCCTTTTAGCTCTATGATACTATGAATCACAAAACAAATGTTAATCAATTAGCAATAGGTAGCACAGTAGATAGAGTGCTGGGCTTGCTGTTAGGAAGAACCTGAGTTCAAATCCCACCTAAAACACTTACTAGTTGTGTGACCTTGGATAAGTCACCCTTTGCCAGTTTCCTCAGTGTAAAATAGGGACAATAATAGCACTTACCTCACAGGGTTGTTGTGAGGATCAAATGAAATAATATTTTTAAAGCTCTTTGATCAATGCCTGGTACATAGTAGGTGCTATGTAAGTGGTAGTAGTAGGTAGGAGGAAGAGGAGGAGGAAGCGTAAGACTACTAGTAGTAATGGTGTTGGTGTTGGTGGTGGTGGTGGTAGTAGTAGTAGCAGTAGCAGTAGCAGTAGATTTTACCTGTGTTAATACTCTGTTTAATCAAATGATGTATTTTTAATTGTCTTTCAGTTGGTCTAGTTATACATTAAAAAGTGCTTTAAAATCCCCAACAATTAGCTCTAAGAATCAAAGAATGAACACAAATACATTTCAATCAATTGAGCTCAATGACCCTATGAAGGAGGCGGTTAGGAGTGAAATAAACACTTTTCATTCAGTCATCTCCAGAACTAGTGGACTGATTTGATATTTCCTTCCCTAGCTCATTGTACAAATAAGGAAACTGAAGCAAACAGGGTTAAGTGACTTGTCCAGGGTCATATAGCTAGGAAGTGCCTGAAGCCAGATTCGAACTCAGGTAAGATGAGTCTTCCCATCTCCAGGACCAGCAAAATATCCACCGTGCCACCTAGATGTCCCTAAAACATTAGAGTTGGCATACTACTTTACCAATTACTAATGGACTTGAGTCTGAAATTACAAGCATAAATGGCATTCAAAGATATGTGCAAAAGGACAGCAACAATGAGGATTATATACGCAAAGTGTAGTCTAGGATCTGCACATGTTCTTAGCAAATGTAAATGGGTTACAACAAGCATGACGTTAGGACTAAGATACTTTTCACAGTTGAACATTAAGATAGTCTACATATTTGGAATGTAAGAAAACTAACACTATTAAAACAAAGGGAAAACCAGAACTGGGGAGGAAAATGAAGCTATGGAGTTTCCCACCTCTGCAAAGAAATTGTAGTGTCAAACTACAGCAATGTAGTCATCTAATAATGACATTCTGTGTTTATGGTTTTCCATACACAAGCAAATACTTACATATCTCTTGAGGTTAATAAATATTCTGGATTGTGTGGTCTATTCAAGCAATTCTATTATGCTATGGCTAAACTTATTTCTCTTAAATTGGCCAGTAGAGACTCCTTATAGGACACCCTGATGGGAATATCCATTTAAAAAAAAAGAAAGAAGTACATTTTGAACCATTAGGGAACATATCCAGATTTCCCAAGTGGGTAATTATGCTAGTTGTTAAGGATCCCCACATTTTGTTTTTTCTCATTGTGAGAGGAAATGGAAGGGGAACTCTTATAGAACTGCTCCTTCTGTCAGATAAGGATCATGCTCTGTTTCTTTTAGGAGAATAATAAGTTACCTTTTAGCTGAAGGAATGCCAAGAAATTGCCAAGAAACTTTCATCTATTTAAGGCACTGCTTAAAAATTCTGAAAATGAAAACAGTTGTGTGATTATAAGCTGATTATAAGTAGCACAGTCAATGGTGACATGGAGAGTGTTTTTTTTTTAATTTGAGACTAGTAAACAAATGCCATGGTCAACTAGGAATAAGTTTTGTCATTGAGGTTATTCAAGCACTTCAGTCATGTCTGACTCTCGTGGCCCTATTTGAGGTTTTCTTGGCAAAAGTACTGGAGCGGTTTTCCATTTCCTTCTCTGGCTCAATTTATAGATGAGGAACCTGAGACAAACAGGGTTAAATGACTTGCCCAGGGTCACACAACTAATAAGTGTCTGAAGCCATATTTGAACTCAGGAAGATGAGTCTTCCTGATCCCAGGCCTAGTGCTCTATCTACTTTGCCACCTACCTGCCCTTTTGAATAAGTAGTCTGAGTTTTAATGGAATATTTTTTATGTAAAATTCTATAAAAAAGATATTTTATGTCATAAAATATAACCTAAATGAAGTCCTTCCTGACTGAGAGTCAGTGTGTTGTAGTGGATAGAGAACCTGCCTTATAATCTGCAAGGTCTTGGATTCAAGTTCCACATCTGGCATTTATTGGTTGATTGATGCTGGGCAATTAATCACTCAGTGCTCTAGGCTACTATTTAAAAGTACAAATTACAAAGAAGGCACTGGCTTACATTGATAAAGAGAATTTCTACAGTTAGGAATTCCCAATACCAATCAAATAACAAATCTAGTCCTTATCCCAGATGCTAATTCCTTTTCCTCAGAATTATCTAATACATCTACTGAAAAATTCAAGAGATTATCAAACTTTTTAATTCAATATTGCAGCCAGAAATG
Organism: Trichosurus vulpecula; assembly: GCF_011100635.1. Classification (NCBI taxonomy): domain Eukaryota; kingdom Metazoa; phylum Chordata; class Mammalia; order Diprotodontia; family Phalangeridae; genus Trichosurus; species Trichosurus vulpecula. The sequence continues at coordinate 99,463,752 of NC_050576.1, read as the reverse complement.
ATGATAAATCATTATAAAAGAGGCAGCAGTATAACCCATTTACTTGCAACTACTTGAACACCAACCTGACAAGTGATTAAGAAATCAAAGGAAAAAACAGTGGATCATCTTTAAAGCCTAAGGTCACAAATTCAGCTTACAGGCCAGAGACTGAAGTAGGAACTGTGAGCTAGACCAGCAGCTTTGTCACTCTAAACCTGATGATTCTTCCAGCTATCTGAGAGGGCCTGGGGTCAGCAACTGTCTATGAGAGTTTCAACCAGGGACTAATCTGCAGCTGTGTTACCTGGGTCACCCAGGAGAGTCTTGATCCTGGAAAGTCCCAGAGAGCAGGGATCAGACATTTACTTTGATCAGACTTTACAGGGCTTTCTGAAAGTTTGCAGCCCCCTCCCCTGACCTAACCCTGTGATCCTTGAAGAGTACAGCATACATGCAGGGAAGTGAAGGAGAAAAATTTGGAACTCAAAATCTTATAAAAAATGAATGTTGAAAACTATCTTTACATGTAATTAGAAAAAAATAAAATACTATTAAGCAAAAAAAAAAACCCAACCCACAACATTCAATACCTGAAGAACATAGTGACAGTATATCAGACAGGATGGGTGAGGAAGATAAAGCCTTGAATGGTCCCATCAGAAGTGCACAGATAAAATTATTTTTACATGTAACTGAAAAATATTAATCTAAAATGAAAAAAGAAGTGCATAGAACCTGGCTCTAATAAAAAGTCCCAATCTAAGAAGTAAGCCTTGATGAAAAATTAAACAACAAAAATATAAAGTGCTATTATAATGTCAGGGATGTCCAAAACACAAACCCAGAAGAAGAAAGCAATTTTAAAACATCTACAAGAAAAATCTTGAAGAAAAAACACAGGTTGGCTGTAAGATCAATTAGAATTTCTAGAAAAAAATGAAGCAAGAGTAGCTATGAATGAAATAGTTGGAGGAGAGCACTGGAAAAGAAATGAGAGCTTTGGAGGAAAGACTGAAAAAGAATGACAGTTTAGAACAAGATGTACAAAAATTTACCCAGGTTGTAACTTGAAAAATTGACTCCTTGAAAATTAGAATTGATCAAATAAATATTCTAAGACAAAGAAAATAAAACACTTGATGGATTAAATGCCTGTGGATTTCTGAAAGATCAAGGGAATATAGCAAGATGGCCCAGAACGGTTCAAGAGAGAATTTAGAAGCATGAGAAAATAAGTTAGAAGTGGGAAAAGAATAGCAATAATTCAAGAAAAAAGTCAAATCCACAATGGCAAGCCTCTCCAAAGAAGGGAGAGACCAAGAGACAGGGAATACAAATATACTCAAGTGAATGAAGAGAAGCAAAAAGGAATGATATTCAACACCTAGATCTCTATATGTAGATACAAGTGAAAATTCAAAGTCAAACAAAACAAAACATGAACACCATCATGCAAGAAATAATACAAGAAAACTGACTAGAAGTTCTGAATAGATAAAAGTTTGGATGGAATAAGAGAAAAAAAGAAATTCCATTTCAGATGAGTGATTATGGAAATGATAGCAAAAGATATGGAACTTGAAGGTTATTTTAACAAGAAATGTAGAGGAAATATATAAATTTGGGGGATTTGTTGTTCAGTCATTTAAGTCATGTATGACTTTTTGTGACTCCATTTGGGGTTTTCTTGGCAAAGATGCTGAAGTGGTTTGAAATTTCCTTTCTTAGCTTGTTTTAGAAATTAGGAAACTAAGGCAAACAGGGTTAAGTGTCTTGCCCAGGGTCACACAGCTAGTTAGTGTTTAAGGCTAGATTTGAACTCAGGAAGATGAATTGTTCCTGACTCTAGCCCCAGCATACTAGTCACTACCTAGCTACTCTGTAGCTTGGGGGATAGCCTCCATGAATAGACAGAGACCAGAAAAGGTAGAAAGATCTTGAGGAACAACTAACATAGTTTGGCTAGAATATAGAGTGCATTAAAAAGAGAAATTTAGAATAATGATAGAAAGGAAGGTTGGAGCAAAATTGTAGAGGGCCCTATGTGCCAGGTCAAGGGATTTGTATTTGACCCTATATGGATCATGCTTACATGATTTACTTAATACATCTGTTGAATTCCTAGCAGTATGTCAGATACTTTGAAGTATATGAAAAAAGTCATAGTCATGTGTCTTGCCCTTAGCCATCCTTGGCAATATCGTGAATACCTGTGGATTCTACTTATCTATAAGCTGTTTAAGATGGGGTTTATGAGTGGTGTCTAATGGCTTCCTGCTCTTCCAGTTGGCTCTACAAGAACAATAGGTCTCAGAAAAGTAGTCCATGTATACAAATGAAATCAATCGTCATTGAGTATTTATTAAGTGACTACTATATGTCAGATATTGAGATGGTTGTCAAGGATATTAATATAATGAATAAAACAAACCCAACTCACTATTTATGTGTCTGTATTGAGGCAGCAACTCTTTGTTTAATGGGTGGCATTTCTTCAATTCCAATGAGATTGGTCACATGAAAAGGGACATCTCTACCACCCATCAGATCTGGCAGAGTTGAGGAAGCAAAATGTGCAATACTGATGAACAGTGCTTAACATAGCCAAGAGAAATAGGCCTAGATTCTAGCAAGAAAAAAAAAACAACACGATTAGGAAAATTCAAACTGAATCAAGTAGAACCAGTGATATAGCCTGAAGATATAGATCTTCTGAGACCCCTTCTCCAGTATCTGTCTCTTCTTCCTGTTGGATAGAGAAGCAGTACTCTCCAATTGATAATCTTCCCCTATAGGTCTGTGTGGAGCTTTACTATTTTTTTTTTCATTTTTCTCTGGCAGTTGATATGCTGCTGGGCCTAGATTGGTGGGGGTAGAGTGAGGTAACTAATCAACTTCTATCCTCTTTTTATTCATATTTAGATGCCCAGCTTTAGGGTTACTTTTAAGGATGAGTATCAATCTATAGAAGTCACATCAGTGCTTTTAAATGTTTGTTATTAAGCTAGAAATTTACCTGAGAGTTCCTGCATTTGCTGCTACCTATCATGTCCTATTCTTGTTTTCAAGTGAAATATGTGTATTTATTCAGTGGGGTTCAAGCTGAGGATCCTGTTGGCTACAAATGATTTCTACGTAGAGTCAATACTTCTTTTTAGAGAAGATAAAATGTAAATATATAAAATATCTACAGAACACTATAAAATGATGAGACATTTCACCTGTGTGGTGCTAAAGAAAATATAACATATGATAAAGTGGATTGAGGAATTGGTATATTTAAGTTAAATGTCAAAGGAGTGCATAGAAATCCCAGGAAAGCTGGAATAGAAGAGGATATGATATTAATATTTTGTGTGAAGAAGCATAGATTAGAGTATTACAGGAATTCCAGAAAAGGAAGGATCATTTCAGGGCAAAGTTAAATCTGAATTGGCTCCATGGTGTAGGTGAGTCTTGAGGAAACATGAATTGGATTGGTAGACAGGAGAGGTATTTCCTTTTTAAAAATACATTTTTATTGATGTTTTTACACCGTGAAAATTTACCCCATGGTCCTTTCCCCTCTATTTCTCTAATAGCCATTCCACATAACAAATAATAGTTTTAAAGAAAAAAAAGAAAGAAGAAGGAAAAATCAGCAAAACTAATCAATAGATCGATAAAGTCTCAAATATATATATGAAATATAACACAATCATGAACCTCTCACTTCTCTGAAGGACTGGGGTGGGATTATCTTCTCATAACTTATTTTAAGCCATGTTTGTGTTTTGGTTTTTTTTTTGTAATTTTGTTAGTTCACTTTTTTGGGGGGGAGGAGGGGTTTGTTCCTAACATTAGAGTTGTATGCTCATTGTGTATACTGTTTCCTTGGTGCTGCTTACTTCACTCTACATCAGTTCATACAAATCTTTCTGTGCTTTTCAGCATTCATCACATTTTTCCCTTTCTTACAGCACAGTAATATTCTAATGGATCCATGTACCACCATTTCTTTAAACACTCCCCAATCAATGGTTGGCTACTTCATATAGTAATTTATGTTTTCATATTTGTCAAAAAACGGGTGATGGAGTTCCATGGTTTCTGATTCCCTTACTTGACTTGTTCCATTTATGTAATTCTTATTTCATAACAAATATCAAAGGCTTTTGATGACTGGGGCTTTATAGCACAATTTGAGTTTTGGACTTGCTATTCTCCTTCAATCCCTACCTCTTTTCATAATTTCCCTTGATATTCTAGATCTTTTAGTTTTCCAAAATAATTTTATTATTTTATTGAACTCTGAAGAAGTATTCATTTGATATTTGATTGACATAGCATTAAAATTATGAATTAACTTTAGTAGCAGTCATTTTTATTACATTGGCAAGGACTAGCCATGAGCACTGATTTTTTTTTTTCTAGCTAATGAAATTATTCTATAGTTCTTTAAGGAACACTTTGTAGTTGAATTTATATAAGAATCTGTGTCCTTTGATAGAATGAGCTCCAAATACTTAGTGCATTTTGTAATTATTTGGACTGATGTTTTCCTTTATTATATTGCCTTGTAGATGTTATTATTTAGAAATATAGATTTTGGAGGGTTTATTTGGTAGCTTGCAATATTTTTCATTATTAATTGTCTCAATTAGTATCTTTGCTGAGTTTCTGGGATTTTCTAAGTAAAGCATCATGTTGTAAGCAAGGAGACATATTTTTCCTATTTATCTTTCTTTCCACGTTTAATTTTTTTTCTCTTCTCTTATTATTCTTGGTAGCATTTCCTGAACTATATAAAAATAGTGAGAAGAGTAGGCATCCTTACCTTATTCCTATGTTTATTGGGCAAGATTCCACTGTATCATACTTGCATATTATGCTCCCCTTTCGTTTTTAGATGTTTTGTCATGTTAAACAACAAACAAATGGCCATGTTTCAGTCAATTAATCAATAAATATTTATTAAGCACCTACTATATCTCAGGTCCTGTGCTGAGCTCTGGTCACACAAAAAGTGGCAAAGACAATCCTTGCCTCCAAGGAGCTTGCAATCTAATGGGAAGACAACAAATAAACAAATATGTACAAACAAAGCTATATGAAGGATAAATAGGAAAAGATTAAGAGAAAGAAGGCATTAGAATTAAGAGGAATTGGGAAAGGATTCCTGTAGAAGATGATATTTTAGTTGGGATCTAAAGGAAGCCAAGGAAGTCAAAAGGTGGAAATAAGTGAGGAAAGCATTCGAGGTTTGGAGGGCATCAAGAGAAAATGCCCAGAGCCAAGAGATTGAGCTATTTCTTTGTGGAATTGCAAAAAACCCTAATTTTTCTTTAAAGAATTTGGAATTTTGTTTAATTTATTATTTTTTTTATTTCTTCCCCTCTTTTCCTCCCAATTGTCAACTAAAATATCCTTTCTTCTCCTCCCTTTCAACCTGTTTTACTTGTTACTTTGACTTATTATACCTTTTTCTAAAAAAGGATTTATTTATTTTGTTCTTTTCATTTTTTTTCACTTTCTACCTATTCTATACTTTTCTTTGATTCATGGCCCCGATATTTATTTATTTATTTATTTGTCTCCCTATTCTTCATGGAAGCTTTCAAGCTACATATTATAAGTTTCTTCCTCTGAACAGTTTCTATGTTATTACCTTCTAGATATTTCTTTTTGTCTCCCTTTCTCTTTTGTGTGTCACCTTTGGAAATATCTCTTCCTGCAGGAAATAGAGTGAATATAAGTATTTCCCTCATGGTGGGAATTTTCTCACACACCTGATTGTGCAGTTCATTACTATCCCTTATCTTTCCAATGATCTTTTTTTTTCCCTTTCCACTTCTCCAGATCCATATTTCTCTTTCTTCTGGGTGTCAGTTTTCTCTAAAAGGTTCGATTCCACTTCTCCTGAGTCAAGACACTTCCATGGAGGCACAACAGTCTCTTTTAGGTTATATTGTAAGCACCAAATCCATGAAGATTATATCTATTATAAGGACCCCATCTCCTATGACAGAATCTCTCTCTTCTTGCATGGGAATATTCATCAGTAAGACCCTCTTACATCACTGAATTAAAATTTCTTTTTTTTTCCTTTCCCCTGTTTCAATTCCTTCATTTGCCATTCTCCTATAGCTTTTCTTCCAGAGAGATTGTAGGAATTATTTTCTCATCATTGCTAAATATTGACTTTATTAGGGTATATCACACATTCCCCTCTATCTGCTTCTTCCCCTCTCCTTTTTAAATTGTCCTCCATTTCTGTGCTTTAGTACCCCTAAAATATTGATTCACATGTAATTGGGGTTATTATGAGGTTCAGCACATGGTATTCCAGGCACCTCACTCTCTCATCACTTCTTTTTTTTAATTCTATTTTCACTCCAGTCTCCTTGTATACTTTCAGAAAAAAAAATATCTTAATTGTTCCTCTATTGCTATTTTGTTGTCATTAACCCCATAGGTGTCTTTCTCTTTCTATTTTTTTCCCTCATGTAATTTCTTTCATTATCTGTACCTCCCTTGGTTGCTGTATTTTTTTTTCTTTTACCTTCCTTTTATTTCTGTTGTCTGGGGTATTTGCAAAGCAAATAATCTGCAAAGATCTGTAGTTTGTAGTGATGCTTCAAATGCCTCTGTTATGGGTTGTTCATCTTTTTCTCATTGATTATTAGACTCAAGTTTGCAGAATATATTATCTTGGGTTCTATTGAGCTCCCTTTTTTCCCAGAACACATTCTATTCTCTCCTTTGCCTTCTGATGGATGCAGAATATAGTCTTGTATTATTTTAATTTCTTTTCCTTTATATTTGAAGTTTTTGTACTGGTCCTTTGTCAAATTTTTCTTTTGCCATTGGAATTGTCAAAATTTAACCATTATATATCTTGGAGTTTGTAGCTTAGCTTTGTTTTTTGAAGGTGATCTGTTGATTCTCTCAATTGGCCTTTTGGTTTCTGTGTTCAGAAGTTCTGGTCAATTGTCTTGTATTATTTCTTGCATGATGGTTTTCAGGGTTGTTTTTTTTTTTTTTTGACTTGTCTTATTCTTCTGGGAGACCTCTAACATTTCAGTTGTCTCTACACACCCTGTTTTCCAGATGAGTATCTTTTACATGTATAGAGAACATGGTTTCTTTTAACATTGTTGCTTTTTTTTGCTTTTCTCCTTCCAGATTTCTTTTATTTTTTTGCGTTTGCATTCCCAGCTAAATGTTCTTTTGTTTCTTTGGTGAGATTTGTCATATGGATTAATGGGTTCATGTTATTTCTATTCTGCTATCTATTTTTGCTATGCATGCCATAAATTCTGCTTTCAGGATTCACATGTCTCCTTTGAACCATTCAGGAAGATACTGGTGTAGGTCCATAGCATCATGGGAATCCACAGGGCTCTGCTCAGTGTCCACTGCACATTCATTCTCTTTTGTTTTGCAGTATTTATTCAGAGATGTTTGGATTTTTTTCAGTTGATGCTGAAGTCATAGTTCCTTCTATATTGGTATCTTCCCTGTTGGTTTATCTTCTTGGACTCAAGGCCCTTAAGGGAATATTCCTTCTGATATATTTGATAATTTCAGACTTTTTTTCTTATATTTCTATGTCACCTGCTTTCTGACTCCTATTCCCTTTATGGTAGTTTCCTTGAGGTCTGGACTGCACAAAACTGTCTCATCCTCCTGCAACCCTGGGGGATGCATTTTTTTTACCAGTCTTAATCTGCTTCTTCCTTCTAATCTAGCTTCAGGATTGGGAGGTGAGAGTGAGAACAATAGTGCTTTAACTGGATGCCAATCAGTCTTTTTCCAGGCCTGGTGGAACTACAGCCCTGACCCAGTAACCTCTGTTCCTCAGTTTTCTGGCTGTGCATTGTTGTAGCACAATGGCCTTCAAGTGGTAGGGCCAAATAGAGCAAGCTTTTGGATTTCTGAGGCACAAAGTGGTTCAAAGTGGGTGGGAGGGTAGAGTTGAGTTCTGTGGGCCAACTTGGGCAACTGGAGCGCTGTACCTAGAGTGGCAAAGGATCAGAGAGTAGTTCATTGGGTTATTATCTCATTAGGGTTCTTGGTGTCTTAGACCATGGAGACAGCTGAATTCACTTTAACTCTTAGGCATAATTCCCATTTGGGAGAGATCTGGGAGTTGTAAAGATTAGAGAAACCGTTTAGTCCTGCATCTTCTTGGTCATGGGACCCATTTTTAATGTAGTACAGCAGCATCGAGGGAAGATGCAAAGGTTGTGAACGAACGCGGATTATGAAATTTTGGCAAAAACCAGACTGACCCGATCTGCATTTGGACTGACTTTAGTAAGCAACACGCAAGGAAGGCCTTGTGTGTTCTTAAAGTATCATTTTACAAAGATTTATTTGATAGCCTGTAAAATAGAATGCCAGCGGGAGACAATGTATGGCTCCGAGGGGGCGGGGAGGCGGGAGAACGAATGAAGTCAGGATAAAAATATGTAAATCTCAATTAGGGTAGGAAGAGTGAGAAAAATTGCTTAAGTTGGGTAAACAATGAAAGAAAGAACCCATAGGTTTTGTTGTACTGATTTATAATCATAATACTGGGACGCAGAGGCCCCAGACCCACAGTGCCAGGGGCTCGGGGCCATAAGCCTGTTCATCTTCTCCTTTCTTCCCTTCTCGCCCTCCAGGACTGGGACCAGTGGCCCTAGCCCCGGGGCGGCCCTTCTAGGGTCTACTCTCTGCCTCCAGGAGGCCTCCCTGGCCCAGCCTGCGACCCCCGCGGGATCCCATGTCATTCCCCAGAGTCCCGGGCCCGCCAGGTAGATCCTGCAGGGATCACCGGGCTGCCGAGCTGCCCCCAACTCCGCGGCCTTGAGGCGTCCACGGTGTGCTGCGGCGTGGACGTGAACTAGGAGAACGTCCTGTCTCGGGAGGACCTGGAGGGGTCTTAGATCAGCCGCAGGCCCCCTGCTGCGCCTGCCGAAGAGAAGGGGCGAGGCGCTCCAGAGTGAAGACCGGCTAAGAAGAAGCTGGGGGTCTGGGACGACGTGTTCACATTGAACCCCACAGAGATTAAAAGACTGGCCCAAGGCCTTGTGTTCTGTATGCAAGGTCATGACTAGCGAGTGCTGGGTGAAAATTTGAAACTCTTTGTGATTAGAAAAAAATAACGAAGGTGAAATGGAAGGAAAGGTCAGAAATGAAACGAGTGTCTAAAGTCAAGATTTTGGGGAAGAAAAAAGGTAAATTAGACTGCGTTTCCTCCTTCCTCTATTTTTGTTCCTTCCATTCCTAATTGCGCTCATTTGCAGGCACCTTTGTCCATAGCTTTTTGTATCCTAAATTCATAGAGTGAAGTCAGGCTGCCTCTAATGTTATTGCTACTGTTGACAATGCAGTTGTGTTGAAACACAATCTTTCATCTGGATAACTGTGGCAGGCTCCACTAAGGGCCCTATCCCTTTAAAAAAAACCATCATACTACTTGACTTTGTTAGTTACAAGTACTAACTGTAATTAATTTCCTGCCCTAATTGTTATGCGTTTATAAGGCATTTTATATTTACAATGTGGCTTACAACCATTAATTGTATGAAGTGGTCTATTTAAAAACAGACCTCATTTAGAGTTGTTTGCATTAGACGGTATCTGTCCTGATTGTCATTCTGTGTATACCAACCATATACAATAAAACATACTTCTTTGCTTTAAAAAAATAATCATAATGCTCCATAGAGCTTTTCAAATCCTTTTTTTTTTCAGGAAAAATCAATATGTGGAAGCAAGGAACTGAAAGATTGATTTTCCTGTTCATGTGTATAGGAATGTAAAAACAGAAAATTTCATGGATGTGTATATGCTGATACAGGGACCATATTCACCTTTTCTTTCTTATTCTAATCTTGGTATTCTTGTCATGATCCTTTCTCAGAAATATCTTTCTTCAGAACAAGATTTTTAATGAAATAATTCCATGACAGGGTGAGTTAATGTCCTGTAATTAGATAGTTCTCTAAGAAATTCAGTTATCAGGGGTGAGGAACCTACAGCCACATATGGCCTTCTAAGTCCTTGGATGTAGCCTGTTGACTGAGTCCAGGTTTTACAGATCAAATCCTTTTACTAAGCAGATTTGTTCTCTGAAGTTTGGATTCAGTCAAAAGGCCATACTGGCAGACCTAGAGGGCCACATGTGGCCTGGAGCCACAGATTCTTCACCCCGATCTAGTCTCTTAGAGTAGACCTTCTATCCCAGACTCTGACTTCCATACATGAAAATAGCCATACCTGAATGCACAAATGACCTACTATTTTGAGTGCTGGTGACACGTGAAGGATAACTATCTCCATCTGTGCAAATGCAGTAAATTGAGGCTGATGACTTGCTTAGAATCATCCAGCATAAGGGTCAGGGTGAGATTTGAATCCAGATTTCCTTGGTCCCAGACACTATACTCACAGCACCAGGTTATCTCTACAAAATGGGAGATAGAAAATAGAATCATATTGACAGTCATACATTTTCTCTACTTTCATGGCATTTCCTAAGCTGGCAGGCTTATAATAGTGATTTGAGAATATATCCTCCCTCATAGAAGTAGTCGACATTATCCATATTTTCCTGTTATTTTCTTTAGGGGGCAGTCTGAGTAAAGGGTACATTAAAAAGTAAGAGAAGGGACCTGGGAGAAAAATGTTTGGCCTACTCAGCATGAGTAAGTCAACCAGCCAACATTCCAAATGTTTTCATTGATGGTTAAGTAGAATTATTCTGTAATTTGTCTAGGGCCCCACTGAAAGTGAGTCACTGAGAACTGAATATTTATATTCCTCCTGACCTCAAAAATTTTAAACCTTGGATAAGGTCATCTAAGGAGACTGTGGAAAACTTCCATGCAACTTATTGGCAGATAATTTTGCTTCTGATTTCAACAAACTTGGGCTGTGACGCATGCCATCTGGCTATTGGGGAAACTCAAGTGCATATTAACTGCCTGTGTGATCGACATTCCTGCCATTTACTTGTAAATTATAGCACCTGCAAATGAGGGAAAAAAAGTATATGTCTTCTGATTCACTCTGAGGGGCTGGGGGAAGGGGGAGTTTAATGACACAATGCTGGTTCATCGACTTTTTAAATCTGCCTCTGATTGGTACAGCTGTTTTTCCCAAACCCTTTTGAATGTGCTGTGTAGTATGATAGGGGAGTGGAATGCCCAGGAGATAATCCAAGCAGGGATGCGTGAAGACTAGGGTGGTCTCCTCCCATTCCTTGAAAAATTTTCCAGAACATTTTAAAGTCAAATGGGGCTATTTCACATAGTTCCTAAAATAATCAGTTCCCACTCCTCTCCCCCAAGAGAGGTATATCTGAGGATAACAAATTTGTGAAAAACAAATGAGTCCGATTAGTTAAAACAACCTAAGTTTTCATGCCAGTGGCAGCTGTGGCATGGTGGATAGAGGACTGGCCCCTGAATCAAGAAACTGGATTCAAGCCCTTTCTCTGACACATACTGGCTGTGTCCATAGGCACATTAGTTAACCTCTCAGTAACCCACACAGGTCTGAGACTATAAGTTACAGATGATTTGCCAACATTATCTGCCAATTGGTAGAAGAGATTTCAACACCAATGAAGTCATAGGTCTGGACAAAAAGAAAACAAAAACACAAACCAACAGAAACCTTGCACAGACCTAACGTGAGTTTAGTCTTTAGTGGGTCACTAATAAATGTCCTTCACGAAGTCTTTCCTCACTCCCAGAACACAGGTCTGACTGTGTCTCTCCTCTCCTCAAGGACCTTCAGAGACTCCCTAGTGAATCTAGGAAAATATGCAAACTCCTCAGCTTGGCATTTAAAGTTCTTCACAGATGGGCTCCAGCTTACCTTTTTAGGTTTCTTGGACATTATCTGTCTTCATTCTATATTCCAGGCAAACTAGTACCCTTGCTGTTTAATGATCTCAACATTCCATTCTCTGATTTCGTCTTTTCACAAACTGTTTCCCAAGGATGGAATTTATCTCACCCCCCTCATTTCTGCCCCCTTGAGTCCCTATATCCCCATAATCCAGGGAAGGGAAGAGAATATTTAGGTGCCTACTATGTGTCAGGCAGTATGCTAAGCTCTTTACAAATATTATCTCATTTTACTTGATCAGTCACACTAGGTGCTTAATAGGTACTTATTGGAATGGATTGGATTCAGTTTAACCAGAAGCATTTATTAATTGCCTGTCAGGAATTATGCCGATGTTATAAAGACAAAAAAGAAACAATCTCTTCCTCAAGGAGCTTACATTCTGTTAGAGGGAAATAACATATACACCGAGTAATACAAAGAATAAACAAATTGAGTAAAAAAGCAATTTTTGGGAAGTACTCTGAGCAATTGGGAGATTCAGGATAGGCTTTGTACAAATCCTGGAAATCAAAAAACATAGACTGGAGCCAAATAAAGAAGGGTTTTAAATGCCAAAAAGAGGAGTTTGTATTTTGTCCTAGAGACAAGCAATGGTGAGCTGGAGAAATTATGTTTTAGGAAGATCGATTTGAAAGTCATGTGGAAGATATATTAGAGAAAAATGCTTTAAGTTGGAGGGGTCTATACTCTTTAAACAATCAAAGAATATTAAAAACTATAAAGAGTGCCTCAAATTATCTAGGTTCACTAACTCTTTGAATCCAATCATGCCCCATTAGTGCATGTTGACATATAATTCATCTCTCTCACATTTGAACAGGAAGCATACCTACAAGGAGGATATTATTTTTGTTCCCCAACACTTGCATTATAAAGAGAGCCTGCTATTTTTGGTCTCTCTAAAGTCACTTTACTTCATAAAAATCTTGCCTTATGCTTAATTTTGTCCACATTTATGGAGAAATCCTTTATAATTTTAACTTCTACTTAGATGTAAACTGAGAAATATTCTCCTCTTGTTTCATGAATAAAGGTATTGTCTCCCCAGCTGAGACATAGGAACATGAATTTAAAGCTGGAAGGAGCTATAGAGGTCATTTTGTTGAACCTCTCCTTTTACAAATGAAAGTTAGATCAAGTGACACGTACTTCCTTGCTGTTCCTCTCATAAAACACTCCATCTCTGAACTCTGGGCATTTTTCTCTCCTTCCTAGTCTCTGCCTCCTGGCTTCCTTCAGGTCTCGGATCAAATCATACCTTCTCCAAGAAGCCTTTCCTCATCTTCCTTAGTGCCTTCTCTCTGAGGTTATCCTCAATCCTGTTACATAGCTTGTTTGTATATACTTATCCTCATCTTATATATCTTATTATATCCTGAGCTCCCTGGGAGCAAGGATTGTCTTTTGTCTTTCTTTGCATTCCTACCACGATGTCCATCACATAGTAGGCACTTAATAAATGTGTCTGGTTGATTTGAGAAAACTTAAGTGGATCAGGAACCTGTTTTTAATGGGAGGTGTGGCATCTTGGTAGTCTGAAGATTTTGGATACTCTCAGCTCTGCTCTTTAGTATCCATGCCAACTTGAACAAGTCACTCTTTCTTCTCTCATCTCTAAAAGACAAAAACAAACAAAATAAAAACAAACAAAAAGGAGGTTTTCTTTTAAGGTCCCTTCTAACTTTAAATTTGTGATCCTGTGATTGCATCTTCTATTCCTTTTGTATTCTGCTAGATTAGATACTCTTTTGAGGACATTACTGTTTATTGAATGAACCCTGGTAATCAACTTAATCATGTAAGTTAGTAGGTAGTAAGCCAGCATCTATGAGACAATTCCAGGCAGTCAGAATTTTTAAATGGATCCTGATTGGTAGGGAGCTTTGACCACAGTTGGAGGGAACCACTTTTGACCACTTTTATTGTACAGGCCACATCATCCTGAAACTTCTATGGACATTCCCACATCCCAGAAAATATGGCTATCCTGGACTCGATAATGAGCATCAGCTCCATCAAAGGTTGACAGCCCCACTTATTCAACACTTACAAAACCAAGGAGAGTCCCCTACTCTGTCTTAAGAGGGAGGGAATGAAACCATCAATCCTCACAGCTGAGTAATAATTTGGGAAACAACACTGTGAAATGGGCAACTGAGGTTGGCAGTGTACCTTAATGAAGCCTTTAAATCAAAGAATGCGGCATGGAAATCAACCCCAAATGATAAAATCTTTAAAACCTGTAGCAGCTTATCAACAGAGAAGACATATCAGACAGCCAAATAAAAGGAAGAGAAGGGGTGAATGGTTCTTGTGTATTGCCCACCTCAAAAGGGTTGTCATGAGATTAAATGTTTATTTGAGGTTCTTGTCCTGATTTTTTTTTCTGAAAGGAGAAAAAAAAAACTAGGGAGCATATTTAGTATTGGGGAGAAATATCTGTAGGAAAGCTATTACTTACTATAATGCTTGGCACATAGTAACAACTTAATAAATTCTATTTAAACAAAATATTGATGTCATAGCCTCTTCTATCTCCACTTTCTAGGCATGCCTATTTGCTCCTTTGACACTTAAGCTTGCCCTTTTCTAAATTTGTCTCAATTCCTTTGGTCGAGTGTTGTATTTTTCTAGTTAAAATTTATGATTAATAGTAGGGATGTTTTAATCAATGTTTTATTGTCATATTTAAAAAAAAGTTTTGAGTTTAAAAGACTTGCTCTGTGGTCCAGAATTAGGACATTCACACTAATTATATTTTGATTAAGAGTATTCTCTTTTCATACCTTATCTATGAGGTTTGTAGGAAATGTTCTTAGTAGTTCATTAATTAAACTTCATTTATTAATTAGAACTGGGATTTGATTTGCATGTGTTATAAAGGTTATAGTTACTAGAAACACTAATTAAATAATCATAAGTTGATTGTACATATTGGTTAAAATTGAGGAGAATTCATCCCCAAACCAAATTGGAAAGACTTCAGAATATACCTCAACTCACATTGGGTAGGTTTGGCTTGGTTGTGGTTGGGGTAGGATGCTAAAGAAGAGACTGCTCAAATGCGTAAATGTTGCACATTTTTGTAGCCTTTTCTATAGGGCCAAGCTGTGTCTTACAACTGTGGAGTTGTAAGATATTTAGTTTTTTATGCACTTTTATTCAGATGCAAAAATACATTTCCCTCTTTTCCCCCTCCCATTATAACCACCATTTTTATAGGAGAAATCACAGTCTATAAATAATGTTCTATGTTTCAGTTAGAAAAGGTTATGTTAAAAAATGTAAAAACAACATGTGGCATTTAGAAAGGAAGATATAGGACCAAGTTTTATTGATTGGGAATCAGCTTTGTGACTTTATTTGCATATTGAAATTATGGTTAGTATTACAAATGAGACAGGTGTTTAAGTGTATAATTTTTATAAAGAACAAACGTGAGCACAAATACATGAGCACACAGGGCACACATATACACACAGATTTTTCCTCATTCCAGTCTATTCTCCATTCAGCCACCAAAGTGATTTTCTTATAACTCAGATCCAACCATATTATCCCCATACTTAATAAATTCCAATGACTCCTGTCATCTCCAATAACAAATATAAATCCACTGTTTGGTGTGAAAGATCTCCATAACTTAGCCCCACCCCCCCCCCCTTCTTATACCTTACAACCCTCCACATACTCTTTGATACAGTGATATTGACATCTTTGCTGTTCCACAAATAAGACATTCCATCTCCCACCTCTGGGTATTTTTTTTGGTTGTTTACCGTTTCTGGAATGTTCTTCCTTCAGATGTCTGATTCCTGTCTTCCTTCAAGTTCTAGATAAAATCCTACCTCCTACAGGAAGCCTTTTGCAATCCCTGTTAATTCTAGTGTCTTCTGTCTATTATTATTTCCTATTTGTCCTGTACATGGGATGTTTGGAAATATTTGTTTGCTTATTGTCACTCCATTAGATTGTGACCTTCTTGAGGGCAGGGACTGTCTTTTGTCTCTTTTTGTATCACTAACACTTAGGAGCATAGTGCCTAGCACATAGTAGGCTAGGTAGAAATAAATGCTTATTGACAGACTAAAACACACTCTTGTACCCATCAAAAATCCACAGCTTGTAAAAAACAAAAAAAAACAAAACCCAGTATTTAGAGTTTCCTTTAACTACCCAAGTTGGTGATACTTAGTCAGCATTACTGTGACCTCATGAGCTAAACACTACCATACTGTAATACAGCCAGTTCTAGGCATTTTTCCATCTTCTTTTTTGCCTACCAATTTTCCTTTTAGAATTATCAGCTGACCTCAACTCATGCTTATTCTGCGTCCAATTTAATTATCATCTAATTCCTGGTAAAGTGATGATATTCCCAGGAGCATTCATATTTTAATATAGATCTTTAGAAGACTAGAGGGGATAGCTAGATGGCACAATGGATAGAGCACCAGGCCTGGAGTCAGGAAGACATGAGTTCAGATGTGACCTTAGATACTTAATAGCTGTGTGACCCTAGGCAAGTCACTTAACCCAATTTGTTTCAGTTTCTTCATCTGTAAAATGAGCTAGAGAGGGAAATGGCAAACCACTCCAGTATCCTTGCCACGAAAGCCCCAATTGGGGTCCTGAAGAGTTGGACATGACTGAAACGACCAAACAACAACAGTGATGAAGCGTAACAATTAGTGGGAGTTTAGGATTGATGTCAGTTAAAACTTTCCAATCATTAAAGCTTTCCCAAAGAGCAACAGGCTGTCTTGAGAGGTTGGTGGATTTAATTTCATTGGAAGTCTTTAAGTAGTGGCTTGACTGGCTATTCATCAAGTATGTTACAGTGTGGAGATTCTTTTTATGGTATGGGTTATGCTGGATGGCCTCTGAGATCCTGTTCAGTTCTGAAATTTTTTATCTTTGATTCTAATTCTGTGGAAAAAAAGATGCAGCAGTGGGGCTAACTAGAAAGATAGTATTCCACATTAGCTTTGTAGATGCCACATTGGCTAGGCATGGGAGGGCTTGGTCGAAAAAAGGTCTTGATTGCAAGTTGGAGAATTTAGTCTGTGTTTGAAAGGCAGTCAGGAGCAATTAAGGATTCCCAAACAAGGGTAATATAAGAAGGCAAATCTGGAAGTGGTAATCAAGGTGAATCAGGGAGGAAAAAGACTTGGGGCAAGTAGTTCAGAACTACCCAGGTTGTGAATGTTCTTAGCACCTCTTAACTATATATTTTTTTAGAGATTGGCTGAGGAATTTAATATGAGGTAGGAATTTCTTGGACGCTATCCAAATACATTTAGTTACTAAAATACCAAAATAACCTTTATTTATTTCCCATAATAGATACAGAGGTCAATATTTTAGTGATCAGATTCAGGCTTAACAGGATTTTCATGGGATACCTCATATCACTAACTCAGATGTGCGCTCCACATGATTTGAGTCCATGAAGTAGACAGCAAGAGTAGAAATAACAATCTCAGGATTTCTGTTTAGTTACTTGTGTTCAGGGAAAGAAGCATAAAGTAGAAGTGTACAAGGTCTTAAGATCCAGTCTCAATTTCACTTAGATTAGCATATCTTCTCACTACTTTGTGTGAACAGCCTTTGCAGCTCTCTGGGAGGAGGGTAAGGATCCCCTTTCCCTTCATAGGAAGTTCAAAGGAGACCTCAAGTCCCAAGCTACATACTCAGAAGAGAGTGGGAGTAGAAATTGTCTTGTCCTTTGATTTTGTTGTTTGTCTTTTGTTTTTAAAGAGGACCAATGACCTCAAGGAGTGATGTCTTGACTTGCATGTGAATTGGATTTAAGTGAGACAGAGTTGAACAAAGTCATCAGCCTCTTTTCCAGACTCTTCAGTAAGGTTTTGTTCTATCAAGGTCTAGTGGCAAAACAAAAATCAAGACAGCTGGTGATGGCCCAGGATACAGTAGATGGTTTTGGCATCTTTGATATCTAACTAAGGTCTAAGTGCTCCATGGAGCCTGCTTCAGCCAGCTTCCTGGCCAAGGAAACAAATGGCTCTCGTCTGCCCATGCCACTAGGGCAAGTCTTCCTGTGCCCCTAACTCATCATAGGTTTGAAGCCTGTTAGTTACCATAAAAATAGTTTAGCTTATCTCCACAGTTCTACTATGGTACGGTCACTGCACATGTTCCTTGGAGCCTCCTTCTTGTAATTTTATGTCTATTGAATAGATAACTCTTGCTGCACAGTGGTCAATCGTTTTTTTGCCTACACCTCCCATCATAGGCCACGCATATGGAGACAAATTAAAAACCTTTGGTTATACACATCTTTTATCAAGGGGCCCACTGTAAAGAGGCAGGGCAAATGAATTCCTGGAACGATCCCACCTTTAGGAATAGTACATATGGCACCAAGAGGTGCCCAGACCTAGGCATGTTCCCCCGAAGGTATAGTCAATGTAAGAGAAGTAAATTTGAACTACATGTTCAAAGTAGATACAAAGCATTATTTATAAGGGCAAAACACAAACAGCTTAGGCATCAGAAAAGACCTCGTCATTCCCCAATTGATAAATGGTCAAAGGACATAAACAGGCAATTTTCAGAGGAAGAAATTAAAGCTATCTATAGTCATATGAAAAAATGCTCCAAATTACTATTGATTAGAGAAATGCAAATCAAAACAACTCTGAGGTACCACCTCATACCTATCAGATTGGCTAACATGACAAAACAGGAAAATGATACATGTTGAAGAAAATGTCGGAAAATTGGAACATTAATTCCTTTCTGGGGGAGTTGTGAACTGATTCAACCATTCTGGAGAGCAATTTGGAACCATGCCTAAAGGGCTATAAAGATGTGCATACCCTTTTGACCCAGTAATACCACTTCTAGGGCTGTATCCCAAAGAGATCATAAAAATGGGAAAAGACACACATGTACAAAAATATTTATAGCAGCTCTTTTTGTGGTGGCCAAAAACTGGAAATTGAGGGGATGCCCATTATTGGGGAATGGCTGAACAAGTTGTGATATATGAATGTAGTGGAATACTATTGTGCTGTAAGAAGTGATAAACAGGCAGACTTCAGAAAAACCTGGAAAGACTTATATGAACTGATGCTGACTGAAGTGAGCAGAACCAGAAGAACATTGCATAGAGTAACAGCCACAGTGCGCGATGACTCACTTTGATAGACTTAGCTCTTCTGATCAATAGAAGGACCTAAAACAATTCTATAAGACTCATGGTGAAAAATCCATCCACATCCAGAAAAAGAACTATGTAATCTGAATAAGGATCAAAGCAGACTATTTTCTTTTTTTTGTTTTGTTTTATGTTTTTTCTTTCTCATGGTTACTCCCATTTGTTCTAATTCTTCTATACAACATGACTAATGTGAAAATATGTTTAATAGGAATATATATGTAGAGTCTATGTTGGATTGCATGCTATCTTGGGGCAGGTGAACTGAGGGAGGGGGAGAAAACTTAAAACTTATGGAAGTAAATTTTGAAAACTAAAAATAATTAAATTAACTTTTAAAAAAGAAAAGACCTCATCAAGGAGGTGGCATTTGAGCTGATCTTTGAAGGAAGCTAGAGATGCTAACTGGCAGAGGTAAGGAGGAAGTATATTCTAGGCTCAGGGGACAGTCAGTATAGAGCTGAAGAAGTGCTAAATGGAGTGGCATATACTAGGAACAGCAAGTAAATCAGTTTCTCCGGAATATAATACGAGAGGAAGTAATATGAAATCAAATAGTAAAGACAAATTTGTTTTGATGGGTAGTAATTTTCCCCATCTTCTCAGGTTTATTGTGGGTATGTCCCTGTTTTTTTTAAAATGTCTTTCTTATAAGAATAGATTGTTTTATAAGGACAGATTCATTTTCTTATCCTATCTGTCACTCTTTCTTGTTTTATTGGATTAGTTAGTCCATCCACATTTAAGGTTTTGAGTTTGATATTTTCCTTCATTGGTTGCCAATATTTTTTCAAGTTAATAAGTTTTTCCTCTTTTGCTGTAAGTACAATGCTACTATGTCTTTTCAGTTACTTTAGCTTAATCTTTTTTTTTTAAGATAGCCGATTTCCAATGTCTCTTGTCCCTGCAACCTTAACTTTCTCTCCCATTTATTACCCCTTTTCATTTGGAGTTTTACTCCTGGTTACGTTTTCTTTCCTGTTTTTATCTGGTTATCTACTTCTTCACTTTTCTTTCTCTTAGGTAGTCAAATAAATTCCTCCTTTCTCTTCTCCCCTTCACTAGTCCTGTTTGTGATTTTTTTTAATTTCATTTTTTGTATCCCTTTCCAGAGAAGATTTCTCTCCCTTAGTCTCTTCATTAGCCAACCTCTCTTTCTGTCTGCTGGATACCCTTATTCTCTGGTTCATATCCCCTAATCTTATTTAGTCCCTCTCTATTCTCAGTATTCCTCATGGAATCAAAATTTCTGAGGTATCCATTCTGGGTTCTCTTCTCTAAGCTGTCTTACAGAGTTTGTCCTGTGGACTCCCTTTTTCTATTGTGCCTCATTTTTCCATTAAGCTACTTGGGAACAGCATATTATTCTACATTCATTTTCTTTCTGTTGCAGTATTTATTCAAAGATGATGGAAATTATTTACTAGATTTGGAAGACATATTTCCTTCTACTGTTAACATTTTCCTTGTTAGCTTCTCTACTTATGTTCAAGGTTTTCTTCCTCCTCAAATTTTGGTAATTTCATTCTCCTCCCCCCCCCCACTTTTCCTTTTTCCTTTATTGCTCATTTTCTGGTTCTTCTCCTCTTATGATAGTTTCCCAGGGGGCTGCATCTCAAAGTGCTTCAGCTTCATGTACTGGGCAATTCACAGTTCATCGACCAAGGTCTCTGCTTTGAGTGACTCTTGAGGGGACAAAACTGGCACTGCCTGGATGCTGGACTCTTTTCTTTTCTTTCTCAGGCTTAGTGGGTTGCCACATAACTCTTCTCAGGGTATCCTGTTCCATTTCTTCTGTTTCTCAGTTCCCTGAGCTGGAAATACATAGCACTGCAATGCTGGTGCTATTGCAGCCTAGGTTTGATTTTTGTCATTAGAAGTTTGGATCTCTGAGGCTCTGGAAGCAGACAGAAGGGCCAGGGTGTGAGAAATTAAGTTTTCTTTCAAACCCAGAAACATGTCCTGCTTCTTTCCTCTATTCCTACACTCTCCTGCACAAACCTTTTGCCACACAGAGCATTTCCTCAGGGATGGCCATTGAAGCCTCAGCAAATTTCTGCACTTTGGTGCTTGGATTTCTATAGCACTAGAAAGAGGGAGTGGGAACTCAGGGTTGCAGTTGCATTGTGTTTTAAACCCATGGATCAAGTCAGCTACTGCAGTTTTGCTGCTGCAAGTGGAGGGGGGAGGTGTCACTTAATGAGCTTAACTTAATTATAAGTTCATGGAAATTATTGCCTTCTTTTGGGTTCCTGGTGTCCTCAATCATGGAGACACCTGAAGTTTCTTTATCTTTGGTGTGTAATTCCTGTTTTGGAGAGGTTTGAGAGATTGTGAGGATGAGAAAAATGTTCAGTCTTCCATCTACAAAGTAGATTTAAATGCCAAATATGGAAATTGATATTTTTATCCTAAAGGAAAAGCGGGGGTCACTGAAGACTCTTAAAGCAAGGAAAAATCATGGTTCCCCTAGATATAACAATTCATCACCTGTGTATAGGAGGGATTGGTTGCATATGGATCAATTAGGAGGCTGTTGAAATAGTTCAGGGAAGAAGTGATCAGGGCCTGAACCAGGGCAAGGGTCATATAGGTAGAGAAAATAGTATGGATGTGGATGCAAGAGGTGCAACTGTAGAAGAGATGAGACGTGTCATCTTATTGGATGTGCATGGAAGGGGGAGAGATGAGAATGCAATGGAGAGTGAAGAGTTTAAGATGAATCCAAGATCATGAACTTGGGTGACTGGAAAGATACAGCTCATTTTGGCCAATTACAAAAATGAACTCTAAGGTCTCTTTGAACTTAGAACCAATGTATGATCCCATGGACAGGTAAAAGTACAAGACCAAATCCCAAGTTCATATATGGAGTTCAGAACAGATAGTCACATTTACTGAATAGGACTGAAAAATTTGTGCCCCCTAAATAGCTGAAAAAATGTTGGTGGGCAAGGACATGCAAGAGAAATTTCGTAATAATATGGAAAAAAAAGAATGCATGTCTGAACTTGTTGAGACACACATTCCACCCTGTGCTTCACATACCTTATGTCTGAAATATGCCATACGGGCAGTTTTGTGACTTTAGAAAAATCTGCTTCTGTGTATGCCAGCTGGAATTTAATAGGATGTTCTGATGTGCTGCCTTGTGGGTGAGGTAAAAGTCTGAGTCCTCACTGCTAAGCATGGGATTTGTAGTTCAGAGAGACATTGCTTCCTCCCATCCCAGATACCAAACTATTATGAGACTGAAGTTGAGGAAGAGGGCGTTCCACTAGCCTGGGAGCTTTTGAATTTTTCTGTAAGAGAGCTGGGGTGGGTTGAGGGGGAGGGGACAGATGGAAGAGACAGGAGTCTGAAATAAAGAGACTAGACAAAAGTAGTCATTTGGAGAAAGAAGAGGAGACAGAGCCAAAGGAGTAGTGCCAAGATGGATTCTTTAAATGGAACTAACAGTGGGCATTGATTTATCAGTAAAAGTGTAATTCTTTGCACAGGGAAGTATCTAGGGTGTTAATGGTATGAAAATATTTGGGGGTGGGGTGGGCTGGGGAAGAAGGAATACATTCACTTTTCTTGGTGAGTTAGCTACTCTTTAGAAACTTATTTGTAACCTTAGAAAATAACTGCCTATATGACCTTGGATAAGTAATTTTACCTCTTGGCCTCAGTTTCTTCATTCTATTAAATTGAAAGCACTTATGGAATATTTACTATAGATTGACCATGATCCTAGGTGCTATGGATACAGACAGAATTAAACATTCTCTGCCCTCAAAAAGCTTACATTTTCCTATGAGTATAGGGGGTAAGATTAAAAGATTAAGGTCCCTTCCACCTCAAAATTTTTAATAATTAAAGAAAATATCATTCAGGGCCCTAAAGTACCATTTAGGGTCTTTTTATAAATTAGGTTTTATTTTTATGGTCTTGCATGTAGAGTCCTGCTTTTAACATTGTAATTATACATGGACACTTAATAAGGTTGTATTATCACAGAGAAGCAGAAGGAGAACAGTGTAAAGAGAGCCAGGATTGAATTCAAGACTAGTTGGGTTTAAATTCTGCCTCTGACATATGCAAGCTGAGTGACCATGAGCAAGGCACTTAACTTTTCAGTAACCCCAGGCAGCGTTCTACCCCTAGAAGTTATAGGTACATTGCCAATCTTCAGCCATGATGGAAGTTTCTAAGCCAGGCATTCCTTAAGCTGATGAAATTGCTGAAGAAATCCTATCACTAAATAAGACTGAATTGAATTGAAATTTTATTTTTATACTCAGCCTCTTACAAAACCCAGGTTGAAGAATCAGTAGTTGGAGAACTCTCCTGGGAAGTGAAAGCTACTGGGAGGGAAATTTTAAAACAATATTTAGGCAAATGATCAATATGTATCAAATTTCATGTCCTATCCATCTGTCCTTGCTAACTGAAATGTATAATATTTTCATTTCACAGAATGTGATTTTCAGGGTCCTACCATGCAGGAGGTTCATATATAGGGTTGGACTGAAAAATGGAAAAGAGTTTGTATTTTTATGAGGAGGAATAATGCACATATTAATTAAAGCCCTTAACACATCTAACTGACTCCTGATTCAAGGAAACCTTGCTAGATTAACTTTCTTATACTGCAATCACAATCCCATTAGTGCTAATACTTCTGTGCTAGGGTTCTGTTAAATATTATTTTTAACTCAGTGCCTTGTACCTATTCTCAAGTCACTTCACTCTTCTTTCCTCAACTAGGTTGTGATTTCTCTAAAGTTATTGATAGTATCTTCACAAAAAGGAGCCCTAGATCCAAGTCTAATCAAGAAACCTTAACTATAAAAGCCTCATAGAATTTCGGATGTCAGTGACAATCCAGCCCTATAGTACCACACTCCCCTCATGAAAGTCCCACCACAACATCCCCAAGAAGTGGTCATCCAGCCTCTTCTTGAAGGCTTCCAGTGAGAGATAACCAAAGGTAGCTCATTTTACTTCTTAAATAGCTGTCATCATTATGAAGTTTTTCCTAAAAGAACCTCAAATGTGGTTCTTTGCATTTTCTATCCATTGCCCCTGGATCTATCCTCTGGGATAAAAACGAAAACAAAATAAAACAAACAAAAAACCTAAGTCTAATCTTTTTTCTGTATGAGCCCTTTGCATGCTTGAAGACTGTTCCTATGTTCCTCCCGAGTCAGCTTTTTTTTCCAGATTTAACATTGTTAGTTCCTTCATATGGGATTGACTTGAGGTCCTTCACCATTCTCATTGCCCTACTTGGGATGTTTTTTTCCCTTTCTTTCTTTCCCAAGCCACAGATGAGAACTTAGAATTTTCAAATTGAAAAAATGGCAGGGATGGTGCCCATGTAACATCATTCATTTAATCCAAAAGTTTAGCACCATACTTAGAAAGGTTTTTTTCATTGAAAAGGGTCACCATCAGATTCTGCTAGTCATCAGGCAGTAGGAATTTGTCTGGCAGTCTTAGCTCATGAAAAAATAAGAAAAAAAAATTTCATAGCAACCTAAGAGCTTTATATGTGGTCCTTAAGCCTGACAGAAATATGAAAGATCAAAAGAATGAAGAGATGGACCTTTTGAAGCAGAAAACAGAAATGAAGTTTGAGGCTAATAGAACAGGGGACATTTAGCCTAAAGAAGAGAAGGTTTTCTCTAATCTTAGACTTAAACACTCCAAGAATGATTTGATAGATTTGAATTGCTAGACCCTAGAGAGTGGTATTACATGCAATAGAGAGGAACTGCAGAGAGAGAGATTTAAGCTTGTTACCAGGAAAGCTTTTTTTTAACCAATTAAAGCACTAAAAATATAATAAGTCTGCTTCTGAGGGCAGGAGATTTCTCTCCTTCCTCCCCCAAAGGATGCTATGTTCTATCTGGGTGATCACTTGACTTTTGTAGAGAGGATTTCCATTCAGGTATGGGTTGGACAAATGGCCACTGAAGTCCCCTCCTATTCTGTGCTATCCCCTATAGGCATAAATCCTTCTTCATTAATATCTCCTGCTACCTCCAGTAAAATGTAAGCTTCTTGAAGGCAGTAACTATTTTTTGTATCCTCTCGTATCCTCTGTACCTAATTTGGTACATATCTAGTGATATGAATTATTTTGTGTTATTAGTTTCAAAAAGTAAGGAGGCTTAGGATCTTCAATTATAAGTTCCCCAAATTGAAGTTCACATGAGGTTTATGGAATAAAGCTGTGGAAACCTTGACTGGACCCCATGGTTAGACCATCTGTTAAGTCAAACATTCCCAAGAGGAAAAGTGCTTTTGGAATTACTTTTTTTCTTCTTTTGAAAACAAACCCCAAACCACTCTGTTTATAGTTTGCTTGCACTCATACACACATTACTGTACTTTTTGGATCACTTTAAGGTTCCCTCCTAAGGACAAATATGCACATGCAATTATTAAAATCATTTTTACTCTATCACCTATAACATGCACTCAACATTTTTGCACTTGGAAAACATCTAGTACCACTGGAGTTGGTTTACTCACCACATGAGAAAGTCAGGCATTATTTTATAGTCATATTTGCTTTCTGATCCAAAACAATATTATTCAGCTAGATCACCGACCCTATTCATCCAAACTTGGCTATGTGTGATTTCTGAACACTGCCAAAAATTCAACCTTCTATTAAAGAGGAAAGTTTAGATTTTGTTGTTTCTTTTTCCATTGAGAATATTCAGAAGAAATCTCCATAGGCTCTGAAGGCAATTGCAAAAGGCTTTGAGAAATTGAAGTATTGCTGGGACAAGTGTTTTAGGTGACTGTTTTTGATGGAGGCAATATCATCACTGTCATAAAGCATTTCCTATGTCTAT
The DNA here is from genome assembly GCF_011100635.1 of Trichosurus vulpecula. Classification (NCBI taxonomy): domain Eukaryota; kingdom Metazoa; phylum Chordata; class Mammalia; order Diprotodontia; family Phalangeridae; genus Trichosurus; species Trichosurus vulpecula. The sequence goes on along the minus strand of NC_050576.1, from coordinate 99,437,844 downwards.
GACCTCAGACTTCCCATAGTATTTTGTTTGTCAACTTTCAAATGCACTTCATAAAATCCTATAGTTATAGCATTTCAAAATCGAAACTCAGCACCACGTCATCCAACCCATAACCCCCCAAGATGCCCTTCTACAAAATCCAATTCAACAAGGAAGAAAGGAAGTAAAAAGCAGAGAGAAGACAGGGAGAGGGAGGGAGAGAGGGAGGGAGGGAGAGAGAGAGAGAGAGAGAGAGACAGAGACAGAGACAGAGATAGAGAGAGACAGAGAGAGATAGAGAGACAGAGAGAGAGACAGAGAGATACATAGAGAGAGACAGAGAGAGAGAGAGGGAGAGACAGAGAGAGAGAGAGAATTTTAGAAACCAGGCTTTGATAAAGCCCATTGAGATTCAAATGGAGCTGCTTGACTATGCCTTAAACCCAAATTGCTCTGGCTTTCACTGTCTGGCCAAAAATAGGTCCCAGCCCAAGCCCCATTTGGTCATTATTTGGGTTTTGATGGCTCATACTGAGTGTAAATCGCAATTGTTTCTGTTCTGGCCAGAAACCCTGAGGGTCTTCCCCTCTCAGAAAGATTTTTTTTTTTTTTTGCGGAGGGGAACCAGGTCACCTTTTAACTCATTTCTTACCTAGCTTTAAATCACTGGATCACAGGTACAAACTGAGACCTGGGAAAGACCTTAGCTTAAAAAGGCCAATGTCTCTCCCCTGCATTAGGGGCCATCTCCAGTCATCCTGATCTATGTCTTGCCACTAGACTCAGATGACTAGCAAGGAGAGAATGAGGCGGATGACTTTGCACAGCACTGCCTCACTTAAATCCAGTTCACTTGCAAGTCAAGACATCACTATATTGCTGTCATTGGGCCTCTGAGAATGAAGAGCAACAACAAGCATTAAGTGGGTTCCACGAGGGGTCTGTGGTTTAGGTGTTCTTCCTAAACTATAGATTATTTATCTTGAAATGTTGTATTATTACTCATTTGTGTTCATGTCTTATCACTTTACTAAACTGAAAGTGCCATGAGGACAGGAGCCATAATTAATCTAAACTTTGTATGGCTATAAATAGTAGATAACTGGTGATTATTTATTGAATGAAAACTGAATTACAATGTTTGGTTTCATAGATTTGTCAGATCAAATTTTTATCCTACCATTCTGTGTATACATATTTTATCTCCTTCACTATACTTTCAACTCCTAAGGGCACAGAAAACCCCATTTATCTTTCGATCTTCCTCAAAGCCCAGGAGAGTACTTTGCATATGGTAGGAGCCTGATAAGATGCAGGGCAATTAAACTGAAAAAAATGTGTCATATTGATTTTTTTAAAAAGTCTCTCTTTATATTTGCTTTTACTTTTTATGCAATCATTTCTAAAATGCTCAATTTACATTCAGATGCCTGGAGCTAGTAGGATTTGTACTGATCAACAGATGTTATTGCATGTTTGAATAAACAGAAGTAATGACTTTCTTTTATTTATTAAATAGGACTTTCAGCATTCTTTCTGACATTTCAAATATAGCCTCCTACAGAGGGTCTCAGTGTGGTGTCAAGGCTGTTACACTTTCAAATTATTTTTTTTAAAAGCCTTGGTTAATTAGCATGGACAGTTGGATAGAATTTGAAATTTGGTGAACATCTGCATGCATTCTTCTTTCATTGACAAACATATATATACATATATATATGTATATATATATGTATATACATATGTATATATATATATATATACATATACATATATATATATATATATATATATATATTTTATTCCAATGCATACACAATGCCAAGCAAGACATCCTTTAGAGAGATTCCTTGGGATTTTTGGCAGGTCCTGGCCTTGTGCTTTCTGAGCCTCATGGTCCTAACTGTGGGAAGGGGATCTTTCCTGATTGTCCCATTTCCTAAGACACTATCAAATGATAAAAGCATAAAGAAGCAGGCGGCTTGCACCCAAGTTCTAAATATCCTTTAGGCCTACAGATGTATTTAGTTTCTAATACCACAATGAAGCCATTTGGTTACTTCAGGTGTTTTTTTTTAATTTTTTAAGGTTTCTATATAAGATGATATTTAGTATACATACATATCAGAATTATAAGCAGCAGGATAAATAGGATCCTCAGAATACCATAACGTATTTGGCAAAGGGAGATGTTCTTAAGATTATAATACATTAATGTTATCCATGTTTTTCCTTTTAGATAAAATCAATACATGGGAAGCTGCATGCTTGCTATCCCCGTGGTATACAGGTGGAACAGTTATGGAACCTCACCACAGAAATGAAGCTTTACAATGTTCATGAAATATTTACTCCTATTCATTTGTAACATTCAACATGTTACGGGAGAAAATATGAATCAAAATAAACTCAAGAGTCAAATAAAAATGTATCAGCCTGGCATTTAACACTTTCTATAATTTGGCTCCAATTTACTTTTGTAGTCTTATTTCCCATTGCTATGTTCCCACTAAATTGAACTAGTAATTGTACAATGAACTCTCCATGCTACCCCCCACATCTGTACAGTCAGGTAGGCCATCTCATACATGTATATATGTATTTATGTATGTGTATATATAAGTATATATATATATATAATATATATGTATATATATACATATATACGTATGCATATGTATGTGTAGATGTCTATGTGTATGTATATGTGTATTATGCACGTATGTATATGTATCCATGTATAGGAGGTGTATGTGTATATACTTGTGTGTATATATATTCCTTTTTAATCACTGATGATAATAAACTTTGCATTCAAAAATTCTAAAAAGCTTAGTTATAACTATAGTATACAATTTGATATGCTTTTGTCTGCACAAAGGATATATCTGGTACACAGTTTTGGAGGTACCTGTGATTCTTTGTCAGGTTCTGGTCTAGTGCTTCATAAGCCTTACATTCCTGTATGTTTAACTTGAGAATAGGATATTTGCTCTGGAGATGAGGAACTGGAAATATATAGGCTATAACCATGAATTCCTCTGTTATTGATGCTATTATTCAATATCTCAAAGCATCTTTTCTTTCCAGCATAATTTTTTTCTCTGAACTTCTGTCCAGATACTCTCAAATGATAAGCCTCTAGGAATTTGAGTTTTCTACATGTCCAAAGCCTAGTCTCTGACAGCAATGTTACAAAACTCTTTTGAAACTATCATTTCTTTTAAGGACACTATCATTCTTCCGGTTGCCTAGTTCAGGACTTTATAGTAGAGCTCAACTCTTCATTCCCCTTCACTTTGTGGATCCAATCAGCTGCCAAGTTTTGTTGAGTCTATTTTTACATCCTTCATGCCTATGTCCTCTCCACTCATGTGAGTACCATCCTAGGAATGGTTCTCATCACCTCTTGCAATAGTCCCTTAAATGGTCTTCATTTTCCTAGTTTCTGCCCTCTCCAGCCCATTGTCCCCATGGCTGCCAAATTGATATTTCTAGAGTATAGGTTGAACCATTCCATTTTCCCACTCACAAACATTTAATGGTAAACTATGTCCCTAGGACAAAATATAAATTCCTTTGCTTGGTTTTCAAGCCCTTCACAATCTGGTTCCAGTTTACATTTTGAGGCCTATTTTACATAATTTCCCTTAATGTGCTCTATATTCCAAATATACCGACCTATTCACATTTCCCCAAATTCAATATTATATTCCTTGCACCTTTACGACTTTGCGAAGGCTGCCCCCCATGTCTAGAAGGCTGTTCTCCTACCTCTTAGCATTCCTAGTTTCCTTGAAGGCTCATTTCATGTGCCGTCTTCTTTTAGAAAACTTTCCTCATCTACCTTGTTGCTAGTTTTGTTTTTCTGTCTCCTCAAATTATCACGTTTATATTTAGCTTTTCACATGTACTGTTAATCAAACAATAAGCACATATGAAACATCTGCTTTGACTTGGACATGTGCTAGGTTCTGGGGCTACAGAGATAAAAAGATGAACTCATCTCTGCCTTCCAACAGAGCACATTCAATTGCTCCGGAGAATGTACGCTGCTTAAGGCGGGGACTATTTAAAAAATGATCTCTTGTTTTGATATCACTTTAATTTTCAAGTATACCTCTCCTCTTATGAAGAGCACAATACCTTCTAATGAACCAAAAAAAAGAAAGAAAATGAATCGTTCACCAAAAACAAACCTATCAATTGAGTGTGAAGGTATATGTAATGTGCCACATCCATAATATCCCAATTCCGAAAAGGAGAAATATATTCTTATCTCTTCATCAGGCACAAACTTGATCATTATAATTACGTAGCATTCTTTTTCATTTTTACTTTTTGTTCTTTCTATTTACATTGCTGTGGTCATATATATGCACACACACACACACACACACACACACACACACATATATATATACGTATATATGTATGTACGTACACATATAGATAGATACAGATATGTACATATCTGTCTCCTAATTTTGCTTACTTCATTTCATATCTATTCATGTAGTCCTTCTTACGCTTCTTTATAGTCTTTATATTCTTCAGTTCTTTCAGGATTTCTTTTATTACATTCACCCTCAACAATTTGTTTAGCCACTTCACAATAGATGGATATTTAGTTTGCTTCTATTTGTTTGCTATTAGAAAGTACTCCTATAAAGAATATTTTGGTTTATATAGAACTTGCTTATCTTTGTCTATTTTGGAATACATATTGAGCAGTGGGGTCTTTGGGTCAGAAGGAATGGAACTGTCAGTCTCAGCATAATTCCAATGTTTTTTTCAGAGTACTTGAACTAATTCACATCTCTACCAATAGTGAGTATATTAGTGTGTGTGTCTTCCTATGACCTAATATTTATTATTCCTATCTTTTGCCATGGTTACATGTTTTTTTAGGCATGAGGGGATGCTTCAGATCTTGATTTGTGTTTTTCTCTTAATCTTAGCAATTTGAAGAAATATTTCGTATGGATAATAGTTAGCAATTCTCTTGAGAAGTATTTGCTCATACTCCTTGACCTTTTTAACCATGGTAGTGATTCTTGGCTTTATCAATTTATCCTGGATATTAGATGCTACTACTCTATTTGGTATTTAAAGGCTTCCATAATATGGTTCCCACCTGATACATTCTGTGTAATCCTGGACAAGTCCCTTCAACTCCCTGGACCTCAGTTTCCTTACATGTAAAATCAAAGTGTTAGATTAGATGGTCTCTGAGTTAACTTCCAGTTCTAGAATTATGATCTTGCCTTTCTAGATTTATTAAACATTACTCCACTTCATGTGTTCCAATGAAGGTAAAATGACTTTCTTGCTATTCCTCATACATGAGACTTGATCTCCCATCTCTGTGTCTTTGTAAAGACTGCTCCCCATACTTTGAATGTGTTCTCCTTGCCCCTGCATCTTAGGGTCCTTATTCAGATTCCAGCTTTCCTGCCCCCTCCCTCAGCTACTAATACCTACTATTTACTACACTTCATTTCATGTCATATATATTGTGTATGCATCTATTCGTGGATATGTTGTGTCCCTATAGAATTTGAATTCTAATTTAAGCAGCAACTGTTTCACTTATGTCTTTGTATACCCAGGACCTAGCACAGTACCTAGCATGCAGTAGGCATTTAATAAATGCTTGTTGATTGGTTTACTAATTTTGTTATGTACATCCTGCCACTGAGGCCATGGAAACCATGGGATGAAGTTATGAGTTCCAAAGGACCATACATTAGTCATGTCCCCAAATCATTATCAGACAGAAGATTCAATTCAATTTAAGAAGCAATTATTAAGCACTTTCTATGTGCCACATGTTATGTAAGGCACTGAAGAGTATAAGGATAAAAATAAAACTGTCACTAATCTAAAGGAGTCCAAGGCTTTTTTTAAAAAAATGTCCTCAGAAGAAACACGAGATGTTATTATACCTAGTTCTCCAAATAAGTTGAAATGAACCAGTTTTCAAATATGTAACATCAGAATTGCATAAAGCATTTAAAGTTAATGCCTGAAATATGAGAAGCTTTTTTTCGGGGATGTGTGATTAATTTCTAATGGGATAATAATGCAAGAAAGTTCATATTTGGTTCAATGATGTTCTGGAGGATATTGTGAGTAAATATCTGCCCTTCAGCTTCATCTGTGGGTTCATAATTATCCATTCAAAATTTATGTGGTAAGTTTGAAAAATCAAATTCCTCCAGTGGTGTTATTCCAGAGAGGTTTAGGCTACCAATGACTATCACCACTGTGTGCTTCATCCCATTATGAGAGGTCAGAGTCTGAGGTGTGATAAACCCAAAGTGAAAACAGTCCTTTGCTCTCCAGGGATAGATATCATTAAAGTATTAATGGCACCTCTCAACATGTTTCTCCCAAAGGGATGACAAACTCTTCATGAAACCCTAACAGCCCACTTTCCATCTGAAAAAATGAAACCAACCCTATTGGAAGATTTATGGATTTAAAGAGCAATAAAGCAAAAATCAGAGGTTTTTTTTGAAGACATTCTGTTCAAAACACTCTTTGTTTTTCAGAAGATGAATGCTTTTTAAAAAAATGGTATTTTTAATTTGAATGTAACTTTGGCTCAACATAAGTTGATTGCCATTCTATTGTGGGTTTTAGTTAGCATGTAACACTGAGGTTATTATATAGTCCTATAATTTTTTTTCTGAAAGGGAAAATTTTATTATCTGAAGATAATTTTGTTTTTGAAGTGGAGTTCAAGAGCTACTAAATGGACTCCAAGATGAATGGATTTAGGAGGACAAGATGAAATACTGTGATACATCATGAAATATGATTAATGATACCAAGGGAAATAATAAATAACAGGTTTCCTTGGAAATGGGCTGAAAGTGCACAAAGTCTGAACGGTGGTGTGCAACTGAAAGCCTCAGTCCTGCCACCTAATATCCAACTTCTCTGCCAGTATAAACACAGCTGTTAAATGTCTCCTACAACAGCAAAACGAATGAGTCTCTCCTCTCTGTGCAAGCACAGTCTATTTTCCCAAAGACAAAGACTGTGTTGACTCTCATTCCACAGGAGAAGATGGAGAGGTCCAATCCATACATTCAGCTAATTAAAAGATTCCGATCTCCTAGCTCAAAGCCAGGGAGGGGTAGCATTTTAAAACAGCCCTGGGTTTAGTATGGGATCCACTTCCTCAGGCCTGAACGTGACCACCATTTCACCTCTTGAGGTAGCCTCATTTATTTTTGTACATTTTCCCTCAATTCTGGCAATCGTGACCAATTCCTAGCATATGTTGAGAACGAAAGATGCAAGGAATCATATGAGTAACCCCTCTATTCTCCCCACTGTGGATTAGACAGTAATAAATGTAGAAAGAATTAGGCCCGGTATCTAATACACCCTGAACTCCTAAAAGCCCCCTCCCCCCAAACTCAAAGCTTGGATACTGGCTTACATTGGCCTGGGGAGAAGGGTTATTCAAAACAATTATCCTTTCATTCTAATTCTAGCCTGCCTTGCTCTCCCAAAGTAACTTAATAGAATTTACTATATTCAATTTTCTGACACAATTATATCAGAAAGATAACCATATAATGCCTAACTAAAATGGAAAAATATACTATTTTCTTACTTGAATTTGTGTGTGTGTGTGCATATGCATACCTGCGTGCATGTGTGCTCACACACACACACACACACACACACACACATACACACACACCTAACTAAACTAAATATGAAGCAGAGTGAGGGATGAGGAGGGGAGGCTGTAAGGGAGGCTTTACAACATCAGCAGGGGCACCAATAATCTAGTTACAGTTTTTATTTCCTGGAACGCTGAGGCCATTCACTGGTCATAGCTAACTGCATTTGTGTGCAAAATGAACAGGAAGAGGGACCAATAAGTCTGGGGTTTTCTTCCTTATGTGGGGAGTGGGAAATACTACTGATTGTGAGGCTTTCACGTCATAGTTTGTTTCCCCCCAAAAGAAAGCTATAGGGAAAATTATATTCCATATCATTTCAGAAAGAAGTTATTATGTGAACTATACAGAAAGCCCCTATAAAAAGAATGAATTATATTATTGAGGATTGATTACCTGGCTGACCCATACCTTTTCTCTAAATGACGCCCCTCCCTGTTTGCCCTTAGTTTATTGTTGATGAAGATCAACAGAGGACTGGAATGGCTGGTTAATGTGGCCTTTAATAGTCAGCTAATAAGCATTTATTAAGCACCTACTATGTTCCAGGCATGTGCTATATAAAGAAGAGCAAAGGCAGTATCTGCTTTCAAGGATCCACAGTCTAATGGAGAAACAAATGGAGAAATATTTTTTTCTTTTTTTAATTTTAAATTTATTTAACATATTTAGTTTTCAGCATTGATTTTCACAAGAGTTTGAATTACAAATTTTCTCCCCATTTCTACCCTCCCCCCCACTCCAAGATGGTGTGTATTCTGGTTGCCCTGTTCCCCAGTCAGCCGTCCCTTCTGCCACCCCACTCCCTTCCCATCCCCTTTTCCCTTCCTTTCTTGTAGGGCAAGATAAATTTCTACGCCCCATTGCCTGTGTGTCTTATTTTCTAGTTGCATGCAAAAAACTTTTTTTTTTGTTTTTGGACATCTGTTTTTAAAACTTTTAGTTCCAAATTCTCTCCCCTCTTCCCTTCCCACCCACCCTCCCTATAAAGTCAAGTAATTCAACATAGGCCACATGTGCATCATTATGTATAACCCTTCCACAATACTCATGTTGTGAAAGACTAACTATATTTTGCTCCTTCCCAACCCATCCCCCTTTATTGAATTTTCTCCCTTGACCCTGTCCCCTTTCCAAAGTGTTTGTTTTTGATTACCTCCACCCCCATCTGCCCTCCCCTCTATCATCCCCCCCTTTTTTTATCTTCTTCCCTCTTCTTTCCTGTGGGGTAAGATACCCGATTGAGTATGTATGGTATTCCCTCCTCAGGCCAAATTTGATGAGAGCAAGATTCACTCATCCCCCCCTCACCTGCCCTCTCCCCTCCTCCCACAGAACTGCTTCCTCTTGCCCCCTTTATGCGAAATAATCCACCCCATTCTATCTCTCTCTGTCTCCCTCTCTCAATATATTCCTCTCTCATCCCTTATGTAACAGAAATATAGTGAAACAACTTTTGCAACTTGCAAAACTAAGCTGATTCCATGTATATCATTCTTAGGCACTAGTTTTCTTTTCCTTTTTCTTCAGTTGTGTGTGTGTGTGTGTGTGTGTGTGTGTGTGTGTGTGTGTGTGAAAGACAGAGTTGTGTGTGTGTATGAGAGATTGGAAGAGAGAGTGAATTGTGTGTGTGTGTGTTTCTGTGAGACAGTTGTGTGTGTGTATGAGAGATCAAAAGAGAGAGTGAATTGTGTGTGTGTGTGTGTGTGCGCGCGCGTGTGTGTAAGAATGTGTGGGAGGATGGGGGTGGGACATTATGTATGTTTGTGTGAGAGACAGAAGAGTTGAAACAGGGTGCCCAGGAAATATCCTCAGCTGGGCATGGAACATCAGCCTTTCCCCTGCTCAAAAACCTCTCCCTTCAAGTATTCTAACAATTAGAGATTAATTCGGATTAACAACTTCCTCTATGGGGATGCAATGATAACAACTTACATTAATGCAGTTTTTTCCTCAAAACAACCTTGTGAGGTGAGTGTTGTTTTTAATTTCTATGTAAAGATAAGGAATCTTGAATGATAAGGAAACTAAAGTTCAAAGAGGCTTGCTTAGGACCTAGCCCTAGGAAATGCTCAGCTAACTTTTGAAACCAAGTCTCTGCAGTACAACTGTCTTTTCTACCACATGGAGGAGACCTCTCTCATGCTAGTTTCAGAGGAAGGACTAAACTCACTAAACATTCTCTTGCATCTTACTGTTCTTTGCTTTTGAAGAGTTCAGCACCAGTTTAAGATAGTCCCAGTGACTTAGAATTATTAGTGCCAGCGTGGTTAGGGAGGTAGGGGGTAACCTTGGAGAGAGGAGATTCCGAGAAAGTATAGGCCTAGGTGTAATGTGATGCTTTGGTTGATGGCAGGGAAGCCTAGGGACACTGGCCTTCTTAATTTGTTACTTTCTTCTTTTCTGCTTCCACCTCTTTCCATGCCATCTTTAAGGATTCTCAAAAAAACAAAAACAAACAGCAAAAAAAAAAAAAAAGACAGGTCTAACACTCCCATGATTTCCATTTTGAAGGCTGCCTCTTCCCTGGTGAATCATTATGTTGGATGAGAAGTTCATCTGTAAAAATTACAAGCCTTGTTCTGGCAATAAGTTTGACCAGAAGACCAAAGTGAATAAATCACTCTGGGGATTAGGTAATTTTTTTCTCCTAAATGGAAGAACCAACATGGATGGCAAACTAAAAGATATGGAAGAGTTAAATTTAGATATTTCTTCTCTGCGAGTACTTAGTTTTCCCAGACTCATGAAACTCTCACAGTTGTTTAGTTGTATTTTTTCAAAGCATGATAAAAATAAATCATTTTAAATCTCTTTATTTAAAGTATTATATGTAAGTTATGAAACATTTTGGCATGCATACCAGATAGCTATGCCTGATATTTGGCAAGGGAATGACCTTTGGTGCCATCAAAGCTCCTGACATCACAAAAATGGAAAGAGCTGAAAATTTGTTTGTGGAGGCTTTTAACAGTAAGTCACTTTATTTCCAGTTCAGTGGGGAGTTAGGTGTGACACGTGTCAGACAACTCAATTTGGAGAGAAAATACAAATTCCCCTGGAAACTTAACCATATTTAGAAATAAATGTGTAAGGTTTTTGAGGAGTAGGAAAATTTCAACTGTGACACATCCTAAAATCGTGTTCTATCCCAGGTTAAACAAATAAGCACATGGTCTTTGCTTGCTAGGTACAAAGCATGGTAGGATTTCTTCATTTGTTTTTGGACTATTGTGTTCTGTTTGGACCTGTGATGGGGAAACTCCAGGGAAACACCTATCACTGATACCAATCAATAACTCACCAGAAACTAATAGTTTTACAGACTTATCTAGAACACCGACAGGTGACTTGTTCACAGTACAAAAGGTAATATTTATCTGAGGCAGGACTATAATGTAACTCTTTCTGATTCCAAGGCTGAATCTCTAACCACCATACCATAACACCTCTGCAAGGCATTGTGGCCTGCTCAAAACCACTTCCATCCACTAATGCCTTATATCCAGAGATAGAACTAAGAAGGGACATACTGGGCTTTGCTCTGGGGCACAGGTAGGTTTGGGGTATACTTCTTCCTGTAGAACATTATCCACATAATTTGGTACAACAGTCCTATGAAGCTTTCTCACAGTGTCTTCTGACACACCCCACAACAATGGAATCACCATCTTTGAGCACTCAACCTACCCTGGGGAGCTCTTAGTTCCTGTTGTGTGCTTTTCCTGGGGCCTACCTTCCTCTACACCACCATCACTCTTCTCATCTCAACCTCCCCTTCCCTACCTCATATGAAAGGAGAGAGTTGTGGATCATCAGATCAGGGAAGATATTTTATGGGAGCTATGCCACCCCTTCTCCAGTTTGATTATCCCAAAATGAGGCAGACTATTGACTACCCACTCAACCCATCACTTGAAACATGGGTCAAGTCAAACACTTGCACAAAAACTAGCCATGCATGTCAACCAGGATGAGACCATGAAACCATTGGTGAGATAATGGGAAGAATGCAAAATTGATAGTCAGAGCACTTAGGTTTGATCCAGGCTTTCCTGCTTACTCTCTATATCACCTTATATAGTTTATTCACTACTCAGTCAGAATCTTAAATAATATGTTTCTTTGAGATGACTACTTGGAGTGATAATTGTATTGAGATAAAAGAGAAAATAACTCCTGATTTGGTTTTTGATGCTCTAAATTGATAACTACTTTAAAAGTCAGTATAATATATACAAAAATAATTTTTCTCCGTTTTTGGTGATGAATAATAGTAAAATAGGGTAGCTAGGAAGCCTAATGAATAGAGTCAGGAGTCAGGAAGACTTTTCCCAAGTTCAAAACTGGCCTCAGACACTTACTAGCTGGGTGACCTTGGGCAAGTCACTTAACCCTGGTTTGCCTTGGTTTCCTCATCTGCAAAATGAGCTGGAGAAGAAAATGGTAATCCTTTCCAAGATCTTTGCCAAGAAAACCCAAATGGGGTCACAAAGAGTCAAACATGACTAAAATGACTGAATAAAAACAATAACAGAGGCCCAGAGATACTAAATAACTTGCCATTGCTAAGTGCCAAAGGTGGAGTTCAAACACAGATCTCTGGTAACTCCAAGTCTAATGTTTTTCCCAGTATACTAAGACGTCAGTTCAATGTGAAGCTATAGAGGAAAGAAAGGGTGATTACTGACAGAAGAGAAAAGGGAAATGGAATTTGAGTTGGGTTTTAAACAATAGGAAGAAAACCAAAGGTGAGAAAAGAGCATTCTGGACTGAAAGAGGAGAATGATCAAAGGCATAAAGGTAGGAAAGCCCTGGGCATGTTTGGGAGACAGATATTCTGTTTCTGTCCATTTTAGCTGAAGCTTAGAGCAGATTGAGAAAAGAGGAGAATTATAGGAAACTGGCAGGGAACTGTGAAATGTTCATATAATTTGGAAAAACATCTTTATTCCTGGATCCTTATCTGAATTGAACCTCATGCCAATTGAGACTCATGCACAGCTGGATAGATCAGGCTGAATAAAAGCTTTTCATATCCTCCCAGGTTGCCTTCGACTATTTGTAGAAGCTAGAGCCGTGATAGCTGAGTGTTTGCAAGTGCCAGCATAAATTATCAAAGAAATTCAGGGAGAAAACCAACAAGGGTGGGGGGGGGAGAAAGTATGGGTTACTTGAAGGGGAAAAGGATTTAGCTATTTTGCAAAATGACACATTCTATGCCTTTTTTCAAGGCCAAATCAAGAAATAAAACATAGGTAAAGGATAGTAGGAAAATTGTCAAGTCCTACGGGATCTGGTTTCTTAAACGTGTGTGCGTGCGTGTGTGTGTGTGTGTGCGTGTGTGTGTGTGTGTGTGTGTGTGTGTGTGTGTGTTGGACCTCTTTGGCAATCTGGTGAGGCCTTCTCAGGACCACATTTTTTTCCCTATCCAATGTCATGGACCTTTTGAAATCTATCCATGAACCCCATAGAGGATCTATGTACCCCAGATTAAGAATTAAATAAGGTAATATAGCTAGGCCTAGAGTCAGGAAGACTTGAGTTCAAATCCAGCATCATTAACTATGTGATCCTAGACAAGTCACTTAATTTCTGCCTCAGTTTCCTTATCTGAAATATGGGGTTAATAATAGCACCTACTTCACAAAGCTCTATATAAATGCTAGTTGTTTTGTTGTTTTTATTGATATTATTTTCCCTAAGTGCTCCCTCTGCAGAGGATAAGCATGGAGCTTAGAAGAGCTGAGATCTAGGATTATCATCTAGTAGCAACATGTTTTACATTGCCATGGTTATCTACCCATTAAGGATCATAAGGGAAGCAATGAGGTGCAATGAATAGAGATGATCATACCCTAAATTGATTCCCATCTCTGGCTTTGGTGCTGAATAGGGGAGGGACATAGGGAAGTACGACTGTGTATAAAATCTCATGTAAGGGAATGACTCATAGTTAATCCAAAGTTTTGGGGTGGCTATATCTCCATATGAAGGGGTCAAAAATGTGATCAAGCAAGAAAGAGACAGTGTTCTTAACCCATCTTCTCCGTACCCATTCACCCATTCTTCGAAACTTAGGGCTTGAAAGCTGGAGAATTCCAAACCTGAAAATATCTTGTAGTTATTAGGCAAATAACCATTACTTGGTTTATAATAGAGCCTACAGAGATGAAAATTTGGAGAAACATGGAATGTACCACAAGAGAGGGTAAGGTCTGGAAGTTTAGTTCAAAGAAAAGATTAAGCCTGAAAGTATTACCTAACTGGGAGGACTCTACACTTTGCTCTAAAGAACCAGGCACCTCTAATTACTAGAGGGATCATAATTTAAGATTGCCCCAAAGGACCAAACTCAGTCAGTTGACACAGTTCATCATTTTATCCAAAACAAAAAATAGAGATAGGTGGGTTGCAATATTTATTTCAGAGTAGA